>NC_133570.1:1250000-1875000 GCF_048773025.1 Camelus bactrianus | reverse complement strand
CAGGGCAGGCCGAGCCGCGGCCACACCCCCGGCCGCAGGGCTGAAAACGCGCAGACACTTCCCGCTCCCCTGCAGGGCTGGGGGGGGGGCTGGCTGCTGTGTGAGTGCCCGCGCATGCAGGTCTACACGTGTGATGTGTGCAGGTGTGCAAATATGTGTAGGTGTGCGTGTGATATATGCGTGTACACGCGTGTACATGTTCATGCATACACACGCCTGAGTCGTGTGAGCACGTGTAGTGTGTGATGTGTGTCTGTGTGTATGAGGGGACCGCTCCTCCCACCCAGTGGCTCTGCCATCCTCTAGGCGCTCTGAGACCCCCCCGCCCCAGTCCTCCGGGTCTGGCTCAGGGGTAAGGACTTGGGAGGAGAACTGGGCAGTCCGCAGGGGGCGGTCCGCAGGGGGCGGTCTGCAGGGGCCACCCTGGAAATGTGACGTCACTTCTGTGCAATGCCATTGGCAGTGCCGGGTCATGTGACCACATCTAACTAAACGGGGACCCAGGAAGGGCCCTTTCTGCATGCCCAGAGAAGGGCGGTGGGGCCTGGGGACCACACGGCACTGCCTCCACCGCCCAGCCCTGACGTCCCCATCCTCAGTGCGTGTTTCAGGTGGGACCAGCCTCCTGCCCCACCCCAGCTGGTGGGGAGGTGGGTCACAGGACCCAAGACGGCAGCCCGAGCCCTTGACCCTCTGGACACAGTGGGGTTGAGGGATGAGCACGTGAGCCGAACTAAGCAGTCAGAATCGGGAAGCACTGGGTTCCAGCAAAAGCTGGAACTCTTGGGGAAAAAGCGCCCTCTTTGCCTACTGTGTTTCAAAGCCAGTAACACGCAAGGGTGTAGCTGCCAGGAACAAGCTTGCTGCCAACAGATAGGACGCCAGAGCCAAGAGATAAGAAAGATGGATTCTCAATGCCAACCAGCGAGACCGTGGATCCAACCATGCCTGAAGCACAACTCATAGACTGAGTCCATCCCCCGCCACCCCCGTCACCCGCTTTTGGGGCATAAGTTAGAATCTGCGGACTGTCTGCCATTTGCAAACAAGAGTCCTTGTGAAGGTGATGTGAGATGTGGCCCTCCCCTGATCTAATCCCAAGGATGACTTTCTCCTCCTTGGGGCACTTGGGAGTGTCTGTTACGTCACCTTGCTGCCACCTCCTCGAACACTCGGAGGCAGGGACATGTGGGAAAACCAACTCAGAAATATTTTCAGCCTGTCTTCCTCAAGAGGGGGAAGACACTGTGGAATATTGTGTGGGGTTTTGAGGAGTAATGACACCAACACCAGCCCAAAAGAATGTCGGTGGGAGGCAGGGGAAGAGGCCAGGAATCTGGCCCCGAGAGGGTGTCCTCACTCAAGGCTGGGGCCAGGAAGATGCACTATTTACAACAGCTGAGACATGGAAGCGACCTAAATATCCATCGACAGATGGCTGGATAAAGAAGATGTGGCATATGTACAATGGAATACTACTCAACCAGAAAAAAGATGAAACAATGCCATTTGCAGCCACATAGATGGACCCAGAGATGATCATCCTAAGTGAAGTGAGTCAGACAGAGAGAGACAAATACCATATGGTATCACTTATGTGTGCAATCTTTAAAAAATGACAGAAATGACCTTATTTATAAAACAAAAACAGACTCAGACATAGAAAACAAACTTACGGTTACCAAAGGGGAAAGGGGGTGGGGGAGGGACAAATTAGGAGCTTGGGGTTTGTAGATATACATTATTATATACAAAATAGATAAACAACAGGCCCTACCGTACAGCACAGGGGAATACAGTCAATATCTTGTAATAAACCATAATGGGAAAGAACATGAAAAAGAATACATATACGTGTACATAAAAGTACACACACACACACACACACACGGATCATCTTGCTGTGTGTACACCAGAACCTAACGCCACAACGTTGTAAATCAACTGTATTTCAATTTTTGAAAAAAAGAAAGAAAAGACATTCCAGGGAGACAAGGAGCAAGACACCCGCTCCACATTCAGTTAACGCTGAACAAAGTCGTTGCTCAGGAACGCTGGATTGAAGAAGCGGTGTCAGTCAATGCGTCGAAGAATTCCTTTGGATTAAAGAATTTAAAAGGGGGGATGGGGAAGGAAACAAAACCGAACTCCTCCTAAAGAGGTTAGTAAATACGGAAGCCTGAATTCTGGAATACTAAAAATCTGACACATCATTCTAGAAAAAGAAAGAAAGAAAAACCGGGGTGATGCAGCTTCTCAGCCAAGGACCGACGGCCAGCCTCCAGCAGAGACCAGGAAGAGGCAGGAAGGGTGCGCCCTAGGACCGTGGGAGGGAGCCCAGCCGTGCCAGCACCTTGACTTTGGCCCTCTGGCCTCCAGAGCTGTGCATGAATAAGAATCTGTTGTTTCAAGCCCCCGGGTTTGTGGTAGACAGTTGGGCAGCCCCGGCGAAACGAACACATTTGGTAAAGAAATAGAATCACGTCACATTCTCCACTTGAACCCAAATGATGGCCAGCTCAGAAGAGACAGTTCATTGACATCTGAAAACAAATGCTGTCCAAGCTGCAGTCAGGAGCTCTCTTTTCAGTTAAAGCCTCGGGGCCCCTTCCCCTGCTGGGTGCTCTAGATCTCCGGCTGGCACGGGTCTGGAAGCAGCTCACCTGCAGCAAACGCCCCGCGCTGGCCCCCGCCGGGTCCCCACGGAGCACGTGACGGCGCTCCTGTGGCTAAACAGTCTGGGAACCCCTCTGGGTCACCAGCACTGTCCTGACCTCGTGGCAGCTCGAATGGCTCAGCGATGACAATGAAACTAAACAGGGCAGCCTCCATATTTCAGAAGGTGCGTTTAAGCCTCGAAGAAACGCCGTGTGTTTACTCCCTCAGCCTGGCCCGCCTTGGGCACACAGGGAGCCACTTCTAAAAGCTTCTTGGCACACTCGCTATGAAAAACAGCTTAACCTGGCCCTGTTGCCAGTCCCGGGGCATTTCAGAAAAATCGAGTTAGGAAAGCATTTTCGGTGGATGAGTCAAACGCCCCAGGTGCAATCAGTTGGATGAAATGCAGACTGAGGAAGCTCGTCCTCAGGATCAGCCACCGGCAGTCACCTGGATGAGAGTGCAGGAGGGCAGGGGCAGGCGGGCCCCGCACGGAGGGACGCCCCAGGCGGGGAGAGGGGACCTGGCCGCGGAGTGTTCTGGAAGCAGATGGGGATGTGGCAGGGGACTGGTCTGAAACCCGGGCAGTGGGGAGTCAGCGTGGCTTTGAAACGAGCCTGGCTTGGGAGTGAGGCAGGAAGGGAAGGCAGCGAAGTAAACAGGAAGCTTGAATTGCTGATCCTCCCCCGTCGGTGGTGGAAGCGACCAAGAAAAGTGCACCCCAGCACCTACACACGGGGTGTCTTTCTGAAATCTCCTCGCTGCCCCCTGGGGCGTGAACTCAGAATCCAATGAGATCATTGAAGGGAAAACAGCGTTTTCCGTTCTGTCTGGGGTGTGTCACCACGACAATTTTCACATCCAAGCAGACCAGAACCGAGCTAGACGGGTTCCTTACCCAAGGTCCCCCGGAGCCTCTGATGTCCGTGCGCCCCTGGAAACTGACGCTGTGTGTGGTCGTCTGCCAAGTGTGTGTCCCGCTGCCCCCCCGCCCCCCTCCACCCCCATCCCAAACTGAAGAGACTTGACTGGGAAGGCTTAGCGAGTTACAGTGCGTCCGGCTGGTGCACGGAGCCGGGGCAGGGCTTCGGAGAGCAGGGCCCCCCAGGCGGAGGGGGAATGAAGTCGGTGTTGACGTCAGCTTCTGGGGAGTCTCACGTCAAGTCCCAGACTTGCCTGGGGAATACACTTGGCTTAGCAGGGTCCTCCTTTCACGGGCATTTACCAAAGGCCTACTGTGTGCCCAGACACAACGCTGGATCTTGGTGGAGTGACTCACTGGATTCTAACTACAAGTTCTGAGCATCAGCCAGGGTTCTCCGAGAAGCAGAACCAACAGGAGACAGATGCCAGCGTAGACACAGAGAGGCATTTACATAGACGGTAGACTAGAAAGGTGGATGGATGGATGGACAGATGAGATGACTGATACGTGATTGACAGATAAAGAGACTTATTTGAAGGACTTGGCTCCTGCAGCTGTGAAATCTGCAAAGTCTCAAGTCCGCAGGGCAGGCCAACAGGAGACCGGAGATTCCTACGGATTGCTACGTTTCAGTCTTGAGGCGGAAGTTCTTCAGGAAACCTCAGTGTTCGCTCTTCAGGCCTTCAACCAATGGCATAAGGGCCACCCCACATTACGAAGGGTAATTTCTTTAACTCAAAGGCAGCTGATTGCGGATGCTGATAGCCAGCACGGGACGCCTTCACAGCAGCACCTAGGTTAAGGGTCTGATGAAGTGATTGGGCAGTGTCACCGGGCTGGCACGTAAAGCCGACCCTCACACTCGGTGTCAGTCAGATGAGGCATCAGAGGCGCAGAGGCCCCCTGCCTGGCCTGGGGCCACGGGGCTGGGGGCCGGCGGGGCAGACTGTGTGGCTGGGTCTTTGAGTCTCCACTGCCTGTGTTTTAAGACCGGCAAAGTGTCAATCACCTTAACTTCTGCTGACCTGAGTCCCAGACGAGGGGCGCAAGGGTGACCCCAACCCTGAGTGGCGCACAAGAAGGCCGAGCCTCCACCTGCCAGCATACCTGGCCGCCAAGAACTCCATCTTCCCTCCTGAGAAGCTTCTCCATGTAAGGGGATGGGTGGGGTGGTGACCCCCAGGATCTGCCAGTGGTACCCCAGCCCAGTCCCAGCTCGGCAGACCACCCAGAAAGTTCTCCCCACCTCTTGTCCTGAGCCCTCCTGCCACAACAAACCCAGCCCAGACTGATGCACAGCTACAGAAAGAGACGTTTCCAGCAAAGTGCCATCTCGTAATCCTTTTAAGAGGGGCCCCTGGAAAAGCAGGCATGCCACACACTTAGCTCTCAAAAGCGATGCAAGAAGGAAAGCATCTGTGCCTGGGTTTTCCACGGCCCCTCCGCGGGCGCCCCGTGGGCTGTCACATTGTTTCCAGTTGTGTTTATGGTAAACTCGGGGCCATAAGATGCCTTCGCCGCTGTGGAAGGTAGACGGAGTCTTCGGAGACAAATTCCCCTTCCAAATCTTCTAGCGCGTTTTCCTGATGGAAACGAAACACAGCAAGTGGCTCTGTCCGGACCGATGTCTTTCCCCTCTGAGCTAGAGATTAAAAAGCGAAAAGCATCAGGTTAAGATGGAAAAGAAAAGAGATATTTTGCAAGTTAGTAGGCACAGCTCCCGAGGGAAGGGCTGGGGGTTTTGACCACGGAATGTTGGCAATTGTCCAGACACACCCAGTGGGAGGGAGGCGGGGGCTGGCTTCAGAAAGACTGATGGGCAGGTCATGGGTTGCAAAAGTGTGACACAGACTCGGCGCAGAGCTGTCAAAGGGAGGCGGAGGTGCTCATCATGGGTGGAGCCCGAGCGGCCAAGCCCCAGCGGGGTGGTGGCAGCTGTCCCGGGGCTCTGGGCATCGCTTGGCTGTGTGCCCTTGGGTCTGTGTCTCCACCACTCTGGTTCCACCCATCTCACTCCTGGAAACCTGTCCATCCAGATGGGGGGCTGAGGTGGCGTGGGGCTCACCCCCTCCCACATTCTTAGCGCCACCCAAACACTGAATGAATGGCCAGCCCCCACTCTGCACCGGGAACGGAAACCAGGACCAAGCTTGCTTTGTGTGTGCCACACGTCGGAAGTCCAAAGTCAGCCCCCCGCCGGCTCCCTGCGTTTGAGGGAGAACAAAACCCAAGCTAGAGTGACTTTCTAAAATGTTTGAGATACGATACTGAAGATACAAAAGTATACGGGGAAGTAGACAATGGGAAATTATCTAAACGTCCAACACTGGGGGGGTTCATGGAAGCATGACCACACGGTGGAGTGTGGACCAGCCAACACAGTGATCTTTTTTTTTTTTTTTAACATGTATTTGTTTATTTTTTTGTTAATGGAAGCACTGGGGATTGAACCCAGGCCCCCGCGTGTGCTAAGTATGCGCTCCACCACTGAGCTGTACCCTCACCTCCCAACACGGGGATCTTTTCCAAAGATCTTTCATGATAGGGAAGGATTCTCATGACGTCTTATTACTAAGTGAAAAAGAAAGCAGGTTATGAACAGGGAGGTATGGTAAGCTCGCACTGACAGAAGCATGTATAGTTGTGGTAGGAAATTTCCCAACAAACAAACGCTCACCAAGAAAGCCTGGAAAGCGGTGCAGTAAAGAGTAACACGGCGATGCTCGCTGGGGTGGATTCCAGGCGATTTTCATTTTAATCACTTCGCTTATTTCATGTTTTAGACACTTAACTGTGAACACGTGTTCATTCTGTGATCAGACACCAAGTAGGTGTTTGAAATGATCATTAAGGCAGCTTTGGAGAAGAAATCCCTGGGAAGGATCGATTGTCAGAGGGCTGCGTGGTCGGGGCCAGCTGGGCGGTAGCTCCATCAGCAACGTCCGGCCCCCTCCCAGGGGCGCAGCCACGGCCACCCTGGGTCTGGATTCCCGGCAACAGCGAAGCACCTCGCCCCGTCCAGCGTCTCGCCCACCCACACCCCTTCCCCGCGCCATCAGCGCCCACCAGGCGGGCATGGCTGAGGACACACTGGTTGAGTGACAGGGAGGGTCGCATTTGTGTCTTTGCCGGCACCCGTGGCCCCAGTGAGAACTCAGGTCCCAGAGGTAGACTGAGCCACGCAGGACGCCACGGGGCCTCAGGGGGTCATTGGCTCCCACGGCTACATTAGCGCAATCGTCCTTGTCCTTTTTAACCTCTAACGGCTCAGAGGCCAAACTCCGACTGGTCTCTTCAGGGGCTTTTTCCTCTCCCCCCAGAGCCGAGCCTGCGATGGAGATCACGGGCTCTGGAGGCAGGGGGCACGGGCTCCGCCCCTGTGGATCTCAGTGACCTCGAGCAGGCTGCTTAAGCTCTCTGGCCTCAGTTTTCCGGGCTGTAAAATGGGACAGTCACTGTGGACCTGCCTCTGGCCGCAGTAGGGAGGATCAGAGGATGCAAAACACAAGCAACATGCCAGGTAAGTGCTGGTATTATCGAAACTGAGGCTGATTTCCCCAAAGGGCTGGCCAAGGTTCTGCACACCACGTCCATCTGTCCATCCATCCAAACCCTGGCCTGGGCACCACAGAGAGATGGGGTCAGGAGGGAGCAAAAAAACAGAGAGAGAGAGAGAAAGATGGAGAGAGAGGTCTCGTCTGCAAGGAGGCAACGTCTTCAGAAGTCCAAGTCAAAGAGACTAGAACAGCTCCGGCACACTCAGCGGTGTGACCCTGATCGGAGGACAAATGGGGGAGGGGACCGTCAGCCAAGGCTGGGTCTCGATGGGGTTGGACCAGGCGCTCAGCTGTGTCAGCGAGGTCTCCGCAGTGTCTGCAAGCCACTGTCCCAGGATGGATTTCCCTGGAGTGACCGAGTCCCCATTGCCCTGTCACTGTGCCTCCTTCCCCACCGGTGACTTAATAAGGACCCGCCCATCACCTCCTTTACACGCTGCTCTGACAATGCCACCCCGAGGCCCCGGGACCTGCCTTCTCCTTTCTGGCTTCAGTCTCGGCACAGGGACCCGCAGAGCGTGGCCCATGGGTCCTTTGGGCCCTGCGGGGAAGCAGGAAGACCTCCACGCCTTGCCCACCCACCTCCTTCCCTCCATCCGAGGCAGCCCCTTCCTCTTCCGCCGCCGGGCCTCCTGCAGGCCTCACCAGCCCACAGGTCCAGGACCACCACCACGCCTGCCAGCAGCCAGCTTCGTGCGGCAGGAAACAGGCCACGCCCGCCGCAGAGCCCGGACTCCTTCCCACTCATCGTCCAAATGTGAGAGGACCCCAGGGCCAGACAGGGAACTGGACCGGCCCACCTGGGGGGCGGCCCTCTCCTTGCGCCCAGAGTTTCAACCTGGTTAGGGTCCCCTTCCCTTCTAGAAGATGCTGAATGACCCTGGGGCACAAGGGCCACCCCCGTCCGGCCCTGGGCAGTGCTGGGAGACCTGGCTGACGAGTGGGGGCCTCCAAGGAGCGGGCGCTTGGAGTCAGAGTACTAGTTACGCTGCTTTTGTCATTGTGACTCCGTGCATCTGCGAGGGCCACCTCCACAGTGCACCTGAGTTGGAGGCTGCAGGATTAGGGGCCATCCTTTTCCCGACCCTCGGCAGTCCTGGGCCCACGGCCCTCACAGGGGGTGGCTGGTGAGATTCAGACGAGCTGCTCAGCCCTGTCTGAGCGGGGCCAGGCCTCCCCGAGGCCGCGGCAAGCAGCCTCCTGTTTGTGTTGGCTGAGCCGCCTGCACCCATGAGCCCGGTGACTCACCTGGGTTTAGCTTCGAGCAAGAACTAAAGCCGAAATCCCAATGAGAACCCTTCCCACAAACCCTAAGCCAGCCTCCCCGTGGAGCTGCACAAACAGTAATCAGGCTTCCCAGCTCCCGTCCGTACACATAATTATGCGCACTTCACACACAGGGAGACTGAGGCAAGACCGCCACCGTCTGTGTTGGGATTGGACCGTTGCCCGAGTGATCTTGTCTCACCGTCTAGCCCGGCAGCAGGGACATAATCCCGGATGAGCTGGGACGTCGTCCCCAAGCCCTGGGTCTGGGTCAGCTTCGCCCGCCAGGGGCCCAGAGGCCCCGCCCTAAATGAAAGCGGGGCCCGGGGACACCTGGACCGCGGGAGTCCCGTCGACTCCCAGGGGACAGGGGCTGCTGTCTCTTGCCAGCTCTGTGCCCAGATCTGGAGACTCCTTGAGACTCTGAAAGCTCATTTTGCACGTGAGAATACGGCAATGTTTTCAAGTTACTGAGCAGTGCAAGTTTCTTTAAAACATCACGTGCGTGGAGTGGATTCAGCCCCTGAGAAACAACTCTGGGCCATTTCCCTAAATCAGCTCAGCCTGAGGGAAATGCGATGCGAGCCCCATCGTGATTCTACGCTCTCTAGCTGACACTTTAAAAGCATGCAGGTAAATTCCAGGTACAATTAATTGTGTAACATCTTTTATTTAGCCCAGCGGCCAAACTACTCTCCCTGCAGTGTGCCATCAGGATAGAGATCACTAATGAGGTGGTTAAGGGTTTGACATCCTGGGTGACTTTTCCCTTAGAGCACATCTCGGTTTGGACCAGCACCTTTGCAAGCGAGGGCAGTTTGGACCAGCTCACAGGGGCCCTGTGGGACAGCTGGGCTTGAGAGCCTGCCGGATCCTGTACGATCAGCATTTTCTAGCTCTGTCCCCAGCACCCTTTGCTCCCAGCGCTCAGGCCAGAAGCTCCACTCACCCAGCCCCTGTCTCATCTGCCAGGCGGAGAACGTTTCCAAATGTCCTTTGAATGCATCCGTTTTCTGTATTTCTCCTCTCTCTTTGACCTAAACTGTGTGGGTGGGTAGCTCCTAGACCTCCTCACCTCCAGCGCCTGCACCCTCGGCCTCAGTTCCTTCACTTCACTGCCGGAAAGACCTCTGGAAAGCCAGCATCCGACCTCCCGCACACAGACGCGTGTCCTTACCGTGCCTCTCCGCTCCCCAAATGTGCTACGAAGCTCCAAGGCATCGTGGCTTTGCGTGTGCTGTTCCACCCGCCTCGTGTGCCCTTCCCCCTTGCTCATTCTGGGGAGCTCCTAGCCGCCTTCTGAGACTGTTCAAACGTTGCCCTTTCTGGGACCCCCTCTCCTATCCCCCAAGGAAAAACTGAGCATCCTTGCCTTCTTCCTCCCGGCCCTACGTCAGAACGCGTGCTGGGCTGTGCTGAACTTTCTCGTGTGTTCTCTCTCTCTCACTACCCGTCTGGGTTACGTGAGGACTCACAACGCGGTGCCGCCACGTACCCGGTACGGGGGCTACGCAAACTGCACCCCGAGGGCCGGGTGGTACGCAAGCCGCGTAAGTGATGGGGCGCTCTCTGCGTCAGGCGCTGATACAAAGTTCCCCTTTACGTGTCACCGTTGTTCACCGAGTCCTCCTGTCACTATCCCCGTGGTGCTGTTAAGAAAAAAACCGGGACTCAGAGAAGGGAAGCAACTTGCCCAGGGTCACACAGCTCCTAAGTGGCTGGGCCAGCATCCAGACCAGAAAATCTGGTCCAACCACTATGTTAGGCCACTTGCGAATTCCTGAATGGTGACAGGGATGGTGACTTCGTAATATTCTGGCAGCCGGAGTGTGTCACGTGCTCATTGAGTAAGAACCCCAGGAAGGCGCACTCCGGACCTCTGCCTGCCTGGCTTGAGCTCGCCTTCTGCTCTCAGGGCACATGTCACCTCTTAAGAGCCCGCCCCCGCCCCCCTCCATCCCATTCCCCTCTCTGCCGCCGTCACACAGCGCACGTCAGTCTCTGAACTCACTGCCTTCTCGGTTTGTTTGTCTGTCACGTGTCTCCCTCCTACAACACCCGTCCCTCTGGGGACGGGGGCCTTTCCCCCCTCGTCTGGGCTGCGTCTGCAGTTCCTCACACGGCACCCAGCGCGGGGAAGACACAGGGAAACACCTGCCGCATCCCTGAATAAACGTGTGGGTGAGCGAGCCTGGGGCTCCCACTCAGACGCCACCTCTTCCCCAGTCGCCGGCCTCTGCCCCTCAGCCTGGGCGGGAGGACCCGCGGGATGAAGAGGCACCGGCGCGTCAGAGAGTCAGGACAGCCAGCGCCAGGCGGGACTGGGAGGCCGGGCCCACGGGCACGGCGAACGGCTCACACGGGGAAGTCCCTGCTCCGAGGGCCAGCGACGGACTTCTCCGCAGGGTCAGATAAACACTGCACACCTTTCAGCCTGGACAGTCTCCGTCGCGGCGGCTCAGCCCTGAGGCTCCTGGGCAAGCAGCCGTCTGAGAACTGGCCAGGAGCGGGCATGGCGTGTTTCAATGAAACTTTATGTACAAAGGCTTACAAAGGCAGGCACGGATCTTTTTACCGACTCCTGCCTTTTGAAAGGGTAGGGCTGAAGCCGGAGGAGTGATGTTCCAGAGTTTCCCGTGCTGGGACCCCTCTGCGCACTTGAACAAGGACTGGCTGGCGTTGGAGCGAGACGTCGGGGTGGGGAACCCCGGAGTGGGGCCACGAGGACCTCACGGAGGAAGGCACGAGCTTCGTCATGCACAGGGCCCAGGGAGCGGCTGAATGGCCATCATAACAGCAGCCCTCTTGAGGCTTCAGGTTGCAGAGAGGAAACCCATCTCCGCAAAGTGCTTTCCACGTGGCTTCTTAAGCTGCGAGGCCACAGTGACACGTGGATTTTAAGTGCTCAGTGCCGTGCCTGGAAAAAACAGGCACAAGGCATAATTTGCAGAGAAGGAAAGTTCAGATCCTGGGTCCTTTCAAAAGCCAACAGACTCCAGCAAGCAGCTCACCAAATAGCCCTGTGGTGACCCAAAGGATGGCGTCCCACTGTGCTCCCCGAGGAAGACGCAGCCACTGCGGTCAGAACGCTGCCCTGCCCAGCTTCCTGCCTGCGCGGCCTCTGAGGAACCGAAACAGACCCAACAGAAGCCTGTCAGACGCCTTTCACCCCGCTGCCTGATGGGGAGGCCCTGCTCGGCCCGGGTGCCTCCTCCACAGGCCCCCTCAGCTGCCCCCGCGTGGCCTGCACTCCTCACAGGGCTCTGATTCACCCCCCCCCCCGCCTCGGCCAGACCTTCACCCTTCAAAATCCCTGACAGAGGGAACCTCTCTGGCTTAAGCCCGTTTGAGTCGGGTTTTGCCGCTTGCTGAGACCCCTAACTGATGCAATGAAAACAGAAATTGACAAGAGGCCGGATGAGCAATTCGGGCAAGGCTTTCCCGGGACCCATCCTGCAGCACAAGGGACAGAAAACAAATAACATGTTCCCTCTCTCACTCCCGGGGGGTGGTCTGCGAGCTGGTCCCTTAACCGGCGTGAGGGTAGGGGCAGGTCCAGGGGTCAGGCCCGAGGGCTGGCTTAGGGGGCCTGCCCACCCCCTTGGCTGTCTGTGTGCAGGGATCTTGAGCAGTCCCCAGAAGTGGCAGCTGGGTTTTTGATCTTTTTGTTGCTTATTGTTCATGACTGGCCCCAACAGCACGTGCACGCAGTTATTTTTAGTCCCGTACAGTTTCTTCGTGTTCTGTTGCTCAGTCCCAGTGCACGCCCGGCAGCAAAGGGTCCCAGGGCCCAGCCTGTCTCCGCAGCAGCGTTTATGGTGTCCCTTGCTGGATGCCAGGACAGGCTTGTTTCATGACTCGTCTGGTTTAACCCTCTCCATAGCTTTTGAAGGACGCAGCTCCTGTCTCACAGACGAGGAGCAGAGGCTCAGGAAGATTCGATAACCCATCTAAGGCTGCCCACAGGCAGCCATCAGCGCTGGGGTCAGGTAGGAAAAGGAGACCCCTCTCAGCAGGGGACGTGGATTCGGTGGACCCAGAGCTCAGGATCTTTTAGCCAATTCAAGAAGGAGGCCTCCTTCCTGGCAGACATGGGCCGGGCCAGGATGCACGGCTCAGGAGTGAGGTGCAGGCTGAACGGCAGCCCCCTCGTCCCCAGAGCCAAGTGCCTTTGTTCAAGTCACGTCTGCACACCTAAAGGGGGCGCCTGATTCCCCCACTCAGACATGGTGCAACCAGGCCTGGAATCTCCGTCCATCTGACCCCAGAGCCTCCTGACCAGTGTATCAGTTAGGGGCAAACCAGAGAAACAGAACCGACGGTGCGAAATACGGAGAGAGATTTATTGCAAGACATTGACCTACATGATCATGAGGGCTGCTGGCTGGCAGATCTGAAATCCACAGAGCCAGCTGGAAATCTCAGACAGGAGCTGAAGCAGAATTTCTTCCTCCTCTGGAAACCTCAGTTCTCTTACGAACTTTCACCCCTTTGGAGGAGGCCCACCCACATTATTGAGGACAACCGCCTCTGCTTAAAGTCAGCTGATGGTAGCCGTTAATCACCTCTACAAAATGCCTTCCCAGCAACACCCAGACGCAGGTTTGATTGAATAGCTGGGGATGATGGCCTGGCCGAGTGGACGCGTCACGCCAACCATCCCAACCACCTGCGATTTCTGCCCTTCTCACGGTGTCACAGGCGTTGGGCTGGAAAGGTCTCCGATCGCCCCTTCCCACCTGTGGGGGTGGCCCAGGCTTGCCTGGGTCCCACTCTTTGTCCCGGCGAGGTTAGTCATATGGCACCTTAAGCACACATAAAGGAAGCCCCGCTGGCTTTTACACCTTCCTGTGGGACCTACAGAATCTGTCCCGCTGTCTTGTCTCCTAAGCTCTGCTTCTGCTGTCATTGGCAGGAGGGAGCGGTGGGGAGCTTGGCTGCAGGGTCTGCCTGAGTTACTTAGCCTCTTTGGATTTCAGTTTCCTCCTCCATAAAAGAGAGAAAATGACAGTCCCCACGACGTAGGGGTGTAGCCAGGATGAAAACATGACAAAGTTCCTAAAGGGCTGAGAGCAGCGCCCGGCCTGTGGAAAGGGGTCAATAAACAGGAGTCGCCACGGTGATGAGGAACTGAGGATGCTCCTCTGGCCCCATCACTTCCTCCTGGTCCAGGCAGCACCTTCCATCCATCAACCCCACGATGCAGCCACCTGGAGCCTGGCACCACAGAGGGCGTCCCAGGGCGGACCCGTCCCTCCCACTGTATACACCCGCGGGAACAGGAGGCAGTCCCTCAGCATCTTGACCTTACTTCCAACTCGTAATTATCATCTAGTCTTGTGAGGATGAAAAGATAATATTATCTAATATTTAAGGGAAAAAAAGGATGAGGTGCCTCTTTGGGCTGCAACCTCGAGGCCAATATATCCAGCTTTGTGGGTCCCTCCTCAATGCACACCTTGCATCTCCCAGCCATCGAGAGGGCATGACCTTCTGTGTAGGATGCCTGTGTGGAAAAAAGGGCTTCAGAATTATTGTAAAAACATGTTTCGGGGTCCTGGGAATGCAGAGAGGGTCGAGTTTGGAGATTCAGCTTCAAAATTAGATTTTGAATATACATCTATAGATTTATATCTAGATTATATAATTAGATTATGTGTATAATACATATGTATTAGACAGAAGAAGAGAGAGGCGGGGAGACTGACCAACCGGCAGACGGACATCGTCAGAAGGCAGAATCTTTATTCACGTTACCGTTCTCAGCTACAAGCGCGGTCACAAAGACCTTCTTCCCAAGTGTTATTTTATGAAAGAAAAAAAAAGGGGGGTGGTGAAATGCACGCAGGGACAGCAGAAGTATCTTCCTGACCCTATTCTGGACCTTAGAGAAAAATGGGATTTTTGCATTTGAATTGTCATTTACAATGAGGGGCGATTTCAATGAGTTTCTTTTCTTGCAGTGAGATAACGAGGCGGAAACTTGAACTGTCTCTGAAAGCCAGCAGAAAAGTCATCACCGCGTTTCAGATCTAGGCTGGAGGAAAAGGGGTGGGCTGCCTGGAGGACCCGGGACAGTATCTGCTGTTAACTCGGCAGCAGACGTCCTGGAAAGGGACCCGCAGGGGCTGAGGGCAGTTCCCGCGGGAAATCAGGGACCCCGCAGCTGGGTCGAGCGGCCCATCCCTGTTTTTACCTCCAACTTGTCAGCTGCTCATTCCTGGTTAAATTCAGGGAAGCTACAAGTGTAGCAGTTCAACTGGAAAGAAAAAGACTGGTAAGTGATGGTGCTGGCAAACCATCCCGCCTTCCAGCCAGGGATGACAAATGATGAATTTAACAAAGAAAAGGCAAAAGGCGACTGGATGGAGAGTTTATACACTGGTTAATCCCAGGGCCAGACACAGGTCGAAGCACTTCATGAGTTGTCTCACTTAATCCTACCCTAGACCTTATAAAGGAGGTGTTGGTGTTACCCTCATTTTGCAGCAAATCTCAGAGAGGTTAAGCCACTTGCCCAAGGTCACACAGCTGAGGACAGAGGTGAATCGACACACGAACCTCTCACATTCTGTCTCCTCCCCCTTTTCCTCACCATTTGTGACCCTAAAGAAACCCTCCCTTCCGACACAAGAGAGCAGAGCATCAAGACGATAAGAAGTTGGCAGAGGGGTCCCAGTCCAGCAGGAAAGGAAAAAGGCCATAAGCCAGGCCTTTCTCCTTCTACTGGCTGCTGGCAAGATACCAAAACAGGGGCCCTTCCTGAGGCTCCAGGCTGGACCACACTGAGTTTCCAGGCACCTACTACTGTTCAGAGGCAGGCAGGGCAGCGGAGGGAGTTCAGAGCCCACTGCCCGGTTTTGAATCCTGACTCTGTCCCTCCTCAGCCATGTCTCCTTGGCAGGTGACTTTGACTCCCAAACTTCAGTTCCTCGTCTCAAAAATGGGACTCTTCCGACCACCTGCTTCCTGGGGTTCCCGGAGCCATTTCCCATGAGTCACTTTAATGATTCACTTATCTGATTACTGGCTTCTATTATTTTGGGTCCTAACGCTGTCACTGCCCTGGACCCCTGTTCGCAGATGTCCTGCCCTGCTGCGTCCTTGATGGTGCCCGCCTTCCAGGGGTGCTGCATCGCAACCTCATGGCAGCTGCCGCAAGCCCGGCACTTGCCGCATGTCCGCATTGCTCTAAACGCTCCCCTGTAATTACAGTCTCCTCTTCCTTGCGCCCTGTGACGTGGGAACCCAACTGGTGCCCATTTTTCAGATGAGAAAACTGAGGCACAGAGACAGGAATGCGCTCTCCCCGGGTCACGGGGCTAGAACGTGGTGGAGGGGGATTCAGACCAGATCCTACCCAGTCATACCATGTGGTTTTTTGGCCAAGTGGTTACAGACTCGGCAGAAGGACAACATGGGGGGTCCTTTCTCCCTTCTTTTCCAGGCAGGAACAGGCTGTGGGGGTCTCCACTGTGTCCCTGAAGGGACAGTTCCCCTGCCTAATCGCCCTCCCTCACCTGGGCAGGGGCGGCGGGCTGCGGGAGGGGCTGACCTCTTCCTTCGCTCCTCGGGACAGGCAATGAAAGGGTCCCAGGGCGGACGCGTAAAGCAGAAAAGAAACAGATGGGAAGGTGAGTAATTAAATCAATATCTCCCCAACCGCCAGGGGAGGGGAGCAAAGAAGCAAAGCAATTATGTCCAAAAAGGAAGTTTGAGCTCCTATCCTGTGCTCGCTTCTCAGAGATTGTTACTTAGAGCGGTTTGAAACACAGACGCAAAGCCAAGTAAAGCAGGCACACAGGCACACACACAGGAGTGCGCTTTTGTTCCGTCTTCCTGGCATTCCCTGATTCCTTTCCCCCATATCATTCTTCCCCCCAAAGCAGTTCCATACAGCATCAAGTCCTTGTTCTAGGGGCCGGCTCTGTCAGAGGTGAAGGGTCAATTTGTTTGTGTTTCAGAGCAGGCATGCGCTAAGCCTTCCTATATTTTAAACAGATAATGTCCTTGTAATTTGGAAGCACTTACATCGAAGGCCAGCTTTGTCCCCTTTCTCGGTGTGTTTGTTGTGTGTCTGTCGAGATGAGAAAGAAATACTGTATCTTTAAATTAGGAGGCGCTGAATAGTGAATCTCGGGCAGTGAAAAGGCTAATGCGATGTGGAGGAGAAGGAGTTTAATCTAATTTAGTTGGAGGGTGTCTGTCTGCGGTGTTGTTTTTTTGGAGTGTGGGAATAGAGGGAGACGCTGTCCCCTTGAATGGTCCCTCCAGCGCCAGGAACAGTGGGGAGCCCGGTAGACGCCAGTGATCCAAAGCCGGGTCTTGAAAGGAGGATTAGAGACATGCTCTGATTTGCAATTCACACTAATGCACCCCGTGGAACCTTTGGTAATTTTTCAAACCACATTTCAAGGGAAGTGGCCTTAAAATCACCGCCTAAATTGTGCTGGAGAAACAGAGCACCCTCCAGTCATCCGTTTTATGATGTGGGTGCTTTTCTGTTTGCTTCTCGCCGCCCCCGCCCTCCCCCGCCCCCACGTCTTACAACGCGCGTTTTTAGGTGTAATTAAAACTTGTGTGCCTGTTGAATTTGCTTCAGTTTGCAGGGCTTGTCGGGTGGTACACGCTGTGAGTTTCTCTAGTTAGTGTCAATTCAGATGACTAAAGGTATTTTCCTTGGGGAAAAATGCGGGGCGGTGGGGTGGCGGGGGGGGGAGTGGCGTGGGGGATAAGCATGCCTACTTGGTTAGAAAATAGAATTTTCCATGCCTGGTTTTTTTTTTTAATCTGATAAATAAGTTTCTGCAGAAACGTCACACAAGATGAGGTCAGCGAAAACAGTGCCTTTTGGGATCAGAGACCCCTCTGCACGTCAGGCAATTATTGGCAAATAGATCCCATCTCCTCTCGTTCTTACTTGAAAGGAGAACTGGAAAACTGCTGATGAAATACAAACACTGATGACATTAGAAGATAAAAGGAGAAACACAACAGTCAGTTCACAGCATCGCCGAGTCTCCATGTGCCAAGAGAGATGTTCCAAGTGAGAGTTCCTGGAAAACACAGATAACCTGAGCCACATTCTACTTCCAACTTTACCAACACTCATCTGTGTCTTTTCCTAAGCGTTGCTGATAGTCCGAGAGTTTGCTCTTACAATTAGCTTGCACGGTGCTAAGTCTACGCTTTAACTTCTGTTGCTGAAACGTTCAGTATTTTTCACCTTAAACAGCCTACTCTGGGTTTTCTCTAATCTCATTTCAGGAAACCTCGTCCAGGGCTTATAATTTCCACTGACTGTAACATCACAAGGAGAGAGACAACTTTGATTTTTAGCAGTATTGGCGTGGAAGTCTTTTCTGCTTTGGACTTTACTAGAACGAGCTGAAACTCTGCAGCCTCTCGCAATCCCCTTCCATCCAAAAATATTTAGTTCTTGGTAAAATACTGTCTGTCTCCTTAAATATTCCTGTTCAAAAACCTTATACTTTTCTGGGTAAACATTTGCAAGAATCTGAAGGTAATTAATGTTGAAGAGTAGCTCTCCTCTAACATTTTTTAGGTGGTTGGGGGAAAAAATATATATATATATATATATTCCTTGTCCCTGCATGTTATTTGAAATCATGTTTAATGATAAAGTTTCAGGAAAAACCTTTGCTCAAAATTTTAGAGGCCTAATAAGATTTCCATTAATTTAAACATATCACTACTCCCACGACTGCCCCAAATGCTTTCTTTTCCTGCTTTCATCCATGGTTAAATATGTAAATAAAATGTCTAAAGTCATTCTTCAAAGAAGACAAAAGAAAAAAGAGCTGAGGGGAGAGACAGCCATAAAATTCCTCCCAGTTCTCCATCACATTTGCCAGAGGGGGTCCAGTTGCCAGGCAGGGCTGAGCAGCAGGGGACCTCAGCGCTCTTAGAATCACACATCTCAAATCCCACACACAGGAAAAAAAAATAAAATAAAATATCTTTTCAGCTGGAGCCATCAAAAGGCCCTTTTCATTTATTAGTTACAGAGTTATCTTGCAGTTGGTGATTTCTCAGCCCTCATTTTTCTAGCATAATGTCTATTTGTTGGTTTCCCTCTCAGCTGGGCAGAGCGAAGCACTTCTGCAGACATTTTTATAAAAAAAAAAAAAAGAGAGAGAGAAGGCGGCAATCTGGAGTGGTTATAGCTCCAATAATGGGTCTGAACGCGGCTGAATTAAAGCAGCACATAAAAGGCCAATTAGGAGGCGCTCTCTCAAATAGCGCACACCCTGCTCTTGCTGCTGGGCGCCATCCCTCTTACTCGCTGGCATTTTCCTAGTTTCTGCGGGAAAGAAAGGAAAAGAGGGGAAGTGATGCCCAAGGAAGGACCTTGGCAAGGAACATTCTAGAAAAGCCAAGGGATGTCTACTGAATCTTTTTTTTTCACATAAAGGTTTTGAAAACAGCTCACTAGACTTAAAAAAAAAATCCAAAAAAACAGAAACTACCCCCCCCAAAAAATGCCGAACTATCATAAGAGAAAAGGCAGCCTTTTAAAAGCCCCTGGGGGAATATCCCAGCTGAAGGCGGTTCCGGCTGCGCTGGCATCTGCCTGCACCACATTTCCCTCCACTTTCTTCCTCGCCCCAACCTCCTCCACCGTCTCACACCCAGATCCAGGGACCCTGATTCTGGGCCAGGCGCGTCCTAGCCTCCTCTCCTCCTTCGCTGGGTGGGTGGGTGGATGGATGGGTGGGAGGAAGAAGTGGGTACGTGAGTTCTCTCTCAGGGGAAGTGCCCCACTTCCGCCACCGCTCACAGAAGGCGTCCCAGGGGCGAGTGTCTGACAGCAGCTTCCTCCCGGGGCGCTTCCGGGAAATAGCTGGGAAGCCCGCAGCGTCTGCGGCGCCTGCGAAGCCCTGGGAAGGCGGCCAGGCTGAGAGGGCCCAGCACCGATTCCCAGGGACGTCTGTGCACACCGCACACCTCTCCAGTGTTAGCCTCAGAAAGAGAGGCCTCTGCGCGCCGCGCCCGCTCCTCCCGCCCGGGAACGTCCTCCGAGTGCCCCCTCTATGCGTGATCCTGGGAGTTCCAGCAAACCTTTAAAGGATCCTGACCTCGGAAGGCGTCTAAGAGGAGAGAGACCCGGCCGCCTCCTAGGGGTACTGTTTATTGAAGGGTTAATACCGGAAGCCAGGTGAAGCGCGGTGCAAGCTCTTTGGAGGTGAGCCACGGGTGTGGGCGCCCACCGCGCACAGCCGCCACGGGGGGAGGGGGGCGTGGTGTTCCAAGTGACTTTATGACGAACTGGCCCCATCCAAGGGGGGTGATCTAAGGACGCTGAGCCAGGACGCTCCTTCCCCCCTTTTAATGAAAACAGAGAGGCATGGGCGCCTCCCCCTCCCCCGGGCGTTGGGGACCCTCGGGGCAAGCTGACTCAGCGCCCTCCCACCTCCCACCGCCAAGTCCGCAGCATCCCAGGGTCTGTAGCCAAGGAGGGAGCAGGCCCGGCAAATCACTCGCCAAATAATATAAATACCCGACAAGCGAATGACTTCCTATAATAAATAAACTCCGCCGCCTAGAAGAAATCACCAGCCCTGCCTGGCGCGAGGCCCCTCGACTCCGCGGCTTCACCGGGGGCGGGGGGCACTGGCCCACAAACCGAGTCCCCACTTCCCGAGGGGGGGTGGGGGTGGGACCTGAGAGTCCCAGGAAGCTTCCCGCCCCTGCCCCTCCCCGCCTTCTTGGCGGAGACCTCCGAGGAGCGGCCCTGAAATCTGGGTTCCCAGAGCCCCTCCCCACCCCACCCGCCCTCGGCTCTTCCCTTTGAAATTTCAGAGAGCACCCCTCCCCGGGGCCGGAGCCCCGACGCAGGCCTGGTAACTCTGCAGCCTCGGGAAGATGCGGGCAGGTTTACAAGCTAAGGGGCCACTTTATGGCCAAGGCCATAAAACGCAAATCCCACCTCGCTTTGAAAGCGCCCTCCGCCCGGGACCCACCATAAAAAGCAGGGGAGATGCGCCCCCGGCCCCTGCGGCGGACCAGCCCAACCCCCTCCTTCGGCCATTCTCCGAACTCCCGGTAACCCCGGCGCCCTTGGGGGGCCGGGGACGATCCCAGGGGACCCCAGGGACAGGGGGCGCAGGCGGGGAGGCAGCGAGAGGCCAAGTTGGAGGCCGGCGGAGAGGGCGAAGGAGCGGCGGGAGGGACGGACGCGGGAGGGCGGCGGGACGGGGGCCGGGGGCCGGGGGCTGTGGGCCGGGGCGGGCCGCCGGGGGCTCGGCTTTCTCATGCAAAGCGGCGGCGGGGCGGGGCGCGCGGCCAGGGGGCGGGGCCTGTCAGCGCTCTGCTTTTTCCCCCTTTGCCTTTTCGCGAGCCGGCTCAGCTCGGGACCAGACCTCGGAACAGCTGCGGGCCGGGCCGGGCCGGGCCGGGGCCGGCGCGGAGAGGGCGGAGCCGCCGCGAGCCGCAGGCCACCGCCGCGCGCCCGCCCGCCGCGCCGCCCGCCGCGCCGCCCTCCCCAGCCGCGCCGCCGCGCGCTCCCACGAGAGGCCAAAGTTTGCCGCGGCAGTGAGTTGCAGCCGGCGCCGGGCCTCGCGCCGAGAGCTCCGGGCCCCTCTCGCCTCCCGGTATTGTTCGCAAACTTTGCTCCTCTCCTCCGCGGCTCCCCCACCTCGGCGGAGGCCGCGCGCGGAGAGCAGGGCCGGGGAGGCGCTCTGCGCACCGCTGGAGCCGGGCTGGGCGGGCATGGGCGGGGGCCCGAGCAGGGACGAGGAGCCGGGGCCAGCAGCCCGAGCCCGGCAGCGGCGGCGCTGAGGGCAGCGGACCTCCCCGCTAGGGCGCCTCGGACGCCAGCATGCAGCGCCCGGGCCCCCGCCTGTGGCTGGTCCTGCAGGTGATGGGCTCGTGCGCCGCCATCAGCTCCATGGACATGGAGCGTCCGGGCGACGGCAAGTGCCAGCCCATCGAGATCCCGATGTGCAAGGACATCGGCTACAACATGACCCGCATGCCCAACCTGATGGGCCACGAGAACCAGCGCGAGGCCGCCATCCAGCTGCACGAGTTCGCGCCGCTGGTGGAGTACGGCTGCCACGGCCACCTCCGCTTCTTCCTGTGCTCCCTGTACGCGCCCATGTGCACCGAGCAAGTCTCCACCCCCATCCCCGCCTGCCGGGTCATGTGCGAGCAGGCCCGGCTCAAGTGCTCCCCGATCATGGAGCAGTTCAACTTCAAGTGGCCCGACTCCCTGGACTGCAGCAAACTCCCCAACAAGAACGACCCCAATTACCTGTGCATGGAGGCGCCCAACAACGGCTCGGACGAGCCCGCGCGGGGCTCGGGCATGTTCCCGCCGCTCTTCAGGCCGCAGCGGCCCCACAGCGCGCAGGAGCACCAGCTGAAGGACGGGGCGCCGGGGCGCGCGGGCTGCGACAACCCGGGCAAGTTCCACCACGTGGAGAAGAGCGCAGCGTGCGCGCCGCTCTGCACGCCGGGCGTGGACGTCTACTGGAGCCGCGACGACAAGCACTTCGCCGTGGTCTGGCTGGCCGTCTGGTCCGTGCTCTGCTTCTTCTCCAGCGCCTTCACCGTGCTCACCTTCCTCATCGACCCGGCGCGCTTCAGGTACCCCGAGCGCCCCATCATCTTCCTCTCCATGTGCTACTGCGTCTACTCCGTGGGCTACATCATCCGCCTCTTTGCGGGCGCCGAGAGCATCGCCTGCGACCGGGACAGCGGACAGCTCTATGTCATCCAGGAGGGCCTGGAGAGCACGGGCTGCACCCTGGTCTTCCTGGTCCTCTACTACTTCGGAATGGCCAGCTCCCTGTGGTGGGTGATCCTGACGCTCACCTGGTTCCTGGCTGCGGGCAAGAAGTGGGGCCACGAGGCCATTGAGGCCAACAGCAGCTACTTCCACCTGGCGGCCTGGGCCATCCCCGCCGTGAAGACCATCCTGATCCTGGTGATGCGCAGGGTGGCGGGGGACGAGCTGACCGGCGTCTGCTACGTGGGCAGCATGGACGTCAACGCCCTCACCGGCTTCGTCCTCATCCCGCTGGCCTGTTACCTCATCATCGGCACTTCCTTTATTCTCTCGGGCTTTGTGGCCCTTTTCCACATCCGGAGGGTGATGAAGACGGGTGGGGAGAACACGGACAAACTCGAGAAGCTCATGGTGAGGATCGGGGTCTTCTCCGTACTCTACACGGTGCCGGCCACCTGTGTGATTGCCTGCTACTTTTACGAACGCCTCAACGTGGAGTACTGGAAGGTCCTGGCCACGCAGCACGAGTGCAAAATGAACAACCAGACCAAAAACCTGGACTGTCTGATGGCCGCCTCCATCCCCGCGGTGGAGATCTTCATGGTGAAGGTCTTCATGTTGCTGGTGGTGGGCATCACCAGCGGCATGTGGATCTGGACATCCAAGACTCTGCAGTCCTGGCAGAGTGTTTGCAGCCGCAGGTTCAAGAAGAAGAGCCGACGGAAACCGGCCAGCGTGATCACCAACAGCGGGATTTACAAAAAAGCCCAGCATCCTCCCAAAACCCGTCTCGGGAAATACGAAATCCCCGCCCAGCCTCCCACCTGTGTGTGAAGGGGCTTGCGGGGAAGGCAGGGGTGGAAAACTTCCCCGGAGAGGATACAGTGGCGGCCAGAGCCAAAACACGGTGCTTCTCTTCGTTGGTTGCCTGCTTGCTTGTTTTGGTTGTTTGTTTTTTTTTTTAAATAAACGTAAAAAAAAAAAAAAGTCTTTACCCTGAAATTCAGGATGCTGTGATACACTGAAAGTTAAAAAAAAATGTACTTAAAGGTTTTTGCTTTGTTCTGTTTTCCCTGAAGGAGAGCTCTCCAGCTAAGTAGCCTCTTGTGTAACTAATTTGTGGTGAAGTAGTTGATTCAGGCCCCAGAAGAAAACTTTTGTTTAGGACCTTCCATAAATATACATCTGTGTGTTTGAGTTGGCTTTGCTATCCATTTACAAATCAGAGAGGAGATAAGTTCTTTGCAAATTGGAGAGCCTCTGCTCAGCTGCAAAGAGAGAGAGGCAGGCAGATGGGTCCCTTTGCAGCGAGCCAGCCGTCCCAGGGGCCCGCCCTCAGGAAGGCCGCCTGCCAGACAGCAACTTCTGTGCAAACAGGAAGAAAGAGACAGCGTGACAACTCAGCACAGTCCAGTGGACTCGGAGCCACTTAGAACAGACCCCGGCCTCTGGCCTCCACACATGCTCCTTCTCCAAGGTAGACACGTTCCCCCAGGCCTAATGCTGGTGAACGCAAACGGTGTGCAATACATTTCCCACCCCCCTTTCCATGAAAATAAAAAGAGAAACAAGTATTTTGCTGCACATAAAGACAACAAAAGAAATCTCCTAACAAAAGAACTCAGAGACCCAGCCCTCGGAACCTCTTCAGTGTTACAGTTTGTGGCTTTTTAATGGAAACCAAGCCAATACACATTGGAACCGATTTGTGGAAAGGCGAGGGGGGTGGTGAGAGGGGAGAAGGATCATTCAAAGGTGCCCAAAGGGCTTACTGACTCTTTCTATTATTAAACAAATGGTTTCCCTGAATGGCCCCGAGAAGCAGTCTACAAACCCTGAGTTTATCCTCCTTCCCAGGAAATGCCAGGAAAGGGTCACCCTGCTGGTGTCTATTTGTAATATACACTATTTTTCATGCTCCAGTATTTTATTAAAAATAAAGTATGTTCTTTAGTTTGGTGCTGGTCCCTTGTGTGTTGTGAGGGTCCCCTTCTCTGGGCGGGGGGCAGAATAGGGAAAACTTTCTCCCTCTGTTTGCTTTTCAAGCAAATCCCGCCTATGCGTCTCTCTCTACAGATCACTGGTCATCTGTATGAAATGGCAGAGGGGCAGAGATTCCAATGTTGGCAGGATGACCGAATTTCGAGTTGCAGAGGAATTACCTGCAAGACTGGGTGAGGTTGGAAGTTGTCTCTGCCTCTCGGTGGCAGGATGCGAGGACCTGCTTGTAGCCCAGTTCCTCAGGAAGCATCTTGGCTACTGAGCCTGGATACACTCCTGTGCCTGGACAAGCTCTGGGAATCTCTCTGGAGACTGGACCCAGCCAATTAGGAGAATTAAATCAAAGTAGGGTTCAGGTGACCTATTGAGGTCAAATGGTACCCAGATAGAACTGCAGACTACCGGTCCAAAGTGTGCTGGCTTTGCAGCAACTCCTGGACGTATTTACAAAACAGACTGTAGGTCTGGACGAAATAAAAATGTCTGTTGAGGAAGGTGGCGGGCGGTGGGGGCGTCGCGTCATTAGGAGGAGAAGTTAATCAGCTTTGCACTTCACTGCACTTGACTTTTCTCCTGCGTCTGCCGTCGCAGTGGTACAGCTGTGAAGGCTTGAGGAGGTAGGCCCGGGTTCAGCGGGTCGGAGGCACAGAGGGATCCAAGGGCACAGTCTGGTTCTGCTGCCGTGGGAATCAGATGGACCAGCTCGGGCCATCCATGAATCACGCTGATGCCAAACTGCAACCCGAACAAGGGCGCTCTTAATTTTGAGCATTTATTCCGCACTCACTAATGATACGCAGAAGCCTGCAGGTAGGGCGGCCTGCTTCCTAGAGATGGTGTCGAGGAGCCAGGCCTGACGACCCAGACCCTCCCTGCGTTGGCAGCGTGAGAACTGGGCACTGGTGCAGGTCGTCTTCTGAGGGGAAAGGGGTGGGATCCCCAGGCGGGGAGCTTGGGTGGCTTAGCACCAAGTTCCAGAAACACCAACCAGGCAGGCCAAGTAAGTAGAAGAAGCATCCAGAATAGCCTTCAGTGCATTAAAAAGGGGGAGAAAAGTTTAAAAAATGCCCCCAAATAACAACCTATTTGTTGGTTGTTCCCGCCCAGCCCCTGGAAAAGACTGTCGAGGTATTCACGTGCGTGTGCACGTACGCATGTAATGTTCCCTTTTTGTAACTCTTAGAAAAAACAACAATGATGTGTTTGAAACAGAGCTTGGAAAAGTCGAGAAAGGTAACTGTCAGGGCACCGCTGTGGGTGTCTGAGGTGGGTGCCAGCCCAAAACACTCAGTTCCGAAGTCACTGGGCCCGTCAGCGGTGTTGGGTCTGCTCGTGTTCGGTGCGGAGGCTTCAGACGGTGGTCCCGAGGAACCCGAGTTTAGGGGCACACGTGAGAGCCTTTGCTATGGGTGGGGATGGGTTTCAGTGTGGCTCCACCCCCAAAACTACAGCGGCCTCGTTTACAAAGGTCAGTGGAATTCGTCCTGTGGCTGGGCCTGCTCCACCAGGGCGTCTGGTCTCCTAAGTGGTAGCGGCAGAGATTCCTAAGTACACTGCACTCTCTCTGGGACAAAGCTGACTCCGGGTCACCTACGACAGGTGAGTTGCAGGAGCAGCCTGTAGACCTACAAGGTAGAAGGCGGCCACAGCTGCCCGCCCGCTCCGGAATGCTCTGGCTCAAGGCAGGATTCATTCCTAAGGCATGGCTGACTGTCTCAGCGTGGAGGTTTCTCAGCATCGCGGAGGCCACGGCCTTAGCTCCAGAAGCACGGGAACCTGTATTGGGTGGCAGGTCTGAGTAGTGAGGTTGTAGTCAGAGGAAGCTCAAAGAAGGTGATTAGCCAAGGTCACGCTGCTGTCCATTGCCCTTCCTTCCTTCCTTCCTTCCTTCCTTCCCTCCCTCTATCCTTCCTTCCTTCCACCCCTCCTTCCCTCCTTCCTTCCTTTATTCAGCCAGCAGCCAGCTACTCACCACCTACTGTAAGCCAGGGCTGGGGAAATGGAGAAGCAGCACCCAGCCCTTGGCTTCGAGAAGGTCGCAGCCTGGTACAGGAGACCTGCGCAGGTGTACCGGGGGCTTGGCCATGACACAGCTTCTGTGCACTTCTATTCTGAGTCAGGGAGGCATCCCAAAGGTGGCTCAGAATTCCCAGAAGGCGGAAGATTCAACACGTGTAATTTTGCGGCGTGGTGAGGTTGCAGGGACGTGGTGATGGCTGGGTCAGGAGTTACAGACAGGGGACAGGAAACTCCACGAAGACCCCCGACCGTGCCCGGCTTCCAGCAGGCCACCTTGGAGTCGCAATGACATTGACAACAATTAAAACAGTAACAGTCATAGTTGTGGGGAGCCCTTCAGAGCACTTCCTGGGTGCTGAGTGCTGGACAGATTTAATTCTCACGACAATCCATTCAGGTAGGTGCCCCTGTCAGCCCCACTTTATAAGACCCTGAGGCACAGAGAGGTTACATAAACTCCCAGCGTCACACAGCAGGTAATCAGAGGTGGGCTAGGAGCCCGGCAGTCTGATGACAGCTTCTGGCCCAGCGTTGAATGAGTGAGTGAGTGAGTGAGTGAGAGCTAAGCATTTTAGACCAGCTAGCATGTGAAGCACTTGCCACATGTTCATTCAATTGTCTAACCAGTTGGGTGGTGCTAGTGTCAACCCTCGGATGACAGATGAGGACATTAGAGCACAGAGACGTCAAGCCACTTGCCGAAGGCCACAGGGGTCCGTAGTCCGGAATGTGAACCCCGGCCGTGCGGCTCCGAGCCTGTCGGTCTGCCCGCCAGGTCCCCCTCCCTGTCTCGGCGGTTCTGAGGACTTGGCGTGGATGAAATCATCTCATCCCCACAGCAGGACGCCATGCCTTTGCTCCAAGCAAAAGACGCACAAGAGCATGTTGGCAAAGTGCAAAGCTCCGCTTCAGCGTGGGCGAGCAGGAGCGGGGAGCGTGTGACACGCCGTCCTTCTGCAGCAGCCCGGAGAATGAGCTGAGGATGGGGCCGAGGGGGTGAGAACGCAGGGGCGACCGAGAGGCCCCCCGAAGGTCGAGGCAGCGGGTTGACTTCATGTCGAGAGGGAGTGAGAGGGACTGGACGGTCAGGGGGGACCACACGGGCTGGGGGACCCGGGAGGAAATAGACGAGGAGGGAGGCGGAGCCGAGGGGGTTGGTGGAGTGTAGGCAGTTTGTGTTTGGGGGTCCCTGATTCCTCCTGGTGGTCGAGGTCAGTCTGCAGGCTGTGACGGGGGCCATGGGGGGGCGGGCGCACAGGTGGGTGTCTGGAAGTGGTCACGGCTGGAGAACTGGTCGGTGCGTTGGGTGGGGGCCTCCGAGGAGGTGCAGAGGGCACCTTGACTGAGCGCTCACTCAGCCACTCGGGTGCCTCAGTTTTATTGTGAAAGGACTAAAGGAGATCACGTTGCTGGGCTCATCCAGAGCCAAAATCTGTGACCCAGACAAAGACAAGGGGGAAGTCAGGAGGGTGAGGGCCGGAGACCCCTCTCTCTCCCCGCCCCTGCCCAGGGCACACAACTCTGTCTCCTTAGCTTAGCCCTTGGGCCACCCAGGCAAAGTGAGCCCGGGCCCCACAGGTGGGCGTCCGTTAATTCTCTCACCTACAGAGAGGCTGCTTCAAGGCCGAAAACCAGAAAACAAAAAAATTGAGATGTATTCTCGAGGCAACAGATTTTATCCCGAATCCCACATTCTTTTCTTAAAAAGGAGAGCGAGAAAGACGGGAAAGAACAGCAGATGGGAGCGCAGACTGGCATCCCACACGTGAAGGACGGGGAGCTGGGACGCCGCGCACAGGGCTGAGCACATCTCGTCCCCACGATGCTCGGGGGCCGGTCTGGCCCGGGCCCCTGGGCGTTGCTTTGTCTTGGGCAGGCTGCTGCACATTTATTCCATCCTCCATCTCTTCGTCTGCCGAACGGGGGTGATAGTGGCGCCCCTCACTGGGCTGTCGCTCCCTAGGTGCCCGACTGTTTTAATAGCGCTGTACGGATTAATCTGTCTGTTCCTCACCACCGCCTAGGGGACAGGAGCTGAAGTGAAACCATACGTGGAAAGCTCTTTGCAGGCTGTGGGCACTGAGCTAGGCTTAATAGATGCGAGCTACTATTATGTTTTTTGCCCCTCCCCCAGAAAATTCAACCCAGCATGCTAATGAGTAATGATCTTTAAAGAGAATGAGGTTTTTTTTTTTTTTTCCTTAGAGAAACACTTTTTCCAATACCGTGTTCAGTTTCCACAGGATACCCGCTGATCTGTCAAGTTTAAAAGGCAGGCCCAGTGCCTCTACTGCGGTGGAAAATATTCTCTGTCTTTCTCTTTGAACACAATCACATCACAGCCTCCTTCCCGGGGAACCAGACCTCATGCGCAGACACCTCTGTACGCAAATGGACAAAGATGGCTGTAATATGGAGATGGACGGAAAGGGCCAGCCTTCAGGGAAGCTCTCTGAACATGCTCCGGCGACATAGTGTGGGGTATTTTTTAATGTTTTATTAAGAGTGTGAAGGCCAAGCTGGAGGGAGGAGGGACGGAGACGCTTTTGAAATCTGCAAAGAATCAGTTTCAGTGGCAGAGGTGAGCGGCCGTCGTCGGGGACTTCAACAGTCCCACCCCTGCGAAGATGACGCTGTTAGATCTTCACAATGGCCGCGGCCCAGTCGGACTTTTCCAAAGTCACCGAGTTTCGCTTTGTTATCATGACATTTTTTTTTTTTTGGTACCAGGCTCGCATCCGGGGGGGCTTCAGTCTATAGGAAGGGATTCACAACATCCCCGCTTGGAACATACCCACCCCCATCCCACCCAAAGGAGCTTTTGCAGTCAGGGGCTTCGCGGGTTGCTGTGAGGATGGGAGCGGATGCTCTTGGGGGGTCTCTCACAACAGATGTCCTCAAAGGGGGCACTTTGTCCCATTTTCTGGACTATTTGCACTAAAAAAAAAAAAAAAGGAAAAAAACCCTTAAAGACTTATCCTAACAATGTTTTAGTATTTTAGGCAGAACTACAAAGTCATCAACCCTGACAGACAATAAATCAGCGTCCGCTTTAAAAGGTGGGAGACGGCGGTGGCGAGGTGGAGGTGCCGGCTTTGATCAGCAGTGACAAGCACTGGGGTTGGGGCCGCCCTCCTGCCTCACTCACCCCAGGGCAGAGTAGCACCTGTGTACCTTCCGGGGCCGCCCCTCTCATAAAACACTTGCATTTTGTTGGCTTTGAGTAGAAGTCTTCATCTGCAAGCTGCTTTTGCTCCTGCGGCTCATCTGAAGCCACGTTCCCGAAGCCGAGTCAGCATCATGCAGATTTCACCGGGTTCCAGGCTCAGGGCAGGAGGCTTCCATTTGCACTGAATTCAGAAATAGTTTAGGCTGGTTGGAATATTGTTTTTTTTTTTTTTTTATTCCTTAACAGGACTTCAAGGATTCAGAAAATAAAATCCACGCATGGCATAGAGTAAAGGGAACATGAGAGAGATTATGAGGAAGTTGTGATTCTAATTTGCTGTAATGGTGACACAGGTCTACAGAGACCAAAAAGAAACAATATGAAGGATTGAGAAAGGTCAGTTATAAAATTTGCCATTCTTTGCTGGGTGTCCTGATTACAACCATTTTTTTTTCCAATCAATAAAACCCGTTATGCAGCCATGTGCAGAGTACCAAGTCACACTGGGTAAACAGAGGGTATTAGAGAGAAAAAACGGAGAGAGGAAGAGATAGCAAACAAAGTTAGATGTATTGTTTCTATTTTCAACCCACCTCTCCCCCTCTAAAGGGTTTATACTTGCCAAGGCAGGATGTCCCCACAATTCCCAGGGGATGACCCAAAATTATTAAATTAGGTAAAACAATCCCACTGGATTACGGGTGTGCCTGTCACTCACGCCAGTCAGTGAGATGTAAGGTATATTCTCCTGGTGGGATAGGAGAATAGGACTGTGCAGATGGGGGTTCAGGGAAGACTCAAGGAAAGATTTTCCTTCATGATAAAAAGCCAGATGTCGACGAAGCCTGTTGTTTCCCCGCACAGAATGTGGAGTGTGAAAGTTGTATGTGGAGCTGTTGCAACCATCTTGTGACCACGAGGCAGTAAACTCGCTAGTAAAGCCAACACTCCCAGGATGGCAGGTGCAAAACAAGAAAGAGCCACTTTTGTGACGACTTCACTGAGCTACTCCACCTCCAGGCTTCTTCTTATTCCAGGTAATTAACAGCCTATGTTTGCTGGGTGTCAGCAAGTTTGGTCTTACGCGACTTGTAGGAAAATATATTTCATAGAACCAACTAGTCTAGCGCATCTCAAACCTTCACATGCATACAAATCACCTGGAGCTCTCACTCAGCGGCAGATCTTGATTCAATAGGCCTGGGCGGGACCTGAAATTCTGCATTCGTAACAAGCTCCCAGGTGAGGCAGGTGCTGCTGACTCTCCTGGCCCTACCATGACCTCCGAATGGCTACCTTCTGAAGTCTGTTATTCCTGACTAATACATGGACCCATCTTGGGTACCACCACCTGGGTGTCCTGTCCTGGACTAGCCCTCAATTTTCAGACATGTCATATCGAGTTAAATCCTGCTTCCTTATGATCAGTTCCTGTTCTCTCTGCTTTTACCAGCTGGTCCTCCTGTAACACATCAGATTCATTTTCCATATGAAAACACCTTGCATCTTCGAGGCTGGGTATTCCGTGCACCCTGCCCCTATTTTGATTCTGAGAACTGTTGCCTGAGTTGGTTACCCTCTGCTGACTGTCCACAGAGCATGTTTACCTTGGTCTAAATTCTTGCTAAGGAAGGTGCCCACAGGTGGATACCATTCTCCAGGAATGGTCTAACAAGGACGTCACGGTGTGGGACACGTTAGAGGCCCACAGCAAACCTTATACATCATAGTGGGACACTAGAAGCATTTTTATTAAAGATGGAACAGAGCAAGGCTGTTAAGTCTGATTCTGCATGAACCTGGCCGTGCTACACGATGCAGTAAGACAAAAAGAAGCGAGAGAAGGTAAAACCATCAGCAAATGTCATTATTTGCAGCTGATGCAATGGAAAGGAGAATTACCCAAAAAAAGCAATTGATGAGAGTCAAATAGAACTGATCAGGGCACCTGGACAAAACAAATCTACAAAAATCTATAGCTTCCCTATGTCTTAGCAATAACCAGTTAAAAATATAGAGAAAATAAAAAACCACCCTTGCAATACCTTCAAAAAGCATAGGTAAACTGCTTAGAAATAAAGTTCAGAATGTGCAAGCCCTTTGGAAGAAAACGTTGCTACGTTACTAAAAAGCATAAATAATTGAAAAAAATTAAACCATGTACCTGGTAATATGTCAATGTCCCCCAAATTAATTCCTAAATGCAATGCAATTCCAGTTTTTAAATCTGTATTTTTGGGGAACTCTACAAAACGATATTAAATCCGTCATACTTGAGCAAATACCCAACGGGGGAAAACCCTGTAAGAGGGGTGGGAAAAAGGCATAATCTATCAGATAGTAAAGTGCACGATAAATCTACAGTAACCGAAACAGCACAGGGATAAACGTTAAAACAGACAAATTAATGGGACAAAATCTAATGTCCAGAAAGAACTGCCGATGAACTTGGAGCTGTATCTCAAACAAATGGGACAGAACGGATTATTGCACCACTGGTGTTGCGGCTTGGTTTAGATTGGGGGAACCTTTTCTATTACAGTGTCTGTCTCACGCCTTTTATCAAAATGCATTTGGATTGTTAAAAGATTTACATGTAAAAGTAATACTACCACCCAGGGAAAAACGTTCTCTAAACTCTTCATTCGGCAGAAAGAAAAGGTTGGTGAATACTTGCCATAAACTTACCAAGAAAGAGTCTTGTTAGTATGACGTCGAAGACAAAACTATTTTTTAAAATCATGGTTACGAGGGGTTAAAGTGGGTGGGAAGGGGTAAATGGGGAACTTGAAATGTGCACCTGTTGAGGGAGGGATGGAAATGTTCGCTGTCTTGAGCGTGGGGGTGGTTTCATGGGTGTGCACATCTATCAAAATTCATCAAAGTGTGCATCTGAAATACGTGTAGTTTACTGTACAGGAATCATTCCATAATAAAGGCGTTAAAAAATTGTGATTTGACTACATAAAAATTAAAAAATTCTGCATGGCAAAAAAATAAGTTAATAAACATTTTAAAAACGCACAATCTCCATCAGCAAAATTAAAAGGCAAAAATGGTTGTTTCCCGCTGGGTCTGTGCACGGGCAAGTCACACAGAAGAAATACTAACCAGCCATGAACCCGTGGAAAGAATGTAACCTCACTCATGGTAATCAAAGGGTACTTGTGTCAAAACATGATTATTTTTGCCTGATAGATCGATACTTTTTTTCGCCTCCCTGAGGCTGTTAATACCTAGATTTGGCTTGGGTGGGGAGCAGTGGGCCCCCCATATCACACCGGTGGGGAGGTAACTAGACATCCTCGCTAAAGCACAAATGCAGTGGGTCCCCAACATCTTTACTATATATATACCCCCTCTGACCCAACAATTCAACTTCCATTAAATGTGTTGAAAGTTGAGAACAACCTACATGTGCACCGGCTGGCTGACTGTTCGGTTACAGCAGGTCCTTAGGATCTTACGTAGTTGTTAAAGTAATTACGTAGAGCCGTGTTATGAACATGGGCATGGCCAGCCGTGTCACTCAGCCCGCTGCCATCAGCCGGGAGGGGCCAGGACAACCCTCCGGGTGTGCGCGTCTGGCGTGCCTTCCGATTGGCCCATGTCGGCGCCACGTGGGCTGTTGAACATTTTGCATATTAACCCTGTTGTCCGTTGGCAAAGCAAGTTATGGGACACGTTCTGCGCAGGGACAGTTCACTTCCTGTAAAGGGTGCGTCCATACCTGGAAAGGCGTGAGATGTCCGCAGTGGTTATCCATGCCTGGCACGATTTCTGGGTAATCTTTACCTTCTCCTTTGTAGCTTCTCAATTTCAGTTTTTGGCAATAAACATGTATTACGCAGATAGAAGATTTTTAGGTAGGTAGGTAGGTAGGTAGGCAGGCAGGCAATGTAGATGGGTGGGTTAGACAGAGCCTGCATTCTGAGACGGGGCGCAGAGGCTGCCCGGGCACACCGCGCACCGTGTTCCACCTGACGGGGAAGCGGCAGGGACCACACAGGTCCAAGGACCAGGAGCTGAGTCTCCGCCTCTCAGTAGGAGGAGGGCAGGGACCCTGTGGCCATCTTGACCGCACCGGGAGACAGGGCACCAGCCACATTCTCAAAGAAACAGCCCCCTCCCACCTCCTGCCGTGGACTCCCCCGTCTTCTTTCCACGTCCTAAATTGCAACCCAAGTCGTCTCTAGGCGGAAGGGTTCCCTCCTTCCTGTCCGCCTTCGGCTGGCCCTATCTTTTGTGGGGTGCTGACTTTTAACCAAAGGTTTTGTCCTTGAATGAGGCTGCAAAGGAGTGATGCTGTCAAGCGTGCTGACAGATCTGGGGCCACTGAGGACTCCGGGTCTGGTCACCAGGCCGCTGAGGGACATTTTTTGTGGGCTGAATTTGTTTACTTCTGGAAGAAAAAAAAAAACTCTGGCTTCCTGTTCCTAAGGGGGAACAGGTTTAAAAGGCTTCATAAAAAAGGGCCTCTAGTCCCTGAACATCAAATGCCTCTTAGAGGGCAGTGCTTGATGAGTTAAGTGTAAAGGAATCAGCAACATAAGGGTTGAATTTCCTTGCAGATACACAGAGGTTATAAATTAAGGGGGGAAGAATCATGTCAAAACACGTTCTGGCATTTTGCCCGACCTGAAAACATTTGAAAATTGATTTTGAGATGGTGGAGGTACCGGAGTCCTAGCTCAGGACATCCTGGTTTGTAAGATTTATTTATTTTTACATAAAATGGCAGAGGAATTGCAGACAGAGGGGGCGGTTCTAATTTTAGTCACCAAGTCTTTTTTGTTGCTGTTTTCTTTTTTCCCCTTCCTGAAAGATGGTCCTGGATGGGGACGCTAAGCGTTCTTGATTTGTGTTGGTTTTAATTGAGATTTCAAAGAAAGGACCGTTGCTTTTATGGCTTTCAGTGTGTTTCTTATTTAGATCAAGACTCCAGGAAGTAGAAAGCTCATTAAACTCAGGGCTGTATCAGAGAATGACTACGTGGCCTTGCTTTCACCTGCTGTTGGGAGATTTGCGCCTTCATATTTGCTTGCGAGTGGACATCCTCCCGCTTGGCTTAGGAGCAGAGAAGCAGAAGCCACAAGATTGAGAGGGTATCCGAACGTAAAAATAGGGGTGTGGGGATTTCTGCTGAAGACAATATTCCTGGGAAATAGTTAATGACTTGGGACTGCAAAGACACAAACACGCTATTTTTTTTCTTAAACTTTAAAAATCTCACTGTTATTAAAAATGGATACTCTCGGGGGCGGGGCAAGGTACAGCTCAGTGGCAGAGCCCGCGCTTAGCATGCAGGAGGTCCTGGGTTCAATCCCTAGTCCCTCCATTAAAAAATAAATAAATAAACCAAATTACTTCCCTGCCCCTGGACACCCAAAAATGGATACTCTCATGCTGTTAAAAATGCAGTTTGAAGCATGTCCCCCTCCAGCCTGCTTACATAATTTCTTGGGTCATTTAAGAAGGGTGATGGGCTCCGAGCAGACTGAGAGCCACGTCAGGACGCCGAGGGGTCCGCACCGAGGCGTTCGTCTCCCTCCCGTCTTGGAAAAACAAAATTGGTAGCAGGAATGTTTTCCTAAGCACCTCCGCCTGCTAATTATGTCACGCCTGCAGCTCCGCTCAGCAGACACTGGAAAGACTGGTCACCGGGACCTGAAAAACCGCATAGACTTGTCCTTCCAAACCATCTTCGGCCAAGGTGCCAGCCGGCAAGATGCTCACAGTTCTGAGAGCTAGCTTTTCTTTTCTTTTTCTTTTTCTTTTTTTTTTTTTTTTTTTGCCTTGTGGCTTAATATTTCAGAGATAGTTTTGTTTTGTTTATGTATTTATGTATGTACTTATTTATTTATTTATATTGAAGTAGAGTCGGTTTACAACGCTGCGTTAGTTTCTGGTGTACAGCACAGTGATTCAGTTACACCCACATATATATATATTCCTTTTCCTATTCTTTTCCGTTATAGGCTATTACAGGGTTTTGAATATAGTTCCCCGTGCTCTACAGTAGGTCCTTGTTGTTTATCTATTTTATATGTAGTAGTGTGTGTCTGCAAATCCTGAATTCATAATTTATCCTTCCACGCCTACTCCTTCCCTGCTGGTAACCATCAGTTTGTTGTCTTTGTCTGTGAGTCTGTTTCTGTTTCATAAATAAGTTCATTTCTGTCATTTTTTAAAGATTCCACACATAAGTGGTATCACACAGTTTTTGTCTTTGTCTGACTTACTCCACTCAGTGTGACAATCTCCAGGTCCATCCATGTTGCTGCAAATGGCATTATTTCGTTCTTCTTTATGGCTGAGTAGTATTCCACTGTGTGTGTACCACATCTTTATCCACTCATCTGTTGATGGACATTTACTCAGAGGGATGTCTGGTGAGGGTGACGTGGGGGCACAGATGTAATGACAATTGCAGTTGAGTTCCTTGAAATGACAGGCAATTATTTAGCACCAGCTGGATGCCTTTGCCTATGCTCAGTGCTATAGATATAAGAATGGACAGAACCACAGACAATACTTACACCCATCGCTGACTCTATTTGAGGTGTTTGATAGGATCCAAGTCCCTCCAGGGGCCCCCACTCTCTGCTGCTCATCCCTTTGCCTCTTTGAATCCACTCTTCTCCCTCTCTGCTCCCTGAGAGGCCGACCCATACTCTGTCTTCCAAGGCTCCTTGACCTCTCGTTTTGGTCATTTGGGGCCAATGGGAGGCCCCACGGGGAGATCGGAGGGAGGGAGAGGAGTGTGCCCAGGGTTCAGGGCGCTTCCTCCGCCCTGGGGCTCCAGCCCTCCGGGTCCTGCCAGTGGGGAGAGTCGACTCCCCGTAGCCCCATTCCTGTCCAGCTGCGGCTTCTCTTCCAAGTCTCCATCCATCGCAGGCTCCCTTGCTCCCCCTCCCCTGCCCCACCCGACCAGAGGCATCATGACACCCCACTTGGCGGTTGTCTCCTGGCCCCACCATCCACTTTCAGCCCCTCTGAGTGCACCTCGATCGAGAGTCCGTCCTGTGAACTCTGCCCAGGAAAACGCTCTCGGTCAGCTCGGGCTGCTGTAATGAAATGTCATAGATCGGTGGCTCCAACAACAGACATCTTTTCTCATGGTGCTGGAGGCTGGACGTCCAAGATCAAGGTGCCGGCAGGTTCGGTTGCTGGTGAGGACCTCTTCCTGGTTTGCAGACAGCCGCCTCCTTGCTGTGTCCTCACACAGCCTCTCCTCGGTGTGTGCAGAGACCTCTCTGTTTCCTCCCCTCAATAGGGCACTAACCCCGTCGTGAGGGCCCCACCCTCATGCCCTCACCTCAGCTGGATCCCCCCCCCAAAGGGCCTGCCCCCAAATGCCACCACACTGGGGACTGAGGCTTTACATGTGTGCCTCGGGGGGCACAAACATCCCACTTGTCATATCCTCTGTGTGACATCCGTTTTCCACAGAAGGCCTGACAGACAAGCCTTCTCCTTGCCATATAAGGATTTAATTCATTCCAGTGTTCACTGACTACCTATCGGTGGCTCGGTGTGGGAGAAAAAGACAAGGCTTACAACCGCAGGTGTATTAGAGCTCATAAAGTGTCCGATAAACACGCTCTCCTTCCGTTCCCGCAGAAATACCGTGTTATTCCCATTTTACAGGAGGGGAAGATGAGGATTCAAGCAAAGAAGGAGAAGGAAAGGACACGTGGAACAGAGCAGTTACCGGCCCCCCGGTAACACCCAGCGCGGGTTCGAATCGGCTCAGTCAGTAGCAGACTTTTGGGACGAGACAGCAGTGCACAGGAGGGGACAGTGAGTGGCGAGGGCCGGGCGCTCTTCCGAGAACTCAAGAGAGATGGAGTGTTAAGCTCAGGCCGCAAGCGGATCCGCCAGGTCGTGTCCCAAATATAGCCCGGCAGCCAGCTGCAGCGGGCTGCTCCTGTTTTGCAACCTGGTCGTTCCCAGGCTTTCGCCCTGGAGGTGGAGACGGTGCTCCTAGCAGGGGGCCGGCCTTTCTCCTGGTGCGTCTCCTGCCAGAGGCGTCTGCCGCCGTCCACGCCTGCCCCGGAGAGCCTCGGGGTGTGAGCGCGGAGGCCGGCCCCCCGCCCCCCCCCCCCCCCGGCTCTGCAGCGCAGAGCGCCACCCGGGCATTCCGGAGCAACGCCGCTCGCCTGGCAGCCCTTCTCCCCGTCTCACCTGTTGGCGGAGCTGGCCCACCTCCTGGGACTCCTGGGCGCCCTGATTCGGCCCTGCTTGCCTCCCTTCCCGCCTCACCTGTAGGTTGGTTTTTCTTTAAATCGTTATTAAGGTGGAATTCACAGAACAAGATGAAGCCTTCGAAGTGTACACGTCAGGGGCGTTCGGGACCCTCACAGTGCTCTACAGCCATCACCACTGCCAGGCTCTAAAACATCTCCTTCCCCACCAAGGAAGGCCCGGCTCCAGTGGGCAGCCACCCGCCCTCCTCCCCCAGCCCCTGGCGACCACACCTCCGTCCTGTCTCCCTGGGGCAGTCACGCCCCGACAGTCCACGCACGCGGGTCATACAACATGTGGCCCTGGTGTCTGGCCTCCTTCACTTAGCCTGACGTGTTCAAGTCTGTTCTCTTGCTGTTCAGGAGGCCAGAAGTTTGAGACCAAGGTGTGGGGGGCAGAGCCAGGACGTACCAGGGCAAAGAGGACGTGCTCGGAGGCCCGCCACCCTGGACGCCATCTCTCTGGCTCCTGGTGCCACAGGTCCTCTGGGAGCTGAGTGTGGAGTCTGTCGCATCATCTCAAACACAGCAGTCAACGGGGTCCCGGGGCTTCAGGGTTTAGGCTCTTTGAGGGCAGGGCCTGGACCGCCATGTGCGGCCTGAATGACTGTCTAGTTAATCACGTGACTGCATCTTCTGGACAGATCGCACTGGGCCCTGCCGGCCTGGACCCACTGGGGCGTCTGCACTCTGCCGGGGATGGGCCAAAGGGGGGACGGCACCTGCTGTCCACCCCTCCACCCTCCCTTTTCTCTGAGCACAGGGAGCAACCTGGCTGGTTGAAGGCGTGTAACACTTGACGGTGAATTACTCCGGAACTGGCGACGCACAGCCGTTTCTCCAGTGGCGTCGTCTTCGAAGGGACTGCATCCTGGACCCCAGAAGAAGTGCAGCAGACAGAGCCAGGCTCTCCCCCCGCCCACCCCCACCTCCACCCACCCCGCATGCTGGCTCAGGCGTTTGGGGGCAAGCAGGCAGAAGCAACTGCCCCTGGGCCTGGAATGAAACGCAGGCTTCAAAAGCTTCAACAGCTGTTTGCTGGAACTTGGCGGCCCAACACCCACCCCCCCGCCCCCAGCACTTGTCCAGGGTCGCCCTGGCCAATGCCTGGCACGCCAGCAACCAGGCAAAGGCTGGTGGACATCCGACCACCCTGCGTCCAGGAAACCGGGGACAGTGACTTTCAGTTACTTGTCATGACTTTTAAAACCCCCTCCACGTGCGACTCCCAGGATGTGAATTTCACCGTCCTCTCGTCTCCTGGAGTTTCCTCCCCGAACCCACTTCCTCAGCCGCTGGGGTTGTATCGCGCAGGTTTCCTGACACCAAGCAACAGAAACCGACGTCGACAAAACGGGAGTCGAGGGGGAAGGCAAGTCAGTAGGAGGGCGAGTCCAGCCTTGGGAACCAGATACAGTCTTGTCCCCACGCTCTGCGCGGCCGCGGCTAACAGCCGTCTCCAGCTGTCCCCGGCTCCTTGTGCCGCTTGCCCAAGAGTCCCAGGGGAGCCCACCCCGCTGGCCAAGCCTACGTGGGATGCCATCCCCAGGCTGAGTCAGACCAGAGAAGAGAGGGAGCTCCTCGGGCTCCTGCAGAGGGAAGCAGGTCTTAGGAAGAGAGGGCTGGACGGCGGTCAGCCCCCCCCCCACCCCGCCAGAGGGCACGCAGCAGCAGCGTGACACCGCAGGCCCTGGGACACACTCAGGAAGGTAGTCAGCGGGGGGTACTGGCCCTATCTGGGCTGGGGTGGCATTTTCCCCTCTTGGTGATGCCAGGCTCCGTCCAGAAGCCCTGTGTGGCCCGTGCATCTGTAGGTGTTCCCCCTCCCCCGCGCCCCTCCCCCTCAGCCTGGTCTACATTCAGGGGCCTCTGCAGACGGCAGCCCACGTTCGAGCAGCCGGACAAGCCTGGAGCTCGGGGTGGGGGGCTGGGTTGTTGTCCACATCTGGGGAGAGACCCTCCTTGGGGCACAAGCATCCTCGGGAGAGACAAGCCAGCCCCCCAGGAAAGGGGTGGGAGGCCTCTGCCTGCGTCGTCAGCTCAGACCACAGCCCAGCAAAAGGCCCAGCCGGGGACTCTAACCTTGATGCCGTCTTCCCAAGGGCAGGAAGCCGGATGCCAGACACCCGATCCAAGTTCAGGCCGGGCAAACAATGCTCGGGCCTGAGCGCGCGTTCCTGTCTGGGGCTGCGAATGTCCCCGCGGAGATCTCCTCTCTGACCGGTGCCGTGACACCCAATATGCCGACTAACGGCGTGCCTAGGATGCCGGAAAAGCAGGGCCGCTGGAGGTGCATCTTTAAGAGCCAGATATTTCAAAGGGAGCATTAAAGACAAGTCCGAATGGGAAATGCTGGGCCTTCTCTTATGCTTTTGTTTTGAACAATTTCCAGGGGCAGGAGGCGACTGAAATGCTTTCCCGTGGTAAACGTCTCTGAACGTCTATCCAGCCTGCCTTACCAGGAGAAGGGCCAGTGAGCCCTCACAGTGGGACCCTCGAAGCTGATGGCAAACTTTTCTGTGCCCCCCTCGTTGGGGCAAAATTAAAAGTGACTTCGTTGTTAAGGGGGGAGGGTGTAGCTGAGCGGTGGAGCGCGTGCTTAGCGTGCGTGAGGTCTTGGGTGCACTCCCCAGGACCTCCGTTCAAAATAAATTAATAAACACATAAATAAACCTAATTGCCTCCCTCAAAAATTAAAAAAAGGTTACTTTGCTGTTGCTCTTGCTTTTTGCCTCCCACTGGGGAAAGTTCATTGGCGTAAGTTTCCAGTGATGTGTAGCTCTCCTGCAGCTGGGACCATGCACTGACTTAGACCCTTGGCTCTCAGAGTGTGGTCCTGGGGCAGGCAGCATCGGCATCGCCTGGGAACTGGGTGAAAACATAGGGCAAGCCTCACCCCAGACCCGCAGAGGCAGAGCCCTGGGAATCACTGACTTGGGGGGGAGCACGGTGAGAAATCGGACAACTGGGTCTCACCAGGATGACGTCCCTCCGGTGCAGACACACCGTCCACTCCCCCCACCCCGGAGCCTCCCGACAGCCTTGGCGGGGGGCCGGTGAGAGAGGAATCTGATGATAATCTCATGGAAATTTTATATTAAAATGTGTTCTTGTTCTTCATGAATTTGGATAATATGAAAGTTTTACTTTATCCTTCCTGAAGAACATGTAAATCTGTTCAGGTCCTTTATCGTATGAGACTCAGAAAAATGTTTTGGTTTTCCCCCTGGCTTTACGCATTATTCCTGGATGTATAACTTATGTGTCTTCCTGGCCTTACACATTATTTATGCAGGATACATTATTCCTGGAACAAAATAACAAGTACATGCGTGGTGTGTGAGTGTCATGTATCTGTTAAGTATATTTATACAATGTTTTGGTTTCTTTTATCATCTGTTTCTTTCACTTCAATTTCTTTCACCTTTTGGTTTAATTATTTTTCATATTTGCGTTTATTCCTCATTTTACGGTATCATGTTCCTTGAAGGTGTATGTGTATATAAACCATTGTGATATATTATTTGCTATCTTTATTAGGTTCTTGATTTAAATGCATGTCTCTTTTTCGCTCTTTTTCTTTTTTCTCTTAAGCATTCTTTCTTTTTTATGAAAAAAAAAAGATTGAACTAATTGAAAATGAGGAACTTCCCAGAAGCCCAGCTTTGGACACAGTCAATACATTTTAATGTTTTATGTTTTTGTCATCGTTATTCTTATGTCTGTAATGGAAACACCGTTTCCTCTATTCCTCAAGAGAGTTTTTTTTATGAGGTAAATTTTTCTTGTTAGAAAATTGAGTTTCTTATTTAAACTTTTGTAAATCCTCTCGTGTTGTGGTCACAAAACATGGCCGGCATCAACACTCTTCCAGTGTATTAAGGTTTCCTTGTGCCTAATCGTCCTTTTTTTCACTGGTCTCCAAGCAGATGAGTACAGGGTCTGTTTTCGGGGGAGGGGGTGAAGCGTTACGATGATAAGCTGTGGTCCGTCTTAGCTTTAAGTGTCGCGTGTTTCCCCTTTTCCTCTGTCTTCTACTGTTTGCTGGGAGGTTTGGAGAAGTCACAGGGGGCGACGGTCACATGCTATTTTGAACAAAAGGACCAACAGAAGGAAACAGAATAGCTTCCCCCGCCCCCCGATGGACGTGGGGACGTCCAGGGCTCCCCAGATCACTCTTTGAGAAACTCTTATTTTTCGCACTTAAAAAATTACAAAAATTATTTTTGGTGTAAGTTTGGTGTAGTTCTAGGAAGAGGAAGATCCAACCATCTGAGCTGATTTTTGTAGAAAACAAGATCTTAAGTCACGTCAGCCGCGTGTGTGTCGTGAACACATCCCGCGGCTTCAGAAGTAAAGCGAGGCGTGGCGGGAGGCCCCAGCTCCTGCGCGCCCAGCGGCCGGGTACGCGCTGGCGGCCCTCCGGGGGGTGAGCAGGACTGCCCGGGGCTGCTCTTTCCTCCTGCGTTTTAGTGAGGAGACAGGCAAAGCTGCTCTGAGAGGCTGGTGCACGTCTAAGTTTGTTTCTGCTATTTGCAGCAGCGCAGGGGTGGGGCCCAGGGTGGGCAGGTGCCTCTGCCCCACGAGCTCACCCAGGGACCCAGCTTCCTTCCGTCTTGTGGCTCTTCCAGTCCCCAGAGCCTTGCCCTCATCTGTCTAGTCATTGCACGAGAACCCGTGGGCATTCTGCCGCAGGACGTGGGCAGAGGCATCAAGGATGCGCAGGGGAGCCACTCCTCGTTACCGGACGGTCCCCGAGCTGCGTGTGCCGCCCCGATCCATGCCCACGCCGCCTGCCTGCCTCCTGGGTGTGCAGGCTCTCGCTAAGCATTCGTCTCAAACCCAGGAGGGTCTCTTTCTACAAAGGAATAGGGAATCTGGGAAGCACCGGTTCCCGGCAGCCTCTGCCACACCTGGGCCCTCTGCGTTTGTAATCGCTCTGCCCTTAACCTTTCCCCCTGGGTCCCAGGAACCCGTCCTGGTGGTGGGCAAGCTTTGATCAATATGGGCGTTTGTTTTTGAGAGAAGCAACTCCCTTCCTGGGCACCTTCGTGGGTTTGAGCTGCTGTAGCGAATTACCACTGGCTGGGCAGGCTAGACAGCAAGCAGTTATTTCTCACGGTTCTGGGGGAGGCTGGGAGCCCGAGACCAGGGCGCCAGTAATGGCAGGTTCTTGGTGAAAGCCATCGTCTCGCTGTGTCCCCACTCGGCAGAAAAAAACTGAGCTGGCTCTTCTCACAGGGCACTAATCCAGGTCATGGGGGTGGAGCCCCCATGACCCGATCCCCTCCCAGAGGCCCCCCCTCCTAACCCCACCTCGTCGGGGGTGAGAGGGACACAACCATTCAGGGCACTGTATTTAGTAACGTTCTCCTTAAGACGTCCTCCTTCCTTCCTTCCTTCCTTCCCTCTCTCCCTCCCTCCTTTCTTTCTTCCTTCCTTTCTTCCTTTCTTTCTTATGACTTTTTGATGACTTTCTTGATCAAGAGCGTCCCATGGGAAGGTGACTGTCCTGCTGGAACAAGAATCTTTGATCAGTTTTTTTTTTTCCTCATTTGGTCTCCGTCATGGGTCCCTGAGATCTTTGACATAATGTACCTAAAATCTCAATGCTGGCGTGGTCCCCTCCTTGGGAACCAACACCTCATGCCATCTCAAAACAGGGCAAAACCAAAACAAAACTGCATGACAAAACCCCTGCTCGGTCCCATCAGGAAACCCCCGAGCATGCTCCCCGTGTCAGCTCACATTTTGATTTACCGTGTGGACGAGCCAATGTTCCCTTTCCCGGGCTTCCTCGGAGGCTCTGAATGAGCAGGCGGGCGCACACAATGAAACCGCTCCTCGCTAGAGCTGTTTTTGTCACAATGAGTCAGCGGGAGGCTGCCTTCATCCTGACCCACTTCCCTCGTCCCCTCCCAGGTACGCGCACAGCCAGAAGAGATCATTCGGAAAGTGCTCTCTGTCCGTGCCCAGCGGGCTCCCCCCTCCCCTTCCCCCGGCTGCCCAGGATGGAGAGGCTGCCTGCCTGGCTTCTGTGTGACTCTCAGGTTATTAGACAGTCTTCCTAAAGGTGAGAAACAGGAAGCCACTGCCCACGTATGGTCCCCGGGTACTTCCCAGTTGCGTTAGCCCTGCTGGCTTCACCAAACATGCTTCTCCTTTTATGTCTGAATCCCGTTTCCCTGTCTCACATCCCCATCTCCAGCTGAACGCCCTCTGTACAAGGCTGGTTTTAGGAAGCAAGATGCAAAATAATTTTGGACAATGATTAAGGCATTAAGAAAGAGGGAAGAGGAGAGCAGAGCGTGGAAAGAGAGAAGGCAGCTCAAAAAATGCTAGTTTTCTAGAAACAGAAGCCATCTCCGGGGATTCAGAGCATGAAACTTATGCGTGCAGCACAAAAATGAGTAATCTGTTAGAAAATCCATTGTTTGGGAGGTCAGAGAAAGAAGAGCGCCTCAGAAAACCAAAGGAGGCTTAAGACGCCCTACCACCAACACTGCTGTCCTTGGACCGGATTCTGTCTGTCCTCAAAATACAGCTGCCTTCAGGAAGCGCTCCAGAGGCAGGACTCCATAGCTTCGCGTGGTCACGTGCTCATTTCTCGAGATCATGTTGTTGTTAAGTTCTTCCAAATGTGTATTTCCCTTGTTCCAATGATAGTTTTCGAAGATAACAAGGGATCACGCCTAATCCGTTATCTCACCAGCCTCGAGGTGGTTAATTAGGTCTCCAGACCCGCTCGCTAGATCTGTCTTGGACTTTTCCAGTCGACAAGCCACATTAGCTCAGCAAAGGACGCTTCTCCACCTTTCGCTGCTGTAAAAATAATCATTAATGGGAAGACGAATGTTCTCAATAAATGAGTCCTTTATTAAATCTGAAAAGTATTGTCACATCTCATGTTATGATACTTATTAGAAATTTTAAATAAAAGATTAACTCAGGCCAGCACTGGAGGTGTCAAAATTACTGTAAGCATTATCTCATCAAAGGCGCTAACACAGTGAGACGGTTAGCAGGGCTGATCCGGAGTCCGTCTGAAGGACTGTCGCACTGCTGTGTGGTCCACACCTTTGGTCATCACACTGGAAATTTTAATTCAGAACCACACTCCACTCAGCAGAAATTCCCAGAAGAATGTTTTCCAGAAATGCTTGCACAGGGGCATAAAGATGTAAGGACAAAGTTGTTCATTGCATTATTTTTGGTAATAGCAAAAAAATAAAGAAAAAAGAAATCAGATGTCCACACATGGTTAACAAATGTATTGCATATTGTGGAAGAGTCACTAAAAAGGCATTTAAAAGAGCAGCCGGGGCCACACGTACCCGAGCAGAAAAGTCTCCAAGATGTATGCTTCACGGGGAAAAGCACGGAACAGGCAAGGAAGTAAAGCACGACTGCATTTGCACAAAAAAAGGAAGTGCACGGTCATTGACTTGCCTGGTTATTCAGACTTGAAGCAATGGAAACACACAGGGAGAAATTTGAACCTTGCTTACTTTGTGGCACAGGGGGTGAGAGTAACTCTGTGGGGCGCGGTGAGAGGGGAAAAGAGTTTTGTGTCTTATTCTCTGTACTTTCTTTTATTTTTTTTTTAATGTATCATTTTAATGATGCAACCATACAATTTGCAACTGTTGGGAAAAACCAAGAGGATTTAACAACAACAACAGCAAAAACAAACCTCAGCAATAATTGAGGAGATTGAACACAGTCTGGATATTATATTATATTAATGAGTTACTGATAATTTGGTTGACTATGACAATGGTTGCGTGGTATATTTCAAAGAGAATTCTCATCAAAAAAAGAAAAGAAAATTCTCATTTGTTAGAAATACATAAATATGTGCAGGCAAAATGGTATACATGGCTTTAAAAACTATATGTATATATACACACACACACACACACATATATACATGTTAATAGGTGTATAACATGTAAAATATATAATATATAGTATATAAAATCTGCAGTTGTTAAGTAAATATGTTTAAGATGATCAAATAAATCCCATCCAAGTGACTGATGTTGGACGCCCTGATGGGGTATAAATGCCTTAAAAATTTTTTTTTTCTTAAACAGGGAGCGTGGTCCCAACACTTGAAACACTTGCCCTGTTGCCTCTTCTACCACCTCAGACCCGAACCATCCCGGCCTCGTCAGGATAAACCTCAGGGACAGAGAGACCTCAAAGGGGAAAGGCTCCTTCAGTTTTCAAACAGATGGAGAGGGCGAGACCGTGGGAGGTCACAGCTCAGGATGAGGCAGGCGGCGGGGCTCCAGGCCTGGCCTGGGGATGGAGATGAGGAGGCGGGTGTGATCCGAGGACACCGCCGCCCGTTCTGGCCAGCGGGCCGGTGTGACACGGGGCCAGACACCGTTTCCCAAGCGCACGTGGCAGGCACTGTGCTCGGCGCGGAGGGTGCCACTGTCAACAAGACAAAAAAAAAAAAAAAAGGTCCTTTTTATCACAGGGATTGCAACTTAGTAGGGCGGCAGAAAATAAACAAGTCCACAGGGAAGTGAGGTAGTTCGGTTTGGAGAGTGAGACATGGAAGGGGAAAGGCTGGAGGCTGAGGCCCGGGACTCAGCGCAGAGGCCGGGATCCGGGGGAGGCACAAACGGCCTTTCAGTGCTCCGCCCCGAATTCTGGACCAAGTCCCCCTCCTGCAAGTCACCTGCACCCGTGCAAGCGATGAGCAGACGTGCTCCAGTGCGGGGGACACCAGGGTCCCTGGAAAGCCCCTGCGTGCTCACCCCTTCCTCCCGCTCACTCACTAGTTACTTCCACACGCATTTCCCTCCTCCTTGACGTCCTCAGCTAACCTGCTTCCACGTTTTTCTGTGGCACGAAGAAGGCTGTGGCTGAAGGATCGGGCTGTGTTCGGGGCAACGTGGCGAGACCAGCGTACCTTGGACAGACGGGCCCTGAGATGAGCAGTGAGTGTGGGACCCTATACGCCGGAGCAAGAAAACACCTGCCTCATGAAAAATGTAGGGGCTTTTAGAGGCTCAAGCAGGTGGCTTTCCCTCCTGTTTCTTTTTTAACTTCAGGCTTGGAAAGCGCTGGGGAAGGGGCCCCTTTGGGAAGGTGGGGAAAGCTTTTAGTCCAGGTGACCGGAGTGAGAGGTTCCCGCAGAGACACTTGAAAGCCTGATAGACATGTCAGAATTGATGATGCGCTCTTGAAGTGCTCATTCACAACCCTGAAGGGGTTTTCAGAGCCACAAGGAGGATGGATGACTCCCGCCCGGCTTACGCGTGGGGAAGGGTGTCCGCGAGGCCGTCAGTGCAGTGGTATTGAACAGATCTGGGGGGAAAGGACGCCAGTACCTGTGAACGCCGAACACTCCCCGGCACCTAACTCGATTCAGATACTTTGTTTTGTTTATGAAGTACAGACTTAAAGAGGGCAGGAAATACTCCAAGGTGCATGAGACTCATTCATAATATCTCCAGCCTCCTTGTGCAAGAAAGCAGCCCCTTCTGCATGCAGAGCTCTCTGCTGGGCACTGGTGTCCAGGAGCTCCCCGTCCGGGAGCGGAGCGCGAGATGCTTGATGGTGCTCATTCTAACAGCTGCCTCTTCCCGAGGGCCGCCCTGTGCCGGGCTCGTTGGCGGCGGTTTACTTACGTCACACGTATAAACAGATAATTACAGAAGAACGAGGTGTGCGGAAGGTAGGAACATGAGGAACATGAGCAAGGTATTATGGGAATATCACAGAGGGAGTCCAGGTGAGGGCGTGGGCTGGGCTGGGTCAGGGAAGGCTGCCTAAAGGAGTTGATTCCTGAGGGAGGAAGCAGAAGATGGAAAGGACTAAGTCGGGCTAAGAGGAAATGCATTGCATAGACATTTGTTCAGAGCCTTACAGAGCATCTCCTCTGTGCCGTGCACGGTTGTGGACCCTGGGGATAAATGAGTGAACAGAACCTGCTATCGTGTGGCCAACAGGCACATGAACAGATGCTCAGTATCGCTAAGCGTCAGAGAGACGCACGTCCAAACTACAGTGAGGGGTCACTTCACACTGGGCAGAATGGCCATCATTCGTAAGTCTGCAAATGACAAACGCTGGAGGGGGTGTGGCTTCGGGTGTGGCCGGCAACCCTTGCTTGTAAACGCATCACTCTGACCTCTGCCTCCCTCTCCACGTGCTGTTCTTTTCTGTGTCTCTACGTCTCTGTCTTCTTCTTGCAAGAGCACCCGTCACGGTGGATTTAGGTCCCGTCCCAGTGCAGTGTGAACTCATTCTTAACAAATTATATCTGCAGAAGCGTGTTTCCAAAGTAAGATCGTATTCTAAGGTTCTGGCTGGACATGAATGGAGGGGGCATTATTCAATTCAGGGCAGAGAGGATGACTGAGTCCATTCTCCGAGCCATCAGCGAGTGGGAGGGCCTGAACGGGAGGATGGTTGATGGCAGGGATGCGAGGGGAAGGAGGAGGACCGCAGGTGGGGTGGGCCAGACGCCAAGGGGCATGGGGCTTGGTGACGTCACACGTCCCGCTATTCACCGGCTTGGCCCGAACATCCAGTTAAAGCACCCTGCTCCCTCCAGCCCATCATCTAGGGAAGCTCGAGGAGCTCCGGGGCCTTGGGGCTGGCAGGTCCTCTGCTGCCGCCCTTCTGGGTCCACTCCAGCCCTCGCTCTCTGTCCACTCACTAGGACTGGTGCCTCTGACCTTCCCTTGATTCCTGGACCATCGTTGCCCGGATACAGGCTCCAGCCCAGCATCCCCTGGCCGTGCCCCAGGCACGCTTACTGCCTGGGCGAGAACCTCACACATCAAAGGAGTATGAAATTTCACACGCGAGCAGAGGAGAAAGGGTCCGGAATTGGCGATGGAGACCCGGGGAAAGTTAACTCCCAGCTGTCCCTGGCCCGGGAGTCGGGACAGATGACCTCATCTGAGGACACAGCTCCCTCAGCTGTGAACCCAGGAGTCTGGTTTAGGAGGCCGCCCCTTCATAATTAAAATTCTTTGAGTTTGAAAACAGGAGTGTGAGATACTGGAAGAGGCAAGGAGGGGGTGGAGAGATAAATTGGGAGTTCGAGGTTTGCAGACCCTGACTGCTGTACATAAAACAAACAGCACAGCCGTGCTGCGGGGCCCGGGGAACCGCATTCGGTACCTTGTAATGGCCTATAATGGAGAAGAACACGAAAAAGAATATGTGTATAAATGTGCACAACTGAATCACTGTGCTGTACACAGAAGCTAACGCAGCGCTGTGAACGGACTGTACTGCAATAAAATAATTTGAAAATAATAAAAAATAAAAACAGGAATGGGCAAGGGAGGCACTGGACGGGACTTTCTGAGCCCCTGTCTCTCTTCACCTCTCTTCACAGAGAGTGTTTGCACCACGACGGCTGTGGTTCCTCACCTCGCCTGTGGAAGCAGCTCTCAGACCTACCGTCTGCAGACAGCGAGCGGGTCTGATGAATTCTAGCGGCGAGGAAAGGCAGCTCGTGGAGTGCAGACATTTTAAACTGCTCTGCGATTCCGTTTCCGTTTTGTTTGCACACTAGCAATGCCAGTTTCGGATACACTGGTGGTGGGCAGAGTACTGGAATGATGGCCCCCTCCCAAAGGTGTCCACGTCTCAATCCACAGAACCTGTGGGGGTGCTGGGTGACGTGGCAAAAGGGAGTTGCGGCTGCGGAAGGGATGAAGGTGGAAAGCACCTGGCCTACGATGGGGGGGCGTCCGTGTGGCCCAGGTGAGCCCGTGTGAGCACTCGGGACCTGTCCGCCTCCACCTGCACCTCCGTCCACTCCGTCCACTGTGATTTTGAAGCAGCTCCTAGACATCATACTATTTTATTCATAAGTACTTCAGAGTGCATCTCTGAAAGGTAAGGACTCTTCCTTTGACGTAAGTATGGCACCATTGTCTTAATATGACAGCAAGCCCTTGATAGCGTCAAAAATCCCATCAGTGTTCAGATCTCCAGTTGCCTCCTCTACATCATGTGGAGGCAAGCCACATGTCTGTGGTTTTACTTTTTAATTTTACTCGTGTTGGTTTGAAACAGGAGCCAAAATAGCCCCGTACGTCAAAATCGGTTGCAACCTCTTTAAAGTCCCTTTGGATCCCTGGACTCCCCCTCCTTTTTTTGTCCCCCCATTATTCATAGAAAAACCAGTTTCTTCTGCCTCACGGTGTTTCCTAGTTTGGGTTTTACCAATTACGTCTTCATGGTGTCACTTAATAATTTTCTTTGTCTTCTGTGCTTCCTGTAAAAAGTTGGATCGACAGGCTTGATCAGCTTCGATTTGAATTTTGTCAAGAAAATGGCACAGCGGGCGTGGTTCCAGCAGGAGGCACACGAGTCCGGCTGTCCTTCCTTGAGTGATGTTAGGAGACACGGGGTCTGGTGTCCAGCCCATTATGTCAATAGAGGTGACAAAATGTTCGCCATCTGTTCTTCCTTCTTCATCTGTTTGGCGGAGTAACTCCACAAAGAGAGGTTCCCCTCAGTGACTATTTGGTGATTAATTGCCGACCTTTGCAGAATTGTGTTTTACTGAGCAAACATCACCACCCACCTTAGGATCTGCCGTCTCCCCGGGGACTGAGGGCGCCATGCTGTAGAAGACTCAGAGAGCTGGCTCTCTAACGCAGTCCAATGACAGATCACTCGCCGTCATTGGCTGAGCTCCTGGACGTAGTCCCTCTCTGGCCGACAGGGATGACCACTGTCCTTTTGAAGGGTCCTCTGCCTCCAGAGTTCCTTTCACTTGAGAACCCTCCACTTTTCCACATTGGATTGTTCAAGTATCTCCCCATCTTCCCCCCCAATTTACATGTTGACGCCCTCACAGCCAGCACCCCAGGATACGACCTTATTTGGAAACAGGGGACCTTGCAGATGTAACCAGTTCAGTGGAGTCCTGCAGGAGCAGGGGGAGCCTTGCTCCAGTTTGTCGGTCATCCTTGCGAAGAGAAGCTATTTGGACACAGACACACACGTGAAGAGAGTCACATGGCGTGAAGGCAGAGATTGGGGTGACGTATCTACAAGTCAAGGAATGCCAAAGATTGCCATCAGACCAGAAGCTGGGACAGAGGCGAGGGACAGATTCTCCCTCAGAGCCCGAAGGGACATGACCCCGGCGCAGCGCGTTCACGGCTGTTTATGAGCAGTCTAAGCTATACGTACATCTCCGCCCTGCACCCTCATTGCATCTCAGGGTTGTGCAGCATTTTGCATCCACGTGTCACTCAACAGTGTTAACCCAACAAATGTTTATGGAGACCTTAGGTGCTGCTACTGAAAGATGCAGTAACAGAGGATACATAGGTCACGCGGTCCCTCACGACTCATGCATTTTCACGCGCACACAGGGAAGGGCAAGGGACCCAGCCTGGGATGGACGGTTTGGTGATTTGCATGGAGGAGGATGGAGAAGAGGGAGGGGGTGAGATTCCAGGGTCTGCAGCCCAGGTGCTTGGGTAGACAGCCCCCAAGAAGAAAATCCAGGAGGAAGAGGGGTTCCGATTCAGACTTGTCGAGCTGCAGTGCCTGCGGGACATCCAGGTGGAGAGCTGCAGCGGACACCCCGGCAGTGAATCCGCAGCTGCAGGGAACCGGCTGGGTGGAGCTTTGGAATGAGGCCCCTTGAGCCGAGGACAGAACCCTGGGGACAAAACCTCTTAAGAGCATTCTTTTAACTTAAGAATATGTTAAGTTGGGGGTGGGGGAAATGTTGTTCAGATGATTCAAAGACTTTCCTGTGGTTTCATGTATCAGCTTGTAATCCGCTAAGGAGTTAGCTATTAAGTAAAACCCCGGAGTCGCAACAGAGCTCCTGAAATTGGAAGAGGGGCCGGCAGTGATTACTCTTCCTGCGCGAGCTGCCTGGTGTTCTTTTTGTTTCTCTCGTCTTCCTTTCCCGTGCTGGGAGGCGGGTAAATTTGGTAGCAGCCGTTGGCACACCACCGAGCCAAAACCAACTACAGGAGGGCAGCACAGGGAGACCACGTGGGCTCTGGACGTAAACAGGGCGGAATTACCGTTCCATTTCCATCACCGCCCGCTCAGTTTCCACATTTGCAAAATGGATAATCACAGGGACCTCATGGTCTCGGAATGAGGGTTAGATGAGATCAGATAATGCCCAGCCCCAAATCACCCCCTTCTTCTCCCATTTATGGACTTTCTATCCTCACCACCATATATATATATATATATATATATATATATATATATATGTATATATATGTGTATATATATATATTTTTTTTTCTTTAGCTTAAGTGCGAGTAAGGATACAAGAGTCCATGAACACAAAAGTGGTCTGCTGTATCTGCTGACATCCCAGATACCAAACTCCCAAATGAATGATCCAAAGGGACCCCCTTCATCTCATGTCAATCAGAAGAAACCATGAGGTTTTCACCAGAGGGCGGCCTCTTGCTTCGCGGACTCAGAAGCCCCAGACTGCGCAGACGGCATTGGTGTCCACATCGCACTTTCTAGATCCACTTCGGAATTCCTCAGATGGGATTCTCAGGAAGCAAGGAAAGGGGAGGCACATTTTCTATTCTTGCAGCTAAAAATATTAAGCTTAGTAGAAGAAATATGTTTAACATATGGGAGCTTAAGCAGGGTTTCCCATTTGTCCGCTTAGGTTTTTGGTGGAAATCCCTGAATTCTAGCAAATTCTCCAGAAAAGAGTGGTCGTGGTGGAGGAGAAACATGTTCCTGGTTTTCGGTTTGAGGTTTTTTTTTTAATTGCAGTTTTTTTTTTAATTAACTTGGGGGGGTAATTAGGCTTGTTTATTTATTTATTTAATTTATTTTTAATGGAGGCGCTGGGGATTGAACCCAAGACCTCATGCCTGTTAAGCACACGCTCTGCCGCGGAGCTCTATCCTTCCCCCAAGTCTGGGTTTTTTTCGTGGTGGCAGGATGAGATGGGTTGGAGAACTGGTACAAGGGGAGGGTGGAGATGGTCCCAGCAGCACGGCTCGGATGACACTGGGTGACTGGAAGGGGAGGTCTGCGTAAGAGTCCAGCTGCCTGAAAATCGTTACCAGAACTCTGCAGCACGTGATGTGGTGCTGTAAACATTCAGACCTCCGAAAACATTCGACACAAATAGAAGAAGAGACGAGTGTTTTATTTGGAGCCTGGTGCTCTAACGCAACCCTCCTTCAGGGCTGGAATCCATGTGTGGGGTCCTGCTTTATCAGCATCAGGACAAGTTGGATCCGGTGGGGAGAACACCACCTCAAGAGGCAGAGAAGCAGGCGTCCTGAGCGAGGCGTCTGTCTCCGCTCCGGGCACGTGCGCAGTGGTGGGCAGCAGAGAGAGCCCAGGATGCTCCTGCTGGAATCCAGGGAGAAGGTCCTGAGTACAGCGTCTCATGCTGGTAAACAGAGCATCTGGACAGAGGGCGCCTGTGGCTGCCAGGGGGATACAGGGAGAGGATTCCATGGGCAGAGACTGCACCATTGGGTGTCCCTTCCAGACTCCAGGCATTCAGCTGGTTGGACCCTCTCTGGGAAGGATGCTTTCCAAGATGGGAACCCCAGGCCTGTGTCATACACGGTGCCGCCCTCCAAGGACTCCCTGTTTCAAATAAAATACGACCTCCACCGAGGTCGTCACATTCCTACCTGAGCTGGAACCTGCAGTCAGGGTTTGCCTGGGACAAGGGTTTTCCTGGACCATGGGGTCTTCGGTACCCAAACCTGGAAAGCCACCCTAGCCGGGACCCCCTCCCCTTGTGCTCCCTGCACCCACACACTGGGGCTCTCGGCATGTTTCTGGGACACCGGCCCTTGCTCCCCACTGTGTCTAGAACACTCTTGCCCCTGATCTCCAAGGAGCAGCCTGATTCTCGTCACCCAGGTCTCAGTTCATGAGCAGTCTCCTGTGTGAAGCCCTCCTGGGTGTCTCCGCCCATCCCTTCCTCACCTCGACTGATTTTTATCAAAGAGGTTGGTTATCACTGTCTTCTCTCTGTCGGGAATGACTTTATTTGGGTGTCCGTTCCCCTGTTTGATGTCTCTGTATTCCTCCAGGAGGTAAGCTCTTTGAATATTCATTCAATGAATGAATGAATGAAAACAAAAATCAGAAATAATATTTTGGCTGGTGTTGAAGTGAGGAGAAGGGAAGAGGGGAAGAAAGAACAGAGTGAACCCTGAGCCCTCAAACACGGGTTCTGTGCATCCCCAGTGGCACCCCGCACACGCAGGCCCGCCCGCAAGTGTAATGACAGAAACACCGGCCGAGTCCCGGTGGGGGGAGGGTATTTTTAAGTGTGTGCATTTCCTGTTTGCAGGTCCTCTTCCAAATGCGGGCCCTCTGTTTAGAGTCTCACTGTCTTCCTAGCTTTTAATGCTATGACATCTTTATTTCAGAAATTGGCTTTTTGAGGTTTATAGCCACCACCCATGTACCTGACACCCCTTTTCTGTGTTGCTCCCTCCTGCTGGCAAACCCCTCCTTGCCTGCATCATCTCTCCCCATCTCCTCCGCGTCTCATTGGCTATTTTTTAACACTTTTTTATTGAGTTATAGTCATTTTACAATGTTGTGTCAAATTCCAGTGTAGAGCACAATTTTTCAGTTATACATGAACATACATATATTAATTGTCACATTTTTTTCACTGTGAGCTACCATAAGATCTTGCTTATATTTCCCTGTGCTACACAGTATAATCTTGTTTATCTATTCTACAATTTTGAAATCCCAGTCTGTCCCTTCCCACCCTCCTTTCCCTTGGCAACCATAAGTTTGTATTCTATGTCTATGAGTCTGTTTCTGTTTTGTATTTGTGTGTGTGTGTGTGTGTGTGTTTTTAAGATTCCACATATGAGCAATCTCATATGGCATTTTTCTTTCTCTTTCTGGCTTACTTCACTTAGAATGATATTCTCCAGGAGCATCCATGTTGCTGCAAATGGTATTATGTTGTCAGTTTTTATAGCTGAATAGTATTCCATTGTATAAATACACCACACCTTCTTTATCCAGTCTTTTTATTTCCTCCTTTTCTCCCCAGGTAACTTGGGCTCTGTGCTGCTCCAGTGTGGGTCTCAGACCCAAAGTAGCTTTGCTTAGGTTTAAAAAATTCTCAGTACTTTTTTTTCCCTTTTAAACATGCTTTATTATTATTATTATCAATTTGTTCAGGGCAGTTTCAGACTTACAGCAAAACTGAGGAGAGGATGCGGAGATTGCCCACCGGGCACAGCATCCTCCGTTACCAACACCCCCACCAGAGCCGCGTGTCCATCACAACTGGTGAAGCTACATCGCCGTCACCCAGAGCCCATGGCGTGCGTGCGGGTTCGCTCTTGGTGTCGCGCACGTGGTGGGCTTGGGTAAACGGACAATGACTTGTGGAAGCTGTCACAGCATCCGGGAGTGTCTCGCTGCCCTAAGCCCCTCTCTGCCCCGCCTGCTCAGCCCTCCCCTCCATGCCTGGGCGGCGCTGACTGCTCACTGTCTCCGCAGTCCGCGTTCCCCAGCACGTTGTGTGGGGGAGCAGAGAGCGCGTAGTAGCCTTTTCTGATTGGCTTCTCTCACTTCGTGACCTGCATGTACGGTCCCCCACCCGCGGTTTTCCACGCACCCGACCTTCTTGATTTTCTCGCCCGTGCTGCTCGCTCTCCCTTACAGCAGCGGAGCAGCGCAGCAGCCCGGCTCGGGTGCCACCGGGCCGCTCAGCCCAGCGAGCAGAACGAAGAGGTGAAGAAAGAACCTTGGGGCAGCAGAGTCTGATCCTGAAGGATATTTCCAGAACCTTCATCCTCTCCCAGGTCCATCCCCAGATTCTGGTCTCCCCCACAGTCACCCCCCACCGACCCATAAAAATACCAAATGGGAAAGTAAAATCTCTCCCTGCTTCTCAAAAGCAAAACTTTAACGAACAGTCTTTGATCCGCAAATGTAATTAGCATTAGAATTGGAGATGGAACGGATATTTGTCTAAAAGCATTAATTTAATTCCTGGCCCAGTTTTGTTTTTTTTTTTTTTTTTTTTTTTTTTTCGGTCTTATCAGTGCTCCCATTCTAACAGCGCCCGTGGCAGAGTCAGAATCAGGCGGAACGGACAAGCGGGTCTTCTTGCAGCAAGAACACAAATACAGATGACACTGAAAATATTTTCCAAAGCAAGACAGACGGACTGGCCCAGGGTAGTGAGTTCACCTGGTGTGTCATAAACCCAAACGTGCTACCAAGTTATGCGTTACTGAGCCTTCAAACTGACCACGGTTCGTACATGCGCCCTGCTCACTCATACTCAACAAGCTCCCTAAAATAGAGAGTGTAGGATGCTAAAGACGGACGCTTCAAGCTACTGACCATTGGCCCCCCTCAAACCATTTATTTGCCCACAGATTTCTTTCGTTGGAATTTTAGGCGTTGCTTTGATCACATAGTGTTTCTCTTACAGCTAAAGTTGTGAAGTTCCAAAGGGTTTGGGGGTGGAAGATGCTTTGAAACACACACGAATTTAAAGTTAAATTCTGCCAGTCCCTGCAGGATCAGTCTGCTCGGGTGGCCACAACCGAATGCCACAGACGGGGGCTCAAACCATAGAAATGCGTTTTCTCAGGGGTCCTGAGGCTGGAAGTCCATGATCAAGGTGTCGGCAGGGAGGGTTTCCTCCAAGGCCTCTGGCCGGGCCTTGCGCATGGTCCTTGTGATCGCTCGTCCCTCCCACCTCACCTCTTCTCATAGGAAGCCAACCACACTGGACTAGGGCTGAGCCTAACAGCCTCCTTTTAATTTAATCTCCTCCTTAAAGACCCACCCCATCTCCAAATACAGCTATGTTCCGGGGTACTGGGGGCTGGGACTCCACCAGGTGAATTCAGGGCACAGAACACCTGCTCAGCAGAGCGCCCACCGAGACCCAACTTCTTGTCTCATCAGTAGGGAAACCCCCTTCTGTTTCTAACTCACAAGTCCTCTTTGTGAATCCAACTTCATACCTTCAAGGAGGAAACGCAGAATCGTAACAGCCATCGGAGAAGCCAGAAGCCACCCGAAAGCAGCCTCCCCGTGGCCCCACTGTCCTCTGCCCGTCCGGGACATCCAAGCCCTCCCTCTAATTTGGCGTGCGTGAATTAATCCCGCATATGTACATCCTTGTTCTCCTTTGCTCCTGAGACACTGTCACAAAGCCTGCAGCCAGCCCTCGGCGTCCTGATGTCTCTGCCCTTCGGCCGCGGGATTAACGGTTTTTTAAAGGTTAATAAGACAGAGGTGTTTCCCCACTCCCTTTATGGTGTTGTCATCTTCCACCTTTTTTCATTTCCGAAGGAGGAAAATAACTCCGGCAGAACAAAGGCTGTGTGACTGAGCCAAAGGCAGCCCTCAGAACCGAATCAAAGCCCCGGCGAGTGGGAATAATTACTCGGTCTCAGCTGGGGGTGCCGGTGACACCAGCTGAGCACGGGGATCACTCCTTTCAACGAGGAGAAATTAAAAGGAAAATGCAGGAGAGATTCTGGGGCGCGGCCAGCAACTCAAGAGACAACCAAGGCGGAGGTCGGTGGTCCTAAGCTCCCCTCCAGAGCTCCCCACGCGGAAACAGCCGAATTGGTTCCAAATGGTGTTTAAAAATAAAAAAAATCGTAACCTGAGAGAAGACGAAAACCATTCTTTCTCTCCCATCTTGAAATAAAAAAATCAGAGAGGTTGGCTGATGAGGACACTCTGTGTTAGTTGGAAAACGCTCCTTTATTTAATAATTGATCAGGTTGCTCTTCAGAAAAGTTGGCTCTGATTCCTTTGCATTTCAGAAAAACTGTATAAACTCGTCCAGGAAGACAGCCCGACGTTCGCTCTGGGAGTCAACTTGTCCTGCTAGACCGCTTCCATTTTGTCTGCGATTTGACCGGAGGACTGGTTAAGTCGTGCACGAAGGCACATCATGTGCCTGCCAAGTCCTTCGATCCCTTTAAATCGCTCCCCACGTGGCTGCACCCCCGGCAGAGCAGGAGGCGGGAGCAAGAACCCCTAAACCGGGGCGTGAGACTTCGTCCTGGGCGCGGTCGTGCGTCTCTGTGCGTGCACGTGTGAGCGGGTTTGTATGAGCAACTGGGTGAGTGTGTGCGCGCAGGAGAGTTTGGGAGTGAGTGTGTGCAGCTGGGCACGTGTGCATGCATGACTGCAAACGAGATGGTGAGTGTGTGAGTGCGTGTGTGTGCGCGTACGTGTGATGGGTGTCTGTGTGCATAAGAGTGTGCAGAGGTGAGCGTGCACGCGTGCTCACGTCTATGCGTGTGTGGGGGGGGGGGGGCCTCCTGCGCGCCCGGAGGAGGGAGGGGAGGAGGCCCTCCGGCCCACCCCGCATGGCGGGGCAGTTCCACCGCCGTCCTCTGCGAACTGCCGGCCTCTGGGCCGCGCGGGCCCCCGGCGGCCTCGGGCGCTGTGATCGCCGGGCTGGCCCCCCGCGCTGGTGCCAGCGTGGTCTCTTCCGCCCGCCCTTCTCAGCCGGATAATGACTTTCGCATGGAAATGAGTCCGTCCCCTCTAGGATTCCCACTCTCCGCAGATCACAAACCCCGCTCAGCGGGCCGGACACGTTGGCAGGGACTGGGATGCAAGTCACAGGGAGGGGACCGGAGAAAAAGGCCAGACGGGCCCCCGGAGGCGCGGCAGGCCGGCGGCGGGCCTGCCTCCGGGGCCGCGCGGAGCGCCCCCCGGGTCCCCGCCCTCGAGCAGCCGGACAGCGGCCGGCGGCCCCCAGAGGGCGCGCACGCGAGGCGCGCAGGGGGCCCGACGCACGCGCAGGGAGGGCGCCCCCTGGGGTTGTGCCGGCCGAAGGCAACGGCCGCCGCGCCCAGCATCTTCGTTCACGGGGAAGCGGCCCCCTCTGCCACGCCGCTAAATGAACGACGAAACGCCAAAAACAGATGTTCGGATATTTAATAATTCACAGAGGGCAAGGAACGATGGCCCCTGTCCTGATAAAGACAGACAGGTGAGGGGCAGGCAGGTAACGCGGGGAACCAAGCGTCTTTCCTCTGAATACTCGCCGTTGTAGGCGAGGGAGACAAGCCCGGGTGCCCCGGAGAAAATGAGCGAGAATCCCTTCCCCCGACAGAGCCCTTCCAGCGTTTGCCGCTTCGTGGAAGGCGCCCGGGCAGCCCCGGCGGTCCGTCCTGCGTCCTGCTCTCTGCCCTTCGAAGCGGACTAACAGCCAGGCTCGCCGCGCGAGGCAGGCCTCAGGTGTGCATCGGGAGGGGCTTCCGGTGGAGGCCGAGGTCCTGAGAAGGAACAAAGCCCATGCAGCTGTGAGCTTGGGGCCCGCGGGGAGGAAGACGCGCCCTCTGGAATAAACAGGTTGATGGCGCCCCCGCCCCCGCATCCACTCACTGGCCCGGGTCTCAGATGTTCTGTAGCAGAAATGGTCCGCGCCGCCCGCGTTCTCAAGGCCCGTAGAATCCTGTCCCAAATGAGCTGAGTACCAGAGGGAAAAAGTGCTCTCCGTTGTCAAAAAGAAACGGTTGGTAGGACTTTCTTTCTTTCTTTCTTTTTTCCTTCAAAAAAAAAAAAAAGCAGTTGCTACTTTCAAAGTCAGGAGAGGCATTTTTTTTTTTTTTTAACATAAAGAAATAGCCACAGCGGGGTGTTGCCTTACTCTGTCCCTTTAACATTCCAGCTTCAGGATATGCTATTAATTTTCTCCTTTCTCTTCGGGCATGTGGGTGTAAAAAAAAAAAAAATGCCCAGGGGGCTGCGCATCTCCAGGCAAATTATCTCAAGCGCGCTTGCCACGCGGCATCCGGAATTGGGGAGGAATTCCTTCGCCAGTGGGCCCCGGTCCCAGGCGCTTGGCATCCCCAGTCCCACCCCGGGAGCAACTGGTGACCACATGGCCCAGATCCGGCTGATACCCCCACCAAAGCAAATGAAAACTGAAAAGGTCTGTCTCTGCTCTGCGGTGGGAGGCGGGGATGCGCCGCAGCCGGCGAGCAGGTCAAGGCAGCGAGTGTCAATAGCTTCAGTCCGCAGCAGCCCGCCCTCTGCCAGGAATGTAAACTTCTGTGCGCGCGGCTCACCTTTGCCCCTGCCATCTTCACGGCTCCTCACTTCAAAGGATGCTCTTCACGTGGCAAACGCTTTATGGAGGGGGGCAAAAAACGGCCGTCGCTGCTACACAATTATTTTAGAAACTCTGCATTGTGTTTTAACGGAGGGCAGACGCCCTGGCTGAAGTCTGGAGCGCTTTCAAGATTAAGATCTAAATCCTGGGGTTTAGAAATAGGAACGTCAGAAGTACAGTCGTCCCAACACACGAAGCCTATTCTTTGCTCCTCGAAATACATTGAATGAAAGACAGTCGTGGTTTGACGACTCACCTCGCTGTTTTCAAATAAAGGTAACAAAATCCCAGTGCTAATGAAGCCGTTTCTTTCTTTCTTTCTTTTCTTTTTTGAAAGTGGGATGACACTGATGATTAATTTATAGCTGTTGGAGCCTTCAAACAGCAGCCACTTTGAAATGTCGGCTGTGCCAAGAGAGAAGGCTGTTGACCTCTCTGTACTGGGATTTCTCTTCTGAGTTTCACATCCGAACCCTTTCCTGGGTGAAGCACAGTATGAAGATGCTACCTGTCAGCCCGGCAAAGAGGGACGCCGGAGACAGAGCCCAGAGCAGGGCGAGTGAGCCGTGCAGAATCAAAGGGGCCGGTGAGCTCAGTCTCCACGGTACTCGAAGCTCAAACGCATCATTTGGGAAAATGTTAATCCAACAGGCGGGTCGCAACAATAAATGCGTCGTCGCCCGCGGTACAGAACGGGGTCCCGCACCTCAAAGCGCCCGTGCGTCACCTGAAAGGAAGCACCCGAGGGCAGCCTCCAAAGAGACGTTTCGAGTGACTGAGTCCGAGAATGAAAGAGTGCGTAGGAAACACAGGGAAACCAGGGAGAGGCTCCCTTGAAACCGGAAAGAAGCAGTGTAGGTCAAAACGTTCGAAGGCTGTGGTTATGTCAGCTCTGTTCGTAAGTAGTAACCTATAGAAGTTGGGATGAATGCGTCTTTTTCTCTTAAGAATTTCCATCAGAATTCTGGAACGTTGGGAGGAGCGTGACGTGGTTTTTAACCCTCAAAAGTTCCTCATAAAAGTATACAGAGAAAACAGGAAAACCAAAGGCTCACGGTATAATCTCCAATAAAACCGAGGGTGAGAAATTCACCCCCAAAACTCAAAGTACACTCGGGAGGGATGCACGGGAGGGGCCGACCACCAAGAACCACCATGTGCGTGCAGGGCCGGCGGTCATGCAGGAGACAGAGAAAGAACCTGAGGGTTGCCAAGGAAGCCGGAAAGCTTGGAGGACCAACGAAGACAAGGAGCTCAAACCAGGGGGATTTGTCTCCAAGCACAGGTGAGTTCAAGGGGGCCAAGGAAGGTCTGAAGGGACAGAAGCGCCCGGGGACCCCACCAACGCCTGAAACTCAGCGCTTTCCCTCCAGGATGAGGCTTTACGCCAAGAAGAAGCTTCTGGAGATAGAATCCACACTGGGGGCGCCGAGACAGCAGAGAGAAAACAGAGCCGCGTCCAGAAAAAAAGTGCCCTGGGCAACAGGACACAAGGAGTCTCGGAAAATAAGCTGCCATGTTTTTAAGCACAACATGTGAACACCGGAATGGAAGCTCTGTAATGTGGAGCTCAGAAAATACCTCCTTACCAGATTTTAAGGAAACTGTTCCCACGACACTGAGCAATAAAAGGGATTGAGATTAAATCCTGTACATAATTAATAGCAAATCAAACAAAAGAGGCAGAAAAGCACACCGGAAAGTCATGCCCATCAGTCAGAAGAGGATGTTGCTCTTTTAAAATAAAATGATACAAGATTTTTAAAAGAGAACAGTATAACCCAGAAAAACTCAGAAATGAGATGGTGGAGCTTAGGAGAGAATTATAAGCCAAAAGCAATGTTATTTTAGTAACAAAGACTGTGCTAGAAGGAATACAGAGTGAAGAAATACACCAGAACGCCTTAACAGATATGGAAATTGAAAGGGAGGACATTTTTGAAAGTTAAAAAGAAATGAAAGAATATTTTTAAAAAGAGTTTTGAGAAAGTGACAATTTTAGAGGATAAAGTAGATGTAATAAACATAAAATTAAAATCCCCCAAGAAGAAAATTCAAACAACAAAAGAGGATCAATACTAAAATTATAATTCAATTAAAGTATCTGTGAGATTAAAAAAAAAATGAAGTGATATATTGAAAGGACGCATCACTTATTTGAGGAATCTGGCCCAGAACGAGCAATAATAAGAAATAGACTAGTTAAAGTACTACATTTTTTTTAAAAAGGATAAAGTCACTTAGAAAGGGAAGGAAGCCAAATTGTCACCAAACTTTTAAATGCCAACATTCCTTCTTTAAGAACAGAAAATGTAATTCAGGGATTCTGGATCTCACCCATCTGACTTTCAAGAATGAAGGTGGCCCTTAAATTGTTATCACTCTGTAAGGACTCAGGGAATATTGCTCCCATGAGTCCTTCTTGAAACTGTAAGATTAGGAGCTTTGGACAACCAGAATGACTAGAGAGAGGTCAGTCTAACTGGAGGGAGCTGTAACTATGTATTTACTCGTAGGTGAGACTAATTCAGTGTCATATGTAACCCCTATACACTCTGACACACCCATCCAAAACTAGGAAGAGGGTGGGGGAGCAGATGCAAAAGGATTTTTTTTTTTTTTTACTATCTTCAGTGGATCTAGTATTTGCTTCGTTATTCGGAGACCGTTCTGCGCGTCATGTGGGGTAAAGTGAATGGATGATTATGTGGCCCTCTTTCATCTGGGATTCTGTCTGTCCTTGAGAACCAGGATCACTGATGTGGAAGGTAAGTGAGACGATGTAAAATAGAAATTGTTAAGTCAAAACCCTATAGTCTGGAATTTGAACTGGAAGGACCAATATGAACCCCCAAGAGACTTTTTTTCTTTACAGATCTAGATATGGAAATATATTTCCTAACTTTGTCCATTGAAAAGGCCTAGCATGAATGAACAAACTCACAGAAATGAGCACCCCTAGTGTCCAGATTGTGGTCTTGAAATACCATTTCCAACTGAAATGGACAAACGAAAACAAATAAACAAAATAGGACTATTTTTTTTTTTAGAAATGACTGACAGTTGCTTTCATGTCTGAAGGACGAGCCTGGAAGGACTTGTCATTCTAGCAGCAATGAAGTTATGAAAGTCTTCTAGAGTCAAGTTAAAAAAAATAAAAAAAGCCAACTTGAAGAAATCCCCATTAACCAAAGATGGGAGAATTTGAACATTATTAAGAAAAACAGATGCAATGAATAAAAACACACAAAGCATGTTTAAATCCGTAAGTTCATAATGAAGCTACAAAAATAGAACTGGTTGCCTTTGAAGGTTGAATGAACTCATTATTTTGAAAATCAGTAACAAAAGAAAAAGGACGATATGCGATGTCCTGTAAGAACTGTATCACTAGATAATCAAATAATAGATGAAGGAAATTGCCTTTTTATGAAATGATTCCAGCTAATAAAGAAAAAATCATATAATTAAAATAATGTCATCATTGTGCTGCTTTTAATCATTCAGCGGATCTAGGCATTGAGGACTCATGTCTGCTAACATCAAAAAAAAAAAAATCAATTCTCCTGTTTCTTGATGGGTAACCACCGCACCGCCTACAAAGTAATCTTACTGGAAAAAAAAACCGAACGTGAATCTGATTATGTCTATATATCCAACTATTAATTTACAGGAAATGCAAAGAACAGAAGAACACGTTAGGTCACACCACAGGGACGCTTTCAGGAAAATGCCGGCCGTGACACTGCAACAGGTCAAACAACCTGGTTTCTTAAAAGTTACATTGAAAAGAAAAAAAGAAGTAAAAGAGGAATTTGCAGATTTTTTTTTAAGTCTTAAAAGATGGCTTTAAATGGACAAAAACAAGCTACGATGTTTAGAGACGCACACTTGAGTGATTAGACACAGTGGGAAGCCGGGACGCGATTCTCACGTGATCAGGGTGGTGCTGATGTCCAGAGCGGGGGAGAGGGCTGCGGCCCCAGGAGGAGCCAGTGCATACAGACAGCCCCTCCGGGAGGGCGGGGGCCGGGGGAGGAGGGGCGACAAAGTTCTATTTCTTGTCCTGGGCAGTGGTTGCAGGGGTTCCAGCTCTAACGTTTCATGAGGGGCCATGTTTTCTGTACGTACTTTTCCGTGCCAGTTCCATGCTGTGCACTGCAGCATCGTCTGCAGTCCAGAGCTACACCAAATATGGTGTGGTATAGAATACAAAGTCACAAGTTTACGTTAAAAAATTGAAAATTCCACACAACAGACACGCTCAGATTTATTCCACAAATTCTAAAGCTGCACTTAAAAAAAAATCCTGTGATTTCCTGTTCCCTAAACACCTATTGGAAGGTGTTTAAAAAGAGAGAATTTTGGAGGCGAAGACGATGAGAAAGGAAGTCTAAGCTAAGAAATGCAGCGTGAACAGAGCTGGAAGAGGTGCGGCAGTGAAAGGCGAAGGAGGGTGCGTGAGGAACATTCTGCCGCAAGCCCCCAGGAGAAGTGAACGATTAACTACGGTGCTGAGCGTATTTCTAGCCTCGAGGCGGTTTATTTATTTACAGTGTTTTGTCTTGATCAGAAGTGTTATCACACGAATATATTTGATGAGCCTGGTTTCCTGATGCACAGGGCGAGCGCTGTGAATACCGAGTACAAAGGCAAAATTTAAGTAGCTTCATTGACTGAAAGAAGAACTCTTTATTTAAATCAATATATAAACAGCTTGGGGAATAGAAGTGGAGATAGAAACAAAATCTGTGAATGCAGCTGAGTAAGAATAAGAAAGAGCTGTGAACATTAATCAGGGCATTTCCAGGACTAGCTATGTTATTTCAGCAAGCCACCCCCCCAACCTCCTCCCAGCTGTAAATGGGGATATACAAAAGAAGTGCCTTGAAAGGACATTTTCAGCATTAAATGAGATGATGCGTTTCCCCATGCTTGGTAAATAGCCCTTGAAAAATCTCCCAAGCGATGCTGATGGACTTTTCTGGAACAAAAGAGGAGCTGGAGGGAAATAAATTACAACCTGGGAGATAGTTTAAGGGCTGTTTACTAGTGCAGGCAAGAGAATGACCCGGACGCAGGGGATAAAAGGAGACAAGACCTGGCAGCCAAGGAGGTGGGGTCGGGAGACACTGACGTCAAGGATCACCCCAGGAGGAGTCCGACGTGGGTCACGGGATACTGGGTGTAATCGTACACTTGTTACATTTGAGGTACCGAAATATTCAGAACATGATGTTCAAGAAACACTTGAGAAATGAGCATCAGCTCAGGAGACAGGCTGGCTTTGGGCTATGGAGTTCAGCATGTGGTGGAAACTCCGGGAGTGGATGTGAACCTCAGGAATGGTCTGCAGGGAAGAAAAAAAACAAACCAGTGGGATGACCAAGAATGAGACTCAGGGCAAATAATCTGGGGACCGGAGGGATGGAAAGGGAAGAATTTCAAGAGGTGGGTGGTCACAGTGTCAAAGCTCCCAGGACCCCAGTGGGTGAGAACTGGAGCTAAACGTGGCATGTGGTCCTCGGAAGCTCCTCAGCGGCCTGCGAAACATCGTTTCACTAGAGCAATTGGGGGCGAAGACAAGGCTGGTTGGGCCGAGGGGCGGACGAGAGAGCGGGCGTCGGGCTTCCCCAGGGGGGGAGGGTGGTCCCAGCTTGACGGGGAGCAGCAAGGAGGGAAGGGTTCGCTTGGCTCGGGGCAGGTGGACGCGGGGTGGGTGCCCGAAGGGGGACGTGGCTGCAGGAACCACGAGGGCAGCGGCGAGGGGCTGATGCGGGGGAGGAAGAGGTGCTCCCGAGACGGGCACCACCGTAGACGTCTCTATAACCAGAGGCGGGGAGGTAGGGAGGCACTCTGGCTTGATGGTCGGTACTTCCCTTGTGAAGGGGAAGGCAGCAGTCATGGATCTTGTGGGTGGCGAATTTGTACAAATTGGGAGCAGCCACCCGGAAACACACAGAGAAGCCGTGCCGTAACGAAGCCACCTTCAAGGTGAGCCCTGTGCCTTCCTTCTCAGGAGATGGGGGTGCACGTTACCGTTCCTGGGGTCCAGTTTCCCCTCCAGATCTGGGGAAATGCCTTTTAAAACTCTTTGGAGAACACAGGATTAGAGAAAAAGGGCTGGCACCACGCGGGTGTGTTGCCCTCGGGGGGTTTGGGGCTTTATACTCGTAACCAAAAGTTCCCCTTCTGAAAATATGCCAGCACTAAACTCGGGGAAAAGAAAGCACATTTGTTGACAGAACTGGTTGTTAGACACTTTAATTTGGAAAATATTTTGGAGCAGGGATTTCCTTTCGGGTCCCTTAAGAGGTAACAGAGACAGAGCTGAGACGGCTTCCCCCATGCCCGGGAACAAGGCTGGAGCGCCTTCATCGTTAATTGCATTGCGGTTGGGTTAACAGAGAGTGCGCTTCAGCTCGCTCTCCCTCTCTCTGGGTGTGCGTGTTTCGCTCTTCTGTCTCTTTAGAAAAGGCATATGGCCCGGCTTTATTATTCATTAGACATTTCGCTTCATCCATTAACGTGGCTCATAAAACGTTCCTGAGATTCTAAAATGAGAGGAGCACATGGCTTCTCCCTGCTCCCCTCGCCACTCCCTGCCCTTCAGGGATCCCAGCTGCCTTTCGGTCCAGTCCTGTTCGCAGTGCCTTCCTCCTTTCAATACCGCACATCGTCACAGCCACGGTGTCTAGGAAAGGAGAACACATTCTGAGCCGAATTCAACGCAGCCTACAGGTTTCAGTGTTTAAGCACTTCTGGGAAAGCACGGAAAAGACTCAAGAGGGGGTAAGAAGTGAGTAAGATGAGCAATGGACAGGTCTCACCGTGAAGGGGTGAAGGGAGCCGGAAGGAGCACCATCCTGCAGCCTCGCGGGTGACGACTCTGGTTTTTGACTCTTTCCTGCTGGAAAAGCAGTTGGATCTAATGGCTGGAGACCAACTCCCACTACGTTCTGGGGGAATCGAAATAGGGCAGGGAGGAGGAAGCTGCAGAACCGGAGTTGTGAAGGAGGTGAGCTTTTTCAATTCAGAGCATCAAGCAGAAAAGCACCAGACAGGCAACTTCCACCTCGTAAGTTGTCTCGTTAATAAAACCAGCTCCGGGGTCGGGGGGCGGGCAAAAGGACGGTCTCCTTCTGCCCGGACCCGAAGACCGTTCACACAGGACTCTTCCAGTCCGTGCCCGTGGTCTGGCCACATTTAACATTTCATCTGCATTAAGTCTTCCTTGTTTGTATAGAATTTCTACCCGCAGCACATTCCCGCAAAAACCTGGAGACCAGGCAGAATCAGGTGACTTAAGCTGTCAAGTGAAAGTCACCATCCCGGCCGGCTCTCAGCTTTAGGCCTTTTTCCCTACTCGGCAGTGGTGACTCCTCTGAACAGGTTGTTACATATCCTTCCAGAAGTTTCCTATGCATATGCAAGCGTGTCCAGAATACAGAAATCCTTTCTTGAAAAACACAGAATGGAGTCACATGGACACACACCTCATTGCCACCTGCGTATGTTTTTAACAATCCACCTTGGCCACGGTTTGTGCCAGTGCTAGCGATCAGCTTCATTTCTGTGAACGTTCTTCCATTGGGTAAGGGGGCTGCTTGCGATGGGACACGCATTAGGATGGGAACCAAAGCCCACTTAAGGTGAACCCCCTGACAACGAAGCCCCAGGCTTTATCGCTCACAGAGAAAAACATCTGAGAAGTGAACCCAAAGTCTGTTCAAAGAAGTTTACTCTCTACTCTGACAAAGCATCAGTTATAATTACAACTACGGATGAGGAGTTAGAGGGAACAAAAGTGAATTGAGGGTCCATTGTTCTGGACGGACATTTTCTAAGAGAATTTACACCCTAGTGTGATGTGAGATGTTTCACTTGGTGTTGACGTTCCAACGGGACCTTTGAAAGGATCTTTTTTCACAAAAATATTTAGTCTCATCTCAGTCCCCAAGGTCCTCTCAGGACCCTTTGCAGCTGAAGTTAGTATCTTCAGAATCACTCATCGTGCTGTCATCTGGGTCCCGTCTCTCTTCGTCAGTGGTACCGGCTCCAAGCTCACCAAGATGCTCCAGGAATCAAATGACGCCGCACATCACTTACCCCAGCTTCCTGAAACCCTGTGCCTTTCCCGTGCTCTTTGATTTCACTTTTAATGAACTTGCATGGCATTTGTATTGTATCCTAGACATTTTAAACAAAGATAGAGGCTTGGCGTAATGAGTAAGGATGGACTCTAGCATCCCACCGTGCAGGGTGTTGGAGGAGCAATTGCTTTTGTAAGTGGCTGGTTCCTCAGTGAATGTTTTCCTCTCATGAGCTGTGTTCACTTAAGAACCAGCTGCCCATCTCTGGGGATTCGGATGTTCAGAAAGCAAGGGCCTCAGTACCATAAGTAGCTCCCAGTCCTACACCAGTGGACATCCAGGGTGATTGTGGATATTTGCACTTATAAGTAAACATTTTTGGACTCACATCTTTGTGAACTTGGGCAACCTTACCCAAAGAACACCTCCTAAACGTGGAAATGGTAGGGTTAGATCTAAAGATACACACATCTAAAGCCTTGGTGGTTATGACCAAATTACCCCACAAAAAGCTTGCATTCAGCCACGGTCCCACCCACCTCGTGTATTTTCCGCATTATCAGCTGCACCAGTCTTCTTGATTTTTGCAAGACTCAGAGGATAAGAAAATACTCTCACATTGTTTGGAGTTTTTTACGTTTTAAAAAAATTTGCATCCTTTCAAACGTTCCCATTCTCCCGACGTGGTACAGGAAGTACGCATGTCAAACTCTGTGCCAAAGAGCTGATTTGGGGCTGGAAGAAAAAGAAGACGGTAAATTAGTTTAAATCATAAAGTGTTACCTGCATTTGTGCTGTACATTGTGCCTTCTCCTCTATGACTAAGCTTGTTCCGTCCACCCCCAAGAAACAGGCAACGTTTCCGCTGACGCCCTGGATACTGACCACTCTCAGGCGCCCCTCCTGACGGTCCCCACTTCTCTCTCCAGATTCACCCATCTTTCCCATTCTTCCCAGTCTCTCCCATCAGCCTACAGATGCGCTCTTATCCAATCTTAAGAGAAACAAACCAAAATAAACCTCCATGGACCCCCTACTCCCCCCCAGCTATGACCCTATTTCTTGCTCTCCCCTTTTATCAGAGCTCCTAGAAGTTGCCATTCCCACGGGCTCTCTCCAGTCTCCTGCTCTTAGTCACTCTTGAAGCCGTCACCCTTCGTGCCTACTGGACATCCCTGTGGAGATGTCAAGCAGCCAGTTGGATACACAAGTCTGGGGGTTAAGCCACAGGCTGATGAGAGTCACTTGGGAGTCATGATCAAAGAGATGGCTGCGGGGGCCGCTGAGAAGAGATGGGGCCACGCAGACGGGCAGGGTCTGGGCTCTGGGTTTACTCCCCTGTTTATCGTCCAGGGGAAGAGGAGCTCAGCCAAGCCCGCTGAGAGAGCAGCTGGTGAGATGGGAGGAACAGCAGTGTGGCTCCCAGGAGGCTGAGAGAAAATCATGTTTAAGGAAAAGTAAATTCTGACCTGGCTCACGTATCACTGAGCGGTCAAGAAGCGTGAAGACTCAGCCATTGATTTAGAGAGTGGAGGTCCTTAGGGACCTTGAGAGTAGCATCCCGGAGTGTCCCAGTGTGTCTGACGGGGACGGTGGGGCTGCATGTAGCCCAGGGAAGCCCACTTCCAGCTTCCGGCCTCTAGAATGTAAGAGACTAGATCTGTGTTGCTTTGATTACCGAAGCTTGAGGAAATTTGTTATAGCAGCAACGGAAGACTGCTACTCATGATATCAGTGAGCCAGGAAAGAAGAGCGTGACAGAGTCCTCTGCAGCTGGCAAAAAGTAGTGTATGTAGATGTTGCTCTAGCTATAAATAGAGATACAGAGATAATTTTTTACCAGCTGCAGAGGACTCAGCCATACCCTAACTCTATCTATCTCTCCCCCCGCCATCTATCTCTCCACCCATCCACCCATCTATCTATCTATCTTTCATCTATGCATCCAACTGAAATGACATAGAATCCAACACTGCTCATTCCACTGTCTCCCACTGGTCCAGACTCCCTTTATCTCTCACCTGAATTATTACAGCAGCTTCCTAGCTGGTTTCACCGCTTCTGTTTATTGCCCACAGCAACCACAGCAGCCAGAGTGACCCTATAAAAACCAAAGCCATCGCCTGTCAGCCCTCTCCTCCGACCTTTCTAGAAAGTTCCCACCTCACTCAGAGCAAAAGCCAAAGTCCCTGAGGGTCTCTGGGGCCCTTTGCGGTCCTGCTCCTCTTACCTCTTCATCCCCTGCTCCTTTCCACTGTGTAACCTGCTGCCGTCTCCACATGCCCTCAGCAGACCACGTTTCCCTTACCTCGGGGCCTTTGCATTTTCTGTTCCCTCAGCCTGGAATGCTCTTTCCTCTGACAGCTACCTAGCTTGTTCCCTTTCCTCCTTAAACTCTGCTCAAATGCACTGGGTCTCTCCTGAAATCACCGACCAAAGTTCCAGCCTATAACCCCGGCATGTCTTACCTTCCTTCATTGCTTTATCCTTTCCATGCCCTGGTCACCATCCACACACCAAGTCAATTAACTATGCTCGCTCTTAATGCCTGTGTCCATCCACTAGAAGGCTAGCTCACGAAGACATCACTTTTTGGTGTGTGTTGTTCAGTGTCATCCTCAGTGTGGAACATAGGTGCATGGTAAATATTTATTGAATGAATGGATGGAAATTATGATTTATAAATTGGGTTTATAGACAATGTATGGTCATGATAATAGATTAGAAGTATCTCTTTTTTTTTTTTAGGATAAAAGAAAAGATGATGCATTCGATAGACTTAGGCGAGCTTAGCACCCCGGTGTGCTGAAAAGCCAAATAAAGAAGTGCCCTCGTCCCTTATGTACTGTCCTCTTTTACTGTATCCTCAAGAATACCGTTATTTGGGGAAGCTGGAAAGTCCAAACACTTTGATCATGATCCATTCATTGATTTTTCAAGAAGAACTTAGGTGGGATTTTGACTGTGTTTGATGTACCTGATTAGAAAGCAAAGGCTCCCCCCACCTCGCACCTTAATTTCTGTTTTAAAAGCCTAGATCTCTATGTGGACGCTCACAGGGGTGTATCCTGCAGACCTCAATGGCTTCATCCAAGGAACAGGGTTTGTTCATATGGAAGGAAACAGCATGACAGCATGTGCAGGATTCTGAGAGGACATAAGTTCAGGGCTTCTAGGGGTGACATGTACAGATGTACACACCCACTCGCACACACACCGTTTCCGTTCACTCCCACTTATTGGCTAAATTACTTTAGAATCAGTCCTCTCTAGTCTTGATGGTGGGAGATGGTTTCCATCATCTTAACACAGATCTACACTTTTTAAAAAAAAAAAAATTGAATTACAATTGATTTACAATGTATTCGTTTCTGGTATACAACATAGTGATTCAGTTATACATATATACACATATATTCTTTTTCATTACAGGTTACTACAAGTCACTGAATACAGTTCCCTGTGCTCTACAGTAGGACCTGGTTGTTTATCAGCTCTTTACATAGCAGTGCGTATCTGCTAATCCCAAAACTCTTAATCCCTCCCCCCACTCCCTTTCCCCTTTGGTGACTGTAAGTTTGTTTTCTATGTCTGTGAATCACTTTCTGTTTTGTAAACAAGTCCATTTGTGTCATTTTTTAAGATTCCACACATAAGTGATACCGTGTGATATTTGTCTTTGTCTGACCTACTTCACTTAGTTTGATCATCTCCAGGTCCATCCATGTTGCTGCAGACGGCATGATTTCATTCTTTTTTATGGCCGAGTAGTAGTCCATTGTATAAATGTACGACGTCTTCTTTATCCAGCCGTCTGTTGATGGACACTTAGGTGGCTTCCATGTTTTTGGCTACTGTAAACAGTGCTGCTGTGGACACCGAGGTGCATGTTAGGTCTACTCTTAGCAGGGGAAGGGTATTGCCAATTTGGGCAGAATCCTACATTTCCACTCTGCAGCCCAGATTTATGTGGTCATGGAGCAGTGACCCTGCTTCTCTCCTCCTCTTTGAGCTCTTTCCACAAATGCAGGAAGGAAGCAGGACATCTAGTCATAAATAGCAACGCCCATAGCAGCTGTTGCTGATCAGGCGCTTGTGTTGCGCAAGGCTCCTTACACACTGTCTCCCATCGCATCCTCCCGACAACACTGGAAGGAAGAGGAAAAGGAATCAGACTCCAAAGGGAAGGAAGTGACTGGAAGCCCCTCAGCTGTTGAGTGGGGGGTGGGGGGGTCCAGACTCTGCCTTTGAGCTCATGCTCCCATCCATTGCCCCACAGAAACACCACTGTCAACTGTCACACCTTTAAGGTGGTTTTGTGCATGGTATTCAAGTCGATCCTCATAAGATATTACACCTGTTAACATATATGCACCTAATATAGGAGCACCTAAATATATAAAACAAATAGTAACAGGCCTGAAGGGAGACATGGATGGAAACACAACAATAGTGGGAGAACTTAACACCCCACTAGCATCATTGGATGGATCTTCCAGACAGAAAGTCAATAAGGCAACAGAACTACTAAATGACACAGTAGAACAGTCAGACTTCGTTACTATTTCTAGGACATTACATTTCAAAAAAAACAGAATATACATTCTTTTCAAGTGCGTATGGAATGTTCTCTGGGATAGACCACATACTTGAACACAAAAGAAGCCTCAACAAATTTAAGAGGATAGAAATTATTTCAAGCATCTTTTCTGACCACAGTGGCATAAAACTAGAAATTAACTACAGGGGAGGGGGTGAGAAAAAAAGACTGCATAGAGACTAAACAACATGCTACCAAAAAACCAATGGGTCAATGATAAAATCAAAGAAGAAATCAAATCAATCCTCACAAAAGCACCATGTGATGGGAGCTGGAGGAGGGTGGGCTTCCCCAAGGTCCCACTACCCAACTGACACACAGAATGAAACCAAGGTATCACAACTCATGGTTTGCATCTCCTGAAGACAGCAACCCTCCAAGTAGCCTTGTAGTCTACAAGTGCGCCCTGCACCAAGTGGGATTTTATTTGCGGTATTTTTGCAGCACTATAGAGGCGGGAGTTGCTGAGAAACCCGTACCCACCTCTTACACATGAATAAGCACCATCATCGTAAACTCACCTACGCCATGCACTATCATACAAAAAGATACCCTGTCCATATACGCTCCAAGTCACACAGATCAGATGTTCCCAAATTATGGCATTTCTCAGGAGGTTCTCCTTTCACAAGGAAATCCATCCCGTGGTCCAAGGTCCAATCCCTAACTCCACAGAGTAATTCCACAGGGGTGGTATCTAGCTTGTCTCTCATCTTTACAGAAAAATAACAAGCAGGGCCCACGGCTGTTTGCTTCGACCAGCTGGGACCTTGTAAACAGGAGCCCTTCGGCATTTCTGATGGAATCTGAATCTTTTCTGAGATATATCCTCCCTCTTTCAGGCATGGGTTTGCTCTCCCTCTCCTTGTGAATGATTTGACTGCTTATTTCAAGAGAGTATGACAAAATCTTCTTTCTTAACATGCAGAATCCTCCAACGTTAAATTCTGTTTTAAGAGCCCATGAGAGTTGAGCAATATTGATCAATATGATATAATCACAGCTAACTTGGATGGAATACTTACTGGTTGTCACACCCTGTTCTAAGAGCTTTATGTGTATTATCTAATTTAATTTTCAAACAAACCTGAGAGTCGACTACTATCATTATTCCCAACCTACAGATGAAGGAAATAAAGTTCAAGGAGAATCAGTAACATGTACAAGGTCATATGCTAAAAAGTGCTGGAGACACTGAGGCAATTTTTTTTTTTTAATGCATAGTCATATTTAAAAGAAACTGGCAAAATCACCCTTTGGCAAATGCTACAATAACTGTTTCAGATAAGAATCACCAATGGATGCTAAAATGTAGTGGGTGAAATTTTGATGAGAAACAGCATTATTTATATAAAGTATCCTCCTCACACAATACTTAATTACTTACAAAGGAAAAAGGGTAGCTTCACAGTAGAGAAATCTGGTCAACCCCACTGTAGCGTTCCATTATTCATTCATCCAGCATTTACTACCCGCCTCAGAGGACGTATCCTTGACTCAGAAGTAATTGAGAGTAACAATCAATCATCTCTACAATTCTCCTGCTGGAAAGGATGTCTGAGGTCAAGCCAACTTTTATTACTTGTTGAAAAGATTAAAAGCGTAGGCGTGAAGGGTGGGGGCCAATGCGTGTAGGCTGAGGCTGCGTAATGAACGTGTTTTGTGTCTCGACTCCCACCAGGCACAAGTCGTAACCTGGAGAAAAAAATCCAGCGACGTCACATTTAAGTCCAATCCTTTTCCTGTGAAGAGTTACGCAAACAAACTTCTCCATGACGCCGAGAACTGTCCCTGCACAAGACGTACACACTCATAACGGATTCCACATTTTCCCCACTTGCAAAATGCAGAGATTAATAACAGGGATTGTGTTTTATTTATCTCTGTGTCTTGAAAACACTGCACACGGAATTTGGTGTCCTATAGACTCAGTGAGTATTTTTGAACGCGCCGATTGGTAAGATTACAGGTGCTCCTTTAACCTCAGTCTCAGCTTCTTAGTAACAGTTCTTGTCGTGGCGGGAATGCAGACTGATATCAGCCACGACTTAGGATAATAAAATGATGTAGTGGAGTTGAAGCCAAGCAATAGATTTTTATTTAAAAACGCACTAAAAGAACACAACGTTGTAAAATGACTATACCTCAATAAAAAAAAAGTTTAAAAAATTTTTGAAAAAGCAATTTGAAGAAAAAAAACCACACAAAAAGAGGCTTCATTATACTGAGCAGTAAAAATACAGCAAGATGCTTTTGAGCTGTGCCCTGCGAAAGCAAAAGATAATTTTGGAGGACACGAAGTCATCGTGTTGGGGTACTTCTCTGGTGGGATTAAGTCTCCATATTTTAAATGTTTCTGAAAGTCTGGTGTCTAACCCAGTTTTTTCTCGCCTCCTCTCTTCAAGTTACACCCTTGGGTTTATACTGGGGTCCCCTGCAGCCTGCATTTCTAAACACCTCCTCATTGCTGGCGCATCTGTACTTTGACTCACTGAGCGCCCCTGCCCGAGGCATGCACCGGATGCCGCGGGAAACCTTGGAAAAACAAGGCGAAGCTGCTCACGGGAAGCTTAAAGTCAAGAGGCGGAAACAGACGGTGACGCAGGCGTCTTGGCAAACGTGGGCGTTGGGCCGGGCGGTGGGCACGGGGAGTGCCCTGGGGCGAGGGCCAGCCCCGGCTCTCCAGGGGACTCGGGTGAAGAAATGAACAATTATCAAAGTGATGGGGTGGGGGGGGGAGACAGGGAGAAGCAGGCACAGGAAGAGGAGCAGGAGGAGAAAGAGAAGTGCCGCCCTCCGGTCTGAGCAGAAGAAACACGAGCTTCAGGGTCCTGCAAACCCTGTCCCTGTCCGAGCCGCTCTCCTGACCCAGGGAGGCAACTTGCGACGAGTCAGTTCATGTCTCTGGGCCTTAATTTTCCTCATCTTCCAAAAAGGGGTGGCAACACCTATTTTTCCAGACTTTGGCTAAGAAATCAGGGGTTCATTATTTAAATCTTTCAAAACTAGAAAAATGCCTTCAAGAAGGATATTTAATCAAAATATCATGTTTGTTAACATTTGCCTCTCCTTGCTCTGAATTCCCAGAAATTATGAGAAAATATTATATATATATATATATATATATATGTGTATATATATATATATGTGTGTGTGTGTGTATATATATATATATATATATTTAACTCTTAAGATTGTGGAAGCCAAGAATGGTGTCATCAGTAGAACAGAACATTCCAGAAGAACTTGAAAATGAGAAAGCAGGTTGAGTGCATGAGGTCCAGGCGCCACCAGGAGATCCTGGCTGTGAAGGATGGTAGAGGTTAGGTGCCTTCCAGCGAACCTCACTGTGGGCACAGGCAGCAGGTTGGAGGCAGAGAGAGACTGCACACGGGCCAGGGTGCCTGTTTTGTCCCGTGGGTGAACCCATTGATTTTTTTTTTAATTTTTTAAAATTTCTTTTTCTTTTTTTGTGGGAGGAGTAATTAGGTTTATTTATTTACTTTTATATTTTGTTATTATTTTTTAATGGAGGTACTGGGGATTGAAGCCAGGACCGTGTGCATGCTAGGCACACACTCTACCCCTGAGCTATACTCTACCCCCTGAAGACATTGATTGATATTTGATATCATAGACAATATAAAATTGAATGTGATGATTAAAATTTTTAATTACCTCTAGAAAAATATAGCTAGAATGTATGCCCAGCAGGGCCATTGCTTAAAAAAAAATTAAAAAAAAAAAAGTAAATGGAATAAATGAACCTGTTTGGCTCAAATTTTTTTTGGAAAAAAGGAAGAAAGCCTGGAAAAGAAACAACATAAACTAAACAGAAATAAGCCTATGCATATAGAAAAATCATGATATACATGCTATTCACTCAATTTTTGTCTTTTCTGAAAAAAGAAAAGTTCTGTTCAGTTGGACGAAAAGAGAAACTTGGCTGCATGCTGCGACTAAGCAGCACGTCACATATGTCAAAGTGCGAAAATAAAAGAATATAATAAGAATGTAGTATTGATATTAGACAAACACATTCCAAGAGAGAGTCCAGACAAGAAAATACCAGATTATCAAAGGTATAATTATGTAGGAAATATGACAACCACAAAGTCTCACGCCCCCAAAGTGATGGGCCGGTCTTGCATGTGAAGACAAACACAACTTTCCTAGGTGCACGTTAGCAGACAGAGTCCGCAGCACACTAAAAGGATCCACGTCGTGCCAAAGCTGGGTTTTCCCCAGAAGTCTTTCAAATGATGAAAGAAATGAAAGGAGGAAACAGAAAACGACACATGAATAGGACACCTTAAAAAAAAAAAGTGTGAATTTGCAAAAGAAGCCTATAGAAATTTTAAAGTGAGAAAAACACAGCGACTGAATATAGTTTCCAGTGTTGCACAATAGAAACTTGTTGTTTATCTCTTTTATGTTCAGTAGTGTGTATCTGCACATCCCGCACTCCCAGTTTATCCCTCCTCCCCACCGCTTCCCCTCTGAGTGACCGTGAGTTTATTCTCTACGTCTGTCTGTCTCTGTTTTGTAAATAAGTTCTCTTGTGTCTTTTTTTTTTTTTAGATTCCATCTAACAAAATTTATTTAATTGTAAAATACATAATTTAATTGCAGCTATGGTTAACAACGGGCTCCCCAAATTCCTGAAAAGTAATGATTCGTCAGCTCACAGGAGCCAGTATGAAGCGTCTCCATCACATCACTCCCTGCTTAATGCTGAGAATTACCAGGCATATAAGTGGGTTGAAGAAAAGCCAGGTAGTTAACCCCCGAGTGGCTTCATACTAAACCACATGAAGCGTCTTCACTGGCCAGCACAATAAAGGGCAAACACCGAAACGCACGCCTGAATACAGAGTGGACACAATACACCGTGTGTGTGTCCTAACATTACTCAGTCGGCAAAGCCTCCTTTGTGAGCCGCCTCCTTGCAGAATCGGAGAGAAACGGGCTCAGCGCACCAGAATCCCAGCGAATTCAGCTAATAGGAATGCACACATTGGTCTAAATTGAGGCCCCAGAACGGTCTCTTACATCTTCCTCGCCCCAGGAGGGGATGAGCGAGAGAGATTACTTGCGGATTATAATTGCTTAAAATAGGTTGTGATGTAAAAATCGAATCCCGTCTGCTCTTCAGTAGTAAAGTTCTACAGACAGAGAAATTATGCTTAATGCCAGTGTCTTGAAGGTAAAAAGAAAACTCTGTTCTCCCTTTGGGGGAAGAGAAAGGACATCTTTTTAGAGCTGTCAGAATTCACAAGCCATAATAAATTATTCTTTTTCATTACTGATTTATTAAGCAGGCTGCTTGGTGTAATGGCAGAAAATTTCTGTTTAATTTTCATAGTATCAGACGCCCGTGATTCCTGATCTGAAATCAACATGAGTTATTAAAAGAAGGGGGTGTATTTAACGTCAGGCGTTAGGCTCTGCCTTTACTAAATTCTTCCAAGCGCAGGGGTTAAGCGTTTATGTAACATGGTCATTGTTTGACTGAAGCAAGACATCAAACCTGTTCTTGGGACAGCCCGTTCAGGTGTGCCGATCCCAAGACTCTGGTTTTAACAGTGGTCTTCCATCGGGTAAGATCTGCTATAAAAAATGAAAAATGTATCCATAAGCCCCAAACCAAAGAATCACAGGAGACAAAGAATTCTCATTTTCACTGGAATTAGAATTTTATTTAAATGATAAACGATTGACCAAAATGTTAGGATCACGGAGTTAGAATTTGGGTAAACGTGGGATGTTTCAGAAAACTTCCAACCACAGACATAAAAGGATCATTACGTGAAGCACATCTGAACCCAGGGGAAGCAAAAGGCATTCTGTTACCTCCCATACCTCACCTCTTGCCGATGCAATGGTCTCACGCTGGGTTATTAAACAGTATTGACCCAGCTCTTACTCTGGAATCCTTCAGCCCGCAAGGAGGTTTTGAAATAGCCCGGGAAGACAGCTGTCTGGTGACATACAAGCTGTCCTGGGCGGGTGTGGGGAAGCTTGGAGGGGCACCAGGGACCCGTCCCCTCCGGAAGGGTCTGCTGGGCCTCACCGACCAGATGCATCGCAGCTGTCCTTAGGGCTTGTGTGGAATTCACCTGGAACGGACACTGTAAGTAAATCTGAGGGCTTATCACCTTTAATAATGAGCTCTAACTATATTTAACTGCCTTGGCAGAACCGTTGAGTAAGTGGGTACTACCCTGTTGCAGATACTGTAATTTCTAGATTGTTCTACCGGGCTCATTTTGTAATCAACCTCTAAATTTGCAGAAACTGGTCACGTGTAAACTAAATACGTAATCATATCCAACTGAACGAACTTGGGACTTTGGACCGCATTCTAAATATCTCCTTCGGGTATGCACCCGAGTCTCCACCCGTCCCTGATTTAGTCAGCCAATAACAGGGACCATTCCTGACCTTCTCTGTGGCGCTCTGCTCTTGAAACGTACTTTTTTTTTTTTTTAAACAAAGGCCACACCAAAGACAAAGACCAGTCCTTCTCCACGACTAGAGGGACTCCGTCTTGATCACCGCTGGAAGCCTGCCGGGCACACGGGGAACTCAGCAAGTGAACACCGAGTGAGCAAGGCCGACAGCAGGCTGCCTTCCAGCAGGAACTGGGTCATCCGCAAGCAGATTAGCTCAGGTAACGATAAATGCTTTGAAGAAGGAAAAAATGGGGATGAAGAGATAGGAGAGGAACATCACGCCGGCAGGTAGGACAAGGAGACTTGCAAAAGGAGCCCGTAGAAAGGCCAGAGGAGCCAGCCGTGTGAGGGCGCGGGGGAGGGGTGAGACAGCAGCCAGGGTGGCCCGCGGGAGCTCCAAGGCTGAGCGGGGTCCACGAGGGCCGGGCGGGGGCCAGGCCACCCAGTAACGGGTTTGGGTTTTCTTTTAAGAGAATTCAAGAGCCCCTGAGGGCTTAAGCAAGACAGTGACACGAACTTAATTTCAGAACAATCCCACTGGCGGCAGAGTTTAGGGGATCAGAGGACAAGAGACCCCGAGTCTCGGACTGTCTTCCAGGCAAGAGGTGAGCCGGCTTGAGCTTGAGTGGAAACGGACAGGAATAGAACAGGCGCCCTTGGTATACGTTTTGGAGGTTGGAACAACAGGTCTCCCTGATGGGCTGGACACGGGTGGGTGGGTGGGGATGGGCTGGTGTGGGAGGGACACTGACATTTTCGGCAGTCACAGACTTGCTGTTAAACAGCTTGCGGAAGACAGAGAAAAGCCAGGCTGGGGAAGGGTGGACTAGGGCGGAGGAATCCTCTTGCCCCGGAATGATTTTGTGTCTGTGCTCCTCTGCCCTCGACCAGCATGACTCACTCGGCTGGTGACATGGAACCACCTTCTGATCCGCCCGTGGCCGGCCTCCCAAGGTGATGCCAGGAAGCACCACCCAGAACCTTCAAGGAGAGCAGGCTCCCGCCAAGGCAATCCAGCCCGTTTCAGAGGAGGCGAGGTTTGTTTGAACAAAACCCAGTTCTCCCGGGTTGCCGCCATCTGCCTGCTCCCCACGAGCCCCGCCTCCGTGGACACCTGGATGTTTGGGGCTTGGAGGAGGTGGTCCAGTTTGCAGATGGCGGAGAAGGGGATGGGAGCTGTATTCACAAAACCCAATGATCCAGAAAGCCATTGTGAGGCAGGATTTTCAGTTTCAACATGGCTGGGGGTCAGGGTGGAAATTCAAGGCTGGGGGGGAGAAAAGCAGCAGAAACAAAAATAACAAGGCCATTAATCTTTCATTAAGTTAAAGGGATGAAAAGGAACTGCTTAAAGTATCATTCTTCCCTTGCCCCACAAGCATGTTGCCCCCCGCTGACTTCAAAGGCCCTGACGAGAAGTTGGTTAATGTTGTTGGCACAGTATCAGGCTGTGGTTTACTTTTGCTTAAGTGTGATTTTTTTTTTTTTCCTTTTCAACAAAGAAAGCACCCACGTCGGGCACTCTCTGATGGGAGGAGGCACGCAATGTCAAAGATGCCTTTGTGTCGTGCCGGAGGCCTTCCGCGCTGGCCTCTGCCAACACGCGCCGTCGGGGAAACCACCACGTGTGCACACACGCAGAGTCTCCCAGAAAGAGAGCAGAATCCTCGCCCTCATTCACTCTCTGCTTTTCACATCTGGAGGGTCAGGCTTAGCCCCCGACTCGGTCTCTGGGCTCCTGGTGGCCTTGATGGAGATGCAGTTTGCAAGAAAGAAAGGCAAAAAAAAAAAAAAGCCCCACCTGTGTTTCAGGCAGGACAGAGAAGCCCAGCACCTCTCACCTGTGTGGGGGCTGCGGGGAGGGGTGAACAGTCTGGCTGCTTTGGGCAGCTGTCTTTTTCTTCCAGGTAGCGCTGTTTATACTGGAAACAAAGCTAATTGGTGGTGAGTGGCAGGGCTTTGTGGTTAGGCCCGGCTCTGTGTTGGCCACGGCTGAGTGGTTACAGCAGGCTGTCCCACCTGGCAAGTGCAAATGCCCTGGGGCAGAAGGAGAGCAAGGAAGGGGTGTTGGGAAGGCTCTGATGATATGCTTGAGTTTGCTGTCGCTGGAAGCCCACCAGAGGGCTCCTGCCATATGGGAAGTTTTTTGGTTTGTTTTCACGCGATAGGCAGGGAGCCGGGGAAGGAAACAAGTTGCTGCTTTTTAAGAAACATGCTGCAGATTGGACTCCCTAAGTGTAATGCTGGGTGTATGACAAGTAAGTGTGGAGTCTTTCAGACCCAGAGGGAAGTGACCAATGGTCTCAGTGTTCCCAGGGCTGTCCCAGAATACATGGAATTAAGTCTCTGGGATCCCGGATTTCTGCTTTCTCGAGCCCCATCACCCCATACAATGTATATTTGTGAGTCAGATTCAGCCAGGTTGGATCCTGGCTCTGTCTTTGCCCCTTGTGAGATGCGCAGCAGGCTGCCCACACCCCACCCCTGTCCTCCACCTGCTAAAAGCAATAATAATTATCTCCCAGGGTGACCGTGAGGACCAGGTGGGACACAGTGTGAAAACACCCAGCCCTGAGACGGGGTTCCGCAGGTGCCGGCTGGCTCCGCCATTGTCCCAAACACCGCCTGCATCTGCTGAACGCATGGGGGAAAGGGGCAGGCGATGCTAGCTTCACCCCAAAATATTTAATTCAGAAAAAGGGAGGGAGGTTATGGTTAGCTTTTTTAAAATACTGTATGCAGAGGCCAAAATAAAATTTCGTAACAGCTTACCTCTGCATTGAGAACCAAACAGGGCACCTCAGGTTAGGAGGAAGGGAGGGCGGGGCAAAGGGAGATCCCAGCAGGGCGGTCTCAGCCCTCAGCCTCCTGGCACCCACGTGATGCGGGGCAGCTTTCTCACAGGGCTTCTGTGAACGCGTGAGCAGAGAACAGGTGCGCCCACCCAAGGTCAGCATTAACATCGTCTCCACCTTTGGGGAGGGAGCCCGGACCCGTCTCAGGCCCCCTGCAGCAGAGCGCCCGTGCTTCGGGGTTTTGTTGGAGGCCCGGGTGATTGGCAGCAGTCCGAGGAGTCCCGGGGGGGGGGGGGGCTTCCTTCGTGCAGTGCTTCCCTCTGGGGTTCCCCACCAGCACATCCTCCCACGTGTGGCTTTGCTCTTGGGATTTTCCAGGCAGAATCGGAAGGTGTGTGGGGCCTCGCTGACTCGGGGAATTCTGACCTGCTGCTAGCTTCCTGCACAGGGCTGAGCCCCGGCTTCCCTTTGCAGGCATTCCGGGGCCGGGCAGCGTCAGGCTCGGCAGGACAGTTTCCGTGGGGGGAGACGGGGACACCAGGCAGGCAGGCAGGCAGGCAGGCAGGCAGGTAGGTAGACGGACGGATGTGGGTGTGGATATGAGTGGATGGATCATGGAAGGATGCTGGTGAGAAAGGCACTCAGAAGGCCCTGAGCATTTGAGAATCTTATAAATCAGCCATTCCAACGCTGCTAGGAAAATAGGCATTTTTCTTTTAAAGACCAACTTTCTTAACTTCCAGTTAACTTCTCTCCGTTTCAGTTTGGAAAATGAAAGTATTTCTCAGCCCAAACTGTCTGCAAAATACTCACTAGAATACCGAATTCTCCACTCCTAGTTCCAGACACCGCCACTTGGCCACGAGCAACTGAGTCTGTGTCTGCGCGCACACGTCAGTTGGGCTGGGCCGAGGTTAGCTGCAGCAGCAACACCTCCAAAACCAACGTGACGAAAGAAACGAGGCTTCTGCCTTGCTCAGGGCCCAGGTCCATCGCGCATCTCTAGGGGCTCAGCTTGTCCTGCCCGTGGCCGGGGTGCAGGCGAGCAGAGCAGCTGAATCCCCGTCAGGCTCTGTGACATAGGAGAAAGCGGCCCACACTGTTTCTATGCAGCGCCCAGGGGTCAGACCCAGACACGGTCCTGCCCAGCGGCTGCGGTTCTGGAAGCGCAGCCATCCCACACCTACCCAGTCATTTCTCCAGGCTGGGCCCCTCCCGTGAGCTCCAGACGCACATATCCAACTGCCCTCTCAACACCTCCGCTTGGACATCTACTAAATACCTCAAGGGTAGCCTTCCCAAACCCAGACCTCAGGGTTTCTCTCCAAACAGGCTCCTCCCTCAACGATCCCCAGTTCAGCTGATGGTGATTCTATTCTGCTAGTTAGCTGCTCAGACTGACACTCCTAGACTTGTCCTCGACACACCCCTTTCCTGCAAAACCCACATCGAAAAGGTCAGCCAGTCCCATAAGCTCCCTCCTCAAAATATCCAGGGTCTGCCCTTCCGTGGCCACCACCCTGCTCCGAGCCACGGTATCTCTTCCCCAGACCACGGCAGTAGCCTCCCAGCCCGTCCGTCTCCATCCTGGCAATCTTCGGTCTGACTCCCAACACAGCCACAAGATGGTCCCTTTAAAAGGTAAGTCAGATCAGCTCCTCTCGCTCAAACCCTCCGAGGCTTCCCGTGAAAACAGAGTGAAGGGTTGTGAGTTGATGGTGGCCTTCGAGGCCCTCCATGCTCTGGTCTCCCGTCACCTCCTAACCCCACCACCGCCTGGCCTGCTCCCCGGCACTCACTCCCTGCAGCCAGACTCCTCCTCGGAGCCCGCAGGCGCTCGTCCACCCAGAGGCTCTGTACGTCCGGTTCCCTCCGCCTGGCCTCCCTCCGTGGCCTGAGTGCTGTGTCCCCACCGAGACTGGATGGTCAGCAAACATTTGATGAATGAATGAATGAACGAGTGAGTGAATATTTAGATTCAGTGGCGGTTGAAGGTCTCATTTTAAGAGTAAGGATTCCAACCACTAAGTCTTCCGAGAAGCAGGAGACATTCGCCACAATTCCCTCGACGGAGGGCAAGTGCTTGTAGCACGAGACAAATCTGCAAGGAGAGGCGAGTGGGCCTGGCATGCAGTGTGGGATGCAGGCGGCTGAGGGGCTGGGTGCGGACTGCTGGGCGATTTTGTCCCCAGTCGTCCCCTGGTTTTACGTGGGCGCGTGGCCACCCATGCGGTCGCTCTCCCTGCAGCTCCACGTGGCCAAAGGCTAAATTCCGATCAATGAACGTGAGCAGAAGATTCAGGCAATTTCCAGAACGCCAGTGCACCGGAGGCTGGGGCCACCAGGTTGTCCCAGGTGTGCGTTCAGGACGGCAGAGCCGCCCGCCGCCCACCCCGGACCGCCTCTCTGGACTGCGTGGAGAGAGAAATAAGCTTTGTCCTCGTCTCTCGTTTGAACCAGTCTGTCCTGCAGTGCTTGTTCTCACAATTAAACCTATAGCCTGACTAACTCTAGCCATACCGAGCTAGGGGGACAGTCTTTTGATGCTGGCGGTTGATAAAGAAGGGGGCCACCAGTCAACAAGGGGGAAGTCACCAGGCAGGAAAGTGGACATGGTCCCCTAGTGTGCTGAGCGCTGTTTTCACCAAGCACACGTGTTTTCGGAACAACCGGGAGACTGTGGTCTTTATGTCGGCAGAAGATAAAAAGAGGCAATAAACTGAAATTTGGGGGAAGACAGCCTCATGGGAGTTTTAGCACAAGATTTCCCTCTCCTAATTTTCTTGACTCGCCTCGGGTTTTGCATGAGAAAGACCCTCGGCACGGAGGAGAAGGGGACTGAAAGCCTCTAACCTGCGGACCGAGGTATTTGTAAGTTTTCCCCTTCACCCCACAGCCCACGTGGGTCACTGCAATGCTTGTCCGTTTCCAAATTTTTTCAGTCTGAAAATTGAAAACCCTATGTATCTTTATTTCCTGGTCTGGTCATTATAATCCAGAAGACTGTCTTCCCTGTTCTCAAAAAAGCATTGCTTTGAAACGGTCTCCTCCGAGAGCTGACTCACCCGTGAAGACGCGCTCTCACACCTCCCTGGCTGGGCAGAGCATTTCCATACAGACGTGATCTTGCCCTACAGCAGCGCAGGGGCGCGGCGGGGGCTTGAAAATCACGGAATCAAAGGAAAATGATCCAATATTTCAAACAAAATCGTGTCTCGCCTATCTCTGCTCCATTACAAGAGGGTAAGTTAGATCCAGTCTTCCCAAGGCCGCTGCCTCAGATGTGGAACTCCGTAAGTGCCTGAATGTCTTCTATTTTATTATATACACAAAGGAGCTCTTTAACGCAGCTACTGTCTGTGGCACGGAAGTCATATCTCGATTTTCCTTTTCAACTAAAACCGCTCTAAACTGGAAAGCTATCCCACTGCTGAAGAGTTTATCTCACCAGTATTCCCCACGGATGAATAGGCAATACACGTTATCTTTCTCTTTTTTTCTTAAAGAAACTATTCATTGACTAAATTACCAAAATAGTCCACTTGTCTCGTGTTAGTTGCATATTTTTCTGTTTTTTAATATCTACAAAATACTTTTTCAATCGAAACAAAGCTGCCGAGTAAGTGTTTTCTCTAAAATTGAAAAGCAAGCTCTTTGTAATTATACGTCGCCTTTTTCCCCCTTTGTTAAGCTTTGAAGAAATTTAATTGATTAGTGATTTTAGAAAGTAAACTTTCTGCAATGTAATTACTTTTTTAATGTGATGCTTTTTTTTTTAACTTTTTTGAGGGTGGAGGTAATTAGGTTTGTTTATTTATTTGTTTCTTTATTTATTTCATGGAGGCACTGGGGATTGAACCCAGGACCTCCTGCGTGCTAGGCATGCGCTCTACCACTGCACTACACCCTCCCGCCTTATAATTACTTTCTGACAGTTTATCCATGAACAGACCATCTTAAAGTCTCATTATTTACTCCATAAAAACCAGTCTAAAGTAAAAGTTAACGAAGCAAAAAAAAAAAAAGTCTTGCAAATCTAAGACCAAGTTTATAAGACAGATGGCAAATTTATCCTTAGAAATAACTAGTTTTCTGCCCAAACTCTGATGATTATGACTTCTGCAGTCCTCAAATACATCAGTACAGGAAGGAACACAATCAGTGAAAGCTGGCAGGCTGTAAAAACATGGCGTAAAGTCTCAATGTTTTCATATTCATTCAACAAATTCTTATTGAGAATCTGCTATGTGCTAGCAATAAGCCTGTCTCTGTTCTCATGAAATTAACAATCAAATGGGACATCCAATGAATAAACAGGCATACGGGATACGAGGGTCCTGCATCAAATTCTTTTCTTTGGGGGAAAGCCTGGGGTATTGTGGGAGTGCATCAGAGGGTAGCTTGATGGAGATGTTGGGAAGATTTACAAAAGGAATGACATCTAAATGGATTCCTGAAGAAGAATTTATACAAATTTTCCAAACTAAAAGTAAAAGTTACTTTTATTGCTCTGGGCAGAGGAAACAACATGTCCAAAACCTGGGGCACAAGAGAGAAGAGCAATTTCCAGGGGCTGAAAAAAATCCAGGGTGGCTGGGGTGTGGACCATGAGCATACGGTAGCAAGGAATGACATTAAAGAAGCAAGCCGGGGACAGATGATAAAGAACTGAGCACGTCCTGAGCTAGATGGATGGTCATGAGGATGGAGAAACGTGCACTGGTGTGAGAGGTATCTGGGTGGGAGAGGAGACAGAGCTGGGTGCTTGGTTAGACAGAGCGGGGTGAGGGAAGAAGGGCAAATGACTCACAGGTGTCGGAGGGCTGGCAGGGAGATGAGTTTCATTTTGGTTTCGCTGAGTTAAGGTGCATGGAGATGTCTAAGAGAAGACACCCTGTTCCCAGTGGGACACATGGCTCTATAGCTCAGAGACCTGAGAGTCAGGAGTCATCACCAAAGGGATGGTGGTGGATGTGATGAGAGACAAGCTTGCTCGATTCGCTAGCCCGAGAACCAGAGAGGATCCTTTGTCACCCCATCATTTAAAGGCTGGAAAGATGCTGAGATGGAGGATTGTAAAATGAGACAAGACAAAGGGGTGGAACCATGAAGATGGACGACTTAGCAGATGGGTGAAGAAGAGTGAGTCAGCAAAGGAGCTTTGGAAGGCACCCGAAATCTAGGAATGGCACCTAGAAAGAAGGGATGGTTCTGACACGGGAGCGTGGTCAGGAAGCACAGGGACTGAGGGCGGTCCCTCAGGCGGTAACAGGGAGAGGACGGCGGGGGAGGAAGGAGAGCACAGGACGAGTCAGGAGCAGAGATCAGGGACCTACGCCAGCTTCACACTCACCCTGGTCCCTTGCGCTGTGGCTGCCGTTTCCTTTTGTCTTGTGTTTTAACTGCATTTTGTTAGAAATCTGCTTCGTCTGTTCCCTGTTAGAACCACAGAAAACAACTTTCGTAAGCAATCTTGGAAGCTAGTCTTCTGCAACCTATTCTTGTACCCTCTTTACATGTCCCCGTCAAGGGGTAACTCAGCCTCAGCCTGAAAAGCTCTGGGGACTAGATATTCACAGTTCCCAGAAGCAGCCTGGTCTATCTGGGAGCACTTAGGACTTCCAGAAAGTTCTCCGTTACGCGGACTCCAAACCAGTCTCCCCGTAACTTTCTTCTGCTTGGGAATTACGAGTAGAAATTTTGAAGTCAAATTTCATAGGTTCAAATCCCTGCTCTGCCAATAGCAAGCCACGCTACTCCGGCAAACCCCCGATCTCGGTTGCCTCGATGTCCCCATCTGTATAATGGGCGGCAGTAGCAGAACCAGCTCATGTCACGAGGGCGGCTGCCAGGAGGGCTCGACATGATACACGCACACGGTCTGGAACTGAGCACACGTAAGTGTTTAACATTGGCTTTAAATGTTAATTTTAAAAATCACATAGCCCTGACACGCCCTAACCTCTGACATACTTCAAGGAGACTCCGGTCAACCCCGCATGTCTGTCTCTCCTGAAGAGCGTGTTTCTTCCCAGCTCCTCATCGGACGCAGCCTTCCGTGCCTTCGCCGTCTTGCTGCGTGGGTTTATTCACACGTCCTACATCCGGTTTGTGCGTGCTCCTCCCCTCGGAGCGTGGCGCCCGGAGCAGGATGGGACGCTCCGGGGCGCTCCGTCCTGAGCACAGGGGAGCGGGCTTGGCGCGGGCTTTGCGGGCCGCACAGACGCTGGAGGAGGGCCGCGCAGACGCCCTTCGCGCCTTCCGTTGCCGTGGCGACGGCGCGACGCGGGTGCGCGGGGATGGAGACCCCTGAGCCTGCGCGCTCGTGCCGCGCCCGCCCGGATCCCCGACTGGCGGGTCCTGGCGCCGCCCGACCAGCCGCGTGACCCGAGCGCTCTTCCCGAGCCTGAGTCGCGTGGTCCCTAAAGCGGCGCCCCGCAGCCCCGCCCCGCTCGCAGAGGCGGTGAGCTGGGAACGCGCCAACGCGTGGCAGTCCCCGGCCGCGCGCGGGCACACGGGAGGCCCAGACACGAGCTGCTGCTGTGGCCCGTGTGGCATGTCCTGTCCCACGTGGCATGTCCTGTCCCACGTGCAGGTGATGCCGTGGTCCTGCCCTAGGGCGTTTCAGAAAATGTGAATCTGTGCCCCGCAGTTGGTATAGCAGGAGACAACTCGGACATGACGCTGGACTTGTATTTGCCCAAGGGCGACCTCACCTTCGAGGAAATGCTAGGTGAGTACAGCAAACTGCACCAAGAACTTGCACAGTGCGCGTGCGCGCGCGCAGCGCGCGCGCACACACACACACACACACACACACACACACACACACACACACACACACACACAAAGAGCCACAGCTGCCCCAGCTCACTGAGGTTTTCTGAGACACCCCGACATCCTTTCCTCCGACTTCGGGTAACCCTCTCCACCGCTTCACAGTGACGCACCGGCGACAGTGCTTCCCAGACCCACCCGCACAGCAAAGTTCAGGGCTTTCCCCAGGGAAGGTGCTAGAATCCTGCAGTGTCGATGTAGTTCTGAACCATTCAACATGTGTAAAACCACACTGGCATTTTTCACTCTGTTCCTGTCTTTATTTTTTAAGTGTCACCGACCAAGTTTTTGAGTGTTCTGTCTCAGCGCCATTTTTCTCATGAGCTGTGTGATTTTTATGAGGCGATTTTCCACATCGCCGTGATTTCTCGGCAGGCGTCTGACACACGACACTGGAACTGACTATAATTCTCTCTGCTGAGTGTTGGAGACTCTTAAAATACGTTAGATCTTGATTCGGCTCTTCATGGTATTTGGTATTTCCAGCCTTCACGTTTTGCGTGAATTGGATGTGAATATAAGGCTGGAAATCTGTAAGTCGAGGGGAGAGGTTGTACGCTGGAGGACAGTCTGACAAAAGAACATGAAAAAGGCGTTTCCTGCGGGAGCAAGTATTTTCAGGATAAGCATGAAGCCTCAGGAATGTTATCCAATGAATCACCTATTTTCCAATGTTGCTTCGAGAAGAAAATTCTTTTTGAAAATCTTATTAAAATCCTTGAGATGTGCAGGGCCATGGACTCTGGACGGCTCGGAGGGAAGCGTCTAGCCCTACCTCTTGGCTCTAGAGATGAGCCAGTGTGGTTCTGGGAAACGGATGTCTTGCCCAGTGCGCCCAGCTTCACGGGCAGTGACAGAGCCAAGGTTCACGGCTGTTCTTCCAACCCCAGGCTGACTCCCAGTTACACAACTTTATATCCTTGTAATAACACGACAGCTTATCCAAAATCAGACCTCCCTGTCACCACTAGGCAGCTTCTCCGACGGGCACAGGCAGCAGGAACGATTACAGCCTTCAAAAGCTCCAGACATCAGCTCGCTGGGCAGCCAGGACCCTGGCCCTCACCCTCCTCCGGGGCCAGCCGCCCCAAGACAGAGCACTGCTGGCCTGAGAACCTCAAACCTAATAAAACAAGGACTCGGCCACGCCAAGGAAGTCTCCCTCTTCTTAATTCCTTCCCCTGTAAAATGAGTTCATCTTTTTGGAATCATTGGCTTGAATTATTCATTCATTCGTTTGTCTGCTTGTGCAGGCACAAGGCACGTGATTTTAAAGGTCTTAGCGTGTATACGGGGGAAGATAGATTACCCCTCATCTGCTGGGTGGGACAAAAAGTATGCATGCTCTATTGGTGCTGCCTGTGATGACTGATAGATGAAAATCGGGAACACCTACCTCAGTCACTTTCAGTAAGCACACTCTTGTCTTCACCAGAGTGGTTCTGATTAAGTCTGTCTTGACGCCATCAGAGTTCCTTAATTGATTCATCTGTTTGTAAATCTAGAATTTGTCGGGAGCCTCAGCATAATATCTTAATTACCCGCTCATGTACTTGTTTATTGATTAATTTAGTTCTTCACGTATTTATCTCTGTGAAAGCTCCTGGCTTGAATTATTCATTCATTCATTCGTTTGCTTACAAGAGGCGATGGACACACAAGGAATGTGATTTGAAAGGTATTAATGGGTGTACAGGGAAAACAGACCCCTTTCCTCCCCCGTTCCCCCATCATCTGGGGGAGAAATTACTTTTTAGCAGATGAGAATTTGTGTCTTTCCAGGGTGGCCCCTGCATTCAGGCTCGTGTGTGTGTGTGTGTGTGTGTGTGTGTGTGTGAGTGAGACAGAAATGCAATATCCTATAGATACGTTGTTCTGGGGGTCTCTCCTGGGGTGGGTCTGCCTCCCAGTGACATCTGACAATGGGTAGAGACACTGCTGGTTGCCAAGTTAGAGGCAGGCTGCCACTGTCATCTGCTGGCTAAGAGACCCGGGTGCAACTCAACCCCCACCAATGCACACATGGTCCCACAGCGAAGAATGAGCTGGCCGCCATTGGTGGCAGTGCTGATGTTAAGAATCTCCAGCTTTCATATTTATTATTACTTTTACTTCTTAAGCTGTTTTGTCCACTGTTCCTCAAGGAATTTAGCCACATTTTCCTGGGAGGGTGGAGAGAAGAAAGTTTTAATGTGGCTGGAAGACAGGGACCCCATTTTGTTTTTGGACTCCCAGCACCGGGCAGGGAGCATGGCCGTTAGTAAGAGTGCTTTCAATGCGCCGGTGATTAATTAGTTACAGGTGGGAGCCTTGAACTAAAACAAAGTAAAATAAAACAAAATGTCCGGTGGGGGAGGGGTAGCTCAGTGGTAGAGCACGTGCTTAGCGCGCACGAGGTCCTGGGCTCCATCCCCAGTACCTCCGTTAAAATCAATAAATCAATAAAATGTACTATCAGCTGTTCTTTCTTCAGACCTGAAATTCCCACTGGTTCTGTAGCAGAGATTAGAATCTGAGGTGCCTCAGAGGAGGTCCAGCTCTAGAATTCTTTGGACCCAAAGGAAACGTCACGGGTTCCAAAGGAAATGTGCCATTTTGGAAACAAAGGGTGGAAAACTTCACAGCCCGATCAAGGCCCTGGTCCCTTCACTTGTCCCCATTTACAAAGACGAGTTATTAAAATCAACAGAAAGCTTGCCTGGCTTTTTAAACGATGAGGCCAGCCAACTTCCATAAAGGATGTTAGAACACACATGACTGAGAGGGTAGAAGGTGTTTCAACTTCATCAAAAGCCTTGAAAAGGAGGACACCCTTTGTATCCATGATTTTGGAAGTTTTTCGGGACTGACATTTATTTTAAATCAGAGCCGCTTCCAAAGCAAACCCCCTTTTGCAAAACGCGTTGGATGTGACAATCCTGGCGATGACCTCTACCATTCGAGGCTGGACGGAGATAATATTTTTATAGAGAAAAAACGTGGCTCTCTTTAATCAGCTTTGAAAAAAAACATTGTGAAACAGTCACTTCTCTTATTTAAAAGTTTAACTTTACTTTCATCAATTTATAATCAGGGTTCCTCTGGTATGTTTGATTCCTGACAAACAAGGATAAAAGTCTTGTGCCCCATTGCTAATGAGATGATGAAACAGCAGGGATCAAGTTTTTAATTACTACAGGCTATGCGCTGGAGAGGTGGCGATGATATTTTCTATTGCATGTCTAAGTTGTAACTTCAGGCTTATGACAGTCCTGCTGTGCTCCACTGTCTTTGATGATCACTCATTTTTGTCTCCTGGGAACACACAAAAATTTCTGAGCTAGAATCCTGGGGGGCTGGCAATTATGGGCATAACCTGGTACAGGTTCTCTTCAGCCGTGATGCTCAGTAAGGATCCGGTATCTTAATGCCTGCCGTTACCCCGAAAGGGAAATGGGACATTGGAAATGCCTGTGAAGGTTCCTACTCAAACGATGCCCATTCTTACTCAACCAGCATGGGCCTTCCTGTTCATAAGAAAATGTTTAATTGAATTGGGAGATGTCTAGTACATACTTTTTCCTTTCTTTTCAAAGTCACGCTTGAAATTTTTTCCGAGCCTTTATTTTTGTGCACGTTCGTAGCCGTGGATTGATCATGCTAAGCTATTTCAACACATTTCCAACACTTCCTTTTGTGCAGCTGTAGATGGTTGATAATGGGAATTTTTAAAGGTGCCGTTTTGGGTCAAGTGTGTGTTGCACCAAGGTCACATACTCCTATCCTGATTGAAATGGAATCTGGGAGTGGATTGCATTAATTCTCATTTTCACAAGACACACGCACACGCACACACACGCACCTCTCTCTGGGTGGCCAGAGCAGTCTACAAACAAAGCTTGCTGTATCTTTAGCCATAAAAACTAGAACCCAGAATTCATCTGGGTGAATGATCACTAACCCGACCTGAATCCAACTAACGAGCTCATCAACCAACCACCCAACTCGTCCAACAACTAGTCTTTGATCACTTGAGCAATTTCTAAATTGTAAAGCAAGACTGAGTGCCAGAATCACAAGCTTTGACTGAATCGACCAAGCGGCTTAAATTTCTTAGATTCTGAGTCACATAGATAAACATTCATCCTCAGCTAACCACACTGGGAAGAGCCCACAAATGGAAAGAGATTTACAAACAGTAAAAGTAAATGGACCTTTCTGGGGGGCCAACACCTCTCAGAATCAAAAATGTACACACTCCGTTCAAATGTCTATTTTTATCAATATGACTCTTACGGTCTTTAAAAATATTACATATGTGAAATCTAAAGAGCAGATACTTGCAGTTTATTTTCTTCTTGGCAAAGGGAAGTTAAAAATGTTTTGACTGCGAAATGTACATACTTTGCAGAATTCATCTTGCTTGCATTAGGACAGAGCAAGCGGGAACCAGTGCAGAATGCGGCAGCTCGGGGCTCGACACACTAGGTGTTTGTTTGTTGTTCGTGGACGTCCGTGTGGATGGGCCAGGTTGGGCAGTGATCCTGGGCAGTGCAGACTGTTACTCAGACACAAAGGGTCCCAGCAAGAAAAGGATTTGATTTTGGTTTGGTAAGCAACGTAAGAGACGTTTCCTCATTAATTATAATAATACTTTACGACATCACTTATATGTGGAATCTAAAAAAAAAAAAAGGACACAAATGAACTACGTATTTATAACTTAGATGGTTGATTCCTTGAATATGCGTGGCACGTGTGACGGCCCTTTATGACTGGATCACCGCATTCTGTTGATTCTTATTTTGTGGTTGGCTTTATTCCTTTGATAACTATGTAAGTTTAAAAAACTAAAGCTCTAACCTGTTCTTGGAAACAATGACGAGTACATATATGCAAACTAAAAGACCGTGCAGTGTGCTGTATACATGTATTTACATGTGATATAATGTGCACGTGCAGTCGAAGTGTAATAATTCTACCTAATAAAACTGAAAAGGAAAAAATGCAAAAACAGAGAAAATGGAAAAAAAAAATCATCGTAATTTGACTGCCAAGTTGGAAAACAAGAAAAAAGTTACCTTTTTTTCCCTGATGATGTAATTACATACTTAGAAAAACGAAGAGACTCTAGTTAAAAGAAACAAGTACCACTAGAGGGGGAGGGGGTAGCTCGGTGGCAGAGCACATGCTTAGCACTCGTGAGGTCCTGGGTTCCGTCCCCAGTACGTCCGCCAAAAATAAATAAGTGAATAAAATGGCCTCCCCTCCAAAAAATTAATCATAAATAAAAACGAGTACCACTAACGGATACAGATAGAATAGACAAACAACAAGCGCATACTGTATAGCGCAGGGAACCACGTTTGATACCTTGCACTACTTAGTGATGTAGTAACACAGTGAAAAGGACTGTGAAAGTGAACATGTGCGTGTTCATGTGTGACTGAGGCATCGCGCTGTGCTCCAGAAATTGATGCAACACTGTAGACTGATTATACGTCAATAAAAAATACATATATAAACAAAACCCAAAAAGACCCCCCCCCAAATAATCACACTTTACCTGTATAGAGTGCTCTGTGCTGTTTCGCCCTCAGAGTCTTGGACATTCGCCCGACGTTATTATTATTGACAGGTAAGGGAACTGAGGTTCAATGCTGTGCACCAGAAATCGACACACTATAAACTGACTATACTGCAATAAAACAATTAAATTAAAAAATAGAAACATTTTTCTTGCTGGAGGTCGGGCAGCCCCTAAGAGCTAGAGCCAAACGCTGGTTTTCTGACATCTTTCCTCCTTTGACGTTTGTTATGCCGTGTGCTCAGCTTGACTTGGGGAGTCTACTGTCCCTTAGAAACAGTCATCATAAGGCAACTGAAGATTCAGATAAACAGTGTCGGAAGGCATTTAATCCTCTGCATAACGTAACCCGGTATGAAGCTGACCATAAAAATACTAGCCCTCTGAGCTTCAGAAACCATTCTTGTTTCTTGTAGTGATAAATATTTTATTTATTCATTCATTCATTTATTTATTCGTATATCTATCTGTTCATTTATTATTGAAGCACAGTTAATCTACAACGTTGTGATAGTTCCTGGTGTGCAGCGGAGTGGTTCAGCCCTACCTGTATGTCGGTGTCACCTCTTCAGCCCCTCGCCCCACCCTGGTCTTATGAAGGTTGCTGCCTGGCCCAAGCCTGCTGCCGCCTCCCCTGTGAAGCGTCTCCATCCTCTCCACTGGGAGGTGGGTGAGGCTGTAACATGGCGCTTGGACATGAAATCGTCTCCAAGCCAGGATGCCACTGGTTTAAGAACGTTAAAGACATACCGATTTGCATGAAATGTAAGCTACAAAATTGAATGTATCATTGAGCCCCTTAGGACATAAGAATGACTGTACCGACCACCTCATAAATTCCTCTACCATCTTTAAGGCAGCAGGGATGATGGGAAAACAGCTTAGTTAGTTGACTTCTTTTCTGTAATACAAAATTGATGAAATAGGTCCCCCCAACAATCAAACTTGTCCTTAGTGGTGTATGTTCAAGAGGAAACTGTTCAAAGCTTTTGAAGTATCTTCTGTGGTGAGACTGTTACCGAGTCCATACTCATTCTGCTCGCCACACGACAGGCCAATAAGTCGGGAGATGTGGTGCTGCGGCAAGGAGTAACGACTCTATTCAGAAAGCTGGCCGACTGAGAAGACGGTGGACTCATGTCCTGGAGAACCATCTTCTCCAAGTCAGAATTCAGCCTCCGTTTGTACTAAACAGGGGCGGGAGTGTAGCTGGTTACTGCAAACTTGTTGGTGTAGGAATCCTTTGTCCTTGCACCTGTCCAGGCAGGTCAGGTCATGATGTCCCCATGAGCCTCCAACAACACACATGTTACTCTCTGTTCTGCAACTTGTTATGTCTCCATGAATGGGAACGTGTCCTACCCTTAAAGGTCAGAACCTTGAGAAGGGGTTGTCCTGTGTATTTCAGGCTCTGGGCAATATTCTTTTACAGAAGGTGCAGAACCCGCCTGACTCAGCCCAGGAAACAGCGCCCAGGGTCAGAGCCAGAGGAACAGATCCAACACGGAGTCAGGTTTGTCCTTCCCTGTTACAGGATGGTTAATGCTACCAGTCAGTTGGACTGGGCTGGCGGATGCCCAGAGAGCTGGTGAAACATAATCGTGTGTGTCTGTGAGACCAGTGGACTGCGTAAAGAGGTCCCTCACCAGCACGGGCAGGCATCAGCCTGGCCTGTGGAGGCCTGAAGGGGACACCCACAAAGGAGAAGGAGAGAGGAACCCCTGCCCTCACTGCATCAGCTGAGATGCCCATCTTCTGCCCTTGGACTTTGGAGTTCCGGGCTCTTGGGCCTTTGGACTCCAGGGCTCACACCAGCGTCCCTCGGCCCACGCCCAGCCCAGTTCTCAGGACTTCAGCCTCTGACTGGAGGAGACACCCAAAGCGCCTCTGGTTCCCGGGCCTTTGGACTCAGCTCTCCTGGGTCTGCAGCCGGCAGACAGCTAACTGCGGGACGTCACAGCCCCCATAACCACGTAAGCCAACTCCTGTTACACAGAGAGGGTTCCAAGAAGGAGCCAGATGCACCTGTGCCCCCAGGGAAGGAGCCACAGGACGACTGTTGCACAAGGAAACAGAAGTCACAGACAGCATCTCTGGAGGATGCGTTTACAAATACGTAGGTGCATAGACAGAAGCAAGCGTGGAGACGGACCGCAGAGCAGCGCCCGCCGCCAGCCTTGGGGAGAGAACTCCGACGCGGGTGTGGGAGGGGGCGGGAGGGACACGAGGACGGACGGACACTTCGGACACTGCGCACTTGGCTCCTGTTTTCCACTGTGAGCCTGAATTCCTCTACTACCTGCGTAATCTTTTTTCAAGTGTTTGAAACAATTTCCAAAAATTGAAATTTCGGACTATGCGTAATTAAAAACACAGCGTGATATCAGGACGAAGATGTGCTTTCCAGTGCGACCCCATCGGAGTGCCTTTTCACGAGGCTGCACACGCAGAGACAGACAGACGTAAGTTCTCATGCGGACACAGAGGATCTCTGGAAGAACCCAGAAGAAACCGGTGAGAGTGGGGAAGTCTCAAGGCAGCGGAAGCAGGACGTTACTGGTCTGGGGTGAAACCCCAGCTTCCTCATCCTTGGTGCTTTTGACTTTGCACATATTCGCTGCTTAGAGTCACTGAAAGATCAAGGTTCAGGATTTTAGCTGTTTTGGGGTGAAGGCTCACTGAAAAGGGGAAACAGAGTGAGCAGTCGGGGAACGTCTCCATGAGCCCGGGAGACGCTGTGATCGCCGTGCTAAGGCGTGGTGGAGACCGGCTTGGACAGCTCAAGCGCTAAATTAAAAGAGGGAACAGAGTAACTCCAAAAGCACCCAGTCAGCAAAGATCAGTGGCTATGAACGAAGCCAAGGCAGTGAGTTGAGGATTTGCTTGCTTCCTAAGGGGAATGATACAACACTAAGCTATTTTGGTGGAAAACAGAAAGGAGACACTTAGAGGAACAGCAAGGAGAGCCGCACACCGCCGGTCTCCATAGCTTGGGGGACCATTTGAGTCTTTGAGGACAGAACTCCGCCTGCAAAAGGACAGCAGAGGACCAGTAATCTCCATCGCTCGGCGGGCTTGTAATTTCTGAGTATGTTTCAATGTTGCCTCTTCTTCCGGTTAGAGGCACTGCCGTGGGGCTGCTCACGTTTGGCTTGTCTTCTTACGAAATCACCGGTGAGTCCTCCCGTGTCCTGTCGGCCTGGCTGAGAGCGGCCGGGTAAGGACTGAGCCGCGTATGAAGCACGGCTTGACGGGAACTGATGTGAAACTGCAGGGGCTGCGGTGAATGAATGAATGGGGGCAAAAGCCAAAGGATTCACGTTTCAATGGTCTGAAATGAAAAACAAACACTCTTTAGAAGCCAACTTGAGCGAACGCGGAAAAACCCATCTCACCATGAGAGGAGAAAAAGGGTTAAGTGGGTTGGCAACATCTTGGCTCTCCATCCAGATACGGACGGCGGTTCGTATGACATCAACACACTTCTGAATGGCAGATTATTTAACAATTTCAAAAAAAAATTAAATTATCTAGTTAGCCAAGGTCTGGTGTACAGACGCGGGTCATCCACCCCAGGGCCGGGAAGATGAAAGGGCTTTTTGCAGCGGAGTTAGCACATTAGAACTCTCTCTCCAGATTCGCACAAAGTGATCCTCCGGAGACAAATGTGAGGCCACGTGGTCTCCCCCTGCTATGTTAAAAATGCATTTCTATTTTTCTTTCCAGCGTGCTTCCGTGAAAGAGGGCACATCTGTTTTAAGTCCTCTTTTATGAAAATGACTGAGCTTCCTCAGCGCGCTTATCTTTTAATTTGGAAATTCTTTGTAGCAATAACTTGAGATAATAACCCACCATATTTCTGGTCCCTTTACAAAATAAGGCGGGGCGGGCGGAGGGAAAAAGAAAGCGCGAATGAGCCATTTTAGAGCTTTGAACTCGCTCTTCTAATCCTCCCCCTTTAGGCCTGGGTGGAAAGGGCCCCCTCATTTGCGTTTAGAATGGCTGAGTCCCCGCCTCGATGGCAGTGGGCTGGGTCCCCCCGCTGCCCGCCGGGAGCCAGGCCCAGTCTCTCTAGGATAATTCATCATCTCCCCGGCAGGGGGGCCGTTCTCACTTCTTACCGATTAGCTGCACAAGTTCGCTTCCCTTTATAAGCCTCTTTATGCACCACCCCCCTCAACCCCAAATAATTTTGACAAAGTTTCTCACCCTCTCCCTCCCTCCAGAAGGGTTACTTGAATGGACGGGACACCGGGTCGCTTTTTAATACCCCAGCCTCCCGCCCCCTGCACTTTTGTTTCGAATGGGTAAAATCGACAGGAGTTCTTGACCACGTGTCTCTTTTAAACTGCCTGTTTAGGGCTCAGACGTAACCACGGATGGAGCAGAGCGTTCGGTCAAAAGCCCTGAGATTCCCACTCTGGACGTCTGCCGATTCTCTTCCCTGCTTCCTCTAAGCGGGGGTTACGAGAGAGATTCCCGCGTAAGGCGGCAAGGGGGGCAGGACCTGAGTCAGGGGGTTAAGGAAGAGCTGTCGACTCTGATGAGCAGCTGCTCTGTGGCTGAGAGGCACAGGGACGCTCCTGGTTTCCCTGCCCGTCCAGTGAGGCTCACGAGCTTCCAAGACATCCTACCGTCTTTAAAATCACCCCAAGAAAGGGGTTCCTGGATGGCCAAAATGTTTTACAATGTGCTATGTTGAGAGGCTGAAGATTAAAAAGAGGAAATGTGAAGAATTTGGTCCCTTCTGGTCCACCCACTTAGGAGCCCAAATACGTGCACTCTGGAAGCACTGGGTCCCACTGCAACCGTCACATCCACAGCGTGGGCTCGGAAATCTCCTAGCCAACCACGCAAGGCAGGAGATGATCGTCCGATTTAGAGAAATTCTATGGAGTTTGATGTTTCCCTCCTACTGTACAGTGTCAGCGTCTTTCTGTCCGTATTTTGGTGGGAAGGGTCAAAAATAGAAATGAGATCCAAAATTATTAGTTCTGCAAGGTGAGTAGCTTTGATCACTGGTATTTGGGCAGGACTGGTGGTGACGTGTGGCTTTCACTCTGGGGATGAACCTCCCCATAGGGTGTCAGACGTTGACTTTAGATACTGTTTTAAAAATGAACTGAATCAAAAGACCTGGCTCACCATCAGCACATATCTGTTGTGCAGACCCAGCATTTGACGGACGTTCAGTAAATATTTGCGGTTAATTATTCTGAAGACCAGTGTGCTCTGGGGATAGGTCCCCCTCTCTGAAGGCAGACGGAACACACGCCTAGGGCACCGGCCAACACAGAGGTTTTTTGAAAAGAAAAGACTTGACATTGAAACAAGAAAAAAAGGCACCCAAGTAGACAACATGGGGGAGAATCAGAATTCTGTTAAGTCTTCCTGATGGTTGTTTTATGGTTTAATCTTTCCTGATTTAAAAGAATGCGCCACGCACAACGACACGGCTGAGGGCGCCAGCGCTGGAACCGGGCACGGGAAGTGCACCGCGTTTGGATCCGTTTACGTGACGCTGGAGAACAGGCAGAAGTAATCTCGGGTTTCAGAAGTCAGATTTGTGATTCTCCTTGCAGGGTGGGTGGTGTGCTGACAAGGACGGGGCCCGAGGGAGCCATCTGGGTCCCAGAAATGTTTGCTCTCTGGAACTGGGTGGTGGTTACATGAGCGCATACTGATGTGAAATTTGTTGAGTCGAACCCTTGACATCTGTGCGTGTGATGTATGTCATAGGTGCCCAGAGGTCCTCCTTTTGAGCGTGCGGCATCTGAGGCCACTTCCCCCAGTCTGACCCAGGGAATGCCTGGCTGATTTCTGGCTGGATGAAAAGAGCCACTCCACACTGTGGTGAGCTGGGTACAGAGCTTGGTGGAGGAGCCGCATGATGAAAAGGCAAGTGTCAAAGCAGGCAGCAGCATTCAACCCACGAGGCGGCTGGACTTCTGCTGCTGGGGACATCAAATGCACTCTTCTGGCCCCTGGGCTGTCTTGCCCCTTTGTGCTTCTAAACAGGCTCCAAGATGCATCTTCAAATCCTCTCCCCGAGAGAGAGCAGCCGACAGCTCAACTTGGGGCTCGGGGCCTCAAAAAACAGAGATAAATTGATGGGTGAAGAGAGGGATGCTAGACAGAGAGACTGAGGATTCTGCAGACGGAGACGATGTTAATTGTAGCATTTAGGGGGGTGGGCACGGGGTGTCCGCTCTGCAGTTCTTCCCATAATTCTGTGTGTTTGAAACATTTCATAATACAATCTTGGGGAAAAAACCAGACCTCTTGTCTTTCTGTTTCTGCCAGGCTAAAGCCCCTGAGAAGTTATATAATGGAGCAAATGTCATTTTAAAGCTCCATTACTGTTTTTAGCCATAGTTAAAACCATTAGCAATGAGGGTATTCGGGGATGTAGTCTAAACCAAAGTATCCAAATAGATTTCTGGAAGAAAATCTTTTCAAATGTTGAGCAATTTCTCAAGAAAAGACTTTTTATATCTACTTGGGGGCAATATATACCATTCTTTTAAATTCAGCTGGCTGGAAAAAAAAAAAACAGGCCTGGTGTCTCCTGCCTAAAGATGCCAATTAAGGAGGAAATGAATGACTGTCTTCTCCCCTGATACAACTGTGCTGTGAACAGCTGAGTTGGGACGAGAACCCTGCTCTGCAGCCGCTGGGAGCCTGTGAGGTCATTGGTGGGAGCGACAGCATCAAGGCTGCCCTCAAGGGTGGGGGGGGCTCTGTCCTCTTGGGGGGGAGAGTTAACAAAGGAACACATTTCAAAGGAGACACCGTGTTTTCCACTCTTTTTCTGAAGTGTTTTCAAATACATCCCCAGCTAAAAATTCTTGGAAGTAAGAAAAGGAGGCAGAGATCAGACAACCCCTGAAGCAGCTGACAATCCGGAGAGTAAAAGATAGGGTCAGACTTGAGAGACAAGAACCCCGTACGTTCTCGCCGCAGGAGAGCCTGCTTTAGTTCTGCCCCGCCCATGGGTCTCAGTTTTGAAATGTTCAGTACAAAAGGTTTGGACTAACGCCCTACCTGCATGCATTGTCTCCTAAAATGTGACGTGTCTTACTCCCATCTCACCCCAAGCCAACGGGCAGCGTCTTCATTAATAAAAGGATGTTGCATCCACTTAAACATACACACCTGTGGAAGCATACCGGAAGGCAAATTACAATGCAACACAGAGCAGGTGTGTTTCTTTTTTCAGTGGGTGAGTGTGTGTTAAATTTCTAAGGCAGTCCACAGCTCTCTGTTAAAAGAAATCAAATCAAACATTTTTTAAGGTAAACAGTGAAATCTCCCCCACCCCTGACTTTTTCTCCCTTCTGTCTCTCTCCCTGGGGATGACACTTCGGTGTGACACTTTTAGGATGGGTAGGAAGAGAAATGAGTTAAATTGGATTTTATGCCTGTGACTATGGCTTCTTTAAAAGAAATGTTCATGGGGCTGGTGGAATGCAGAGCATCGAAATTAGGGTTTTTGGGGGTGGGGTGAAGCTTAGTGGTAGAGCACCTGCTTAGCAGGCACGAGGTCCTGGGTTCGATTCCCAGCACCTCCATTAAGAAAAACCAAAATAAAATAATAAGCAAGTAAACTTCCCCACCCCCAAAAAGTAAAATTACATTAGGTTTTGGCATGAAAACACCAAATGCTTTGAGTTTTACAAAGAAGCAGACATGATAGCCAATAGATTTTAAATTTAATTGGTCTTTACTCACTTACATTTTGTTAATCAGTTAAATCTTTCATAATTTAAATATATTTAAATTTTATTTTCATTTATAATTATTTTATTTTTATTTTTTTCAATTTATCCCTTCCCACCCACTGCACCGCCCCCCCCCCCCCCGCCGGTAACCATAAGTTTGTTCTCTATGTCTGTGAGTCTGTTTCTGTTTTATAGATAAGTTTGTTTTTCTTTTGTTTCTTTTTTTGATTCCACATCTAAGTGATATTATGTGATATTTTTCTTTTTCTTTCTGGCTTACTTCATTTAGTATGACCATCTCCAGGTCAATCCATGTTGCTGCAAATGACATTATTTTATTCCTTTATATGGCTGAGTAGTATTCCATTGTGTACATATACCACAACTTCTGTATCTAATTTCAGTCGTTTCCTTGTCTTGGCTATTGTAAATAATGCTATGAATACTGGAGTGCATGTGTCTTTTTGCATTAAGGCTCCCTGTGGATATGTAATTATTTTTAGGTCCTATGTACGGTTTAGACATACAATGCAGATTATATGTGGCATACAGTGCACAGCATTAACCTGTACTCGATATAACAGGGTATTCATTTAGCAATTGACAGACTCAGTCCTCGTTGTCCAGTCTAGGGTTTCCAGAGCTATTTAGATTCAGGCAGAGAAAGAACTGTGAGTTGCGATGAACTTATTGGACTCTTAGAAAAACTCTGTGTGATAGACATTGTTATTTATTGCCGCTCTGTGGATAAAGAAACCAAGGCACTGAGAGGGAAAGTTACTTGCCCGAGGTCACGTGGCTGATGGGTGGCAGAGCCGGAATGTGAACCCAGGTGGCCGGCTCCAGGCCACGTGGTCTTAGCTGCTGCCCCACACTGCATGGCACTTCACATCTCTTGTCCTCTGCCAAGCAAACAAACACATCAACAAGACCTGCCTCTTCAGGTCGTTACTGTAACAAGCACCCCATCACGCCGCTCTGTGCTGGCTTTTGTCAAGCAGCGGATACACTCACGCAGACATACATGAGTGTGAATGTCATGGAACGTGACAATAGTGCAAAGAAAAACTTGATGATGAAATGACCTGTTAGAGGCTTCGAATCTCTCACCTCAGTGTCTGTGAACCTCAGCGTGTCCTTTGAATTCAAAAGTGAGCTTGTGACAGCGCTGGTGAGACCATATCCGGGTAACCAAAAATATTTCACCACACACACACACACACACACACGCACACGCACTCTGGGCTCAGGTCTCTGGGAAAGCTGGGCTTGCGGTGTTGGGCGGCACGGAGGTCTGCCTTGGACTAAACGATGCTTGCAGTGTGACCCTTTCCTATTCCTGTGCTGTGCTGAAGCGATGGGGACTGGGCTGTGTTGCAAATAAGTCATTTTTTATTGTTAACACACACATGTACACCCTATATTCTGCAGGTTGCTGAAGGAGACAGCCTGGTCCAAATTCTGCTCTAACGTGAACCCACACGTTCTCGAGCTCTCTAGACAGGAGTTCTGTGCCTCAGTTTCCCCATCTGTAAAATGGGAGGAGCACGTGTATTCCCAAGCATTGTTACAATAATCTGCGCCGCAGTCCCTCCTGGAGAACTGACCACAGCGCTACGCCTGGCTCCGTGGGAACGCGCCTTCACCCAGTTTGCTCCGCCCTGGGGTCAGGACAATGGGAAGTGAGAGGCAGATTTCCTGTCCAGCTGCAGGCTGCCCTCTCACCCCCACGTTCTCACCGCCGGACCGCAGCCGGCAGGCAGCCGAGGACCCCTCCTGCCGTCCTCCCATTGTTTCTCTTTGCCCTTCTCTCTTGAGAGAAGGACTCGGGGGCATAGGAAACACAGCCCGCTTGAGGATAACCGAGGAAATGCTGTAAACCTTCCCAGGGCCCTAATGATGAATCTTAAGCCCGTAGTTTACTTTTAAAAGGGCTCCCCTATGAGCAAATCAGACCGGACCTGTGAGAGCCAGGCCGTTCCCCGCAGACCAGCCAACAACACCGTCGCCCAGTTCAGACAGACGGGCCGCGTTACATAAACTCGGAGCAAGTCCTTACTGAAAACGATTTGACAGGTTCAAACTCAGCTGCATTCTAAACCAGGGAGGAAGGTCATTGAAATGCTACTCTTATTATTCCTACTATGAACACTTGGACACCAAATTAATCATTTGGAATAAGTAGAAATAACTTGTTGCTCAACTGACATATCTTTACCAGGAGAAGCTTATTTTTAGCGGTTGTCTGTACAACCAGAGACTTACTCTATTCATTTGTGATGCCTTTGGGCTCCTGTATCAGTCAGGATGGTCTGGGTTATGCTTCAGTAACAAATAAGCCCCAATACTCAGCATCATAAAAGAACAAAAGTTTACATCTTATTCCTGTTGGGAAGCCATTGGCAGTTGGCTGCAGCCACACCTGGACCTGGCGGAGCAGCCCTCATCTGCTTTGGGGAGGGGTCTCTCAGGCACAGGGAACTATGTTCACTATCTTATAATGAAAAAGAATATGAAAACAAATATATGTGTGTATATGCATGATTGGGTCACTGTGCTGTACACCAGAAATTGACACGTTGTAACTTCAATTTTTAAAAATCGAGGTAAAATACACATAACATAGAATGTACCATTTAAACCACTCAGTAGCATTGAGCGCATTCATGTTGCTGTGTAACCATTACTACCATCCGCCTCCAGAACTCTTTTCATCTTGCACAACTCAGTATCCATTAAGCAACGACTCCCCATTCTCCATTCCTCCAGCCCCTGGCAGCCACCTTTCTACTTTCTGTCTCTGTGGATTTGCCAATATCCTTTTAGTAAATCCTTGTTCTGCTCAAATTAGCCCAAGTGGCTTCTGGTGCTCAGAGTGGAGAGCTTGCCTGGCATTGACAGTAAGTGCCCAGAGGGCAGTGGTTATATCCCTGTCGCCTGTTTGTCTCCTCTCTGCCTGGTAGACAATTGTTGAGCTGGACGGTTGAAATGATTAGAAGCCCATCATTTCAAAACGGGGCAGCTCAAACAGGAGGCTGAACAATCCACTTCAATGCTGAACAATCCACTTCAATACTGAACACGTAGCTGCCTGTAGGATTAAAAAGAAAAATCCTTTTTTATCAAGAAAAGCAAAGTGAACAATTAATAAGGATTCAGTTATCTGAAGAGATGATACATGAGAAATAGAGAATTCATGCCCTTGTGATGTATTGACGCTTTTAAGGGACTTCAAAAATAAATCTCTTCGGCAGAATAATCAGGAATGTGGGTGTGAACAGCTGGCGTATTGCCTCGCTCCGGCTACTGCTGTCAGATTCCACACTGGCTTCACAACTAATTGAATCTGCAGGGACATGTCACTTGATCTGAGATGCATTCTTTTTTAAAGAGGTTAACGCATCCAATAGAGTCACTCCAACAACTAAAGAAAAAAAATGGGAAGGGTACTGAATAGGCTATTCAACGGAAATTCTTTAAAAAGAGAGACAGAAAGAATTTGCTCTAGCTTGAAATATGTTCCCCCAAATTCATTTGCTGAAGCCCTACCCCCCCAGTGTGGTGGTATTAAGAGCTGGGGTCTTTGGGAGGTCATGAGGGTGGGGCCCCCATGATGGTATTAGTGCCCTTAGAAGAAGAAGAGACACCAGAGAACTTGTTCACTCTCCCTCTCTCCTCACCATGTAAAGAACTCATCAAGAAGCCAGCTGTCTGCAAGCCGGGAAGAGGATTCTCACCAGAAACTGACAAGGCCTGTACCCTGGTCTTGGACTTCCAGCATCCAGAACTATGAGAAATAAATGCCTATTTTTTATATCCCTAGCCTCTAGGATTTTGTTGTGGCAGCTTGATCTGACTAAGAACCTTTATAATTTTTTTTTCTGATAATGAATTAGAAGCCTAGCCAAGGGGGCCACGTGTGACATCGGGTGTTCTACGCGTGGGTCTGCTGAAACCTTGGGCAGGACTGTTGGTGACCATGGACAAGAGTCAGCTCAATGTGCAGACCAGCTCTTGTCCAGCAAGTGTCTCCAGAAGAGTGTAGCTGTCGGAAGGACTTCTTTCCTTTCTGATCACCTGAGCAGGAGGCATGTTTCTCATCGGCCGAAATCATTTGTCTATTCAATATACATGTATCACGCCAGGTGTGGCCCTAAGGGCTGGGGGTGTAGCCGTGGACAAGCCAAAGAAGGGTCCTCGTCAGGGAGCATGCACGTATGTATATGGCAGGTCAAGGTTAGTGCTATAAAAAGTAAACTGAGCGGGGAAACAGAAGGACAGAGGGGTGTTATTTCAGTGGGCCACTCTCTGGAGGTATCACCTGGGCAGTGTATCGATGTAGGTTCGGTCATAGACTCAGAGATCACACCAAGCGCTTCAACAGGTGCGATTCAATACAGGACGTGGGTGACATAACAGGTGTCGGAGGCAGACAAAAGCCAAAGGGAACCCAGCGATCGTAACTGCAGGCGCCACTGCTACTGCCACGCCTGGACTTTGGGTTACCAGCTCCCAGAAGCTCCCAAGAGGAGGTGCTGCCCAGTTGATACGGGTGTCCCAGGGTCCTGCGGGAAGGACTCTGCTGCTGCTGGAACACCTGGGGGCTGCCTCCGGAAATGCTAAAGCAATCTGGGATCGAAGCAACTGCAGCTGATGGGATGAGAGTCCCCGGCAGGACAAAGTGCCATTGCTGGGGGATTGTGACAGTGACGGCCAGCAAGCAGGGAGGAGCAGACTGTTCCTCCTCCCAGCAGCCTCTCTCTGGCACTGCCCCCCTGCCCTTCACTGGCTGAAGCAGCCAGCACACGAGAAACAGGCTGGGCAGGGTCCCAGCCCCGGCGTCACAAGGCAGAACGTGGAAGGAGGGTTTGCACTGACGGAGGCTAGCTCAGTCCTCGGCACAGGCAGAGATCTAGATGAAGGGAGAGAATGAGCCACGCTGATGCTTGGGGGTAGAGTATTTCAGACCATGCAAGACCCAGAGAGAAGGGTACGCTTGGTCCTCTTAAGAAACGTGGCTCGTGTGGGATGACCAGGGGCTACTTCTTACTCACCCTCTATGATGGCTCAGGTGTGCCTGCTGTAAACACAAACTGCCAGATCTCCTTCTGTATTCCCCGAGTAAATGAACTGAGTCCTCATGCTCTCTGACATTCTAAAGAGTTCCTTCTAAGCTGTCATTAAGCAATTACTAGTTACCTACTTTTTGTACCCCTTCTAAAGATGCGAAGCATGCTTTAATTCCAAAAGGTCATAGGGACTGGTACTGCCATCAATGCTCAGTTTCTTGATTTTTTTCTTTCTTCTTCCTGCCTGGAACAGAAGCAAGTCTGGAGCAGTGGCAGCCATCTTACAACCATGAGGTAACCATGGAGCTGAAATCCCCTCTCTAAGGATGATGGAGCAGGAAGATAGAAGGAGGCTCAGGAATGAGTGAACTCGTGGAGATCCTGCATCAGCCTGGCTTCCCCACCTCTTGTCTTGTTACCTGACAAAACCAATGATCGCTGATGTTTGAACCTAGTAAAGTTTGACGCTGGTTTGTTAGGTAGCAAATAAAGTAAGTGCCAGATATAGTAAGGCACAGTCTTAGCGATTGTCTCTTGTGACGCATGAAATGGTTGTATAATCCCCTCTTGGCTGTGAAGCTTCTGTTATCCTCTCAGGCAGATTTGGTGATCCCTTTTGCCATTAGCTGCACCGTTTGGCACATGGTAGCCAGTCTTTTGGCTCCTATCTCCTCTTCATCTATGTGTGGGTGTCTTCTTGGATCCCCCAAAGCACTTGGATGTTGCTCTGGAAGAAAAATGTGGAACTGGACTCATTCTTCTTAAGACAAATATTTGTCTTTGTGATATCCTATCAAGGCCCCTTTCCAAAACCAAATCATAGTGTAGTTTTTTTTTCTCTTTTTTAAAATAACTCCTCTAACCATCACTAAACTCAACCCATGGAGTGCTGACGATGCGCGTTAAGTCGATGAAGTAGTAGAAAGATGAACAGCTGTGGCCAAGTCTGAGCCCCCGGCAGGAATAACAATGACCGTGTCGCAACCGATGCTCGGCTCCCCGGGATTCTAAGGCGCACGGAGAGTGAAGGTTTCACAGGGGACAAATGTGCCTCAGAATCAATGACACACAGACCAAGCGCTTCATGACGGGTGTCGCTGCCGTTACCACCACTAAGGGCAGTCGTGCGAGGGTTGCACGACTGAATCCGAAATGTACTGAGAAAGGAGAAACCAAGACAGAGGGTCTTTTAAAATCTAGCCATTAGATTAACTAGCTCTCAGGAACAGTCATCCCCCCCAGAGCTGGGCAGGGGAGTATTGGCATCGGTTAAACTATCTAACCGTGGGTACACTGTTCCCTGAAATTACCAAACGGGCGAAGCAAACATTTCAGCAGGCTACATGGGTGCTGAGGAAGTGGGGGTTCAGTCTTGAGGGCAGGGCCAGGGCCCCCAGCAGCTCAGCCCCGCGAGCTGCATCCCTCACCCGCCCCCCCCCCCCCCCCCGTTCACGCCTTCTCTCTCGTGTGTGCGCGGGGAGCTCCGTTTATTCAGCCACCCGTTCTGAGGCCCCTACGCCGAGGCCCTGGCTGTGGATCCATGGTCTGTCCCCGCAGCCTCCTGGCCTCCCTCCTTTGCGGAGGGCCCTTCCTCTGCGCGTCTCTCCTGAACCCCACACCCCCAGCGGCTTTCTGCTGCTCCCACCGCCGTCACCGCGCGGGTCGCCCGCCCTGGTCCTGCCCCGCGCCGCCGCCGCCGCTGCCGCGCCCGGGCCTCCCCGGCCGCCTGCCCTGCAGCCCTGCCCGCCCGCCCGCCCGCCGCCCGCTCCTCTGCGGCCTGTGGCACGTCCTCTTCCGCACGCCCGTCCTGTGCTCCGCCTTCCCCTCGGGCCACTCTTGTTCATCCTTGAAGTCAGCACCTTTCAAACATGTCTGTCCACACGTTGTGGTCGGAAAAGCACGTTCTACCACAATCTTATAGCATTTTACACATACACAGATCACTCTGACGTGTGCCCTGATGTTCTGATCTGTTCTGTTCTGTTTTGCTTGATTTTTCTTGAAAGTGTTGGTTGCAACCCATGAAATCAATTTCCTGACTCCCTCTGAGTCACAAGTGGCAGCTGAAAATGTGTCTCGCAGTCCAGGCAACCCCTCCCAGTGAAGACCTCCCGGGTCCCTCAGGCTGGGTTTGGCTTCTGCCATACTGGTTCCCATTCCTTTCCAGAATGTCCCTTTACCTCACGTGTCATGGTGTCTGTCACACGTGAACGCATGTATACGTGGGGGATAATGCACGTGTACTGTATCTGTGTGCGTCCTTGTGTCTGCGTGTGTATGCATGTGTGCATCGATGTGTGTGTATGTCTGTGTGTATGTGCACATGTGTACGTGTTTATATGTGAGTGCGATGATTTCATGGATGTCTGTCTTCCCCACTTAGACACTAGGCTCTGTCAAGGCAGAGAGGGTGCCTACTTTTCCCTTGATTTAGCAGGAGTGACCCCCTCCCCCTCCCCATCCCTGCAGGTAAGTCCCTTTACAGGGACTTCTACCCGCGCCCCCTTGGCTCACTGACTTTCCTGTCCTAAGTGGCGGGGCATCGACAGACTGAGACTGTGGTCCCTTCCCCCTAGGTGATCTCGAGCCAGTTCTGTGTCTCCCTTTACAGTGGAAGCTGTGTGTCCAGGTGAAGGAGGAGAACAGGGGTCAGGTGCCAATCCCCAGGTCATTGGTTCCAAGAGAATCAGCATCCAGGCTGAGTGAGTTGCCTCCCTAGTGCCGCAGACCCTGGGACACCATTCAGTCTGGTGATTTCCAGAGCATCTGGTGCAGAGACAACATACAAGAAACACTGTTCTGGCACCCGGGAGCCGCGTTACCTGCTGTGTGTGAAACGCCCCGTCGGGAGCAGCGGCTGCTGTGAGCGCACAGAAAGCAGTGTTGTAAGACTTCAGGGTAGACACTGCCTGCGGTGTGGACTCGGCACAGGGGGTTTCGTGAACTCACTGGACGCTGGTCCAAGCCGTCCCAATCCCCACCTGGGTGACAGCAATGGCCTCCCTTCCTAACGAGCCTCTCTGCTTCACTCTCCCCCACCACACTCTCTCTGTCCTCAACACGGTGGTCCTCCATCTTCCTGCTGTCACTCAAAGCCAAAGTCCCCACTCAGCCCCAACGACCTCCCTTCCCTTCTGAGAGCAGCCCCCTCACTCCCCCTGCTCCCTCGGCCCAACCCCAGTGCTTCAGATCCAACCCTACATGGCTGGGTTTGAAAGATATGCAGATGATTACGTGGATAGGACCTGGTTTGGGGAGCGAGAGGGAAAAGGTGTCATCCCGGCTTCCAAATGTCCCCCTCATGTAAGGGACGCAGGTGGGGGTGGGGGAGCCATCCTCTGAGATGGCACCACTGGCGAGGCCCGGGGCTGGCGGGTAAGACCATGAGTTCAGTTCCAAACCCGTTGAATTTGAGACACCTACCAATCATCCAAAAAGAGATCAAAGAAGCAGGCAGATAATTCTTGACCTGGCAATCAGAGGAGAGGTCTTGACCAGAGATGTGAGTCCCCTATGCGTGGGGGTTACGTAAGCCCCTCGGGTGGATGAGATGGGAAAGAGCGAAGTGAGGTGGTTAGGACCAAGCCTGGAGGAAGTCCAGCATCGAGTGACCTTGAGGAGAAGGCTGAGCTTACAGAGGAGAGAGGAAGAGCGCGGCCAAGGAGGAGGGGAGTCAGAGTGTAGGGCGGGTAAAGGACGGCGTGACCCGCGGGGGTGGGGTCGTACAAACCAGTGACACAAGCGTCCTCATCTTAGTGGAGGGGAACAGTGCTCGCTTCATAAGGTTGTCACGGCAGGAAAGTGAAGCACAACACATGCTAAGTGTTGGCATGATGCCTGGCACATATGCGATGACCCTACGTGAAGACGGTTCCTCTGATGGGGAGGTTCCCCCAGGTCTAGTGTGACTCTCCATCCCAGTTTGCCCAGAACCGTCCTGGCTTACACCTGCTGTCCTGATGTAATTATGAATCACGCCCCCTTCATTCTCAAAAGGTCCCAATTTGAACTGTAAATGACATGTCCACCCCTCCCCCACCCCACGACGTGGGCCATGAGCGCAGGGACAGCCAGCTTGGAAACACACCTGAAATAGGTGACTTACACCATTAAGATGAACTGCAAAATGGTCAGGGGCATAAACCCCAACGGGAGGGTCCCAGAGAGAGCCTGCTTCAGGGCCAAGACATCCTTCAGTATCAAAGTCAGGCCCCCAGATCTTCACACAGCTGGAAGACGTGACTGCCGCATCGAATCCAAGGTCAAGGTTTTAGAAACATACGACATTTTCCAGCCTAAAACCACCCACTGATATTTGCACATTTAAATACCCTTGTAAATGAAACTCCATTGTGAAATGCAGCTTTAAATATTCTAGCCTTGAAGAAAAAGAATCCTATCACAGAGATTTCTTTCCACTCGTCAACGAGTCATGAATTCATGGGAGCATGCAGAGTTTTTATTTTTAATTTCTATTCGTTTGATAAATAGCTGTCTACGGTGACAAATACTCTTTCCCTTTCAACACAGCCTCGGAGATCAAATCCTTTTTATAGGATGCGATGTTGCAGATCATATTATACTGATTGATTAATTCCAAACCAGAGGTATTAAAAAGATTTATAGTATGTGAGAAGCATAACGTTTTTTAAAAAGATCCTTTGATGTTTACAAACAAAAATACTTTATTTCATTACTGAGAAGTGATTTGAAAAAAAAAGTTGAGATACTAGGACATATTTCAAAGAGGAAAACAAAACAAAACAAAACAAACACCACAGTGACAGTATCATTCATTTTAAAAGAATCTGTCACATTTTTACAAATTTAACATGAAAAAAATTTGACCTAAGTACACAAGAAGGGAGACCCCACCTCCCCTGCTAAGAACACCCCACCAGAAAATAAATACAAGTGGTCCAACTTAGAAGAACATAAATTGTGGGACAGTGATGGTAATATGGGTTAATTCTCACAGGAAATTCCCAGACCTGCAAACGATTTTTATTAAAATACAGATTTTTTTTTTTTTACAAAGATCTTAGCAAGATCACAAGAAAATAAATGATTTTCAAGGCACTGGGATTTTTAAATAAATTGATTGGGCCATCACCCACACACAATAAAATTCACCCTTTTAAAGTTTACGATGCAGTGGGGTTTAGTATAGTCATGTGGTTGGGCAGCTAAATGTAGAACATTTTCATCAGCACAAAGAGAATTCGTAGAACTGCTAGCAGTCACTTTGACACCATTTCTCCCCAGGCGTGGGCATCATTAACCTACCTTCTGTCTTTATGGATTGATCTATCCAAGAATTTCAGGCAAGTGGAATCATACAGGATGTGGTCCTTTACGCTTGGCTTCTCTCACTTCGTGTGATGTTTTCAAGGTTCATCCATATTGCAGTGAGTATCTGTATTCCCTTCCTTTTCATGGCTGAACAGTATTCCATTTTATAGACATACCACATTTTATTTATGCATTTGTTCATTGATGAACACTTGGGCTGTTTCCACTTTTTGGCTAAGTGGTCCAAGTGTTTAACTGAACATAGATTTTCAATTCTCTTTCAAAATGTATTCTCTCATGGATCGGGAGGCTAGAAGTCCAAAACAAGGTGTCAGCAGGGCCACACTCCCTCCTGGGGGCTGCCAGCATCCTTGCATTCCTTGGTGTATGGCTACATCCCTCCGATCTCTGCCTCTCTCTTCACCCAGACTTTTTCTCTGTGTGTCTCTGTGTCTTCTCTTCTTCTAAGACACCAGTCATTGGACTTAGTCTGTCCCCACCAAATCCAGGATGATTTCATCTCCAGGTCCTTAACTAAGTACATCTGCTAAGACTCTATTTCCAAATAAGGCCACATTCTTGGATTGTGTATGGATGTGAACTGGGGGGAGGATATTACCAGATTTGTCAGACAGCAACACCCAGAGCCCCTTGCTGGTGCTTCTGAGTTGAATTCTGTAGGCTGAGCACCAGCAAGAACTCGGGGGGGGGGGGGGCAGGAGATCAGGGTGGGGTATTTCTTAACTCCCTCCCACCTTGGCACACTCGGGACTGTGTACCTGACATCCGGAGTTCCTCTGACCGAGCCCACCTCGAAGGCTCCAGGCCGCAGTGGGCTCTGCCTCCCTCCCCTCCTTTGCCCCTGCAGACCTGGGGTGGTAACACTCCTTACTGTTTCTTGCCCCTGGGTGGCCGCCTCTCTCTTGCCATTTCTCGTAACCTTGCCCCCCTGCGTAGGGAGTTCCTTTGTTACGACATCTTCCAATGAACCATCTGAAATGGCGAGTAAGCACCACTGCAGTTTGACAATATTTTGTGTCGACTCTAATGTTTTAAATTGAGCTCGTATTGTGTATGTCTTTGTTTTTCCCATTTCTCTCTTCTGGGAATTTATTTTTATCCTATTTCACGAAAGTGGCAGTCTGTCGCATGTCGGAGTTAAACCCTGCCACACAACGGTCCTTCCCTGCGGAGAGCGTGAGAGGACCGCCCGGAAGAGCCCGGACACATCATCTCTCCAGAAACTCAAGAGCCCTGGGATCACGCTTGAGACAAAGCCAAGACCAGCAGGGCTGCACTCACACCAGGTGCACGTCGTGTGTGACGCACGCCACGCACAGAGGAGCATTTTGGGCATCCAGCATTCCCAACACCAGATGGAGGCTTGGAAAGTTGCGGAAACCACACGAGGGCTCAGATCTGGGAAGCAGCAAAGACAACTCAAATGTGGCGCTCCCAAGTCCTGAGACCTGTGCTCCTGCCATGGGACTGGTGAACTCAGTGGCAGTTGGAGGGGAGGGGCAGGAGGGGTGGAGGAGGGAGAAGGTCTGCATTGATGACATTGCCAGCCTTCTTCCCCACGCACAGTTAGGTTCCTAGTCTAGGCACAGTGAACGCACAAGCATCTTAAAACAAAAAAGGTACTATCTCAAATATTAAGGAAGAAGCAAGAGGAATTGAGCCATTCCAACAGCTCATAGCCAAATCACTAGCATTACGGTAATTCAAAAAAGCACCCTTTCAAACCTTATCCAAGATACCAGTCATCTTTTTATTTTTTGGAAAAAAAAGACAAAATGTAGCTCCAAGATCCAGTGTTTCAGAGACTCAGAGTCATCCTGAGCAGCAAGACGATATTTTTCTCAAACACAAGCCTGTCTGCGGATTAAAGGCAAGCATTTCAAAAATTATTCTGTAGCTTAAGAAAACATACTTCAACAATTACTGTTTCCTTTTCCATGTAACCAAATTCACTGTACATTACAACTTTAAAGCTGAGATCTAAGGTTTCGATCTGCCCTTTAATCCTGCCTGTGGCTTCGGGTCCTTCCTGCTCTTTATAAGAAGGGCTTCGGGCCAGCAGCTGCCTGTGAACTAAAAAAAAAAAAAAAAAAGGAAAAAAAAGAGGAAGAACTTAGCTGACTGGAAACAAAGTTCTACAGCATTAAAAAGGTTAAGCCATGGCATTTAAGAATCCGACACTTGAAGGGCACATAACTTAATGACATGACTCCAACTTTGTGCTCTTCAGAGAGCTTCAGGTCAAATCAAATACTGAAGAGAGAAGTGGCATTGAATCACCTTCTTGTCAAATATTTACTTTGAAAACACCTTCCATACCAGGAGCACCTAACTTAGTTTTTTGAAATTGCATCAACTTTTGTCTTAATTCGCTATGCCGTGTTCCAGATTTAGCCAGCTGTTTTGTTTTTGTTTATGTTTTCATTCACTGGTCTTACTCTATGTAGGCTTAGGTTTTTGTTTCTTTGTTTTTTGTTGTTGTTGTTGTTGTTGTTGTTGTTTTTAAAGCATTCTGCACTTTTTTATTTTCAAGTTTCTTGTGTGTGTGTGTGTGTGTGTGTTAATTTCTGGAGTACAGCATAGTGATTCAGATATACACACGCACACACACACACACACACACATTCCTTTTCATATTCTTTTTCATTATAGGTTATTGCAAGGTATTAAATACAGTTCCCTGTGCTCTATAGTAAGACCTTGTTGTTTATCTATTTTATATACAGTAGTGTGTATCTGCTAATCCTGAACTCCTAGTTTACCTCTCCACCCCCACCCCTCTCCCCACTTGGTAACCATAAGTTTGTTTTCTACGTCTGTGAGTCTGTTTCTGTTTTGTAAATAAGTTTATTTGTGTCATTCTTTTTAAATTCCATGTATAAGTGATATATATTTGTCTTTCTCTCTCAGACTTAACTTCACTTAGTATGATCATCTCCAGGTCTAATCATATTGCTGCAAACGGTACTATTCCACTCTTTTTCATGACCAAGTAGTGTTCCGCTGTATATACATGCCACAATTTCTTTACCCAGTCATCTGTGGATGGACACTTAGGTTGCTTCCATGTCTTGGCTGTTGTAAACAGTGCTGCTGTGAACATTGTGTACATGTGTCTCTTTGAACTAGAGTTTCTTCCAGATATATGCCCAGAAGTGGGACTGCTGGATTAGATAGAAGTCTATTTTTAGTTTTTTACAGAATCTCTATAGTGCTTTCCATAATACACCTAACTAGATAGGCTTCGTTTTGCTGTCTCGTATTAAGATGAGGTTGTCATGGAAGGGCGGAAGTCCAACAAGCATCGCTAAAGTCATACTTCACCATTCAATACAGGCTCTTCATAAAGCATGGATTCATGCACAGGATTTGAATTACCACTCATAGCTGAATAGTTACCAGTGACCTTGAGCAAGTTGTTTTATCTCTCTGGGCTCTCCATGCCACCATCCTGCAAACTCGTCCCAGGAGCGGCCACCTTGCAGGATGACTGGGAGAACAAAGCGGGGCGAGAAAGGGCAGGTGACTTACACCGCCACCCGGCACTCGGACTCTGCTCATCGCACCTGTGGACCTGGCTCCACCCTTCACTGTGCTGCTGCTAACGCTGTTGTCCCTGAGGCAAAAGGTCACCTGAGAAGGGCCATAGAGAAGAAGACTTACATAGTAAGGCCCTCTTAGAAAGACGGAAATGCCTTTGTTCTACTTCTGTCCATCAAAATCTATGTTAGGGACTTTCTTCACTTCGTATGACCATCTCCAGGTCCATCCATGTTGCTGCAGATGGCATTGTTTCATTCTGTTTTATGGCTGAGTAGTATTAACACAACATTGCAAATCAACCACACACCAATCAATCAATATCAAACACACACACACACACACACACAAAACCAAAACCAACCAACCAACAAACAAAAATCCAGGTTAGGGAGTCAGCAGACTTTGGTTTCATTGTATCGGCAGAAAGAGGCAGGAAGTTCAAATTCAAGGCTGTTGTGAGGATTCTCTCCCTTTCCCTCGCCGTATTCCTTTCCCATTTTGACCCTGTGTGCACTCGCCAGAAGTGTTCTTTTCTTGCTCAAGATCTTCGAGAACGTATTTAACACAACATCTGAGACCCCGAAGTCTCCCAATAAAAGTCAAGTGAGTAACAGGATTATGGTTCATAAACATAGTGCCTCACATCCTAGTGCCAGCCTGGCCCTGTGATGTGTTCCAGCTTTTCTTAAATAGGACCAGGCGGTGGCAAAGCACGGCTTGATTCGGCTGCACGCGAAGATCCCAGAGCAACAGCCGCCGGACCCCGAGCAGCTTGGGAAACTCTTCTGTTCCGGTGCCTTCAGCCTGAGTGAGCGCCAAGCCATCACACCTTGCAAATGACACCCACAGGAAGTGTTCAGACTCTTTCAAAAGTCCGTTTCTGTGTATCTGAGCTAGCTCCTCCTGGGAAAGCCGAATACACCAGACACCCGCTGGATTCTGCTGGTACAGATGTCACTTAAAGTTGCAAGAGTGAGTTTACCTCTCACCCTCGCCTCCCCTGTCTGTTCTTCCCCTGCAAATCCACCGACGGCCGCATCTCCCCAGAGCTCCGGACTGCACACGTTAACAGCTGTCTGCCGGCGCAATTCCCGTCTCCCCAGGCATCTCTTTTCCTGTTTATACTTGTACATCAAATGTGCCTTTGGAAAATTCCCTGATTTCTTTTGTCCTATTTTCTTTGTTCTGTTTCCATTTGGAAATGACATGTAAGGGAAATGGCTTATTTCAACAACGGGAGGTGATGGGAAAAGGAACCAAACTATGCAAAAGAAAACACGTGTGCACGCACACACACACACACACACAGAGCGAGGCTATGAGAAAGCAAGTCTCAAAGCCAAGGCTTCCCCAGTAAGCACAGCCACTGCTCTGTGTGCAGACTCGGACGTGGTGAGACGTGGGCTTCTTTCAGGCAGAGGGGATTTTATACCAAACGGCATGACACAAGCCTCTCTGGAACTGTCCGCTTTAAAACTACTGTGTGTCTGACGATCACCAGGTGTATCTAAACACCAGGCTGTTGGCCGCCTCCTCACATCCACCTGACTTCAGGTCTCTTTGGAGGCAGCCACGTCCCACAAGAAGACCCGTGTTCACATCACGCAGACAGCAGCGATGCTAAAAGATGAATGATGTGGTGATGGAGGTAGGGGTTAGTTCTCACCAAAGTCACCCCCAAATGAGCAGAAAATTGAAGCAAAAAGGGCTTGCCTGCTGTGCGTGGAGGCAGCCACACTGCTCCCAAACACACGACCAGCCCTGATCCTGTGGAAAATGTGGAGGGTCATAGTTTTCTCCAGCGCTGTGGCAAGTGAAATCCTTAAGAATGTTTGCAGACATTTGTTTTAATTTGTAGTGTTTCACAGACTAGGGAGAGACCAGGAGAAGACATCCCTGAACAATTCCAAACTTAAAAAAAAAAAAAAAAATCCATATTGTCAATGGAACTCTGGGGCGTGGAGAGGGGTGATTAAAATCCTTAATATTTCATGAAAGTGATGCCGGTGTTTGCAGGTTTGGTTTTGATTAAACGTCCCAGCCCCGCACCTCTCTCCCCTCTCCCATGGCAGGGCATTTAAATAACATTGTGAAAAGGCTTTGATAGTCTTTCTGTTTATCTTTGCGACAAAGCTGAGCTCAGATGATTCACAAATCATATTTCTGTAGCTTTAACCCCCTGACCCGCAGGACCGCTTCAGCAAGCTACTATATAATAAAACTGCCCCCTGTGGGGGCAAGAGCCCAGGGCAAGCTCAGAGCTAATCAGGAGGGAGCATGCCTTGCATAACTGTGCTCTGTTTTGATGAAATATTCATCTATATTGATATTGAAGCAATCAAAATTAGGGTTGAAAAGTTCCGTAACCTCTTTGTGAGCTCAGTCCCGACATGTTAAATGTCATCCTTTCAAAGGGCACCGAGATCTGGATTTGGTGGGATCGGTTCCTGCCCTTTACAAGGAGAGCTAAACCACAATGGAAATCTTTTGATCCACTAGGGTAGCGGCAACTGCATATACTGTCTGATTTTTGTTGAACGGAAATAAGCTGCTGTTTTATCATTTTGAAAGGAACGTATGTCCACAAAAACTCAAATGATACAAAAATGTCTACGGTAGAAAAATAAAAATGATGAATACCGCCAGTATCCGGAGTAGCTATCTGTCCAGATTTATAGACTCACGCGCAGCGCGCACACACACGCACACATGCACACACACACACACACACAGGGTACAGCTCTAAATATGTGGAGACAAAGAGAAAGAGATACAGGAGGGTTAAGGAGGGAGGAGAGGACTAAACAGAGCTCATTGCACACCGAACTACCAGTAGCAATGAATTGTGTACTTTTTGACGCCAATAAACATAGGCCAGCACATAATTTTTATGTATATATATATACACATATGTATATATAAAAGCTCTATGAATTCCTGCTATCCATACCATAATTTATTCGCACACTCGCCACTAACGGACATCTCTGTCCTTTCTCTACAGCCCGTGTTTCAACTGTTGTTCTTTATGACTTCGAGGTTGACTCACAGTTACTCTTAGGGCAAAGGAATCAAAGTCAGGCTTGAACAGAATGATCAGCTGTCTTGTTCTCAGCTGCTATCAGCTTAGTGTTCAGGACTCACTTCCTTAACTTATTGTATCAAGTCTCCTCGAGGAACAAGCAGGATTGGCACAGAACAGAAACAAACCTGAGCCAAAAGAGAAGAAAAAGAATGAGAATGAATGAGGGCAGACTCGGGAACCATTCTAAGACCCTAATAGGATTTCTATACATTTCTATGGAAAATATAGGGTATACAGCTATAAAATTGGTGCATTTGCGTGTGTTAGTAACGTTGCCAACTGTCTTCTTCATTACGGTATCATATAACTCGAAAGCGTTTTATTTTTTTTAAACTTTACCGAACCCCAGATCCAGCCATTTGTCTTGGGAGGCAAGGAACACGAGCAACATTAATTACGTGAATCCACATATATCATTTCTTTGCATTAACAGGCTCATGGAGAACTTAAAGTCCCTCCACTCTTACGCTGAGAGCTGTGTCAATATGGCTGCAACGCCTTGATTTACTGTGCACTGAAATGTGTGTGTATTTATTTAAGCAGATAAATACAAACACATGTGCAGGCTCTTGGTGCTTAAAAGGGTGAGTCACTGAGCAATTAGGAGCATGCATTTTAGGCTGAGAGAGACCTGGACCCGGGAAGCTCCAGTTGCTCAGTGTATCTTGGACAAGTTGGTTCTTCATCTGTACAGATAACAACAGTGCTTACCTGGCAGGGGCGTGGTGCGGTGAATAATCCTCTTAAGCCACTTAACATAATGCCTGACGCGAAGCGAACATTCCATAAAAAATTATGCAAGATCTTGGGGGCATTTTCATCTTAACAATATTAAGTCTTCTGATTCATGAACATTGCATATGCCCTCCCATTTTTTTGTAGCTCTTCTTTCAAAAACTATATATACATTTTTTTAGCTCTCAGACTATATATTTTGTACTTTTGTTAAATTATCCCAAATTATTTTATCCTTTTGATGCTAGTATAAATTGACTTTCTTTTTAATTTCATTTTTTGGTTTTTTTCATGGCTGGTGTATAGAAATACAACTGACATTTTTATACTGATATTGTGTCCTGCCACCGTGCCAGACTTATTTCCCAGTTCTAGCAGTTTTTTGCTGGATTCCTTAGGATTTTCTGCACACAAGATCACGTCTTCTGCACACCGTGACAGGCTTTCTACTTTCTTTCCAATCAGGATGCTTTTTGTTTCATTTCCTTGGCTAATTACCCTGACGAGAACGTCTACGACATCATGGAACAGAAGTGATGAGAGCCATATCTTGTCTCCCTGATCGGAGCAAGGAAGCATTCTGTCTCTCACTGTTAAATATAATATTAACTGTGGGGTTTTTTTTTTTTTATAAAGGTTCCCTTTATCAGATTGAAGAGGTTCCTGTCTACTGCTAGCTTGTTGAGTATCCGATCATGAAAGAATGTCGAATTCTGTCACGTGCTTTTCCTACACATATTAAGACGCCCATGTGGCTTCAGCTCTTTAATCTATGGCCATAGAATATTACATTAATTGATTTGTGGATGTTAAGTCTACCTTGCATTCCTGGGATAAATCCCACTTGGTCATGGTGTGGAATCTTTTTTTATATGCCCTGGATTCAGTTTGCTAGTATTGAGGATTCTTGCACCTTTTTCTTAAAGAATATTGGTCTGTAGTTTTCTTGTGGTAGCTTTGACTGGTTTTGCTATCAGGGTAATACTGGCTTCATTTAAAAAATAAAAAACTCTTAGCAAATGTTTCTTCCTATTTTTTTTTTCCAAGTTTGTGAAGGAACTACGCTAATTCTTCTTAGGTATGTGGTGAAATTCATCAGTGAAGCTGGCTGGGCTTTTCTTTCTTCTTTTTTTTTTTTTTTTGAATAAAGTTTTAATTTTTTTAGAACAATTTTAGGTTCCCAGCAAAAGTAACGGGAAGTTACTCTCTGCCCCTGCATGTGAACCACCTCCTCCATCTTCAACATCTCCTACCCAAAGGGTATATTCGTTATAACTGATGAATCTCTGTTACACAACATTATCATCCAAAGCCTATAGTTTACATCAGGGTTTCCTCCTGGTGTTGTGCATGCGTTGCGCCTGGACAAGTACATAATGACACATATCCATCAGCATGGTCTCATACAGAGTAGCTTCGCTGCCCACAGCCCTCTGTGCTCTGCCTGTTCACTTTCCCTTCCCCCGCCCCTCCCTGGGTTTTTGCCAGACCGCTCATCCGACTGTCTCTGTAGTCTCACTTTTCCAGAATATTACATAGTTGGAATCACGCAGTCGGCAACCTTTCACATTGGCTTCTTACACTTAGCGACATACATTTAAGACTCCTCCATGTCTTTTCATGGCTTGAGAGCTGTTTTTTTCAGCACTGAGTAATATTCCATTGCCTGCATGGACCACAGTTTATTTATCCATTCACCTACTGGAGGACATCTTGGTTGCTTCCAAGTTTTGGTGATTATGAATACAGCTGCTGTAAACATCTGTGTGCAGGTTTTTGTGTGGATGTAAGTTTTCAGCTTCTTTGAGCAAATACCAAGGAGCGTGATTGCTGGATCATATGGTAAAAGTATGTTTGGTTTTGTGAGAAACCGCCAGACTGTTTTCCAGAGTGGCTGCACCGTTTTGCCCTCCCACCAGCAGTGCACGAGAGTTCTTTTTGCTCCACACACTCGCCCGTATTTGGTGTCAGTGTTCTGGGTTTTGTCCTTTCTAAGAAGTGTTTGGTGGTATCACACTGTTGTTTTAATTTGCACTCCCCTGATGACATGATAAGGAGGGTCTTTTTTTCAAGTGTTTATTTACCATCTGGGCATCTTCTCTGGTGAGCTTTCTGTCTTTGGCCTATTTTAAAATCATGTTGTTTGTTTTCTTATTGTTGAGTGTTGAGTTCTTTGTATATTTTGGATAATAGTCCTTTGTCAGATGTGTTTCTTGCAAATATCTTCTCCCAGTCTGTGGTCTGTCTTCTCATTCTCTTGACGTTGTCTTTTGCAGAGCAGAAGTTTTTAATTTAATGAAGGCTGGCTTATCCATTTTTTCCTTCATAGATGTTGCCATTGGTGTTGTATCTTAAAATAAAAAAAAAAAATCATCACTACAACCAAGGTCGTCTGGGTTTTCTCCTATATCATCTTCTAGGAATGTTATAGTTTTGTGTTTTACACTTCGGTCAGTGATCCGTTTTGAGTTAATATTTGTGGCAGGGGTAAGATCCGTGTCTAGACTCAATAATTTCATTATTGATTTTGATGATTTTATTTTTAAAAAATGTAAAGTGTTACAAATCAGGACTAAATGGAAGAGCAACTGTTTTAATTAGCAGGGGGAATGGAATTTTGGGATGTTTTCTTTCAAAAGCAATTTGACTAATTTTGAACATACATAGCAACAAGGATAAACTGCTAATGATGAGTCTACAAACACAGGTTCACCTTCAACAGATAAAAATAATGGATGATTAGCAGTTTATATGCAAAGCATTCTGCAGTTGGAGAACAGGATTCTCTCGCAAGTAGGTTAACTCTGTCCCTGGAATCTTGCTCACATGGTTGATTTTCATCTGACACCCTCCTTAAAGTACAAAGATAAACTTCAGCCCAATTAAGATTGCATTATCCCTGGTTCTCATTAACAAAATGTAACACAGCAAAATTTCCCCCACGCATCTTCACTTATCAAATGAATAAGGTTTTGTGTTCATTAAAGCAGAACCAAAGTAGCTGTAACTTTATCCACCTGGAACTCAGGGTTCCAGATCCTCCCCCATTCTCAGCCCGACACTAAGATTTATTGTGCACCTACTGTACATAACTTACATATATTATCTCCTTTAATTTTCATGACAATCCTACGAGGCTAAAATTGTGGGTTCTAATATAATAACGAGACACTGCGTACCAGAGAGCTGGGACTTGCCCAGGGTCGCAGACGTGTATTCCATCATTTACTCAGTCAACAGAAGTCAACTGAGCCACTATTTTTGCGAGGCCCTAACGGTGGCAGTAACTGGCGGTGGTTGGGAGGGCTCCAGCCACCCTCCATCCCCTATCAGCCTGACGCAAGCCAGTCCCGGTAAACAAGGCTTAGTCACAGCAGTGTGCAAATGAGTTTCCAGACAAGTGTCCCAGGCCCCTTCCCTTCCCTGCAGCCCCCACCCTTCCTAAACAGAACTGCTAACCTTGTCCTTGGTGTAGACCAGGTGCTCAGGCTGCAAAAATACCCAGTGTGGCCAGTCTAGTCCACAGCCAGGGTCTCGCATGGGGGATTCCCTCGGTTCCAGAACATCCTGAGAATGTATGGAAAATTGCACCTTCATATATGTGCGTGTTTCTAAAACGGGCCCCACCGCTTCCAGATCTCCAAAGGTGGAGAACCACGGATCTCCAATACTCAACGCAAGGCCTGTGTAAGGCTCAAGTCCAAGCTCTGCTCACCAGTCGCTTCAAAGTGAGCTTTTCAGTGTCATTCTCCATGACCCTTCTGCTGATGTAGAAAGAAAATCCACACACAGCTCTTTCCAGTACAGCAGTGACACATCGTGTCACGGCACTCGACAGAATTTCTTGTGATTTTGTAGAAAACACGCCTGCAAGTGTTTGATTTCTGCTCTTTGAGTTTAAAGAATTGGAGTGAAGGTGGGTGATGTTTCAAGGGTACCAATATGTAAATCATTTATACAGATTAGGTTGGGCCGTCGTGACCCAGATCATTTCTGCCTCTGCCTCTGCCACTGGTCAGTTCACAGGCTCAACCACTTCCGAAAGAGATGTATTCATACGAATTAGAAACGCAGAAGAATTGTGTTTATTTAACATAGAGAGAAGCTGAAATTTCTATCGACAAACTTAATTATGTGTGGGTGATGTTATTTTTATTGTTCAAAAAATAGGAACCTTTTTCTGAATGATATTTTTCAAAGGACTCCCTCGTGTGCATCCTGCCCATACTGTAGATGCTGAAACTTTGTGGCAGGTTCTACTAACATACAAAACAACCTGGATGTCGGTGGAGATGGCGGTTCAGCTTTGTTCAGAATAGAGATTAATGAATGATGGATAAATATAAAAAGAACATGTATTTGAGGGTGTTTACCTCAAAATAGTTACCCCTGAAGTATACCAAGATAGGTGGCATAGTTGTCAAAACGGGATGTGTCTGCAAGTAAATTCTGAATTTCGCTTCTGCTGCAAAACTCACTCCAAAAATACAGCATGGACACCAAAGTTTGATCCTGGCCTACTGACATCGGAATGAACCAGACAGCCTTCTAAAATGTGAGGTCCCTGTAATCCATGAACAAGTTCAGGTCTATAGCACCCTTGTTCAAGCTTGGAGCCAGTAAGTTCCTCAGGAGGTTCTGACCTACATCCTGGGGTGGGAACCGCTGTATCTTGACTTAAGGTGTCCTGCGCTGCAAATGACAACTTGAAATCCTTAATTCAACTAACGTAAGCCATGAAGAACAGTTCCCTCGTTCCGAGTCACAGAACTATGCCAGCACCATGGACATCATCTACTTCAAAGTCGGAAGATAAGACAGACCATCTATTTGCTCTGCTCTCTTTTTATTTCTTTTCCCCCTTTATTTTAGCGACCCCAGCCGACAGTCTCTCACGCATCTTTGGTCAGAACAGTTTCCCACGCCAATGTCTCAAAGCCTTCTCCGGCAAAGGTTCGGGGGCCATCACAAAAAGTTTAGACTCATTTAAAACTAACCCTAAGTTCCAGGAGGGAGGGGGCCGACTAGCACCAAAACACTTATGTGTAGAGAGCAAGGAGGTGGGAAACGGCCCTTGGGGTCCCAGGTACCAGGAAAGTGTTCCCTCTAATTTGGGAGTAACAGCCACTTCAAAACAAAACAAAAAACCCACAGCTATCGGCAAAAGAGAAAAATGGTTCAGAGAGGACACACTAGTTGAAGGAGAAATAAACACATGTGCTAGGGAATTGAGGATGCCGACGGCAAGCGACTCACACCCCCTGCCCAACTTCGGAAAGGCACACCAGGGCGGAAGTGTGTTTCCAACACAAAGGCTTTCAAGAAAGCCAAACGCTATCAGCTGCGCTCGTTCAGTCAATAAACATTTCCTGAGCGCCTACGCGTGCGGGACCTGCGGGATCCCCGTGAGCCGGGGGTTCTGTCCTTGGTGAGCTTTCAAAATAATGCAGGAAACCGATGTCCACGCACTCGGTGGACCGCACAGCGTGGTGCGCGTGATCGGGGGTACATCACAGGGAAGGGTTCCGGACAGGAGGATGCTAATCCACCGGGGAGAAACATGAGGGAAAGAGGACTCGCAGGGGCGCCTCGGAGCTGAACTTGGAAGTTCACTGCTGCGGGAACGTGGGTTGGAGGAGAGCGGCAAGGAGGGATAGGGCAGAGCTGGACAAGCAGGCGGAGGGCAGGTGCCTCGCACCATAGAACGTGGACCTCAGTGTGCAGCCCAGGAGCCTCCAATCAGTTTTCATTCTGCACCCATAACAGCAAAATTTGGAGCAGGCCCACCCAAATATATTTGTACTTCTTTATAATATACCAGCATATGTATTTATAACATGCCACTATATTATATGCACATGATAAAATATACTCCAAAATAAAGATCAAAAATTAAAATTTGGATAAAATAGATTCTAAGATAAAGACCATCTTTCATTTTAAAGATGAAATTTGTATTTGATAAAAGGCATTTATCACCGAGATGATTATTACTCAGCATGAATATTTTTCAGGAGAGCCATGTGGCTGTCAGGCCTGAACAAGTCAGCATGTAGGGCTGCAAAACGCTTGTCCAGCGACAGAACTGTTCACTCTACCACAGTCTTGTTGTTCGCTTGTGTTTGCATTTTTCGTTGTTGCTTGTTTTTTTTTCTCCATCCATGGTTTCTTTGCAGGAATCTTTTCAAGCTGCCTTTTGCATTTTGTGAGGGTTGGTTCAGAGAAGGTTGGATTATGTAACCCGAGCCCCTGTGGACCGGGCCACACATAACTGCAGCCTGTCACAGCAGTGTGACAACAGGCGGGAGGTGGGACACTCGTCACCCCCCCCTCCCCCCGGCCTCACCTCCCTGGGAGCAGTAGAAGGGCCGGTGGGGTAAGGACTAGGTAAGGGGGCTGGTGGAGATGGTGAAGGTTCAGGATAGCCCTGGAGGGGCTAGAAAGGTGGGACTAGCCGGGCAGGAGAGGGACTGGCGCCCAGCTGAAATTCATGCTGCTGGCGGGAGGACCACAGAGCAGAGATGTTGAAGACCTGGGGTCAGCAGGGGGAGAAGTGATGCCGCAGGGTCTGGCTAGAGCTGGAGCAAAGGAAGAGACTGTGGATTGAATGCATTCACTCACTCATTCATTTATTCATCAACAGGTATTCTTACAAATCTTGCTGGGCGCTGGGCACTGCTGCGGAAACTGCAGCTATCCACGTGGCTGCAACGCGTTCCCTGACCTCCTAGAGATGTGGTCCTATCAGGCTAGACAATAATAAACAAGGATGTGGTGTCAGGTAACAGAAATTCCTTTGACGGCCAATAGAGCAGGGTGTAGTGACTGGAAAGTGTTCTCTAAAAACCCATGGCCACTGGGAACCTCAGAACGTGATCGTATTAGGAAATTGGATCTTTACAGATGTAGTGAGGGAGGCATCTCAAGATGAAATCATCCTGGATTTGGGGTGGGCTAAAATCCAGTGACTGGTGTCCTTATAAAAGGCAGAGAGGACACAGGGAGACACCCAGAGGGGTCAAGTGAAGACAGAGGCAGGGACTGGAGAGATGCCCCCAGAAGCTGGAAGAGACAAAGACAGATCCTCCCCTGGGGTCTGCAGAGAGCATGGCCCTGCCGACGCCTTGGTTTCAGACTTATGGTCTCCAGAACTGTGAGACGACACATTTCTGCTGTTTTAAGCCCCTGAATCTGCGGTCATTTGCTTTGTAGCCCTAGGACCTAACATGTAGGGTTAGCAATGGGTGCCGGGACTTGGGCAGAGGGACACTTGGGGAAGGGCCCTGGGAGGAGCTGATGTTTGTGTAGAAAACAGTGATGATCGAGAAGAAGCAGCTTCCAGACAAACAGGAAGTGCAAAGGCCCTGTGGTAGCAGATGAAGGGATGGGCTGGAGAGTGACTGTGTGAGGAGCGGAGCCCCAGGGATGGGTGCTCAGGGAAGGGTCCTCTGAAGAGGGGACATGTGAGCAAAGAGCCGGGTGGGAAAGGAAGCCAGTCCCTCCCGGAGGTGGGTGCCCCAGTAGAAGGAGGAGCCCAGGTTGGAGCCCCAGACAGGACTGAGCTTGGCCCGTGTTTGCCCCCAGGAAGGCCGGTGTGGCAGGGGCGTGGTTGATTGCAGAGGTGGGTGGGGGCTTCCTGCGGGTGGGGGGCTACTGGTACTGATTCTGACTGAGAAACTTGGTGAGCTTTAAAGCTGGGCAGTCAGGCTTTTTTGAACCATATGGGGGAGCCTGGAAGCAAACATGAGACCCCTGAGGGGGCTGTTCCAGCACCAGCACGTCTCAACCTTGGGGGGCACCAGAGTCACACGGAGGGCTTGTTAATGCAGAGCCCTGGGCGCCGCCCCAAGAGAGCCAGGTTCCGCTCGGCTGTGCGGGGCCTGAGAAGCTGCATTTTGTACAAACTGGCAGGTGGGGCTGCTGCCGCCAGTCCACGGAAGGCACAATGAGAGGAGCTGGTCTAGGTCAACGGCCTCTGCTTTTTCTAGAGCAGAGAAAACTCGAGAGCTTCGGCGCTGTGCCCGGGGCCACTTGTCACAGCAGAATCGGTCGATTGCGTAGACCCCAGTCCAGGCTCTCCTGCCCCCGCCCCGAAACATCCCACCTGTGGCTAGACTGTGATATTCAGAGTGCGATTACAATTTTGGACTGAGGAAACAGGTGAACTCTGACCTCACCAATCACCCTCCCCTTCAATGACTATTCTCAGGTATTGTGTGTGTGTGTGTGTGTGTGTGTGTGTGTGTGTGTGTGTTTCTGTCTGTCTGTCTTGAGGCACGGTCCACCTTTTCACTCTGCTTCTCTAGTTAGATCAGGAATCTCAGGAGCCGGTGAGAAGCTATGCAGTTCTGTAATTCAACAGAACCAGAATGACAAGAAAAGTATCAAGGGAGGAGGGACGTGCGTCAGAAAATTAGTTAAGGAACTCATGGTAACACGCCCAAGTTTTGTTTTGTTTTCCTCACTCAAAGTCTTCATCTATCCCTTCACCTACCAAATCTGGATTACGATTTTAAAGAGGCTTTGCAATCTTTAAATGAAAGGAACTAGGTCAAAAGGTGCTCTGATTATGTTGTTTTTGGCTTCAAAAATCTCCGAATCTCAGAGCTACGGTTGCCCAGTGTGAGTTACAGACTATGGTCTAAATTCCTGCCTCCAGCAATTAGAGCTCACAATGATCGACCAACTTGGTTTCCCAGCCAGCGGTTCCTGTCCTGCCTGCCACCGTCCACCAACACCATGTTACCAGTCACACCTAAACTAACTTGGGATTTTTCTGTCTTTATCCTTCACTGTGTTTCCTTCCCCTGGAATGTTCTTCAGAGCGTGAACCCAATGGCCATGTCCTGAATAGGCACCCACAAATGTCCAAGGTTCCCGCCTCCCTTTCAAAACACTAGACCCATGCTCTGGTGGAAGGACAGGCACACGGTGGTCTGTCTATATGATGGGATACTACTAAGCCATCAAAAGGAATGAGGCACTGGCACGCTACAACACAGACGAACCTTGAAAACAGGATGCTCTGTGAAAGAAGCCACACACAAAGGACCACATATGACTCCCTTTATAGGGAATGAACTGAACAGATAAATCCGTAGAGATAGAAAGCAGATTTGTGCCGGCCAGGGGCTGGGGCGGTGGGGGGGGGCAGGGGGACTGACTACTTAATAGGATAGGAACAGGGTTTTATGTTGGGGTTGATGAAAATGTTCTGGAACTAGATAGAGATGTCAATTGCACAAGCTCGTGGATGTATTCAATTGTTCACTGTGAAATGGTTAATTTTAGGTTACGTGAATTTCCCTCAATGAAACAAAGCAAGCAACCACAATGAAATAACATTAGACCTGGCAAATCTGGGACCTCAGTCAGCAGTCTGGACGTTCAGTTTTGACCCTTATTCAACTTCTAGAACCTGGGCTATCCCTCCCGTGTCATCACCTGCTGTCCCCTCCAGGTACCATCACTCCTGCAGGACCACCTGTCGCCCCAGAGCCACACGCACCTGCTCAGACCACAGTGCTCCATCCATACTTTCCCATGGCTCCCTGCAAACCCACGCATCCTCAAGACTCCAGCAGCATCGTGTCTGTGAAGCATCTCCCAGCCCACCCTCCCTCCAAGCCCTCAGATCATTTTTCGCACTCTGCTCACTTTCAATGGTGATTCACGCCCTCTTGACCAAGCTCCAGGGAGGAGAATCTACATCCGTTCAGTTTCCAGCTTCAAGTCAGGCACATACATTGTTGTTCCCCCAAACTGATGCCACTGGTGTCCTGGTTGCGCTGTCAATATAGAAACTTTTAAAAACCGACATTTCCCCAATCTCCCTCTCTCTGTAGCTTTTCTTTTTAAATTTTAGGTGAGTTTTGTGAGATGCGATGTTTGCACCATCAAAAGAATGAGGGGTTTTGCCATACACCATCTTGATGTATCGCAGTTTCTTTAGAAACCAATTTCATACATCACACACACACTGAGATGCTCGGTGACATTTCAAACAAGCACTGTATCTTCAGCAGTCACAAAAGGATTGGGCACATGGAGAACATAAACACAGAGGGAAAAGTGTTACTTCTACCCTCTAATGTCCATTCTTGACATTTTTCTCTCCTGCGTTGAGGCTGTAAAGATGTATTTCTGGTTCTATTGCCCCATCTGCTGGCAACACTTCACAGAACATCTTCTCACTAACATCTTAAGTTCTTCTTGGGATATTGAAAGTTCACATTGTATTCCAAATTTCGCCTTAAAAATTTTTTCTTTTAAGTGAAAACCTTCGGGAGGTCATTTCCTCCCAAACTACTCCTCGCTCCAAGTGTCTTCTCTTCTCTCAGAAATTATTTAAGTGTGGGAGATGTCAGGTTCACAGATCTTGCCTCAAATTCCTCAAACTTCCCTGAGCCTAAGAATCACTTGGTGTCACTTGTTTAAAGAGTACTCCTTGCTTCCATCTCAAACCTGCTGACTCAGGATTACCTGGGCACGTGCTTTTTTCAGAAGTTCCCCCCAGTGGATGTTCATAATCAAGATACTGTGGGAAACACTGAAATCTAGCCTGCTCCTTTTATCCCACAGATGGTCAGGCTGCAGGACTTGGGGAGGTGGCTTGGGGAGACTTCAGCCCTCTCCCCACCCCCTACCCCCACCAGAGTATACACTCAAGTATGAATAAAAAAATACGTTTCTTGTAGAAACGCAGCTTTAAAGCAAGTCCCTACAGGACTACCTCCTAAACTCCATTATACAGAAGCTATTGAATTATTACTGGACTTCGCTAATCACATGGTCACCATTCGTCCCACTTCCCAGCCGGAGAAATAATTCCTTTCTATGTTTATAATCTTCATAATAGTTTTAACAGTACTGCTTTTTCCCAACGAGGAAACGAACTGTTGAGGGCACCCAGCTCGGTGCCTCTGTTATCAACATGACGCGGACCAGCTGCAGCAGCACTTCTGCAGTTTGTTAGAGGTGCAAGCGAGCGGGCCCGCCGGACTGAGCCTGCTGAATCGGAATGGCGGGAGCTGCGCAGTCTGTGCTTCAACCAGCCCTCCAGGTGATCCTCATGCAGGTCAAGTTTGAGAACCACTGTCATGCACGTTAACACGCATGCGCTCACTCCACCATGTGTTGATTTGGAAAGTGAAATGTGTAAGTACACGGCCGCCTGGTTTTTGTTTTTGTTTTTGTTTTTTTGGCTCCAGAATGCAGTTTTAGTTTGGGGGGGGCAAAATTCAAATCTTGTTTCCTTATTTGATAAATGAAATACCTTACAATTTTAAGGGTCCAGCCCAAGATTAAGTCCACTTTTTAACAGCAGGACGCTCAGAACACACCTGGTCACAACTTCCATTTACCGAGGGCGTGTTACGTGCTCAGCCCTGCTCCACCAGCGGCGATGGGACCAAGCCCACCTCAATCCTCGCCCACGTGCGGTCACGTGAGCTGCAGGTACAACCCGAGGCCTGGGCAAGCTGTGGGCGGGCCTAGCGAGGCGGGGGCGGGGCCTAGCGAGGCGGGGGCGGGCTATTCTGGCCCTGCCTCCGCCTGCGCCCCATCGAAACCGCCATCCACGCGGCAGCCAATCAGCGCGCAGCACGGGCCCGCGCCCGCCGTGCCGTTAGCTCGCTCTCACGTGCAGTGCAGTTTACCCCTTGGAATCAGTGTCCACCCGCCCAGAAAAGAGGGCCCGGTGCGCTTCCGCCGGCTCGGGCGCCCCGCAGTCGCCCAGGAGCGGGAGCCCACCACGGCCAGCTCGGTGAGAGCGGGCGGCGCGGCTCTGCGGGGCCAACGTCGGGGCACGAAGTCACGAGTCCCGGCGCGGAGGGATCCGGCGCGAGGTAACCGTTGGCGGCGCGGCGGCTACTGTTAGTGCCGCGCGGGCGAGGGCGAGGGCGAGGGCGCGGGCGCGGGCGAGGGCGCGGCTGCGGGTGCGAGGGCATCGCTGCGGACCGGCCCCGGCGCCAGTCGGGCTCGGCGGCTTCCCTCCGGCTGCAGCCTGCGGGTCTGGTGAGGCCGCGGCCCTGTGGCGGGGCGTCCACCTTGCGGCCACACAGCCCCTCGGCGGCGCGGACCCCGGGGCCTCAGCCCTCAGCGGGCGCGGGTGGGGGCGGGCCGGGCCGGGCCGGGCCGGCGGGCCTCCCTGGGGCGCCGGTGCCGGGGTGGCGGGGAGGCCTGGGTGCCGCGGGGTGGAGGCCGTAGTGACCTAGGTGGCGTCCAGCTGGCTGTGAACACCGGCTCGGCTCCTCGTCTCGGGGGTGACAGTGTAGCTCGCGGTCCGGCCGGGGGCGGGGGGCAGAATGGGGGTGCACAGCCGCGCCCCGCAGCGGTGCGGCGGACCGCCTGGGTGGGGTGCGGCGGGTCGTGCGGTCCCTCCGCGGTCCCTGGAGCCGGCCGAACACCAGCTTCGGGCCCGGGCGGGCGGAGGCGCCTCATCTGATGCGCGTTCCCTCCGGGTCCCAGGCGCGGCGGGCGGGGAGCGCGCTTCCAGAGCTAAGGCACTCGTGTGAAGAGAGCCCCTCTCGGGGCGGCAGCTCCGCTCACTGCCGGGCTCTGGGAGTTCGCCCACGCAGCCACTGCGCGGTCGCCACGCTCTGGGCCGCGGAGCGGAGGGCCAACCTGCGGTTCCGCCGGCCCGGAGGAGCGCTGAGGTGTGTGCGTGGACGCGAGGAGGAGGAGGCCGGTTCCCATCAGCGAGGTGGCTGCAGATGGTGGTGACAGCCCCGCAGACAGCTTTGTGGAGGAGGGTGGGAGAGGCGGCCTCCGAGCTGCTCCCTGAAGGATGAGCCCGGACCCTCCAGTTTAGACAGGAGGGTGGGGCACTTGGGCAAAGCACGTGCCGTGAGACAGAGCGAATCCTGGAATTTACAACGGCTGGTGTGAGTGGAGGAAAGCAATGTTTGCTGCAGTCTAAACCAGAGGTCTCCAGAGTTGGGAATATACCCCAGTGTGCTCAGGGTGTCAGTTACGTATGGACAGCCATCGTCTCATGTATGTAGTATAAACACAGAATAATTTATAATGGTGTTAAAATCAGTTATAATATGCTAGCGCCTCAGCATATTGTGTTATGTAGCCTACTTTGGAAATTGCTGACTTAGATTGCAAAGGTTTTTACAGTTAGCTAATGTATTTTTAGTCCTTTTAGAACAGGATAGGAAGTCAAAGAGGTCTTTAGACGTGGACAGTGTGATTAGATTTGTCATGGATTTTTCTAGGAAGATTGTCTTGGGACAAAAAACCTCATAAGAAAGAGATCCTGACTTAAAGCGGAGTGGCCTGAAATGTAATGATGTCATAACCTGTCCCCCTTTAGAACCTTCAGTGACGTTCCCTGATTTGAGCGTCAAGTCCAGGCTCATTACACCGCAGTCACACTGCGCGTCTTTCAGTTCTCTAGACAAGCCAAGCTCTCAGCACTTAGTCGTGGGTTGTCCCCTCTTGCCTGAAGAGTGGCGCCTCCTCCCAGTTCCCAGTCCTCCTGCAGCTCAGTTCAACTGTTCACTTCATTGGAGGCAGGCCTCTTCAGTATGTAAATTCGCTCCTGCTTTCCTTTTTGTGAGAACACAGTGCTAATTTCCTTGGTTAAATTAGTTGTAGTGATGATTTTCTCTGCCTTTTCCACCAGGGCTCATACTTGCTGAATGCTCTCCATGTGCCAGGCACCCTGTAAATGCTTTGTGTGGGTTCTCCTTGAGCCGCACAGTTGGCCTGTGTGGTGTAGCTTATTATAATTCTTACAAGTAAGGATGTGAGTCACAGGTTATGTGATTTGCTCAAGGTCACTTATGTGAAGGAGTAGGATTCGGATAGTCTAGCTCTGAGGTCTCTGCTGATAGTAACCTGATGATACCGCTTTCTGCTCTGTGGTCGGGGGATGACTGGGGAACCTTTTGTACATGATTGTGTATCTGATGCCTAACACAGATCCTGGCTCACAGTAGGTACTCATTAACATGGGGTTGTTGAAGGAATGGAGAGAATTGTTGAACAGATTTGGTAGGAGTAGTTTAGAGATAAATGACTCTGTTTTCTTTAGAGACAAAGTGAATGGTGATGCCCCTTACCAAGAATGAAATTGTGGGACATAAATGATGTGGTAGAAGGGATGAGCTACACATAGAATTGTGGGGAGATCCAGGAGGATGTGGTGTGTATGTGTAAGCTGTATGAAGGTTCTGGCAGGAAACTTGGCATCAGTGCCGACTTTCACAGTAGATTACATACATACCAGGTGTGAAGGAAGGAGGTAGTCACCAACATCGTCTCTTAACAGTTTTACCCTCCTTAATCTCTTTGTAATAAATCAATAGAAAAATGAAATACTTTTAACATAAGTCTTCCATTTCAGTGCCACCACCTAGCACAGGGTCACTTAAATTTGTTGAAAGTAGGGACATTGCCTTAAGATACAATGTGTTAAGTTTAGCAAGGTCTCAGGATACAATATCAACATAGAAATATCAGATTCTGTAGTCTTTTTTTTTTTTTTTGGTAAATTCTTGATATTTTATGTACACAATTATGTCATCTGTGAATAAAAAGTTTCTTTCTCCCTCCCGGCAAAAAAGATACTGTGTTTAAAGTTTAGGGAAAAAAATTACCCAGGAGTTTTAGAACCTTGACTAAATCAGTTTAAAGGCAACATTGTAGAAACGCTCAATTGAGCATTGTCTTGGTAATTTATGTCCTCTCAAGAAAAAGGAAGATGACTGGGAGAGCCCGAGCGAGAGCACGAGGAAGGGCCCGTGGTCAGGAGACGGTGCAGCACGTGGGCGCCACTGCGGTGAGTGCGGGTCGCTTTTCTAGCTACAGAAGGCCTTCTTGAGAGCAAACCGTCGTGAGGCCTGTTAGCGTCGGCTGTCACAGTTAAAAAACTGCCCTGTGAAGGAGACAGGAACTGAACAAGGAAGATCACGTTCTATGCCTGAGGGTTTTGGAAGCTGGTTCTCAGTTAAATTGGTGACCTTTGAAGAAATTCCTTTATGAGAATAAAATACTTGATTACTAATTTAGGTCAGTTTTGGTTGAATGCCTTAGACTTGTTTAAGACTAGTTACTTCCTCTGATAAAAGGGACACTGTTCTCTGTTCGCACGTGACTGCAGAGCCAGCAGCCTGGTCGCGTCCAGCCTGGACCTCAGCCGCCACCGGCAGAAGGGGAGCTGGCCGGCCGCGGACGGCAGAGGGGAGCCGTGGGAGCGACAGCCAAGTCACAAGGTGAAGGGAGAGTGAAAGATGTCGTGTGTACATTTGTGACATTGGGCACGGGACAGGAAGCACCGCTCCTCAGTGAGAGAGAGAGGTCCAGCCGTCCCTTGAGGTGTAGTGGGACCTCTCTGTGCAGCCTGCTGCTACCGGGGGCAGAAGGGGCGTGCAGGGAGTGAGTACCCCGGAGCCCCGCGCTGGCTGTCACAAAGCAATTAAATTCTAAACTTACTGTTAATTTGCTCGCTATGCATTAGTAAGCCATTTTAGAACATTCTCTTGGTATCTTTAGTGATTTCATCAAAGCTCTTGAACATTTGTAACTTTGATTTATAAAAAGTTTTTACATGTCTTGGTTCATCCTGTTTTCTCAGCTGCAAGTTGGCGTTGTGAGAGCCAGTAGAGTTAAAACACCAGTTCTGATTCCCAAAATTGTGCTTTTTACTGCATTGTTGCAGAAATGAATTATTTGGATGCTTGGTTTGAGGGTCTCCAAAAGTTATTAAGTTTGGTTTTGGTATAGGAAAAAACTGACCTGTATGCCTTTACAGGAAATTAATGTAGTAATATTGGCTTTTATGCCCTGGGGTGGGTATGGGAAATGGGCTATTCAGTAAAATAGCGTTGAGACAAATGGAAAACTAGCAGACAAAGCTGGGTCCTTGCTTGTTGCCTCGCACTGAGTTTCCATGTACTCCAAATATTTGGTCATAACCAACGACACCAGAAAATTAGAGGAAAACATGGCTGAATCTGAAGTAAACTTTGACACAGTCTGAAGTGAACTGTGACAGGTACTGTCAGTGTCAGAAGACAGCCTGGAAACTTACTGACCTGATGGAGGAGTGTCTCTGGCATGCTGAGTGCTGTGAATCTGTGATGCTCCCAAGCTGGTGGGAAAATGGACAGAGGAAATGGCAGTGCGTTGAAAACCACAAAGGCCACTGAGAATGGTAGCCTTATCGTTACATTTAAATTAAACTGGAACATTTGTTTTCTATTTATTCTTCATTTTACTTTCTGCCAATGTTGGCAACTGTAGAGCCGGAACTTGTGCTCTCTGTAGGGCTGTTCAGTTGTACTGACCTTTGGATACATTTTGTAACGTGTGCATCATTACACTCTCGTTAGCAGTTCATTCATGGGAGTGCACCCAGACGCCGGGTGAGTACAGGACTTGTGTGAGGGTGTTACCTACAGGCAATACCCCCCAACTGGAAACAACCACTGAGAGGTGAAACCTGTGCTTTAACAGTAGAGTATCAGTTAGCCATTTTCAAGAATGCAAAAAACCGCTTGCAATGAAAACGAGTTGTAAAACAGAATTACTTTTGTATTTTTAGTAAATACATGTATGTGTATGTACGTATTTTCTGTATAGAAAGTTTTTAGGAAAAATGCATCCATTAATAGTGTTTCATTTGAAGGCTCAGTTGGAAGACAGAAGGTCTTTTGTTACTTACTTCATATATCTAATTACATATCTTACTCTTGTGGTACTACAAGCTGTTTTATTTTTTAAGGTGCCTGATGACAAGTCATTCTGGGCATTAATCTTTTATTTATAGGATTTTATCCAGTCATCTTCCCTAGATGCCTCAGTTCTTTTTTTTTTAATTACCTATCTAATCCAAAAAGTGAACAGTGGGATACAGTCTATCCTGTTTAAATGTATCATAGTAAGCTACAAAAGATTCTAATGATAGAAACTTGAACTTGCATGAGTTTCAAAATACAACCAAGTAAGAATTCCGTATCCAGCATTATAGCAGGCTAGGTAGTCTCCAACTACATACCTTAATGTACTAGATTTTAAAATATCTTTTTAAAAAATTCATTTGATCTGGCAAGAGAGTTGGAGAATCTTCAGAGGTCAGAAATGATGAGAACAAATCCAGAAGGGGAGTCAAGTGCTAAAACCAGTGACTCGCCAAGAAGCACCTCAAATCACTTGCTTTTGTTTTTCCCACCGGGTTTATTGGGAGATAATTGATGTGTATCACTGGGTAAGTTTAAGGTAATGCAGCATGATGGTTTGATTTACAGATACTGTGGAATGACTACCTCACTAGGTTCAGCAAACACCATCTTCTGATAAAGATACAGTTGAAAGGAAACAGGAAAAGGGATTTCTCCTTGTGATGAGAACTCTTAGGATTTGCTCTCTTGACAAACATCCCATACAGCCTACAGTTGTGTTAGCTATAGGCCTCATGTTGTACATTATATCCCTCGTGCTGCTCTGTCTTACAACTGGAAGTTTCACGTCTGGACCACTTTCCTCCAGTTTCCCCTCTCCTACCCTCTGCCTCCGGTAACAAGTCTGATCTCTGTTTCTGTGGGTCTGGTTTCGGTTTCTGTTTTGAGATTACCCATATAAGTGAGATCATAGAGTATTTGTCTTTCTCTAACTGATTTCATTTAGCATAATGCTTTCAGGGTCCATCTATGCTGTTGTGAGTGGTAAGCCTTCCTCAGTTTTTATGGCTGCATAATGCTTCATTGTATATGTGCACAACTTTTTTATGCATTCATCTATCAATGAACACTTAAATTGTTTCCAGGTCCTGGCTATTGTAAATAATGCTGCTACCAACTTGGAGGTGCAGGTATCTTTTTGAGTTAATATTTTTGTTTCCCTTGGGTACATTGCCAGAAGTAGAATTGCTGGATCATGTGGTGGTCCTGTGTTTAATTTTTTGAGTGGCTGCACCAATTTAAAATCCCACCAGCAGAGCACAAGGATTCTTTTCTCCACATCCCTGCCAGCATTTGTTATCACTTGTCTCTGATGATGGTCGTTCTAACAGGTGATACCTCTTTGTGGATTTAATTTCCATTTCCCTAATGACTAGTGATGTTGAGCATCTTTTCATGTACCTGTAGGTCTTTCGTGTATCTTCTTTGGAGAAATGTCAATTCAGATCTTTTGTCCGTTTCTAAAATTGGCTTATTTGGTTTTTTGCTGTTGAGTTGTATGAATTCTTCATATATTTTAGCTGTTAACCCCTTATCAGATAGAAGGTTTGCAAATATTTTTCTCATTCTGTAGGTTGTCTTTTCATGTTGATGGTGGTTTCTTCTCTTGTACAGAAGCTTTTTAGTTTGTAGTCCCACCTGTTTATTTTTGATTTTGTTGTTTGTGCTTTAGGTGTCACATTTTTTAAAATAATCATTACCGAGATCCATGTCAAGGAGCTTTTTTCCCCGATGTTTTGTTCTAGGAGTTTAATAGTTTCAGGCCTTACATTTAAGTCTTTAATCCATTTGTAGTTAGTTTTTGTGAGTGGTGTAAGATACGGCTCCAGTTTCATTCTTTTACATGTGAATAGCCAATTATCCTACGACCATTTGAGACTGTAATGTTTTCCCATGGAGTATTTTTTGCTTCTTTGTCAAATATTCATTGACCGTATACGCTTGAGTTTATTTCTGGGCTCTTGATTGTGTTCCATTGGTCTGTGTGGCTTTTTTGTGCCAGTGCCACACTGTTCTAATGACTATAGTGGAACAGTATATTTTGAAGTTAGGAAGTGTGATGCCTCCTGCTTTGTTCTTCACTTCAGTCCTGTTGAAGCTTAGACTATTTGACATGTTTAGCTGTGTTCAGCATATTCAGAATTTCATTGAATGAAATATAACTGTACGAAAAGATATGCTGAAGCTGCTTTAAAAACATTTCCTTATTTCAGCTTTAAAATGCAAATAAAATGGCAGGAAATACCGAAATCTAAATATTCTCTGTATTGATCTTCACTAAAAATTCTTAACAGTTATTCATGAATTTAATTCTATGAAACTCAGTTCCCTATCTGTAAAAAGTACCTGCCTTTATAGGTAAGGGTAGGATTAAGTAACCCTCAGGTGACAAGGCCCTGTTTTACCACCTTTCACTGCTCTTAGAAGTGTTATATCTGAGAAGTGCTTGTTACAGCAAATGTTCAAATGTTTTAGAAATTTAAATAACGACTCTAACAGATTATCATTAATGAGACATTGCTTAGGACCTTGAATTTTCACTCTGTTAGGGGTGTGGATACGTTGAAGGACTTAAATAGAACAGTAGCAAGAACTGGTCTGTGTTTTTAATAAGTCACTCTGGCAGCTGGAATTAGCAAGGTTTCCAGTTGTATCCATTTTGAAATCTGTCATCTTTCTAGATTGACAGTTAATCAAGCTTTGACTGAAATATAATAGCGGTATTATACGTAGCAAGGGGAACAGATTTCATTGTTGTTTACATTCAGAAACTTGCAATCAGGTTTTGGTAGCCAGAATTTAATTTTTTCAAGAGAATCTCAAATTTTTCAGGGCAAAATTCAAATCAAGGCTTTATGACCTGTTGTTGCTGTCAGCTTGGATTCAGTTTACCTGACCTTTGTTAGTGTGGTTAATCCATGTGTTACTTAAACTGAAGGTCTTTGGGATACAAAGTTTGCCAAGGGAGACAAATGGAAACAGTTACACATTTAAAGGACTTCTAAGCAGAGCCCGTGAAAATCGGGAGGCGCAGGAATCAACATATTTAGTGTACCTTTAAAGAGCTTTATCAACGGCGGTCTCATTTAAAACACTACATGCCTGTAAAGTTTATCATCAGTTTTTCAGGAGACGAAATTGAAGCTCATACTAGAATAACTTGTTTCCAAGGTGTACCGGGAACTGATATATTTAGCTTAAGCTACATTACTTCTCCAGTGAAGTCCAGAAGCTGGCACTTCTGGGCTAGTTTGGACATTTGTGGTCAGAAGAGAACTGGGCTCTTTTGTCTTTTTGTTGTCTCCTCCGAGTCCGTGACCTCTGCCATTAAGACTCAGGTTTTGTTCAGAATGTGTGCTTGAGCTCCCTCCTGCCATCACATCCAGATTCCAGGTGGGACTGGCAGCTAGGGGCGGGGAGCACGTAACAGCCAGCTAGTGACTCCAGAGGTGCCTTCCCAGAAGTGTCGCCCGGTTAATTCCTGCATCAGCCTCTTAGGCCATCCTCACCTGCCAGGAAGGTGGAAATTCTAGCCTATTAGGCATGTTACTCCCAAAATAAACTTTTTAAAGAAGAATGGAAGATTGGTTATTGGGTAGTCAGCAGGCTCTGCCACACAAGGAGAAAGCTAGGATGTAACACTTGCTTACAAAACCCACGTCATGCTATTGATACGAGATGCTTAACTTTCCACAGACTAAAGGACTTAATAATTTAGAGTATTTTAAGCACAGTTTTTGCAACTAAGCATGAACTGGTAGTTAACTATCCCAGTAGATGTGTTTCATGGCCCAGGATATACATGGGCCCATCCCATCTATTCTGCTAGTTCTTGAGGGACTTAGTGAGGAAGTGACATTTTAGACTTAACATTTTCTGTTTCAGGCTGCACATTTAAATCGCATGAATTACCAGTTCCTATTGCTATAATTACGTCATAAAATTGTGGAAAATGCTGTTGTTAAGGCCCGTAGGTGGTAATCAGGCCTACAGTACAGAAAAATAATCACCCAGTCGACAAGCATGCTCCCAAGTTCTTGAACCCTTCCAGTAGTCACGATGTTGTAAAGGTGTGTGTGTCTTGTCAGGGAGCTGGGTTTGCCCGGCGCAGTGACGAGAAAGGCCTTCATGGAAAAGGCTGCAGCTGAGAAGTGACTCTCTCCTCTGGCTGGCGGGTCCCTGAAACGTCTGATGGGATGCTCCCCATGGTTGTCAGCCCCTCAGTAGCCGTTGGGTCCAGGCAGTGCACCGCTTTGGAAATTGTCATCCTGCATTTCACGCTTCATACTCCTTAGGTGTGTAACTTTTTATTATTTACTTATTTTTATTTTAAAGAACTCCAGATATCCGCCGGATTTCAGGAATTATCTCTGTCAGAGAGAGGGGGTCGCCGTAGAGACTTCCACGATCTTGGTGTCAATACAAGGCAGAACCTGGATCATGTTAAAGAATCAAAAACAGGTGGGTTAATTATTAACTATGGTTTCATGAGATGGCTTTCCAAGTACACAGGACAGTGAACTGAAGCACTTTTAATTTAGGTATTTGTTCATGTGATGCATTACTGGGGTGAAAAAGCACATTTGGGCAAAGATTCTGCATGGCTGGCTTTTCTGCTTTCCTCTCCCTTTGGGTTTTGAAATCGGTTATAGATGCCTTCGGCTTCACTGAAAGGTTTTACTGTGCACTGCGTAGATCACTTGTTTCTTTTAAAGCTTTTTGCTGTGAAGAGATTTTGTTGGTTCTCTTGTAAGTTACTTAGCCTAGGGAGGGTTTATTTCTAAGTGTATGCTTTTAGTAATTTAACGAAGTGGGCTGGTAGTCCCCAGGTCAGATGTCTGAGAACTTTCATGTTGTCTGCTGCTCTGAGCCCATTTACAGAGCTGTCTGCCTTGTCGTGGTAGGGAAGATTTCAAGAAAGAATAAACTTGATTGTTTGCTAATTGCAAAGTGACTTCCCTTTACAGGTTCTTCAGGCATTATAGTAAGGCTGAGCACTAACCATTTTCGACTGACATCCCGCCCACAGTGGGCCTTGTATCAGTACCATGTTGACTATAACCCACTGATGGAAGCCAGAAGACTCCGCTCAGCTCTTCTTTTTCAACACGAAGATTTAATTGGAAGGTGTCATGCTTTTGATGGAACGATACTATTTTTACCTAAAAGACTACAGCACAAGGTTATTTCAGGTGTCGGGCTGGGGGAAGGGGGGATGGGTATTTCCCCCTCAGAGCAAAGCTGCCTCAGCCTGGGGCAGCTCTCAGAGCCCAGGGTCTCCTGTCTGCTGCGTGTGTGGCGTGCCCGCAGGGCCCTTGGGCACTTTTGCAGCGTTCTGAGGGCCACCTGAGTAACTTCATGATTACAGTTAAGTGATAATGAGGCACTCAGTCACTCTCTTCTAATAGCCATTCTTTTTTTTTTCCTAATTTAAAACTTTTCTGTACTTCTCATTGTTGCCTTATTAAGCAGGCATTATGTGATTGGGCTTATTTTAATAATTAAAATTTGGTTTTCCACTGCCTTGGCTCAGGTTACTGAAGTTTTTAGTCAGACCCGAAATGGAGAGCACGTGAGAATAACAATTACCTTAACAAATGAACTCCCACCGACATCACCAACTTGTTTGCAGTTCTATAATATTATTTTTAGGAGGTATGTTAGTATTTTTAAAAACATTTTATTAAGAATTTTTAAAACATACTCAAAAGTTGAAAGACATGTACTATTAAGTACTTGTATACTTATTACCTAGATTTTACAATGGTTGGATCGTTGGGCCACTCTGAGTTTTAATTGTTTTTAGGTGTGGTGTGCTGATATAAACCTCATTTATTTGCTGTTTAAGCAAGTGTTACGTCTTTGACTTCCCTGTTCGTGTTGACATTAGGGCCTTTAAATCACATTTGAGCTTATGTTAAGAACCATGTTCTCTCAGGAGCTTATCACCAGCTTTGCTTTCCTTCTCGCCTACTGTGGACACCTGTTCAGGAAACAGGACAGGATTTAGGTCTGTTCAGATTTATTTGCTCCGTCATAGGACACATACTGCATGCTCTGTAATTTACTTTCATTGTGGATACTATATTTTCCAAATCCAGAATTTAGAACATGTACTTGATGAAGACCCCCCCCCCCATCCCCCTGCTCAGTGGGAAGCAGTCTGGATGAGGCTGAAGTTGACAGGAATGGTACTGAAACATGATCCTTGGATTTCTGATTTACCTTTTTAAGTTGGGCATAAGATACCTGCCACTGGTGATAGGATATCTGTTTTGGTGGATACTTATTTAAATTAGTGTAATGGAAGATTTATTTTTCTGTAGATGACGGGTTGGCAAACTACTTTTTGCAAAGGACCAGATAGTAAACATTTTAGGTTTTGTGTCTGAGCTCTTTAGCTCTGCCGTTGAAATACAGAAGCAGTCAGTGTATATGAATGAAAGATCATGACTGTGTTCCAATTAAGCTTTACTGGGGAACACTGAAATTTGAATTCCATATGATTCATACATCATTGATTAATCTTTTGGTTTTTTTCTTGACTGTTAAAAAATGTAAAAACAAAAAAGAGTAGCTCCCAGGCCGTACAGAAAACAGGTAGGCTGGATTTGGCCCACCTACAAGCTGTAGTTTGCCAACCCCTGCTCTAAACAATATGCCGCTCTGATTGTAGTGTTAGAGATAGTTAACCAATGTTCACTATCCTGACCTTTCAAATTCTAGGCTTTTGAAGATCATGAATTTGCAACAAATTGGACGGAATTATTACAACCCAAGTGACCCAATTGATATTCCAAATCATAGGTTTGTATGAAGTGGGAAGTTTCTATTCCTTTCTCACAACTTTGAAAGTGATGCCCTATTTTAAATTGATCAAATTTTCTGTGTCTGTTAATGGTACCCATCACATTAGGTGAATGTTTAACTCGGCTTAAATAATAAAGGATACATCTCAGAATACTTGGATTTTAAAAGTCATGTGATCCTCATCCTTCACTGGGGAAGCATAGAGAGTTGTCCTACACGAAGTTTGTATTTGCTCTTAGGGAACAAAATTCATCAGCTGATGGCTGCTTCAGAAGTTACTCTGGTGTCTCAAGACTGCTGCTCACGTGGCTAGACTTCTTACTTTAGGTGCTTTCCGTTAGGCTGGCAGTTTTTTCAAGTCTTAGGTCAATATAAAGAACAGTTTAATGAAGTGTCGATTTCAAATGAAACCTAGAAAAGTATTATAATATAAAATAGCATTCATTGTTGAAGATCTTAAAATGATAAGTCTTCATCTGGGACCGTGTAAAACCTAGAAAAAAATAAATTTACTCATACTTGTACTTTCGGATCCAGTTACTAAAGGTGAAAACCAAAACTTGATACGTGCAAAACATGTTTGGACATTCCTAGAGGTTACTTCATGGCTCTCGCTCTGTTTGACAGGTTGGTGATTTGGCCTGGCTTCACTACCTCTATTCTTCAGTATGAAAATAACATCATGCTTTGCACTGATGTCAGCCATAAAGTCCTTCGAAGTGAAACTGTTCTGGATTTCATGTTCAACTTGTATCATCAAACCGAAGAACATAAGTTTCAAGAACAAGTTTCTAAAGAACTGATAGGTCTAATTGTTCTGACCAAGTAAGATGTTCAGTGATGTAAATTCACAGTGTCACGAGTCTTAAGCTGTTGCTGCTTTCCAGTCCTGTAATGTGAGACAGAAAGAAAGTGGGCTTAAGTTCAGTGACAGCGGCACAGAGGTGGGGGGAGGGTGCTTACAACCTTTCTCAAGAACACGAGTTTTGGGGGAATATTCTCATCTGAAAAGGACACATATCCATCCAATGACTTCTACCCTTTGTAGTTCGATTTTATTTTCTAATAGTAACTTAGTTGCTTCCCCATCCATTTAGCATAGTCTTTAAGAAATTATTTTCCTTTCCTCTTTCTGTAATATTATATATTACCAAGTGATTTGAAATTATATTTTTTAGAGAATGCATACCATCTAGCCTCTCTTTTTTATTTAATAGTAATTCTACACGTTTTAATCAAATACCAATAAACCTCACCTGGTCCATAGGTATAACAATAAAACATACAGAGTGGATGATATTGACTGGGACCAGAATCCAAAGAGTACCTTTAAGAAAGCCGATGGCTCTGAAGTCAGTTTCTTAGAGTACTACAGGAAGGTAAGGAGTTAATGTTGATTTTTATCTTTTTAATGTTGAAGTGCTTAGACCTTAGGGGAAATCTGAAATATCTGCAGTGAAAAATCTGCAGTGAAAATTCTAATAGGTGTATGTATGGAACAAGTGGCTTTTAAAGCTGTATATAAATGTTCATTAAGGTGGTTACAACATAGCTCATTAGCAAATGAGATGTACTCTGTCCTGGCTCCTTTCCTGCAATAGAATGAGGTTACGTTTGAACTTAAGCATGTGGAGGACAAATAGGATAACAGACAGTAAACAATACTAGTTAACCGCTTACCATACTGCCCCTTACTGCATAACCAACAGTGTTCTTTTTAACTTTATCCGGCAGTGGGAGGCTGAAGATCTTTAAACCCTTAACATCAGTTATGATAAATCTGCATGTATGTTAGCAGTTAGCTTTTGTTTTACATATTGACAGAATTCAGACAGACTTGTTTCATGTAGGTGAGATCAGTTTTTTGGGTGCTTTTCTATCAGCAGTTTTACAAAGATGATTCTAGCTTTTGACACTAAATTGAAAAAGAACCAGAGGCAAATAGTAGCAAGAAAGATGAACTACCAGCCAGAAGAAAATAAAGTGTTTGTATAGGAATGCTTACTAACGTTTCAGTGTTCAGAGTTAAACAGATCTGTCCCCTAGATCCTTAGCAGGTCACATTCCATTTGATGTGCTCCGTTAAAAGTGCAGGAGAAGTGTTTCAAGAAAACACCTCAGTTAAAATCTTATCACTTGTCTTTGAAGTGCTAAAATTTATCTCATTTTTCTACTCTTAGATCATTTCCTTTTTCTAAAAAGTGGAATAAATGAACTATTATGTATTTTTGTGTCAGAAGTATACATCTACTAGAGACCTTTGAAATGTCTTTGTGCTGTTGCCTGACTTTCAGCTGCTCTCCTGTGAATGAGAAGGTCAGGTGCCACTCTGGAGGGAAATGGTTCTCTGAGTGGCCATGTTAAGAACTGGTGTTAATCTGGGCAAAATGAGAATAGGCCAAGGGTCATGTCGTCTCAGCTTGATTTCCCTACTGCTGTTTGCAGCCTCTGAAAATTCCTTGAGGACCCAACCATGTTCAGCTTAGACTGTTCTGGGTGTCAGAAGTTACTGTGAGAAATGAGTTTTAGCAGTTTGCTGTGGTTTATTTTAATAATTACTACCAAGGATGGGAAGAAGTGGTATGTATCAACAGCAGATATAAAAAGGACATCATTTGAAAGTTTGATTTAAACCTGAAGCAAGGTCAGGGAAAATTCTCCCCTTCTCTGGCCAGTATTACGGAGAAAAGGGAACCCTCCTACACTGCTGGTGGGAATGCAGTTTGGTGCAGCCACTGTGGAAAACAGTGTGGAGATTCCTCAAAAAACTAGTAATAGACTTACCATATGACCCAGGAATCCCACTCCTGGGCTTATATCCAGAAGGAACCCTACTTCAGGATGACACCTGCGCCCCAATGTTCATAGCAGCATTATTTACGATAGCCAAGACATGGAAACAGCCTAACTGTCCATCAACAGGTGACTGGATAAAGAAGATGTGGTATATTTATACAATGGAATACTACTCAGCCATAAAAACTGATAACGCCATTTGCAGCAACATGGATGCTCCTGGAGAATGTCATTCTAAGTGAAGTAAGCCAGAAAGAGAAAGAAAAATACCATATGAGATCGCTCATATGTGGAATCTTAAAAAAAGTAAACAAAGCATAAATACAGAACAGAAATAGACTCATAGACATAGAATACAAACTTGTGGTTGCCAAGGGGGTGGGGGGTGGGAAGAGATAGACTGGGATTTGAAAATTGTAGAATAGATAAACAAGATTATACTGTATAGCACAGGGAAATGTACACAGGATCTTATGGTAGCTCACAGAGAAAGGAATGTGACAATGAATATATATATGTTCGTGTATAATTGAAAAATTGTGCTCTGCACTGGAATTTGACACAACATTGTAAAATGATTATAAATCAATAAAAAATGTTAAAAAAAATCTTAATGCCTGCTTATTTCTCCATAAGTGGCCTTTTTTAAATTTTTTCATTTTTTTATTGAAGTACAATTACAGTGTGTCAATCTCTAGTGTACAGTACGGTGTCCTACATATACATACATATACAGTCATACATATATATACATATATTCATTTTCATATTTTTTCCATTAAAAGTTATTGTAAGATACTGAATAGTTCCCTGTGCTATACAAAAGAAACATTTTTAAAATCTGTTTTTATATATAGTGGCTAACATTTGTAAATCTCAAAACTCCCAAATTTATCCCCTCCCACCCTCTTTCCCTGGTAACCATAAGATTGTTTTCTAAGTCTGTTTTGTAGATGAGTTCATAGTGTCCTTTTTTTTTTAGATTCCACCTATGAGTGATATCTTATGGTATTTTTCTTTCTGTTTCTGGCTTCACTTAAAATGACATTCTTCAGGTCCATCCATGTTGCTGCAAATGGCATTATTTTATTTTTATGGCTGAGTAGTATTCCATTGTATAAATATACCACATCTTGTTTATCCAGTCATCTGTCAATGGACATTTAGGCTGTTTCTGTGTCTTGGCTATTGTAAATAGTGCTGTGTGAACAATTGGGGTGCATGTATTTTTTCACATTAGAGTTCCCTCCTGATATATGCCCAGGAGTGGGATTGCTGGATCATATGGTAAGTCTATTTTTAGTGCTTTGGGGAATCTCTCTACTGTTTTCCATAGTGGCTGCACCAAAGTACATTCCCACCAGCAGTGTAGGAGGGTTCCCTTTTCTTCACAGCCTCTCCAGCATTTATCGTTCATGGACTTTTGAATAATGGCCATTCTGACTGGTGTGAGGTGATACCTCATCATAGTTTTGATTTGCATTTCTCTGATGATTAGCGATATTGAGCATTTTTTCATGTCTGTTGGCTGTTTGTATGTCTTCATTGGAGAAAAGCTTGTTTAGGTCTTCTGCCCATTTTTGGATTAAATGGTTTGGTTTTTTTTTTTTAACTTGTATGAGCTATTTGTATATTCTGGAAATTAAGCCTTTGTCAGTTGCATCATTTGCAAATACTTTCTCCCATTCCATAGATTGTCGTTTTGTTTTGCTTATGGTTTCCTTTGCTATGCAAAAGCTTATGAGTTTAATTAGGTCCCATTTGTTTATTTTGCTCTTCTATTGCCTGGGTAGACTGCTCTAGGAGAACGTTGCTAAGATTGATGTCAGAGAATGTTTTGCCTATGTTTTTTTCTAGGAGATTTATTGTGTCTTGTCTTATATTTAAGTCTTTATAAGCCATTTTGAGTATATTTTTGTGTGTGGAGTGAGGGAGTGTTCTAACTTTATTGGTTTATATATGCTGCTATCCAGTTTTCACAGCACCACTTGCTGAAGAGACTGTCTTCTCTCTATTGTATATTCTTGCATCCTTTGTTGAAAATTAATTGACTGTAGGCCTGTGGATTTATTTCTGGGCTCTCTATTCTGTTCCATTGATCCATATGTCTGTTTTTATGCCAGTACCATGCTGTTTTGATTACTGGAACTCTGTAGTGTTGTCTTAAGTCTGGGAGGGTTATTACTCCAGCTTCATTCTTTTTCTTCAGTGTTGCTTTGGCAATTCTGGGTCTTTTGTGATTCCATATAAATCTTAGGATCATTTGTTCCAGTTCTGTAAAAAAATGTCCTGAGTAATTTGATAGGGATGGCATTAAATCTGTAGATTGCCTTGGGCAGTATGGCCATTTTAACAATATTGATTCTTCCAATCCAAGAGCATGGGATATCTTTCCATTTCTTTAAGTCTTTAATTTCCTTAACCAGTGTTTTGTAGTTCTCCATGTATAAGTCCTTCACCTCCTTGGTCAGATTTATTCCTAAGTATTTTATTGTTTTGGATGCAATTTCCAAAGAGATTGTTTATTTACTTTCTTTTCCTGTTGTTTCATTGTTAGTATAAAGAAATGCAGCTAATTTTTGTATGTTAATCTTGTATCCTGCTTCCTTGCCGAACTCTTTTACTAGCTCTAGTAGTTTTTGTGTGGAGCTTTTAGAGTTTTCTATATATAGTATCCTGTCATCCGCATGTAATGACAGTTTTACCTTTTCTTTCCAATTTGAATCCCTTTTATTTCTTTTTCTTGCCTGATTGCTGTGGCTAGGACTTCCAGGACTGTGTTGAATAGAAGTGGTGAGAGTGGGCAACCTTGTCTTGTCCCAGATTTTAGTGGGAAGGTTTTCAGTTTTTCACCATTGAGTAATATGCTGGCTGTAGGTTTATCATAAATAGCTTTTATTATGTTGAGATATGTTCCCTTTATACCCACTTTGGTAAGGGTTTTATCATAAATGGGTGTTGAATTTTATCAAATGCTTTTGATTCATCTGTTGAGATCATGTGGGGTTTTTTTTTTTTTTGTCCTTTTGTGGATGTCATGTATCAGATGGATTGATTTGTGTATGTTGAACCATTCTTGTGTCCCTGGGATGAATCCAACTTGATCATGGTGTATGATCTTTTTTATGTGCTGTTGGATTGTGTTTGCTAATATTTTGTTGAGGATTTTTACATCTATGTTCATCAGTGATATTGGCCTGTTACTCTCTTTTTTTGGTAGTGTCTTTATCTAGTTTTGGTATCAGGGTGATGTTGGCTTCATAGAATGAGTTTGGGAGTACTCCCTCCTTTTTAGTCTTTTGGAAGGCTTTGAGAAGGACCAGTATGAGTTCTTTGTATGTTTGGTACAATTCTCCAGTGAAGCCATCTGGTCCTGGACTTTTGTTTGCAGGTTTGTTTGGAGGTGTTTTATTGCTAATTCTATTTCATTTCTGGTGATTGATTTGTTCAGTTAGTCAGTTTCTTCTTGATTCCATCTTGGTTGACTGTGTGTTTCCAGAAACTTGTCCATTTCTTCTAGGTTGTCCAGCTTGTTTCCATATAGTTGTTCATAGTATTCTCTTATGATACTTTGTATTTTCTTGGTATTGGTTGTAATTTCTCCATTTTCCTTTCTTGTTTTGTTTATTTGTGCTCTCTCTCTCTTTTCTTCTTGGTGAGCCTGGCCAGAGGTTTGTCAATTTTATTTACTCTTTCAAAAAACCAGCTCATGGTTTGATTGATTTTTTTGTATTTTTTTTCTCTCTGTTTATTTTCTCCCTGATCTTTATTATTTCCTCCTGCTGGCTTTTGGTTTTGTTTGCTCTTCTTTACCTAATTCTTTATTTTTTTGTCACTTTTTTTTAACATTTTTTATTGATTTATAGTCATTTTACAGTGTGTCAAATTCCGGTGTAGGGCACAATTTTTCAGTTATACATGAACATATATATATTCATTGTCACATTTTTTTCTCTGTGAGCTACCATAAGATCTTGTATATATTTCCCTGTGCTAATACAGTATAATCTTGTTTATCTATTCTACAATTTTGAAATCCCAGTCTATCCCTTCCCACCCCCCACCCCCTTGGCAACCACAAGTTTGTATTCTATGTCTATGAGTCTATTTCTGTTTCGTATTTATGCTTTGTTTGTGGGGTTTTGTTTTTATTTTTTTAAGATTCCACATATGAGCAATCTCATATGGTATTTTTCTCTTTCTGACTTAACTTCACTTAGAATGACATTCTCCAGGAGCATCCATGTTGCTGCAAATGGCATTATGTTGTCGGTTTTTATGGCTGAGTAGTATTCCATTGTATAAATATACCACATCTTCTTTATCCAGTCACCTGTTGATGGACATTTAGGCTGTTTCCATGTCTTGGCTATTGTGAATAGTGCTGCTATGAACATTGGGGTGCAACTGTCTAATTCTTTTAGATGGTAGGTTAGATTGTTTATTTGAGACTGTTCTTTTTTGAGAAAGGCCTCTATTGCTGTGAACTTCCCTCTTCAGACTGCTTTTGCTACATCTCATAGATTTTGTGTGATTGTGTTTTCATTGTCATTTGTCTCAAAAGTATTTTTTAATTTCTTCTTTGATCTCATCATTGACTCATTGGTTTTTTTAGTAGCATGTTGTTTAATCTCCATGCTGTCATTTTTTTTCTCCTTTGTTTTTCTCTGGTTGAATTCTAGTTTCATGGCATTGTGGTCAGAAAAGATGCTTGAAATAATTTCTGTCTTAAATTTGTTGAGGCTTCTTTTGTGCCTGAGTACATGATCTGTCCTAGAAAATGTTCCATGTACACTTGAAAAGAACATATATTCTATTTTAGGGGGATGTAATGTTCTGAAAATATCAACCAAGTCCTACTGTTCTGTTGCGTCATTTAGTATCTGTTGCATTATTGACTCTTGTCTGGAAGATCTGTCCAATGATGTTAATGGGGTGTTAAAGTCCCCTATGATTGTGCTCCTATTAATTTCTCCCTTTATGTCTGTTAATACTTGCTTTATGTATTTAGATGCTCCTGTATTGGGTGCATATATGTTAACAAGTGTAATATCCTCATCTTGTATTGCTCCTTTAATCATTATACAGCGTCCTTCTTTATCTTTCTTCATGGGCTTTATTTTAAAGTCTGTTTTGTCTGAAATCAATATTGCTGCTCCTGCTTTCTTGTCATTTCCATTTGTATGGAGTATCTTTTTCCATCTTCTCACTTTCAATCTGCGTGTGTCCTTCTCCCTATAAAGTGAGTCTCTTGTATGCAGCATGTTGTAGGTTCTTATTTTATTATCTGGGCTGCCACTCTGTCTTTTGATTGGAGCATTTAGTCCATTGACATTTATGGTAATTATTGATAGATACGTGTTTATTGTTATTTTGAACTTAGTTTTCCAATTGTTTTGGTATTTTCTTTGTTTTTTCTTTTTCTTTTTGTGGTTTGATAAGTTTCCTTTATATTATTATCTTGGTTTCTTTTTGGGTTTTGTGACTCTTATGTGCTTTTTGACTTGTGGTTACCCTTTTTTTTTTAAGTATATTAACCCATTACTATATCTGTTTCCTTTAAACTGATAGTCATATGAGCTCAAACCCATCCTAAAAAGAACAAAAAAAAAACCTCTGTTTTCTTGCTCCCCTCTCCCACCCTTAATGATTTTGATGTCCTGTTTTACATCTTCATGTTTATTCTGTTATAACTCATTGTTGTTATCGCCTTTCCAGTTATGGTTTTCTCTTTTCTATAGCATCCTGCTGCTTTTCTATTTTGAGTAGACCTTTCAGTATTTCTTTCAGCATAGGTTTACAATTGCTGAATTCTTTTAGTTTTTGCTTGTCTGTGAAGTTCTTTCTCCTTCTATTCTAAGGGATAGCCTTGCTGGATAAAGTATCCTAGATTTTAGCTTTTTCTCATTCAGAACTTTGAATATATCTTGCATAAGTGGCCTTGTAAACACTGACATCCTTAAAGGTTCTGCCTCAGGTCCCCTGTTACTGGGATATATTCTAGGTGGTCTCCAGTCTATGCTGAGACTTCAGGTATGATATGTTAACAATTCTCACATTTCTAGCTCTAGCCCTAGACATGTCTAAACTTACTTGTTGTAAATATTTGGATGGCTCAGGGATACCCTGCATGTGACTAGCACTGGACATGTGCCGTCCCCTCACCTGGCCCTGGGGCAGTGCTCTTCATCAGTGCAGGGAATGTCACTTCCACCAAGTCAGGGACTTTGCAGTTTACACAGCCCAGTGCCTAACTAGGCCCTTGGGTACTGGAATGAGCAAATGAATAATGGGTAATTCAGACATTGCTCAGACCTCCGTGCCTCTCTCCCTTACCTGTCCAATTATCTGTCAGAGCCCATCACCCCCCCCCGAAGTACCTTCATTTTTCTCTTTCTCAGTGACTGCCGTCTTCCTTCTAGGCTCCACTTCTCTTACTTATTCAGCTAGTCTCTTACTTTTCATTTCTCATGCTTTCTAAACTACATTTTCAAACTCATACAAATCTGATACTACTTTTATGCTACCCAGAGTAATTAAGTGGCTGCCCATTGCTCCTGTGACTTGCCTAGTAAGCACATTTTTCTTTACCCAGTGAGTCCCCGAGTGGTGTGGCCCTGCTCCCTTGCTGATCTACGTGTCGTCACTTACCCCAGCCCCCTGTTACGGCCATGGGACTTCCTCGCCCAAAGCACTCTGCGCGCTCCACTCTTGCTCTGAGGCTTACGTCCCAGCTTAGCTGATTTCTTCTGGGAACCAGGAATAAAGGTGTCTAGTGGCCATGATCAATCAGAAGGTGGTGGCGTTGGGGTATATGAAAGAATCAAGGCAGTCTTAGAACTTCCTAGTAGAAATGCAGTTTTAGTAATAAGTGATGGCTTCGATCTGATGCATTGAAGATAATATCTAGGAAACAGTGGGAGAGGAGGGCCTTTGGAAGGGAAGATCATTAGTCAAATCAGTTTAAAAAAAAGTTTAAGAGTAATATTAAACAAATGAATGTGCTAGTTTTTCAGATTTAGGGGGAAATGTTAAAAGAACTGACAGGCTGTCATTTAGGCACTGAGAATATAGAATCGGGGTGGAATCCCAAAGCTCTTTAATTAAGAACTACACACTTAAGGCTCTTTGGTGAAATGGAGAATAGGGACCCTCCTGAAACCACTGCCACGTTTCTGCATGTGTGCACCCAAGTGAGCAGTGTGTGAGCGGGGGGCTGGTACTAGACCCCTAGTGAGGAGAAGAGTGCGATAAAGTAGGAAGTACAGATCCATGGGGATGAGGCCAGTTGTGCACGTTGTACTTGGAATTTTCTGTTCTGAAATAATTTTCCCCTGGATGGTTGGTGAAGAGTTGAATGTAAGACAAAGTCAGTGACGGGCTAGAATTTGTGGTCTCTTAATTCATGGCAGTAGGTGGCAACCTCGTCCGCATGATAGGAATGAGGAAGGGACAAGTGCCTTAGCCTCTTGAGAGACCAAGACACATGAAATGGCTATGATGATACTACTCTCTTGTACGCTAAATGGAGATGTGTGATTTTTGTTTAATAAGAAGTTGGAGCTGAATTAATCAGGGCATTAAAAGATGCTAGGAAGAGCGTACAGGAGATGATGGGAAAGCGGATCTTTAAGCCACGGAGCCAGAGAGTCTAGTGCGGTTAACGCCGGTAAAGTCTGCCGTGGCCTCGAACCGCAGGGCTGAGCCGGGGGCCCAGGAGCTGTCTCATAACGTACCTTAGATCAGGAACATCCGCATTTTTGTTTATAAGTTGTGAAAACTCATCTTAGTGATTACATGTGGGGAATCTTCAGATGGGAAATTTCATACTGCTAAACTGAAATTCAGCTTCACAGTATCAACATTTTGTGGAAACTTTTCCTAATTAAACATGTCCTGTCACGCGCACACTCTCCCCCTTCCCTGCGTTGTCTGACAGTGAGACTCGTTTGTGAACTAGTCCTCGCTGTGACGTGAGTGGTTGTGGCAAAGCTGTGCTGAGCCGAAGGCCTGGAGTCACACCGACTGCCATTTCTAAACCACGGAATCAAAAAGTGCAGTGAAGAGAGCTGACTAAAAGTCAGACCCGGAGCCTTACTACCCGTGACTATCTAATTTTTTTAGGAAAAAAGATGAGATACTCAGCAAAATACATAAATCTCAGCCTGTTTTACATAGGATTAAAAACACAATTTTTATACTTTACTTGGAAACTGGTACCAGCCATGCTGTTGGCATTGTTCATTTTAAAAGCCTTTCTGCCCATTGACTTGTTACTGAGGCATTTACTCTGAACAGCGATCCCTTTCTTCCCTTGAATAGCAATATAACCAAGAAATCACCGACTTGAAGCAGCCAGTTTTGGTCAGCCAGCCTAAGAGGAGGAGAGGCCCTGGCGGCACGTTACCCGGCCCTGCGATGCTTATTCCTGAGCTCTGCTACCTGACAGGTACCGCCGACCGGAGCCTCGAGCTCGTCGGCCCGCTGTGTGTCAGAAGCCACGCAGCACCCCCCCCCCCCCCCCCCCCGGAGCCCTGCACCTGCTGGGTTTCCTCGGAATCCTGTCACGTGTCACACCCTGCTCTCCCGGCGCTTGTGCTTGTTCCTCTGACCATTTACCTTTAAATGTTCTGCTTGAAGGTCTAACTGATAAAATGCGCAATGATTTTAATGTAATGAAAGACTTGGCTGTTCATACGAGGCTAACCCCAGAACAGAGGCAGCGGGAAGTGGGGAGGCTGATCGATTACATCCACAAGTAAGGCATCTGCGCTGCTCTGGGGGGTGGTTTCCATTTTTACTTTGTGTGGGTTTGTGGGGGTGACAGAGTAGTTTGTTTTCATTTTGTATTTGTTCTATTGGGGGGGGTTCTTTTTGTTTCTAAGGGAGGCTACTGTCTGTCAGGGATAATTGAGGCGAACCTGGTGGTAGCCTGGGGTATTTCTGATTCTTAATAGAAGACTAGGAGGTGAAATTGGGACAAAGCTGTCTTGTTATGGTGTCGTGCTTACTTTGAGGAGATAGTGTGGGCATCAGGACTTTAAAGGGTGTCACGAGGGGAAACGTGTGACGAGAGAGCAGACTGTCCTGCGTTCCCGGCAGCCTCGCTGGGGTTTCAGTCCTGAGAAGCAGTGATGTGCGCTGTAGTTAGTTGCAGTCGGTCTCTCGTTGCACGTGCATCCGTTTTTGCTGTGTTCCCTTGCATTTAATGGCGTATAAATGTGTTAAATTTACAGAGATGATAATGTTCAGAGGGAGCTTCGAGACTGGGGTTTGAGCTTTGACTCCAACTTACTGTCCTTCTCAGGAAGAATTTTGCAAGCAGAGAAGATTCATCAAGGTGGAAAAACAGTAAGGCTTTCTTCCCGGCGTCAGCAGGCCGGCTGGGGGCGGGCGCCCGGGACAGCAAGCACCAGTCACCTAGCTGCACGCCTGCGTCCTGTCCCCTCCCTGCCGCGTCCGCCCGCTGTCAGCCCGCGTGACGGCGGCCCTCGGAGCGGGGCTGGGTGCCCCTCACGAGGAGCGCTCCCCGGCCGTGTGGCTGCGCTTCGCCTGGGCCGTGTGCTGGTTAGGGGTGTATGTTCAGTATTGCGGTGCCTTTTATATTTTATCCTCAGAAAAGGAAAGCAGGTATTCTGAACATTTTTGTGTGTGTAATTGAAGCCCTACAAGCTCCAAAGTTTTAAAAAACTTTTATAAAAAGCTATGCCCTTCTGCCTTCTAAATGTTCTATGAATAACAACCTAGTCACGCAGCGCGGTATTTTACTTGCAGTTGTTCTTGTCACCCGCCGTAGTAGAAGTCTGCGTCCCCGTGTGAGCGCTGCCCTGGGGGCACCCGGGGCCCCGTGCGGGGGACGCCGCCAGGCGCTCGCCCCAGCCTTGCTCGCTGTCTGCCTGGCCGTCAGCTGCCGCCAGAGCGCGCTTTCGGTATCTGACCCCTTGGTCATAAAGCTGCTTAACCTTCAAGGCCTTGTTTTTCTCACATCTTTATCGTGAGGGGAGTAACCTGTCCTTGTAAGATTCTAGGAAAGATTAAAGAGGACTGCAGCTTGGTGTACTGAGCAGTATTTGGTGCAGGTGAGCACTGAGTGGCAGCTGTTAATATGAGTGTACTAGAAACAAAAGTGCCTTAATCCTTTGAATACATTTTGTGTCTTTTTTCCCCACTGAGGGTGTTTCATTTGTCACTGCAGTTCAGATTTAAGAGTAGGAGTCCAAGGTGTAGAATACGCCACGGTAGGATTATAGAAGACAAAATTTTGGCCTTATCGCTGAGAATTTACAGTGGAACTCACAGTGTCTCTGAACTTTTTTCTAGTTTGACTACAATCCACAGTTTGCAGATTGGTCAAAAGAAACAAGAGGTGCGCCACTGATCAGCGTTAAGCCGCTGGATAACTGGCTGTTGATCTATACTCGAAGAAACTATGAAGCAGCCAATTCATTGATACAAAACCTATTTAAAGTCTCACCAGCCATGGGCATACAAATGAAGAAAGCAGTAATGTAAGTTCATCAAGTCATCTCTGCTCTGAAGGGTGATTAGTACTCACTTGGAGGGTGTGGGAGCTCAGACTGTCACTAAGATCATTAAAAACATCAGGTTCTCTTAGTTTGCAGACCTGCTGCAGCTTCTGCAAGGTGCGCACAGAAGCTGGGTAGCAGCCGCGGCCACGGCCGCGTGAGAGAGCCCAGGGGCTGTCCTCAGACTTCCTGCTGTGTGTGGGACACAGTCTTCTGACTGCATGGCTACTCTGGGTGTTTATTTCATTTTTTACACAGAAGCGTTCATGGGTTTTTTCTGTAGGAACCTTTTGTGCATAGACGTTTTTCGTTACTTTTTCTGATCGTTGGATTATGTATTTCCGTTGCAGGATTGAAGTGGATGATAGAACGGAAGCCTATTTAAGAGTCTTACAGCAGAAGGTTACATCAGATACCCAGATAGTAAGTAGCTAATTGATAACGTAGGCAGTTAATTGATAACGTAGGCAGTTGACCTGGAGTCAGTTGTTCTAAGGGGGATTTGTAAATCTTAGAAGCTGAGTTCATTTTTCTTAATGTTAATGTTAAAATTAGGTTCCCAAACCAGCCGCAAAATACATACTTCGCCTTCCTAAGACAGCTAAGCTAATGCTGGCTCTAGTTATGCACCTAGAAATTTGTTGTCAGTGCACTGCCAACAGTGGGGAAGGGACAGAGAAAGCTACCTTAAATTTACCCAAACTCACATGCTTTCACTATTCCAGAGAATCTGGGGGAGGAAACTCACGAGAGGAAAAATCAGTGCTTAGTTGTTTGGCACACACAGTGTAATTATGGAGTACATTTGTAATTACACTTAAGTGTAATTAGTGAGGTGACAAAGACAGGTTGAATGATAAACGACACATCTGTGTTGCTTTAAAACTAAGAAATGAATGGCTTCATCTCATCTGTTCCTTTTAGTCCTTCATCTAGTACTTAAATGCCATCAGGTTGTGTGGAAACAGGGAGACACCCGGGGAGGAAGATGATGGTTTGGGACTGTGGAAGAGAAGGACGCGACTCTGGGGGTGTACAGTGGAGAGAGAGCACAGCAGTGAGGGGAGAGCAGAGTTGAGCCCCGGGACTTAACTCGGAGCCCCAGGGTTTGGGCAGGGGTGGGTGACTTGGTTGGCTGGTTGGTCTTTCCAGCTTTTTTGAGATGTGAGTGACACGTAACAGTGTGTACATTCACAGTGTACAGCGTGATGCTTTGGTATGTGTCTGTGTTGCAGAATGATGACTCGGCAGGGTTTGTTACACCACTTCCACCATCTCACACAGTTAGTGTTTTTGTACACGTGGTGATAGTGTTTAAGATCCACTCTTCAAGCAGCTCTCAAGTGTGTAGCACTGGGGCCTCAGAACTTCCCTGGAGCTAGAGGTCTTCCCACCTGGGTGGGCAGGGCTGTGTTTAGCAGGCACTGCATTTCATCTCCAGAGTTGCCATGGACTTCCTAGGAAATTCTGTAGTGTGATCATATTCTCAAGCCAGAGCTTTTAAAGTTTAAAAACGATGATTCCGGGTGGGTCATAATTAAATGAAAAGTGTGAACATTTTAGAAAATCTTTTAAATCTGTCAGCTGGTCGGTTATCACTGACTTGTTTTGCCCTCTTCCCTACTTCTAAATTGTTCCCGGCTGGTGATAGAGCATACTCAACTAAGTTGTCAAGTTTTAATGACAGCTCAGCTTTGCATCGCTTGCTTGCCGTGATTTCTTCATTAGCATCTGTCAGACTTAGTTGAGCATAAGAAGCGACATCTAAAAGTGAGGGTCCTGCTTGTTGGCTGCGTGGCAGAGATGAGTAGTGACTGTTCATACCCCCCGGGGGGGGGGGTTGGTTTCCCGTCTTCTTCCTGGAACTTAGCACCAGTTTCGTAATGTTTGTAATGAGGACATTTTGTTTCTAGGTTGTTTGTCTGTTGTCAAGTAACCGGAAGGACAAATACGATGCTATTAAAAAATACTTGTGTACAGATTGCCCGACTCCAAGTCAGTGTGTGGTGGCCCGAACCTTAGGCAAACAGCAGACCGTCATGGCCATTGCTACAAAGATTGCCCTGCAGATGAACTGCAAGATGGGAGGAGAGCTTTGGAGGGTTGATATGCCTGTGAGTTTGATTTAATTGGTGGATAAAAGTTTTCACTGTTATTTAAGAAAAACGGATTTTTAAAATATTGCTGGTATTCTGTTGTGCTTGAAACTACCATGTTTTTATTAAAGCTAAAGCTAGCAATGATAGTTGGCATCGATTGTTACCATGACACCACAGCTGGACGGAGGTCAATTGCAGGGTTCGTCGCAAGCATCAACGAAGGGATGACCCGGTGAGTGGGCCCCAGTGGCCATGGACGAACTGTGGGGCGCAGGCAAGAGGGCCGGTGTCTGGGGCGTCCGGAGCGTCCAGGGGTGGTGTTGCTTCTTTATGGTTAACCTGCTTTCTCTTGTATCAGATCCAGTAAAACAGCTGGGAGAGAAAAGCAGCCGTTAGCTGCCCTGACATGTCAGCGCCCTTCCCTGGCCCTTAATCTGTAGTGGCCGCACCGCGTCTCCCGTTCACTGAGTGTCTGTATCTGGGGAGGATGCATCTCTTTAACTGTGACTGTCACTAAAACTTTGTTGGATAATTTGACCACTGAGGTGTTCACGTTAGTTTTATTTTGGAAAACCCACTTCAGGTTACCCAGTCACTTGTATTTCAACATAGTGAAATTATCTTTTGGTGCTTTTCTTAGAATTGATGGAATTGCCAAGAACAGGAAGAATGAAAATTGAAGCACTGATGTATTAGCATTACAGCTGGGCATATTTCAAGCTGTTTTATCTCACAAGAAGAGCATCTTGTGTCGAGAGTATAGGAAAAAAAGTGTAGCAGTGAGAGTGCTTCTGTGTGCCTTGAGGTGTAAACCTGGGAGGCATCTCTAGCCATTATGGCTTAAATTTTATTTTCCCCTCAGTGATGGAATTATAATGTTGATTTATAATGAAAGGAAACTTTGTATCATGTTAATTCTGTTTAAGATTTCATAGAGGAAGTTGACAATCATGATTGCTGAGGGTGAAAATAAATGCAGAGCAATTCAGAGGGAAAGACTTGCCGGCAGCTGCGTTCTCACCTGGGTCGTGTTTCCCCCCGCACAGCTGGTTCTCTCGCTGTGTATTTCAAGACAGAGGACAGGAGCTGGTCGACGGGCTCAAAGTCTGCTTGCAAGGTCAGTCTCCTGCCGTGTGTCCAGTCTGGCCTCTGAACTGGGGTCTTCGAGAAATGATAAGACTATGTTTCTGAAAAAACTGGGCCCAGAATTTGATAGAAACGCCATTTTTGCTCTGTGCTAACTTACTTAAAACTTCTCTGGCTTTTCCCAGCTGCTCTGAGGGCCTGGAATAGCTGCAACGAGTACATGCCTAGTCGGATCGTCGTGTTCCGGGACGGCGTTGGGGACGGCCAGCTCAAGGCGCTGGTCAGCTACGAGGTGCCGCAGTTTCTGGACTGCCTGAAGTCTGTGGGGAGAGGCTACAAGTAAGCACGCGAAATGCAAAGCTTTCTCCTGGTTAAACTGCACTTTTGTGTCTTTGAAAGTAATATCATGAGGTGAAAGGTAAGCGAGAAGCTCACGTTGCAAGTGCAGTGGGGCTGGAGGTGGTGGAAGGGGTGGGGCACGTCTCGTGGAAGTTTCTTCGTGGCGGACAGGCTGGAGGCGTAGAGCGGCTGTTCCTTCAAGGAACGACACGCTGAGACGCCTTCACCGGCCGTCTGCCTGATGCCCCTCGCCTAGCGTCTTGTCCCAGCACACGCAGAGGTGTCCACAGAAGCGTTACCGGAATACGTAGTCTGGGTAGTCTTAACGTACTCTGTCTCAGCCTCGTGGTACAGTGAGTACTGTTTGGTTTGTGAGCTCGGCTGGATGGGTGCTTGGTGGGCAGGATGAGGGTGTGTGTTTAGTCTCATGGAGGGAGAAGTCATCCTTCTCCCCCCGGGCCGCGGGCACAGCGCAGGGCAGTGAGTGCTGCTCGTGACAAACGTGGCGTGCGGTCTCCTGCGCAGCCGGGCTGTTTGCTGCCCTCCTCTGCCCTCCTGCGGGGCCTCCTGCCCGTGCTGTTTGGCAGGAGATCACGTATCATCTCAAGATAGCTGCTCTCATAGGTGACATTGTTTAACTTTTTGCTACTTTCTTTATCAGATTTTGAGCAAGTTGAGATGGGGGGGGTGCTGTTGCATTAAGAGCTTAGTGCACAATAAAGGTTTGTGGAAAATCCAGGAAGCTTGTTCCTGTGTGCTTGCACGTGAGTATTTAAATTGGTTATTTTTGCCAGACTTTCTTAGCCAACATTTGTTGTCATTATGAAAAGTGAGGGATTTTTAAATTCATCTCACTGTGCCTGGGCTCAGTGGCCCACAGGATGATCCTGAAGAGCTCATTTCTAGAAGAACCGGAGCGTACTTCCAGGTCTTCTTTGGTCAAACTCTCAAAGACTCCTAAGTATTGACCACATGTTTCTTACGATGAGGTCATTATGTCAGTAAGTTCTCAGAGCAAGTCAGGGGCGTCTTTATCTCTTCTGAAGTAATTCTGTTTTAGATTAAAATGCTAATAAGCATTTTTTAAAGTATTTTGAATGTTGATGTTTTTTCTATTCTCTTGAAATTCTTTATTTTCTCATTAAAATAACAGTACTAATTTCACTTCATTTTGGGCTTTGAATTTCTGTGAGCCTTGTTTTGGGGTCCTCCTCAGGATTTCTGTCCACATGGGAGGGGTGTGGTGTGGTGGTAGGGAGTTGGGGAGGGCGCAGATGGACTGCAACTTCCTTAGTCTCTACTGCTTAGTTTCAGTTATTACTGCAGCACTCAGAATTTCCTAGTCCTAGTTGCCTTTTCCTCATTCCTAGAGAAGAAACTTCTAGAAGAGTAGGGGCTACAGTGCAGGCTCCCCGCACTCCCTTTCGCTGGATATTTGGGGTCCCAGGAAGTGTACGCTGTTGTCCCCACTGGGGCTGCTGCGTCTCTGCTCCTGTGAGTCTTTTGAGCCCTCTGAGTTTGGTTCCCGGAAGGATTGGCAGAAATAGTTCTTAAAGAGGAGGTTGCAGCCCTTCAGGTGAATTTCTGTGCCCCTCCTTGTGGTGTTGTATTGAGTTTGAGGAGGCTGGTGGGGTTTACTTGCCCACCACCCCTTTAGCAGACAGGAGCCCACTGTTGCAGGGAAGGGGCGTGTAAGTTGACTGCTGGACTAGTGCACAGCGGACCAAGCATGAGGTGGATTCCACATTGTGAACTGTGCTGTGATTTGGTGGCGGCAGAGATGAGTGATCAAGGGCAGTATGTCTTAAATTCCAACTTGGCCTTCATCTGTGAAGCAGGGGTGGGCGGGGGGGGGGGGGGGAGCAGCTGACCAAGGTGCTGAAAGGAATGTGAGACTGTTGAATGTGCTTCACACGGTATCCGATGTGCACTCAGTAAGTGGTAGGTAATCCATCTAGAAAAAAGTTTATTTAAAGTTGTATATAAAGTAAAATAATATCCAAGAAATAATTATTCCTTATTTTGAAGAAATGGCAGAGTTCAGTCTTTAATATTTGTAATTATTCTTAGAACCACAGTATTTTTTAATTGAAATGTTAACTCTTTATAAAGATGCATCATGTATCAGCTGATTTAGAATGGTATAACAACAAATCAGAATGCCACTTCAGCATACTTGAGCTTGTCTTTCTGCCCTCATGTTTGCTGCCTCATTCCTTGTGATGTCACGGGACTGCAGTCCACCTTGTCTTTCAGTGCCCAGATCCGTTGTCCCTGGGCAGCAGCAGAGCTGCATGGGTGGGTGGTGATATTTCCAACAGTGTCCTCCTTTTGCTTAAGTAGACTCACCCTCCTGTCCCTTCTGCATTTGGCTGTTGCTGCCATGAAGGAGCACATGAGGTTTATCACTCAACAGAAGTTCCCAGTTTGTGATCTTTTTGCCCATTAGTCTAGACTGTGAACTCCTTACCCAGTCAGGCAATACCAGCCAGGTTCATACTACATGTAAAGAAAGCCCTCTGCTTCCCAGTGTTTAGGATAAAGTGTATTTATGGTCTTAAGGAACTAATGTTCTAGCTGGAATAAGGGCACGGGAAAATTGGGGTATTGATAATCATAATACTTATCAAATCCTTTTTAGCTGCCAGCACTGTTCTAAGTGCTTAACATGTTCTAATTCATTTATTCCCAAGTGGATAGTGCATACAGTGCGACTGTTTCAGACAGTGAACTTGAACCTTTAAGAGACGAGTGGAAAGGATGTGAAAGGTATTCAGGCTGAATACGTCCTGCCCATCCCAGACTGCCCTCAGCAGGGCCAGAAGGCATGTTCCCGGCAGCGGATCTGAGCTGAGAGCTCACAGAGCTGAGAGCTCACTCGCGGGAAAAGGAGTTGTCTTGTCATAGGAAGGCCACCTGGAGAACAGACTTGGGGAGGGAAACGGTGAAAAGGAAGGGTTCCAGCGCTGATTATGGCAGGCTGAAGAGTGGCTGAGCCATGAGAGACAGAGACACAGAGCTTCCCGTATACTGTGAACCAGTGATTTTGAAGGGCAGTAAGTTAGACTTGGATATCATTAAATTAGCTTACCTGTCTGAGATTTTAGACTTGACATCTTACGTTCCACATAGTAGAACATGCCCACTGAAAAGTGTTTCAGGTTGTGAAATTTAAAGACACGTTGGCTCTAACATTTTAGTGTGATGGGTGTGTCATATGTGCAGCCTAATGATTAAACGTGTCCGTGACCTTGTGTCACAGAGCTTTCTGCCCACAGCTGACCCTGGTCCCTGCTCCAGCTCCTTGCAGTTGTGGAGTCTTCCTTCACGACGTGCGTAGATAAGATGCCCCAAGAGGGGCACGCACTTCTTTTTAAACGGAGTGTACGAATGTATGAATGATTTAGTGCCCCGAAAAATATGACTAAATGTAGTTACATTCATCACGATCTTAAGCCCAAGACTAACGGTGATTGTGGTGAAGAAGCGGGTGAACGCCAGGTTTTTCGCGCAGTCCGGAGGGAGACTTCAGAACCCGCTTCCTGGGACGGTCATCGATGTCGAGGTCACCAGGCCAGAATGGTGAGTCCTTTGTGATTGGGTGATCTCCCGCTTGGTTTTCTAGCATAGCCTCTCTACTTGACCGACTTTAATCTATTTACTTTCTAGTTCTTACACTGCATGTCTTAGAAGTACTGAAGTCTTTCACTGGTTTGGTCTAATATTACTGCCATGATGTATCAACTTAGTGTCTGGAATGGTGAACGGAGGGTTCCGTGTAGTCTGTCCCTGGGGGAAGGGGCTCTTTTCTGCGGTGGTAACTGCACACACAGAGCTTGAGGACTGCTGCGGGTTGCTCTTGCTTTTTTTTTTTTTTTTTTGACATATGTAACCTCATTCACAGATTCTTGTTTTCTAATAAAATTAAATGAGGAAAGTGTCTTCTTAGTAAACAGCGCTTTTTATGCAGCTACAGTCTGCCATGGAAAAGCCAACTAGAACATTCAGGGGGACCCTGGCGGGCACGGGCGATGATCTTAGCACACAGGGGCTCAGCTGTAGGGTCGTGAAACTCGGTTCCTCAGAAGCACTTCTGTGGGGAACAGGGTACAGGGTAGTGGGTCATGCTCATGAGGGCAGCTCATCGGCCAGTCCAAAGTAATGCCTTCCTCATGAGAGTGGACAGCTAGGACGATTTTTGTCTTTATATATAAAATGTTGGAGCCTTTTTAACAAAGGGCGACTTTAATTGGATAAGATGTCAGCCTCTGTGCAGAGTTTAAACAGGGAGCACTTGCCCTGCGTGCGCCCCGGGCAGAAGCAGCGTCGCTGTGCTGAATTTATGTAGCAAGTGGTAGTAATACAGAGTCTCACTCTACGTCGTCCTGTTGCGGGACGGTTAGGAATTGTTTTCAAGAACTCTTACCTTGGATTCTGACTTTTCCCAGGCAGGTGTTAGTGATGGCAGGGCTACAGAAGGGCTCTGACCTTTTAGGGAAATTCACTGAGGGAAGACAAAATGGCTAAGGTATTAGCAAGTTCATTTCCTGCAGGATTTTCTTGAACCATTCAGAATGACCTCGTGATACTTTCCAACAGCACTGCTACTCTGATAACCAAACTCAGCTGTAACAGTTGACCTGAAGACATAACTGATTTAGACAATTTGGGTAAAATCCAAGTTGAATTTTAAAGTACAAAGAAATGTGATTCCTTTTTACTAGATACCACTTAAAATTTAACAGCTGCTGATGCTGCTCAGATGCTTGGAGAAGTCCTCTTTGAATGATAATATCCTTGAATTGAGAGCCAAGGTTTTGATTTTAGCTCTGTTGTGCTTTCTCTGTTCTTTTGGGCAAGTCACTTAACATTTCTGAAACTCTCATTTTTCTAAATAATCTGTTGTAGATCAATTCTGACTTTACAGTTTGTCTAGTTTCACTGGGCAAATAAATTAGAGAGTTAATTTCTTAATATCTATCAAGTCAAATTACAATGTCTCTGGATTGATGGTTAATTGGTACCAAGAAAATGAAGTACCGATGTGACATTCCTTTACATTTGCACTGCTTGGTTCTTGATTCTGGAACTGTTCCTGCTCTGTCATCTCCCTCAGATGTGGGGTGGGAACAGGGACCTGTCGCCGTGGGCACGTCAGAACTAGCAGCCAGGTCCAGTGACTGTTGACCGCCTGAGGCACCAGTGACAGACACTGATAATACACATAATAGTGGTATCTTAAACTTTGACACGTAAGCATTTCAGAGCGCTTTATCAGTAAAGTTTCTGACCTCAAGGCAGCGCATCACGTAGGAGGTCAGGTTACGTCAGTGTACAGGGCTTTTCGCTGTCAGAAGCTTGAATCATCTTGATTTTCACTTTCAAAGCATAAGCCTTGTGTCCGTGTGGCTTTTTCCTTTTGTCACGGCAGGTATGACTTCTTCATCGTGAGCCAGGCGGTGAGGAGCGGCAGCGTCTCCCCCACGCACTACAACGTCATCTACGACAGCAGTGGCCTGAAGCCGGACCACATCCAGAGGCTGACGTACAAGCTCTGCCACGTCTACTACAACTGGCCGGTGAGTGCGCCCTCGCGCGCGGCCCGGGGCTCGCTTTCCAGAGGCTTCTGTAGCTAGCGCTGAGATTTACAACCTAAAGGAGCTAGATTTAGAGTAATAGGACCTCTTTTTCCCTCCACTAAAGGGTGTCATTCGTGTTCCCGCCCCCTGCCAGTATGCCCACAAACTGGCCTTCCTTGTCGGCCAGAGCATTCACAGAGAGCCAAACCTGTCCCTGTCCAATCAGCTTTACTACCTCTGACCGGCGGAAGAAGACAAGACGTAGCTGGTTTTTCTTTCTGAAATTACAACTTCGGGATTTTTTAAGCTTTTTTAAAATTGTATCTTTCTGGATGAAACCTGGGAAGGGACTTAGGAGCTCCAGAGTCTTCCTTCCAACATTGCCATTAACTTATTTTATAGGTGAAAATGAGGGTTTTATACTTTATCTTGTTTGGTTCTCATAAACATGTGAGGATTTTTTGTTCTGAAAAAATGTGGATAAGGTATTTTGTATTTATAAACAGACTCTCCTAATCTATTTGGAAAGTAGGGATTTTATTGAAACTGCTTTCAGGAGTGGGCACGTCCTACGCATAAAGCTACATTGACCTTATGTTTGAAATACTTGTTTTGAATTTAAAGGTGAGAAAAGGCATGAAAGCGGGAAGCTCAGTACAGTCCAGAGGTAGGGTTGTGTTTGGCTACCCGATCATCTCGCTCTAAAGCAAAAGCTGCCATCAAATAACCTGCACGAGGCGTAGGACAGGCGTGTGGCTGGCGGGAAGTGCTTGCTTTTTATTGCATGTCTGGGGCTGGGTGTTACGGGGTCAAAGAAAGAGATAGCTGGAAGTTTTAAATTTGTGTCCAAAGGAACATTTTAAGACTCTTTAATAAAAAAGGCCAGTAGTCTTTATTAACATTACTATTTATTTATTTTTTTTTTTGCAACTGGGACATCATTCAGTTTGTTATAAAATAAAATTGCAGTGATTGTCTTCTTATCTGAGTAACAGTGTAGTTTTTGTTTTTACCGAAAGCATATGCATTTTCTTTCCATTTAATTTGATTAAACTTCTGGGGAGTACACTCAGAGGATATGATTCCATTTTCAAAGCTAAATTAGTGTCACTTAATGAACCTCAGTGTCAGAGTGAAACTCTGTCAGGAGGTGCTGCAACCTGCAGCGTTAGTAGTGTTAAGACTGGAAATCCGTAGCTGGTAAGGCAGTGCAGGCTCAGAGGGCCGTGTGTTGTGAAGTTGAGCAGTGCAATTATTCACATCTGCATTCTTGTAGGAATTTTCAGGGAATTTTGCAAAGAGCAGGCTTGAAGTTAATGTGTACGAACACCCTTGAGCATTGCTTCCAAGTGTGGTGAGTGGAAACACGCACGGTCGTACACAGGCCGCCAGAACTGTGACTGTGGCTGAAATGGGCACGGCTCAGCCCGGGTGCGGGTCTCACCGTCACCGCGCTGCTGCTCACCCAGTAGCTGCCCTCTGCAGTTTAGCCTCATTACCGTATTATGAATGAAAACCACTTATTTTCCTTTTAGTTCTTTGAGGTAATAACTGTTGGTAACACTGTCCTTGGCTCCTAGCCTCGCTCCCTGAGCCTAGTTGATTTCTAAACATTAGAAGGAAAGAAACGTGGGATCGTGACGGTCCGGAGGCAGGCCAGGGAGACAGCAAGGCCGATGATGAAAGGGGCTGGCTGCTGTCAGAGCGTGGAGGCGTGTAAGAGGGTCTCGTGATACAACTGTGAAAGGTTGATTGGGGCATTTTTTTATTTATGGATTTTTATAGCTAGTCAGTAACTTAATAAAGTCTCATACTAGCAGGTTTTAAATTAGCCCTTAACATTGAAAGGCTTTAATATCTTTCAAACCATGAAAAATTGGTGAATGAGGTAATTGTGGAAAGTTGTAGTGTTCAGATGACCCCCACTGCATCATGAAGACTTGGGTTTTTTTTGACAAGGGACATAATCTCAAGGTAGTTTAAGCCAGGAAGGATGCTGGTCGGCTCTCTTGGTCGTCCTGGGCAGTGGCTCCCAAATTGACTGTTCAACTTGACCTCGTTTGCTTTGTAATATCACAGGCCACTGAGCTCCAGCCCAGCCCCGGCAGTCAGAACGTCCAGGGCGGAGGCCGGGCAAGCTGTTAAGTGCCCCCCAGGTGACTTGTCTGGGAAGTCTGGCAAAGGCCAGTTGAGAAGGTGTATAGAGCGTGATTGATGGACTGATGCTGGGGACCCTGATCTGCTTCCTCCTGGGCGGGTTCTGCCCAGATGGGGTTGCAGAGGCTGTCACGGAATCTGGCTTTGTGTCTCAGCCTCACTGCAGTGAGAGGAGCACCTTTTCCACGATGGGTGTAGCACCGCTCGGGCTGTCTGCACACCCTGGGACCTGAGGGACGTGCTGTCCTAACAGGTACTTGGAGTTGTTGGCTGAGTCCCGTCTGGGGGTGGTGAAGGAGTGGTTCCGCACAGGAAAGTTCGGGTGCTACAGCCAGAAGGTGGAATGGACGCGCAAACACAAAGGATGCCTACTGGAGGGCTGCTTTTAAAGGCAGCCAGCTTCTTACAGTGGCAGCAGGCGCGCTGGTGCCAGGAGGCAGGCGCAGCGGAGTGCCTGTGAGGGAATCCAGTGCAGTGCTTTCCAAGAACAAAGCGAGAACGCTGAAATCCAGGTTTCTTCCTTAAGAGAGAAGCACGCACACCTGAATTCAGCTGAAGGCTTCAGCGTTAAAGACACGCAGGCCCTCCCTTCTCAGTGCCTGGTCTGACCCGTCAGCCATGTTGCGGTTGTTACTCAAAAGTGCGTTACAATAGGCAGTCTGCCCGGATCTCTTCTGGGTGCACAGAGGTTTTTCCTCAAAAGTCAAAACCTTTGCCCCTTAGTGAAGCGTTTGTTTGTTTTTGTTTTTTTTTTTAACATGGTATTCCCTGGAGCTCATAGAGGTTTGTCTGAGTATTCTGGAATTTGTTGGCAAACACTTTTTCAACACCAGTTTCAACCTGGTGCTATGTGAGTCTTCAGAAATGTGTATATTTTTAAGGTTTAATCCATTCACGGAGCTGGTGTTGTCATTCCAATGCAGTATTTCTAGGGCTGGGTTTGGTTCTGTTTGCATTCATCATTCCAATCCAATTACTTAAAAATCCAGGGCGAAAAAGAGAGAGATTATAAAATTTTCTAGCGATCAAGTCAGTGGAGAGTGCAGGCGCTTTGCAGTCAGGCGATGGCGCGGGCTTGTCCCCCCAGCGCCTTGTGCCTCGTTGGCAGAAGTCAAGTGGGAACCCCAGACCCCGGCCCCCAGAGACCTCCCGCCCCCCCCGCCCCCGCCTCCCCGCCTGAGAACTTCTGTCCCTGAGGTCACCTGTTTCAGACCAGTGTTGCCTCTTTGGACACCGTCCTCTGGGTGCTCAGAGGTCCTCTGCGTCCGCCGGGGCCGAAGGTTGTGTGTCAGCAGCCCCTCCTTTGACAAGGTTCTCTTGCTTCAGCACACCCGCTCTCCCGGGACACCGTTTGCCTGTGAGTGACACGGGCTCGCCTCTCGTCCGTCTGGGTTGAGAGGTGGGGCGGGTATCTCAGCCCTGCTGACACGCCCAGGACTCGTCTCTCTGGCGATGCGGACCGTCTGTGCTCCCAGCCCTGGTTTCCTACGACCAGCTGCCTCCCGGGAAGCGCTGCTGCTGCGGTTCTCAGGCTTCTTTGTCTTGAAACCTCCTTAGCCTCTCAGATTGCTGAGGGCGCAGATTTTGCTTCTGGTGGCTACATTCACTGGTACTTGTATATGAGAAATTGTTTCTAAAACAGTTCGTAAGCCTGTGTTCCAGTAACTGTTAGGACGATGCTGTTGTGTCCTGAAGCCTCCAGAAAATACTGTTTACTTGTGAAAGAATTAGAGTGAGGAAGGCGGATGAACTCTTAGTGTCACTGAGTTAGGTCCTGTGGCCCGTCCAGGGGACGCCCTCTGCCCGGGCGGGGAGGGCTCTTTTCGCTTGAGGTTCACACAGCAGGAGGGAGGCGGAGCTGAGGGCGGCGCGGAGCCGGCTTCATTCAGTGGGCCAGAGGGTGGAGAGCAGGGGTTAGCTCACAGAGCAGCTCCTTGTCCGAGTGGGCGAGGGGTTGGGCTGTAAAGAACAAGCACGGGGGCGGGGGGGGGGCAAGGCTAGCGATGAGGAGGCCCCTGCGTTCTTCTGGGGAAAGGGCGGGCCTTGCAGAATGCCACCCTCCTGCCCTGTTTTGGTCTGCAGCTTCCTGCTGTAGCCATTGGAGGGTGTGTCACGTGGGATGCCGATGCAGGAACATCAGCGTAGGGGAGAGACCTCAGGTCTGCTGAAGGTCGGGTTTGTTGCCGTCTTTGTTGCAGCTGATTCTGGCTGGTTTTTGGTTTTCTCTTCGCATCTCTTCCTTTGCGCCTGGACCTTGGGACTTAAGGAGACATGTTAGTTCCTGTTCAAGGGAGAGGCTGGTGGGTTTTGAGCAAGGGCATGGTGTCTGCTCCGGCACCGGTCGTAGGAAAAAACCCTGAGAGACCTAGGGGTCCCCAGGCCACGCTTTGAGAACCTCTGGGTGAGTAACTTATGCCTGAAGCTGAGCTGTGACTCCCCTCCCTGGAGCTCCATTTTTCCAGATGTTCAGGCCAAAACCCTTGGCCTCTTCCTTGAGCCGACTCTTTCCCATGGCGCCCTTTGGGCTCCCCGTTACATCTTAGGAGCTCTGCCTTCACAGTGTTACGAATGTCCAGCCACGGCTCGGCCCCTGTTCTAGCCGCCTGTCTCCTCCGAGTCCCTTGAACTGGTCTGTAACAGAGCGATGGAGCCACACATCTTCTCGTACCTGCACTGGGTGCCCATCTCCAAAAGGCAGTCACCATGAGGGCATGGCGTTGTGGTCCTGCCCTCCCCACACTGCCCGGGTGCCCTCACCCCACCTCAGGGCCAGATTTCCACGTGCTCCTTCAGGTCAGCTAAGCTGTCACCAGCAGAGGGACCACCTTCTAAATTTTCAGCATCGCACCAGCATAGAGGTGCACCCTTTCTCTTCTCCCCAGCCTTACTGGTATCAACAGCATGTTACTTGCTGTGCTTTTTCTATTCCCCCAACTAGGATGCAAATGCTTCTAGGAATCCAGGAGGACAGAAACCTGTCTCCCCAGTGTCTTTACCAATGTCTGACGCATGGCAGTTTCTCAGAAACTTACTGAAAGGATAAATAATGCATGTAACCCTTAACTCAGTAACTCCCCCCCCCCCATATTCATGCATTTGTGTTGAGGGACCCTTCTGTCCTCTGCAGTAGCTCTGCACCCTGGCTATGTGTTCTGGCCACCAGAGGGCTTTAAAAACTCCTAGTGGCAGGCCTCCGCCCAGTTCTCTTAAGACTCTCGGTTTGAGACTTGGACATAACACTCAGAAATGTTGGCACCAGCTGGACTGAGATTACGCCAGGCAGAGAGGTGAGCTCATCCGTGGGCAGCAGCCAGTCAGGCTTCCAGGAAACCCGGGTCCTAAGTCCCAGCCTCCAGCTGCACTTCAGCACTGGATGTTCTGCCGTTGGCCTGTTTTCTTTGTGGGCACCGGGAGAAGCAGGCCCATCCAGGCCCCGTTTGCCAGTGCTCCCTACCCACCTAAGTCCAGTGGGAGGGCTGAGCAGGTGTGGCAGAAAGGAGCCCTTGGAGGGGCCACGTGGGCTCGGCTGTGGCGCGGCAGGGCTGCCTCAGGACGAGCAGGCACGTGGCTCCTGGCTCTGGGGTGCAGGGAGATGGCAGCTGCCCAGGAGGCCCCCGGGCCACAGAGCCCCTGTCTTAGGAACGTGCGTGCCTTCTTCCTTCCTGTTAGGGCCTCTGGCCTCGGGCCTGTGAGGCTGGGGCATCAGAGTAGGAAATAAACCTCCTCCTTTCTGGACAACACAAGAATCTTCGAGCACTTTAACTCAGTTGTCTGTTAATCAGCTTATACACTATTGCTTTAAATCAACTTTCTTGTAATTTACACATAAGTGAATTCAGTTTGATGAATTCTGACAAATGTATACACTCCATTGTCTCTGTCACCATCAAGATTTAGAAAAATGCTCCGTCCCACAGAAGGTTCCTTCCTGGTTCTTCGCGAACGGCCCTTCTCACCTTGACCCCAAGCGGCCAGTGATCTGCACTTCACGGTCTGCGTGGTGCTTGCTGAGCCGGGCACCACTGGATGGCTGTGCTCATGCTGTTTGATCACAGGGACAGATAGAATATTTGGATGCTTCCTATCTTGGGCTACTCTAAACTATGAAAAAAACCTGTTCAAGCCTTTGTGTGGACATAGTTTTACTTCTCGTGGATAAATACATAGACGTAGAGTTGCTGGACCTGTGTGCTCATGTCTCTGCTTCCACGAGCCATTGTGCCCTGCGCTGCGTGAGAGTTCCCGCTGCTCCGCATCCTTGCGATGCCTGGTGACGTCGGTCTGTCCGCTCTGGTGGGTGTGTGGCGTTACCTCGCTTGGATTATTCATTGCATTTCCTTGCTCACTGACACAGAATTTTTGTGTGCATATTAGCCATTCTTATATCTTCCATGAAGTTCCTGTTCAAGTCTTTTGCACGTATTTTTGTAATTGGTTGGTCGTATTGAGTTGTGAATTTTCTTTACGTGTTTTGGATACAGATGTTTTTGTCAGCCATCTGCACTGTGAGTGTTTCCTCTCAGTTTCTGCCTTGCTGTTTTACTTTCTTACGTGTCAGAGAGGAGACGTTCTTCACCTTAGTGAAGTCCAGTAATCAGGGCTTCTTTCTTACAATGTGTGCTTTTGCGTCCCATCCATAGAAGACATCTTTCTAGCCAAAATTCTCCTATGTTTTCTTCTAGAAATGTTATAGTCTTAAGGTTTTCATTTATGACTGTGTTCTATTTTGAGTTACAATTTTGTGTATTATGTAAGATTAAGGTCAGTTTCCCCACCTGTAAGTCCCCCTTTTCCTGCAGCATTTCTGGAGAAGACCGTGTTTCCCCCACCGAATTGCCGTGGCACCTTTGTTGAAAATGAACTGGCTCTCTGTGAGAGCCTCTGTTTCTGGACTGCCTGTGTTGTCCCACTGACTTACGTCAGTGTTTTACACGGAAGCAGCACTGCCTTGATCACTGCAGCTCTGTGAGTCTCACGTTCAGGCAGTGTGCGTCTTTCAACTCTGTTCATCTTTTTCAAAATGGTTTTGACTATTCCAGGGCATTTGCATTTCTGTACAAGTCTTTAATCAGGTTATCAGTTTCTAGAAAAAGCCTGCTGCGGTCTTGACTGGCATTTCAGTAGAACCAGTAAATCTGCTTGGGGGAAAGTTGACAATCTAACAGTATTGTATGTTCCAAACCGTGCACATTACATACCTCGAAGTTTCGGGGCTTTCTCATAGTCTCGAGGCGGTTCCTTACCTTTTTCAGTATACAAGTCTTGTATATATTTTGTTAAATTAGTCCCTAAGAATTTCATGTTTTTGATGCTGTTGTAACTAATTACATTTATTTATCTCATGTCACTTGTATCTGTATTTTTATTTGTGATTGTTCCCTGCTGGTTTGTAGAAACACAGCTGATGTTTGTGTGCTGGCCTTGGACCCCAGCACCTTGCCACGGTCACCTGCTGGTGCTGACAGCACTCTGTAGGCCCCGTAAGTTCTACACACAGTCACATCACCTGCAGACAGGCTGCTTCACTTCCGTTCAGAAGTGTGTGACTTTCCTCCTTGTGGTGCTGGCCGCGAGCCCCGGCGCAGTGCTGAGCACGCGGAATCACACGGACACGCTGGCCATGGCTCTGACAGAAGGGGGACGTGGCCAGGTTTTCACCGTCAGGTGTGTTGGCTGTTAACTTTATTAAGTTGAAATAAACTCCTTTCTTTTCTTAGTTTCCTGAACAGGTGTTGATTTTGTCCAGTGCTTTCCTCACATCTACTGATGTGATTAGATAGCTTTTCCATCCTGTCCTGCTAATACAGCAGAAGACACGGGTTCTGCCTCCAGCGTACTGAGCCAGCGTTCAGTCCTAGGCTGGACCACGCAGAGCCCAGCGCGTCCTGCTTTTCACATGCTGTTGGATGCGTTGCTGCTAGCATTTTGTTACACTCTTTCACGTCTACACCCGTGACGCTGTTGGTCTAGCGTTCTTACAGTGTCTTTGTCGTTCTGGGCTAGCCTGCATTTCCGTGTTTTAGGGAATTTGTGAGTATTTTCCAAAGACTTAGTCATGGTTACTTTCACTAGTTTTTTTTTTTTTTTTTTTTGGAGAAATGGTCATTTCTTTTTATTCTGGTGACGTGTCTACATAACAGAGTTTATCACTTCAGTCGTTTTTAAGTGTGTAGTTGCATTAAGTACATTCATGCTGTTGTGTAGACTTTAATTTCTTATATTGGTATTTATTAAACTGAAGTTTTAAAATGTAAGACATTCCACTTGATCTAGCATTTCAGTTTTTTTTAACTTTAGGTCTCCAGAATTTATTCATCTCACATTCCTGGAACTTTGTGCCCTTTGCCCAGCCTCCCCCCACATTCCCCACCCTCGGCCCCTGGCAACCACCTGTGCTTCTGCGTGTTGGAATGTTTTAGATTCCACATGTAAATAAGATTATGCGGTACTTCTTTGTCATCAATTATTCAAACATAAGTTTTTTTTTTTTTGTAGATGTAGTAGGTGGAAGCATAATTCAGTGTGAAGGACACTATGATAGCAGTTATAATTTTATATGCTTGTATATAGTTTCATAAAGTTATGCATTTAGATTATATTTTCATTTTGCCATAAGCCTGTTGGTTTTACCTCTTGATTAGAATAAGCCCTATTATTTGGGGGATTTTTAAATTACAGGCTTTTAGGAAAACGTGTGGTGTATGAAATGCTAGGTTGTATTTTAGTATTTAGTTGGTGTAGCTCTTTATTAGCTCATTTGAATTCTAAAGTTGCCAAACGGAAATATTATGACTGCGGTTTGAATTCACTCTCGAAATCTTTGTTGCACATGAGTATTTCACCAGAAATACTGGCTTGACGCTAATTTCCTTTTGTTTGCTGCTGAGTGGATTGTCACCAGTGATGCAAGTGTGACAGAATTTTGTAAATGACTACCCAGACATAGATCAGAATTATTTTCAGAAAACAGTAGTGCCAGAAAAGGTTAGAATTTTTCTTGTATGTATAGGAGAAAGGAGCTCAGTTATGCTGTTGTGGTAAAAAGTGTTTAAAACAAACGTACAGAATAAACAGCACTGTATAAAATAACATTTTATTTCTATAAAATATTTTACACTAGCTGTACACATGCACACACCCACACAGAACTTAACCACACATTAATTTCCTTTTAATAAATTACCACATACTACTATATTACAATTTACAGTTTTTGAAGACACAATGGGGAAAGCTCTGTCATTCATTTATAAACCTTCCATAAATTACAAAAGAAAGGCAGTCTGAAAAGTATGTATAAAGAGTAAAAACAATTTACAAGTGGACCAGAGGACCAGAATTACAAAGTAGTAACCATCAAACCCATCTGCCGGCAACATTGTAAATGTGTTTTTGTTCAGGTGCCAATGGTGAAGGTCAGTCTGGAATCAGTCTGAACAGACTTAATTTAGGATGTTTTTGGTGTGGCTTATGCGTTACGTGGATTGCTTTCCGTGTGTGCTGTTTGCTGCTGACTATTTGTGTATGGAGTTCTGACAGAGAAAGTAACGAAAATCCATATGCCACAAAATGTAACACTAAAAGCAGTGACTATTACCAGCTTTCTGGCACACTGGAGTAGTGGTGCTTTACCAGAGTCACTTCCTCTCCTCTCTGAATGATCTGAGTAAGTAAACATTTTCTGTGTTGCCTGGCTGGCTTTGAAAGATGAAAAGCCGGGATCTTAAGTGTGTGCAACTCGATTTCAAAGCGCTGTGTGTGTGAGGATGGAGAGCACTGCACGCACATACAGAGTGTACACCGCAGTTTTATTAGACGGTACAAACCACTGCATTTATAAGGCAGAACATCAAGGCGATTAAACTAGGAATTTCAAGACCAGAGTTAACGTGAGTTATGCGTTATGAGGCAGGCATTTTGAAAAGGGAGGAAGGTTGAAATCATTCCTGTAAGGGCAGGTGACCAGCGCACAAAGGCTGAACCACAGTAGGGAGGGAGCTGCCGAGAGCTGCCGCCCCGCTCCTTCCCGAGGGCCCGCCCCCACCCGGCACCGCGCGCAGGTGGGCGGGGCTGCGAGGGGGCGGCGCGGCCCTTTGTCCTCGCAGGCGGGCAAAGTGGGTGGCAGTGCAAAGCGCACTCCTCCACTGGTGGCGGGGGGAGAAGACTGGCTTTTTAGGAAGTACTTGAGTCATGAAAGCCCTAGTTTGGAATTAAAGAAAATTACATAGATTTGGAAGTTGTCCAGAAGCTCGTGAATCATTTCACTGCACCCAGCTTTTTCAGCAGTTTCTTGCCTTTGGAAAGCAGCCCCTTTTTCTTTTTCGAGGACATTTCCCTGCCTCTCCCAGGACTACCAGTACCCACAGATGACGTAGGTGACCCCGAATGGAGATGGGCTGTGGGGGATGGCGCTCTCCTTGCTGTACCTGAACCCTCAGGAGGAACCTAGTAGGTACATTGTTACAATTTATTGAGTGCATGAGCGCCAAGTAACACAGCAACACACTACCCCGCTTCCCACCAGGAGAGGTTAGGGGTGCTGCCCTGCTGCCGGGGCGGGGTCCCACGGGGAGCACACGCCCCGCCTGTGGCTCGGCTCCGAGGCCCCGGCCACCCGGCCACCCGTGTGGCTCTCAGGGGAGGGGTGGCTGTCAAAACAAAGCTAGGTAGTTGACTTGTAAACTAAGACCCAAAGCAGAGGAGAACAAAAAAGTTAAACTGGAGTGAGAGTCAAGTCGGCCGAGTACCCAACAGTTATCTTAAAAGCAGAGGTTCTTAAAGGGAATCGTGTTGTATTGGAAACCTACGGGGGTATGTAAAACCCTGACCCTGCCGAGCGCACTCCTGCGTGGGTTAGTTACTGCAGAAACACTGGAGATGGCACACCGGTTGAAAGAAAAAAAAAAAACAAACTAAAATGAACCTTAATTACAATCAAAGAAAGCTTAAAGGCCCTTAGTGTATGCTTTCATTATTTCCAAGCGATTAAAGACGCGTCTGTGTCAGCACAGAGCGCACGGCGGCGTCTCGCTGCCTCGGAACAGGCGCGCGAGATCGCGGGGAGCCGTCCTCCCGCTGGCCCTCCCCTCACCAGAGCGAACCCTTTTCTAGTGAGCGTTCACCGTTCAAGAGGCAAATGGTGTGAGCCAAGGGGCTTCAAGCTTGCTTGGATTTACAATCAAGGTCTAATTCTAATGGAAAACACCTATACAGCATCCCGAGTACACCTGAAGATACCGTGTGTTCGGCTAGTGCAGCGTCTGAGCTGCGCGCTCGCTCGCTCAGTATTGCATTGGTACCAACGGCGCCGTCCGCAGCCGCCGCGCTCCCAGCGCGCCCTGCGCCGAGGAGCCCGGGCGCCCTGGGAGGGTGGCGCCCGCGCGGGGCGGCCAGAGCCAACTCGAGAGCGCCTCGCTCGCTCTCCTCCTCCGCTCCATCTCGAGTTGTGCTTTTTTAAGTAAAATTTCCTACAGTAAACATTTACTAGATTGTGCTTTTTCCACGAGTGGCTAACAATGCAATATGCAGCTTTAGTCATGAGGAGACATTGGAACGCTCTGTGTAAACAAACAATTAGCCTGTTAAGAAATATGTTCCCAATGGTGGCCTTTCAAATATTCTTAATGTAAGTTGTAGGAAATGATTATTCAAGATGACTGATTTCACTACAAATTCAGTTGCTTTACAACTGAGAGCAAGTAATGCTTTATAGGTCCAATGAGGTTTTGAGACATATTTCTTTTCTGTCACCCCACAGTGCAGCCTTAAGTCTACCGCGTTAGCCGGGCTAAGGTAGCTTAAGCCGGTATCTGTATGGGTATCTTCAGTTGCTCACTTACGTGAAGGCTACATTGCCTGATTAAGGTGTGAAATGAACACTCTTCTTCTGTTTCCAAGCAGATGAGCAAAGAAATAAAAATATATATATAAAAATATAATATATAAAAACTTGCAGTGATGAAGTAAAATAAAAATGAGACACTAAACATGAATGTAATCTACTAGTTAAGTATGGGTGAGAAGTTCTCTGGTCCTTGTTAAGGGGGCCTGCTAACACCCTAACCGGGCAGGTAGCCGCGACTGCCCGCAGACCTGAGGGCCAGCCGGCCCTTCCACTCGTGATCACACTGGAATGTGCATCTGACGCAGGCTGGGAAGTCCCTTTGTGACTAGAGCAGGTGATGAGGCTCAGGATTAAGAACTTTTAGACAACCCCGTGGAAGGGCAGAGAAGAACTACGGGCACGTGCTTTCCGGCCTGGGGAACAGAAGCAGCGGTGCGGGGGCCGCGGGCGCGCGGGGCGGGGCGGGCGGGGGCGGGCTTACCCGTTTGGTCCTGGAGCGCGGCTGCGTGTCCTGCGAGTACTGGGACGGCGCGTCGGAGAGGTAGACCTCCACGTCGTCAGGCACTTCTTCTAGGAAATTGGAAGGTACAAGGCCTCTCTGCCCATTGAGCTCCCCCTGAAAACACAGGACCAAGGCAGAAGGACAACTGACTGCCTTTGCAGAAACCCACTGCCCGCTTTAGCGGAAGGAGCAGCTCAGAGCAGGGGCGCGTGGAGTCCATTCTGGCTCTGAAGTGGTGGGAGTTGGGACTCTTGTTTCCAAACTGCTCTGATGGTAAGAAAGACCGCGCACGGCCCTGTGCGCAGAGTCTCGGCGGGGCTGCCCGGGTGGTGCCGAGGGGATGCTCAGGAACCGCTTAGTGGCGCTCAGCCCTGGCTGCCTGGACCACCCCGAGGGACCCCGGGAGCTAGCTGCGCTCAAGCACGTGGCGGGGGGTGCAGAGTGGAGGCCGGGAGGTCAGGCGCCGAGGCGGGACTGGGAGGACTGACCTGCTCGGCCTGCTGTTTCTCATTCTCACGCGTGACTGCGTTCTCCGCATGAACGCTCACACAGCAGGGGAAATGAAAGTGTCCGCACCCGCCCACCCCGAGATGCCTGCTTCAGCTCGGTGTGCATCCTTCCAGACTGTTCTACCCATTCGCATATCCGCGTCCGTAAGGCAGTCCAGCCGCCCAGCAGACACCAGTCCCGAGCGGCGCACAGCCCACCTTGCCACTCCCTGCCCCCCGCGCTAACCTGCCCCCCAAGAACCAGACCCAAGTTCAAAGCTGACTGGCCCGGACAACGTGGGGGTGCGTTTCTGTGTTCAGGAGATGACAGTTGGGAGGAGGCGGCCTGCCAGGTCCGAACTCCCAACTGCATCCACGGACGCGATCCACAGGCTGAAACGGAAACCTACACGAAGGGGGAAAGTGTTTGCAAGTCACGTATCTAGTAAGGGGGGGATCGCGGGTGTACACCCTCTACAGCCTCACCGGAACAAGTGAATAGTGGCCAAAGGACTTAATAGTTATCCCCCCCCCCAAAAAAAACCAAAACAGACAGACGGCCCAGGAGCACACGGAAGCTGCTCCGCACACGACTCAGGGAGACGTAAAGACGACCGCGGGAGAAGCACTCACGTTCACCGGAACGGCCGCTGTGAAATGCTTGGAAATACTGTTGGTGAGGATGTGGCGAAACTGGAACCCCTGTGCACTGTTGGTGGGCGTGTGAAATGGTGCGGCCACTGCGGGAGAAACTACGGCGGTTCCCCGAGAAGTCAAAAACAGAGCTAGCACGATCCAGCAACTCCATGGCTGGACGTACACCCCAAAGCCGTGAAGGCCGAGTCTTCAGCAGGTACTTGCACACCTGTGTTGACGGAGGCAGGCTAACTTCATCAATGGATGAAATGCATGAACAGTGGAGGAGTATTCAGCCTTAAAAAGGAAGGTGATTCTGGCCCGGGGACGGTGTGTTAAGGGAGATAAACCAGTCGGAAGGCCGTGGTGAGGCTCCTGGCGCGGTCAGAGTCAGAGTCGTGAGGAGGTGGCGGGCCCGGGGCAGGAGGGACGCGGGTTCGCGTTTCAAGGGGACAGAGCTGGCCGATGCAGGACGGCAAGAGTTTGCGAGCGGGACACGGCGACGGTTCTACAGTCCGAGCATACTTAGCTCTTAAGTGACTCAGATGGTGGTTTTATGTATTTTATCACAATTAGAAATTCAGGTTGACTTTTTAAAAACAGGCAGCCCCAGGCACGTCCCGTCTTCCTGCGCATTAACCCCCCGGGGCCCTGCGCACACCTGCGCGGCCCGCCCCGCCCCGTCTCCTTTTCTCCGTGGCTGCTCCTTCCAGGCTTCACACCCCTTCGCTGCTTACTGCGCACGTGCCCGCCCGGTGACTTCCTTCTCACCAAGGGCTGCAGACAACACCTGTACGTAAGACGCTCAAAACCCTGTCCAGTCTCCGGCCCCTCAGTGAGGCCAGCGCGGCCAGATCGCCCTCCAGCAGCTGGAGACCACGTTCCTTGCTCCTGGGTGAGCACCGGCGGGGCGGCGGGCTTGCGTCTGGGGACCGCGCTCCGCGCTGCACGAGACACAGCCCCGCACACAGGCCCCGGGGCCGCGTTCCCGCCCGGAGCTCCGGGCCTCCAGGTGACGCCAGAGCGGTGGCCGTGACCGCGACGCGGCTCGTCGCGCGCTCTCCTGAGCCTCCCACCCTCGATGCCATTAAATCACGTCGCACGTGCCTGCGACGCCACACGGCCGCGCCCACGCCGGGTGCCCGGCGCGGGCTGGGGGCCCTGCAGCCTTCCGGGGGCGCGCGCCCCCACCTTGGAGGTACTCGGCGTCCTGTTCGCGCCCTCGGGCTCCGCGTCTTCCTTCCTCCGTGTGCTCACCCGCCTCCCCAGGGGCACCTCAGTGCAGGCTCCGGGGCCGCACCGGGCCGGCCCACAAACAGCACGCCTCCTGGACGCCGGCGACGGGCCGCCTGGCGGCCCGGGGCTCCCGCTCCCTTCAGCAGCCCACCGGCAAGCCCGACAGCCCCTGTCTCTCAGAGAAGACCTGACCTGGACGTTTGCCCGCTCGCACGCCCCTCCCCGCCCGACCCCTGCCCTTGGAGCCCCCGTCCCACTGCTGATGTGCTGGAGGCCAGACGCGAGCTGTCGGAAGGCCTCACGTCCGAGCAAACGGTGCCGCCTGTCCCCGCCGGTCCCCGCGCCCAGTCAGCTCACGCAGCGCACGCGTTTGGCTGACACAGCACAAGGGTTAAGGATCACAGGTACCAGAAGCCTCAAGTGCCTGGCGACAACGCGGCGACTTAACTGGGGATGTCGCGCGTCATGGAGGGAGAGGCCCAGAGACAAGAGGGGTCCTTCTGGCTACGCCCACGCTGTCGTCGCGGGAACAGCAGCCGAGCCCATGAAAGAGCCGCCAGCTCTCCTGAGCGTGTTTACGATTGCGCGTGATGTCAGAGAACACGGGTTTGGGGAAGTTTAACATGTCTGGCGTCAAGTCAGGTGTTCTTGTTGATGAAATAAAAAGTAACGGTGAGTGGACTGGGCAGTCAACTCAGTAAATTCGACCAACAAAGTAACAGTAAAGCCATTTGGTGGAGAGAGAACTAAAAAATGTACATTTCATATCAATTTACATCTGATTCTCACGATCATATAAAATTTAAGCAAGGTTATTTGAGAAAAAACAAAACATAATGTAGGAATGGGCATGTGCAGATAATATTAGAAAAACATTTTTAAATTACCAGAAAATACTATGTCCAGTTTTGTCTGAACACTTGAAAAATCTAAATGAAAGGCATGGTTTTCCAAATATATACACATTTTTAAAAACTGACTCCTTAAGAAGACAGTTATTTAAACAAATTAAAACTTCTGTACAACTGCGTTCTGAAAAGGCACTGAACCTGGACGACGTTTAGGCTGACTGCAGGCACCTTCACGTGGTGAGAGACCTACCTGTGTCACTGATCTGCTCGGAGGACAGAAACATACCGGAAACTCTCCAGTTCACTCAGTATCTCTAGAGTAATCCTGATACCAAAAGCCATAAAAAAGGTGCTCCAAAAAATACATACAGATAGAATTTCTAGAATATAAGTGTAACTTCTGAATAAAATGTTAGCACGTCAAACCCAGTGCTTTCAAAATAATTATGAAAAACTGTTGTATACAAGTCAAAAATGTACTGATAAAAAGTAAGCTTAGCAACGAAAACAGGACACTTAGCATCACAAACACCGTCTGTCTTTACTGATAATCTAGCCTGACACACGGCAGTACAAAGACGAGTGACAGAAGTGCTGAGAGGACAGACAGAGGTTTCAAAAACTTACATAGTAGAAGCCATCTTCATCAATTTCACCAAAAACAGTGATGATGTCTCCCGTGCAGAACGTCAGCTCGGCCTGCAGACAGAGCACAAGGTCAGCGCTCTTCCTGTGCACAGAGGCTGCTTTAAAAACAACCCATGATTTCTGGTATTCTTTCTTTTCCTTATTATTTTGGTATTAAATGTACTGGTGTTTAAGTGTAAGAATGTGAATACACTTACTCTGTTTCCAGCATATTATATACACCGAACATACCCGTAAGAAAAGAAGGAACTTTTTCCAATCAGATTTCGTCCAGGCAGATAAGGAAGAAGGGCACAAATCTAATGAACACCCCTGTTCATAGCTTGGTAGAAAAGTAAGGACAACTCAAAATGTGGCCAGCGCGCAGGAGAAAGGCTGCTGTGCCGGCTCGCGGCCAGCTCTCTAGGCCATCAGCAGGTTCTGCTGGTGGCCCTGCCGTTGAAGCAGCCAAAGAGGTCACTTAGAGCCTGGAGCTCTGGGATGTTCTCTGCAGTGCGGGGACCACTGCGCACACAGCCTTTCTCTGACTGTAAAAACATCTGCAGGTAAATGTCAAGTGTGCGCGACATGCCAGGCTCCTGGCTGGAGGTGGGCACACAGAACCCAGCAGATACCAGAGAAATGGCACTTTTCTTCCTAGACATGAAGGTGGAGGGACAGAGCTCGTATCTAAGAGTCGTCAGGCGTCATACGCGCACGAGCCCGGACAGAACAGACCCCGAAGCTCTGAGCCGGAACCCCGAGCCCGGGCCGCGGGAGCGCCGAGGAGCGGGGCTGGTGCGGAGCGGAGGCCAGCCGCATTCCGGGCGCCGAGCCTCTGCGTCTGCCGTCAGCCGCCCCGGGGAACGCCCGCCCGCCCCTCCCTGCCCCTTGACCGCGTGCGGGGGGGGGGGGGGGTCACCTCCACGTCGATGTTGGGCGAGCTCTCCCTCGGGTCGTAGTCGTACAGCGCCACCATCCTCCGCGTGGGCGGCGCGCGCGGCCTGCCGCCCCTGCTGCTCCTCTCTGTCCGCGTCACAGGGGTGGGGGGGGGCGGGGAGGGGAGGAGAGTCGCCATGAAACGTTTAGGCGTCCCGGGGCCCTGTCTCCAGGGCGGCTCGGGCGCGGCCCCCGCGGCGGGAAGGCCCGCCGACTCCGGGCCAGCAGCGCTGCCCACCCCAACCCCCCCCCCACCCCGGGCTGCTGGGCCACCAAACCGGGTGATTCTCCCCGGGACCCGAGGTGCAGCCCGGCTCCGCCCCCGGAGAAGCGCGGCTCCGCCCGGGGGAAAGGGGCCCCTTCCCGCCACCTCCTCTGCGCCCTGTGGCTGTGCTGTCAACAGCGCCCCTTCCAGAGGACGATGGCGCAGGGGCTCCCGCCGCCCGGCTGTGTGGCCGCAGGCGGGCGGCCCGCGGGGAGGGCAGAGGGGCCCCTCCAGGCCGCGCAGGCTGCCTGGCCAACCCCGGTGTCGGGCGTCTAGTAACTGTTCCGGGGAAACTGGGATCGAAGCATTGCTTCTGAGCCCAGGCCCTTTTTGCCCACAACCGATTTTTGGAATTTAGAACATTTTTTTAAAAAAAAGCATATAAATGAGAACTATTAAAGGCCAGTGTTTTGAAAGCGACACGTTAGTTACGCGGCTTCTCAGGGGTTGCATCAGGCGTCGTGTCTGCGCACGAGCCAGGCCTCGGCCGCTGGGTAAGAATCTCTGCTTTCATCTCGCTAATTATCAGAGACACACAAATCCAAACCACACTGAGGTGGCACCTCACACCAGTCAGAATGGCCATCATTCAAAAGTCCACAAACGATAAATGCTGGAGAGGGTGTAGAGAACAGGAAACCCTGCTACACTGCTGGTGGGAATGCAGTTTGGTGCAGCCACTGTGGAAAACAGCAGCAGGTGCCTTAAAAGACTAAAACTAGACTTAACATGTGACCCAGCCATCCCACTCCTGGGCGCATATCCAGAGGGAACTTTAATTCAAAAAGATACATGCACCTCAATGTTCACAGCAGCACTATATACAACAGCTAAGACATGGAAACAATGTAAATGTCCATCAACAGATGACTGGATAAAGAAGCTGTGGTATAGTTATACAATGGAATACTACTCAGCCATAACAAAGAATGGAGTACTGCCATTTGCAGCAACATGGATGGACCTAGAGATCATCATTCTAAGTGAACTAACCCAGAAAGAGAGAAAAATATATGATATCACTTATATGTGGATTCTAAAAAAAAGACAAATGGCACTTATTTACAAAACAGTAACAGACTCAGACATAGAAAACAAACTTATGTCTGTTAGGGAGGGAAGGGGGTGGGAAGGGATAAATTGAGAGGCTGGATGTGCAGATACACACTACTGTATGTACAAGAGATAAATAACAATTTCATAGTGTACAGCACAGGGAACTATAGTCAATATCTTGTAGTAACTTATACTGAAAAAGAATACGGAAATGAATCTGTATGTGTATGTATGACTGAACTATTATGCTGAGAAACTGACACAACACTGTAAACTGACCATAGTTCAAAAAAATAATACATACCCAACCTTCTTGAAAAAAAAATAAAGAGATATGAAAAGAAAAAGAAAAGAAACACTACTTTCACTTCAGATAAGCAGCGCACCTCTGCAGGGCCTGCAGGGACATTTCCTAGCACAAGGCACAGCGGTGGCCAGTCAGTGACGGTGCCTGCACCTGCTGCCAGCGCCGCAGGGAAGGCGCAGTACGCGTCTCTGAAGGTGGCGGGAGCAGCACACCTACTCTGTCGAGGTGTAATTTACATCCAGGAGGATTCGCTCTTCAGTGAGTTCTGATAAACTCAGCTCTCCATCCAACCACAGCAACCGAGGCACAGAACAGTGCCATCACCCCAGCACTCCTTCACGCTCCCCTGCTGTCCGTGCCAACCCGGGTAGCCACCGATCGGCTTCCTGTCCCAGTGTGCCTGCCTCTTCCAGAACACCCTTTAGGTGGCATCACACAGATACAGCTTTTGGGGCCTGGCTTCTTTCATTTGGACAGTGGCTCTGAGGCCCGTTCATGTCACTGAACGATGGACAGTCTTCTGCTTTTACTGGCGGGTGGTACCCCCTCTCATGGGTGCACCACAGCTATTTATCCACCTGGAAGGCGTCTGAGTGGTTCCCAGTCATCAGTGACTATGAGGTAAACCACCATAAACATTCATGGACAGCTTTTTTTGTGTGCAAAGCGGAGAGCACTAGTAAGTATATACAAATGGAACTGGACTGAATTAAGTGTAGGTTTAACTTTACAAGAACCCACCCAACTGTTCTGGGAAGGGATTGCACCATTTGACACTCCACTGAAACCGAGCAGGACCCTACAGGGCCTTCCTGGGGACAGGACCCCCTCCCCACCGTCCCCTGCCCCTTATTTGTAGAAAAATTTTAGCCTCTTAAGCCTTTCCTGAGTTCTAAAGAGCAAATTTAATCAGAGAAGTGAGAAAAATACAGAAACAAAGGGAAATAGTCAAGCAAGATGAAATAATAATTTAGCCATAAAAATGTCAAGGACCCTTCACTCCTTCTCAAGGGCTGTGGACGATATCCTGAGAGTTGTTCTGCAGATGCTAAAACCCCCACCAGGTGGAAGAAGTTAACTGCTGACCACCAGCACACAGACCCCAGACCGGCTGGAGCCAGAAGGCCCACCCAGTTATCTCACCACCAGCCAATCAGAAGCACGCCCATGAGATGACCAGGCCCCCTGCGGCCCCTCCCTCACCTTGTTTTTAAAGGCTCTTCCCTAAAAGCCATAGGGGAGCTCAGGTCTCCTGAACACAAGCCTCTGGTTCTCCTTGCTGGGCGCCTGCAATAAATGCTGTGCTTTCCTTTACCACCACCTGCTGCGCGCAGACTGGCTTTGCTGCCAGGTTCACGGGGGAGAAGGGGCTCGCTGCTCACCTATTTTCTCCACAGGTGTGTTCAGAGGGAGGAAGCCTTGTCTGAGAAGCTGGTCCATCATCTCCTCGTCGTCTGCTTGGATTTCAGAGACCATGTTGCAAGGAATAAGGCCGAGCCGGGCACAGGTCTCCCCGCGGTAGAAGCCATCAGCATCTTTATCCCCGTAAACCTGCAGTGTGAGAAGCGGGAGTAAGGCGCTGGGGGCTCGGGAGCACATCGGCTCTGCCGAGAGGCCAGCGGACGTGGGGAGCACCGGAAACACATGTGCGTAGCCCTGCCGCAAACCTGCCTCTCCAAGAGCGCGTTTCCGCCCCGGGGCTTCGACAGCCCCGGGCCTCCCACCGCAGGCCGGGGCTCCGCTGCACGCGCGCGTGCCCAAGAGCCCACGCACACTGAGGCCCGCCCCGCGCGGACGGGCCGCCGCGGCCACACGTCCTGCTTCCGGCCGCAGCAAACGGGTCCCCCGTAAGGAGGCGGTGCCACCGCCAGGCATTCCAGAGTGAGGAGATAATCTCCACGGACAGACTGCGCGTGGCACTCCGCGGGGTGAGCGCCGCTGTCCTCCAAAGGCCGTTTCACTGACAAGCATCAGGACCACTTCGGAAGGCGAGTCACCAGCGCCCCGTCGGAACTCCGCAGACTTCGCGCTGGAAGCCCCTCCCTCCCCCGCGGGTTAAGGCGCCGGCTGCGGCGCGCCCCCCGCCCGCCCAGCCGTGCCCCCACCTTGATGATCTGCCCTTCCTTGAAGGGCAGCTCCTCTTCTGCGGCATCTGGGTTCGGGGACATGGTGAGGGGGTCGTAGTCGAAGAGAGCCACAAAGATGCGCGCCTGCAGCTCCTCCGCACCGGGGTCCGTCTCTGACTCTTCGTAGAAGTCCGGGGAGAGCCGGCCGCGACCCCTGTATTCATCTGCGGGCGGGTGGGGTGAAGGACAGGTGCTGGTGATGCCTGCCGGCCATCCCCCACCCGCGACCGGGGACGTGCGCTGGCACATGAAATGCGTTTTGCAAAGTGAGGGGAATGGATTTGGCACTTTAACTTTTGTCTTAAAAAAAACAAAACAAAAACATAGCTTACTATGCAAGAGGGAATGATCAGATAGATAGCTCAGAAAAGCAAGTAACTTAAAAAACCCAGGCAGCGGGGTGACTCTAGCCACGTGGCAGGTGAAGGCAGCGGGAGCCACTGCGCCAGTGACCCCTGCAAAGCAGGCATGAGCGACGGGAGGGCGGCCACCGGGTCAGGCCCAGAGACCCGGGATGTGCTTGTAACAGGCCCACGCTGCCCCCTCAGCTCTGAATACTAAGTGGCCGTAAGTGCACCCGTCACTGCAGTGAGCCAACGGCCTCCTGGCAGAGTCGAGTTTCAAGTCCACCCACGACCGTGCTTTTTGAAACCCTAGTAATACCCGTGGTATCACCATAGACATGTGCACACCTCACCACCCACGGGTCTGTACTACGGAACGAGGGTCGGCCAGCAGAGAATACCGTTCCGACCCCACGAGAGGGCTCAGATCAGTGGGGAAGTAAATGAGAACCACTCCAGCCTTCAGAACAAGCCAGCCTGCCCGGGAAAACCTGTCACCAGCTCACAAGCACAGGAGGAGGGACAAGGCCAAGGGGTGGGAAGACAGGAGAGGAGCTGGGGGAAAAGCCAGAACACCCACTTCTTTCACCAGCAGACACGCTGAGGTGAAAAAGAGCATTTTTTTTTCACGCAGGAAAGACTGACTTTTTTAAATGCAGTGAACTAGGGGGCGGGGAGAGCTGGGAGGTAAAGCACGCGGCCCCGCGCGCGAGGTCCTGCGCTCGCTCCCCACCTCACGCTGATGACGTGGTTTTGAATCTGGCACATGTGGAGCTACATAATCTTTGTCTTTTTGATTCAAGAGGGGCTTTTTTTTTTTTAATTGAGGAAACCTAGAGCATATTAAAAGGTATAGCATTTTTTGTGAATGTATTGCTTATTAGAAATACATTTAGAAAGAATACAGTCTGCAGATTTAAGTTCCTCTGGAAAAAAAATGGGCGCTTTTCGAGTACAGCCGAGTTCTGGGCTGTTCATTACTGCCCCCGCACAAGGAAGCGTAACCACCCGGGGCTGGCTGAGACCAGCCTGCTCGCGCGTCGCTGACCGTGCACTCCCCCCCGCCCCACCCGGGTCTGGGGTAGGACTCTCCTCTTTTTTGGTGGCTGCTGGACACACTTCACTCTTGTCTTTTGAAAATACAGCAGGCCGTCCGGTCCATGCGCGGGCCATGCATGCGTGTTTAGTGCCGACGCTGACTGTGCCTGCTGTGTGCTTTCTGGCCCTGCTGCCCGGTAAGGGGTCGGGCGCAGTAGCAGCAGCCCTGTCGTGGGCTTATGGAGCACTTTTTTGAGTTATATTATTAAGAGGCCTTTTTGTTAAGGTGTTAGCAGAGCATCACTCCTGCGAACCTGGCTGGCGTCCCACTAGGAGGAAGACAACCCTGACCGAAGGGCACTCAGAGACACTGATTCCGCCTTTACTCCCTTGTCCAGGTGCCGGCAGGAAGCACCGTCATTTTCTATTCTGTAGACTTTCCTTCTCTGTCCCAGGAGCCTGGAGGAGGCGGCCACCAGACCTCCCCCAGAGGACACCCCTTCCGGGGCCACAACGTGCATTGCCCACCAGGGAACATGGGCCGTTCGTGCAGAGGGCAGTGCCTGTGGTCGTCACTCGTCAGTCATAACCAAGTGAGGGCTTGGGGACCACATTCCACAGGAGGAACAGCCTCGGACCGGCCCTACCTGGTTCCTAAAGACGCTCGGTCCTGACACGTCGTTTCTGTTGTAAGCCAGGGGACCAGCCCCAACCTGTGCAGCTGTCCCCGAGGGAACCACACAGGGGAACTGAGGCCTGAGGGGGCGGTGCGAGCTCACAGCCGTCAGGAGCCCCGAAGGCTCAGGACGCCCCCGCTCTGAGGGCGCCCAGCGTCCTCCCCGCCTGTGCAGGTTTTGTTATTTTTCAGCTGAAAATACTGTTTTTAAGACTCTTTAATGTCCTATGAAACTTTTACTGATAAAAATAAACACATCCTAAAAACTGTAAAGATGGAAAAGCAAACGTCCCCCTGTTGTTTGGAGCCTCAGGGGACCTGCACTGCTTTTAAAAGGCCTTCATCATTGGCTGACGCGAGCGGAGACCAGCACCGTTTAACCCAGGGCCGCTCCCGCGTGGCCAGGGCTGTGTTCCGGGTCTCCCTGGGCTTTGCGGTTCCCTGCTTTGTCTCACGTGTGTGAGCGTGCTCACTGCCGGGCTCTGTGGTCCCGTCTGTGATACTGTCTGGGACTGTCTGGGCCGCGGTTCGTCCCAGTGCTGGCCAGGGGGATTCCCATCTGCCCTTCAGCCACGCTTCCCCTCGGGCAGATTGGTTAGAATGAGTAGTGACAGCTTTCAGCACTGCTGGCTGAATTCCAAAAAGTGATTAAAGGAATGGAAACGGCCACCAGAGGGTGACGTGTGAACGGCGGGTGACCAGATGGACGGGGGCAGCACACCCTTCCTGAGACACATCTGGGCCTCCTAGTGCTTTTCACAGCTTCAGTCCCAGGTGCCGAAGTGCTGCACACATTCGGACAGCTCTGCATCTGCACGGGGCCTGTGCAGACACCAGGAGCTCGGCCACCACCCCTGCCTCCGCTGCCCTCACCATGGGCATCTCGGCAGTGCGTGAACTGGGCCCCGCGGGACGGCCCTTTACCATCTCTTCAACGCTCACACCGGCAGCCTCTCCAGAAAAACAAAGTTAAGAAGCTGACGGAAAAGGTCAATATATTCGGAGAATACTTACAAATAGGTTTTCTTTCTCTTCTGCTGTCTCTGCCCTCTTTTGCCATAAATAACCAAGAACTTTTTGTATTTAGTTGAAAATACAGAAAATGGTCCCTAATCTTTTTTTCAAACGTTCAGACCGACGACCAAACAGCCATCTGCTCTGTGGGTAAAAGAAAGAGGGAGGCCTCGATCGGGCCCACTGACCGGTAGGGGGGCCCATCACTGGCCGGGACCTGTGGGGGCCAGCGCTGCCGCGGGACAGCCTCCGGGCCACACGATCCGCCCTCCCAGCCCGTCCTGCAGACACTGGGTTTCCTAAAATCTGAAGACAAAACAAGAACAAAGTCAGAAGGCTTGGTAGCTGTGGGAACCGAAGGATCAAGTCAGCCCAGTCAACCCCAATTAGAAGCAGAAGCTCTAAAGGCAACTAAACGTAGCTTTTAACTGAAAGGTTAGCTGAAGGGCCCGAGAGAGCAGCGCTCCGTCCAGGCGCTCGCCTCTGCACGCGGCTGCTCTGCGCTCGTGGGGGCGGGGCAGAGAAGCCCCGGGAGGCTTTTTTTTGCTGCTACTGCTGCTGAAGCTAGATATTTTGAACCAAAGTGAGAGTTACTTAAATACGCCTCTTTCCTGGTCTCAGGGCAGCCTGCCCACCTCCAGTGACCACAAAAGTGGGGAAACACTGCATTTCCGAGCGCCCTGCTTGGACAAGTTGTCCATGAGGCTACCGAAAGCTCAGGGACGGACGTTTCCGTGTGTTGTCAGCTTTGAAGCTCAGGGCAGCGTCTTGGCCCACATCCAGACACACCAGTCACGTTTCAGGGCTAACCTGAGTAGCTCTGCTTCACAGATACGTGCACCTCTGATCTGCACTGAAGGTTAGCATCGTAAAAGAGAATCAAACCAAAACCTCCAGCTCCCTGGCGCTGGGAATCAGGAAATTTTCAGGGAGCCAGGGGATGAATCCGGGCTGGGAGTTCTGGTGCTCAGCATGTTCCAGGCGGGGAACAGGCTGTGGCCTGTGGGGGGGGGTCGGCGCCCTCTTGTGGCCAGGTCGCAAACTGCACCGGCTCAGACCCAGGCCTGGCACCCGGGGGGGGGGGGGGGGGGCCTCACCTGTGTTTTCAGGGGAAAGTCCAGCATGACAGGAAGGAGGACACAATAGGGAGATGAATGAAGCCTGGAGGGAGTCCCTGCTCTTGAACACACTACCACGCCTGGAAGACAAGGCACGGGATGTGTCTAGAGCTGATGATAGAAAATTCATTCTGAAAACTGGTCGCAGGAAAGAAACAGGGGAAAAAAAAACCTTTGGGAACAAAGGCAAAAATGGATCTCTTCAATAACTGTTCTCCCTTTTTTCTAGTTATAAAGGCCCAAACCAACCACAACAGAAAACCAAAACCACAAGAGAAAAACCTTCAGTCCCACCGTAAAGTCAAAAAAGGCCCTGTGGTTCATTTTGAAAAGTATGTGTTGCCAAACTTTTGGATAATCGTAGTTCAGCTAACCCTTAATTAAAATTTAGATTCAGTTGTCCTTTAATTAAAGCAGCCATAATCACCACTGATTTGGGAGTGGGGGAATCATTATTCTAAAGCAAAGAAAAGAAATCATCGCAGGGTCAAAAGACCGGGAAGCTGAATAAAGCAAAGATGCATGGAGCGCTGAAGCCAGCCGGCAGACCCCCGGGATGGACACCAACATAAACCAACAGGGTGAGAAGATGGACTGGGCTGGCAGGCAGATGTGAGGGGAGGCCGCGTCACACACCCGGGGGGGCGGCTGTGCGTGCTGGGCAGTGGCCCTGCTGTCGGGCACGTCTGAGCTCTTCCTCCAGGCATCCTGGGCATCTTCGAGACCCGCGGGCTCCTCCCAGCCGCACTTGCCGGGGCGGGGTCTCTCTGGGCTCGGGGGCGCGTCCTCGCTCCTGGGGATGCCGCCAGGCTCCTCTTGCTCCCCGAAGTCCTCTTCGATGCTGCTCTGCCGGGTCAGCGTCCGGCGCCGGGCCAGCAGGGGCCTCGGGCCTCTCCTGCAGGGACAGCGCCTGGGGCCCGGGCTGCACGGGGCAGCCGTGCTTCGGAAGCTGAACCACAGCTCCTCCTCTTCGCTGCCACAGTCCAGGCCGCTGTCTGGGCTCCGGGTGGCCGAGCGGCTGAACCGATAGCCTCTGTCTTCCAGAAAGAAGTCGCTGGCGGCCCTGCGCTCCGCGGGGAACCTGGGCGCACTGGCCCTGGAGGAGTGCCCTACGCCCTGCTTGTGCGAGAGCTCGCAGCGCTCTGCGTCCTCCTCCGCCACTTCGGGGATACTGAAAAGTTTCTTACTGTGGTGGGTGTGCTGGGGGTACTCGGGGAGTTCCAAGAAAGCTGCCTCAGGGGTCCTATTCCTAGGGCACTCCTGACGGGGGCGGTGTGTGAGGATGGGTGCCGGGAAACAGTGCATGATCAGACATGAAGCGGGCAGAGGAAGGAGAGAAAACACAGACAGAATTAGTCTCCGAGGCGAGGGGCAGAAAGCATGCTTGTACCCATGGGGGGCGATGGCACGTGCTGGCCGAGCTCTGAGATGAGAACATAATGGGTGGGGCGGATGTGCCGGGGCAGGGGAGGGGCACACGCAGGGGCCGAGGCCACCTGCGGAGACAGCCATGCAGCTCAACCAAGGACAGAGCGGCAGCCGGGGCGTGGGGAGCTGGGCGCAGGAGGCTTCACGGTGACTCAGGCGCTGGGCTCTGCGAGGCGGCTGTGCCGGGCGGGGGTGGGGGCACCTGAGCCCGCTGCCCTCTGGCTGCACCCTCAGAAACTCAAAAGGCAGTAGCTGTGGGGTGCTGGTGGCTAGAGACAATTCACAAAAGTGACCCGACTGAACCAGGACCCTCACTGCTGGAGGTCGTCCAGCGCTCGGCACCTCCTGAAATCCAGTCTGGTCTGCTGACCTACCACCTCTCTCCCTGGCTTGGGTGTGAGCATGTGAAACTGGGGACCTGGGCGCTGAGCCCCCACCCTGGTCCTAGGAGGTCTGTGCTCCATCCACGTCTGTCCCTCTGGCACGCCTGGACTCCAAGCCCCGAACGAGCAGCCGCGCCCCCGCCAGCACGGGCTGCAGGGCCCAGCCTGGGAACGGCCACCCAGAGGCGGCCTGACGAACGTCGGGGGTGGACACAACTGCCCGCCCATCCTTGCATGTGGTTCTCTCTGCAGGGACCTCCCTCGGCCCAGTCCTCTGCTCCCATGGAACCAGGAGTCCCTCTTCGCGGACTCTAGGAAGCCAAGCCCTGCCTTTCGTCCTGTCAGAGAGGGAGCACTGGGGTCTGCAGCCCCCGCCGCCCTGCCAGCCCGCAGCCCTGAGCACACAGGACCTGGCAGTTCGCCTAGTGCAGCAGCACCTGCTGAGCGCCTGGGGCCCCGAGTGCCGGGCACGGAGGCGGGCGGCACATGCTTCTCTCATGGATGTCTGTTCTGGGGAGTGTCGGGGGAAGGGCAGCAAGGGAGCAGGGCGGACCCCCAGACTGTGTCTCCCCGCAGCTCTGACCTCCCCGTGGCTGCTCTGGGGCCAGGGCGGTGCTAGTGCGGCTGGGTTGGCCTTTCTCCCTGCCCTTTTCTTTCCACACAATCCATAGAAGTGCGGCCCCCGCCCAGAGGACGGGAGGGAAGCTGACATGCTTCACCAGCCCCGCCATGAGCCCTGCGGGCAGCTGGGGAAGCTGGGGGTTGAGGGGCCGGGTCAGGCGGGACCACCGGCAGCTTGGGGCCTCCCTCCGCCAAGAAGGGTCCCTGTGAATCCTGCTGGACGGTGGCTCCGGGCGGCCGGGGCCGGGGGAGGAGCGCAACCGTGCAGGTCTGCATAGCGACCTGCCATGCTCTCTGGGGACGGAGCGTCTCCAAGGCCCTGAAGGGGCCTCTGCTGGGAAAACAGAAGTCAGTCTAGTCTGTGCAAGTGGCTACCGAACTAGTAGCCAGATCTGGGTGCTGCTTTCTGTCCACCATTCAACACGCGCGGCTCCACGTTCTCCGAGAAGGCCTGGGGCCAGGCACGGCAGCCCCAGCAGGGGTCTCCCCACCGAGGCCTTGTTCAGTTGAGAACCCACAGGCCGCACCAGCTCTCCTGCCCTTTGTCTGTCTACCCCCCTAGGCTGGGAGCAGCTGCGGGGGGGGGGGGCAAGTCCATCCTCACCCCCAGCCTGGTGCATAGCCGCGACCAGCTCGTGCCGGGCGAACAGACGTCCGGCAAGAAAGGCCAGCAGCAGCCATGGCAGCACAGCTCCCAGGGGACCAGGACGCACACCCAGGGCGGCTTCCTCAAGCTCAGTCTCTGCTAAGGTGGCCCCCCCCACGTCAAACCCCCACTGACGGCCACACCAAAGGCGGAAGCAGAGGGTGCAGGGTCTGTCTCTGGTGGGAGGTGCCTGAAAAGGGGCTTGTGTGTGGACCCCCCTGTCCTCCAGGACGGCCGACCCTCCTCTGACCTCCTTCCGTGCCCCTCTCCCAGCCCCCCGGCAGGGCCTGCCTCGGCTCACCCCACCATGGGGCCTCCGCACGGCCCCAGCTGGTCCCCCACGCACCACAGTCTTTGTTCTATTCTTTCCAATTCAGTTCTTAGTACAAACTGGGGTGTCCCTGGGGAGTGCCAGCTGGATTCTCCCAGACGCCTTCAGCTAGGCTTGTGGCAAAGAGGAGGGACAGGAGGGCCGGGAAGATCCCGAGTGCAGGTTCAGCAGTGAGAAAGCAGCCCACCCACGTCTGCGGGCTCTGCTTGCTGGGCAAGGCCCCTCTGGGGCTGGCCTGGCGCCCCAGCAAAAGGAGGGGATGGGGCGCCGGCGGGGCCGGCGTGGAGGGACCCGGTGCCCCTGCGCACTGACCTTGAGGGCGTTGTGGGCCGTGCCGCTGGGCCGCCGCCGGCCCCCATCTTCCAGCTGCATCTCAGAGCAGAGCTCCTCCTCGTCCTCCTCCATGATGTCGGACAAGTCGGACCCCCGGCTACTCTCCGTGTGGTAGTCATCTCCGTGGCCACAGTGCGGCTGGGGCAGGAGAAGGGGACGCAGGTGAAGGGGCAGCCCCCGACGGGGCCTCCCTGGCTTTGCCAGCTCTGGGCTGGGACAGTGTCTGGCTGTCTGCATGAGCCACGCACCTTAAAGGTGAGGGAACCACGGTCCCCCAGCACGCGGCGAGCTGGGGTGGCAGGGAGAGGACCAGACCCGGCCTCCCAACTCCCAAGGCCAGACGGGAGTGGGCAGAGGCCCTTGGGCTCTGAGCAGGACGGCACCACGGGGCTTACGAGACACATGGGGAAGCACCGCTTTTCTGGGTCCTGTCAGCACCTCCAACTCAGTGGCTGGACAAAGGATCAAGCCAGAGGTTGCAACTCAGGTGGCAGCAGGCTTGGGACCTGGGGAGCACGTACACTGTGCCTAGGGTCGTGCAGGAGAGGGTGCTGGGGTGGCGAATGGGTGCGTGTGCACCACACAGGGACACTCAGGAGTCCTAGGACTGCCATGGAGTTGGAAACACACGCGCACACGCCGGGGCATCTGCGGAACAGCCTGGGGAAGACCGCGTCGATGGGCGCACGCCGGGAAGTCCGGGTGCAGCCGAAAGGTTTGACTGCAGAGCAAGAGAAGGCAGCTTGCTCGTGTGTAAGCCGAAGCCTCTGCAGCCGATGGGGATCTGAGAAGACGGGCTGGCCCCCAGCCAGGGGTCCCGGCCCCCACCACGCGGGCACCCGTCACTCAGCACGGCCCGTGTCACCCCACGCCGGCTGCACGCCCTACGTGCACAAAGATGCTGCTTCTGCTGTGTGTGTGGATTAAGAATGGCTGCTGGAAGACTTTTCTAACAGACGGAAGTGCCTGAGGAGAAACCCTCCTCTTCTCACCCCTCCCTCCTTTCCTTCTTGGGGAGCTGTCACAGGAGAATGTGACGGTTGGAACTATGGCAGCTGCTTTGTAACCATGAGAAAAAGGCCAAAAGAACAGAAGATTCAGAACCTGAAGCCCAGACACAACTGAGCAGCAGAGCCAACCCTGTAAACTTCCCCGAGACCTCCCGCGATGCTGAGTAGCGAAACGTCTGTGGCACCTTCGTCACTGTTAGTTGGTTGTTCTGTTTCTCATGTGCAAGCTAATGCAAATACAATTACTTTAATCTTATCGAACCTGATGACTGGAGAAGCTGGGTATCTTGCCTACTAGCAGTAGCAGAGCCAGGAAGTGACCCCAAGTCTGTGAGGGTCCAAGGCCCTCTTCCTCGAGAGGCTGAGCCCCAGCCTGGCTGTTGAGGCAGGTGCTGAAGGGACTGAGGTGTCTTCCAGCTCTGACGTCTCAAGGTTTCAGGACCCTCCAGGCCCCACCCTTCCTGCTGTCCAGTGATAAGTCCTGAAACCACTCAAGGACATTTCCACCAGCAGGTGCGTGAGCGGAACGCTGGAGACAAAACCCACACTGGGTGCATCTGTCACTCGCGGGCCTAGTCTGGAAGGGGAAGTGTCCCTCTGAGGGCAGGATGCTGACCGTTTAATTTCTGAACCCCCATGACGGCTAGCATGCAGCAGATGCCCCACAAACTTCTGCCGGATTAACATGAGTAAAGACATTGCAGGTTTTGCCTAAACTGAGACCAGGCGGTTACCTGCAGACTTACTGAGCCACAAAGTCACCCCGGCACCCCCTGGACACTCGCGCAGGGCCATCGGTGGGGGAAAGCCTCACCGTGAGACTTTTGAAACTGTCCCCAAATGAGGTCACAAATGCACAGGCCTTGTGAAATCTAAACTCCCCAAGCCACCCACGGCCGCTGTAAGCTGGGCCTGCACCTCCCCCTCGTGCTCGTGGGCCTCGGGCGGCCGAGGCCCGGCACGCACCACCCCGCGGGGGCTCGCGGCCTGCTCACCGGCTTGCCGAGCTCGGAGCCCTGCAGGAAGTCGTCCACCGAGGTGCCCCTCCTCCGGACGTCGGGGGACTCGTAGCCATCCTCCTCGTCAGAGTTCGCGTACTGCCCGCTGCTCCGCTCCAGGAAGATGCTCCTTTTCTCTAACTTGGAAGAGAAAGGAAAGAAACGGGTGAGGGGAGGTGTCGGGAGGTGCCAGGTGCGGGGAAGGGGGGCGGGGTTCCAGGCTCCTCGTCTTCCAGGCGGCGTCCTTCCCTCCCCCAGCCCCGCGGCCGCCTCGGAGCCCCAGGGTCACAGGACTTGGGCTGAGTGAGCCAGTGCACTGGCTGCAGGTGAGCCGGCCTCCCGCCCTCCCCAGAACTAGCTCTGGCCTTCGCTGGAGCTCAGGCGCAGGTGCCAAGGAAAAGCTCCTCTTCCTCAGTTGTCACCTTGGCCTGGCTCTTGATATGATCAGTGACCCTTTCCTGAAAACGGAAGCTCAGATGTTTGCTTTCCCTGCACACCTTCTGGAAGAGGAGCCAGGCTGGAGGGCCAGCAGCCCCGGGCATTCCTGGGCCCAGTGTCTGACTTCATCCCAGTCTCAGGGGTGCTGCCTGGGGGCCTCAGGGTGGCAGGATGCGTGGCTGCCACCTGAAAGGGGAGGGGGGCAGCATTCACCCACCGGCCCCTTCCTGCCCACAGGCTTTGCCAGAAGCACTGAGCCTGAACTCCTGCTTTGTGGGCCATGAGAGCACAGGGGCCGTGGGCCCATGGCAGGCATGCATACTGTGAAGCTGAGGGCACACGGTGCTGTCTAACTGCTGACAAACTGGGAGCGTTTGCATCAAAGCCTGGATTTCCAGTTTCCAACAGGTACTGGAGTGCTGCCGCAGGCTCATCCCTTCCAGTTGTCCTGGCCGTGGCCTGCGTGCCCCAGTTCCCAACCTGGCCTCCAGGACAGAGGCAGCCTGGCCCAGCCCCAGGGATGCCCAGGAAGCGGGGGTTTCCCAGCACCGGCCTGGGTATCTCTCCACCTGCATCTCAGAGGAGGCACTAGCAGGGTCACTGCCCTGGAAAAACGCCTCAGGATGGCCGGGCTGAGAAGGCCACTGGCCACCACTGTCCCCTCTGCTAGGGCCCTGACCTCAGGCTTGCAGCACACAGGCTGGGTACCCTGGTAGATGGACGCGCCCAAAGAAGAGGTGGGGGGTTGCACCAGGCAGGGAGGGGCACAGGGCCTTGCCCAGCTCCAGAGCCTGCTCTCCTAGGCATCCTTTGTAGATGCCTCTTAAATTTCACGTATCACTGCCCCTGCCGTCTGGAATATGGCCCCACCACCATCCAAACAGCCCTCCTCCCCATAGCCCAGACAGTTCCAGGGACAGGCATGCCGATACATTTGCATGCATGCAATTCTGTATGTAACCGTGTCGGCATACATACGTATGTGTGTACCTACACACACGTGTAAATACGTCCATCCCTATGTGTGTGTATGTGTACACACACACACTCAAGCCTCAAATGGGCAGAGCCAGGAGGGCAGCCTCATTTAGGAGGACAGGTCCCAGGAGGCACCTCTTGGATCCCTGGACACAGACCAATGCCCAGTGAGTGGGATGCTCGCAGCCCATCTGCTAAGCCAGGCTGGGAGATATCCATTTACTCTGGTTATCCAGGTCCACGTTTACGACACAAAAACACAGTGTGGCTCCCTCAGGATCAGGCCTAAACCGCAGTCCTCGGGGGGAACTGGAGGATAAACAGGTGTCCTTCCCCCCAAGTCACGGCAGCCACCCCGTGTGCTTCTCTTCACAGACGCGGGTGCTGGTGGGGTGTCCCATCCCGGGGAGCTGGAGGGACGGAGCGCGATCCACACAGCCCGTGCAGCGGAACCAGCGAGGAAATGGCCAGCCTTACCCTGCTGCTCTCCGCCACCCTCTGCGCAGCTTCCCGGGCCATGGCCTTGGCGACGGAGCTGGAGACGGGGGTGCCCTGCGGCTGCGGGAGGACGCGGCTGGGCGAGGGCGACCTCCTCCCGGGGCCCGCGCCCTGCAGGCCGGGCGGCTCCAGCATGTGCCCGTGGGCAGGGGCGGGCGCCCGGCTGAGCCCCCAGGCCTCGTGCAGCTTGGCGTGGGGACCCAGGTGCTCTTCTTTGGCGTCGGGGGCTCCGGCACTTGCTAATGGCTTCGGCGTGGGAGCAGTTCTCGGGTAGGGGGTTGGAGGCACCAGGAGGTCGGGGGGAACGGCAGCGGCGGCAGAGTCTACGGACTCGCCCTGCGCAGAGAGGGTCCGCACGGTCACGCCCTTGGCTTCCAGGCTCCGCAGCCGCACGAGCTCCACGGCTGTACTGTCCGCCGTTGGGGAGATGATCTCAGCCACCTGCGCACAGAGAGCGCCACTCACTGGCTGCCCGGGCCCCGGGCCCTGCAGACCCCTCGCCAGCGGCCAGGGGTCTGGCCGCCCCCCACAACATCCGACTCCAGCCAGGCTGCGCAGTCTGCAGCCCCTGCTCCTGCCCAGCTGCTGGAGGTTCGCAGGGACGGCTAAGCACACCCTCTGCTTCCACACCCGGAAGCAACTAGGAAACGAATGCGGGGCCACAGAGGGATCAGGACACCAGGCTTGTTACTGCCAAAGCTCTGCACAGAGGAGGGCCAGGCAGAGCCCGTGTCGGCTTCCTGCTGCTGCGGGGGAGACAAGACAGCACAGGGCCTTTTCTGCAGGGGAAGCCCTGCCCGGTGGGCCTCCTGCGTGCACGGAGCGGGGGGCATCCTGCAGGGGCCCCTCTCCCAGAGGGAACTCAGACACGTGCTTCTGACACATCACCTCCTGGTCTAGGGGACAGTGGGGAACCGACAGAAGCCTGCTCAAGCCCCTCAAGGGCAGCGTGTCTCTTTCGTCTGCCAGGAGGGGTGGCGCTGAGCTGATGGGTTTCCCTAACACGGCGGGAAGGGCCCTGCAGTGTTTCTGAGGCGCCTGGACTTGCGGCCGTCCGGCCGAGAACCAGCTTGGTGGAGTCCTCAAGCCTACGGAGGGGGCTCAAGATCGTGGGACTCAAGAGAGGTGAAATGCTTGGTCCCTGGGGGAGGAGAACAGGAAAGGTCCAGAGCAGGGCAGGCAGTCAGCGCGGGAGGGGCAGAGAGCATTCTGGAAAGGAGGACGGGGCAGGAAAGGACGGGGGTTCTCAGTGTTCCGCAGCCGGGCCCTGGGGTGCCGGGGCAGCTGGTGCTTAGTAAACGCTGGCGGGCTGAGGAGAGGGGACACCAGCCTTCAGCGAGCAGTGGGCGGGCGGCCCTGGGTGCAGGCGCAGCCCCAGCAGAAACTCACCCTCTGCCCTTTCGCGTACACGCCATAGCCGGTGACGTTGGCCCCGTTGGACAGTCCGGTAGCCGTTAGGGCAGGCGGTTTCCAGGACACCTGGATGGTGGCTGGGGTGGCCCCGGCTTGGACGGTGATGTCTTGTGGGGGGGCTGGAGGACCTGTGGGGCAGAGACAGAGAGATGTTCACAACACGGCCCTTTGGCAGCCGAGCCGCTAACGCTGGTGGCACCTGGAAGATGGTGGCATCTTTCAGCGAAGCCTCTGGGGGAAGGAGGGAGAAGAGGGTGGAACAGAGTGGGGGGCGGGGCGAAGCAGCAGCTCCCGGGGGCCCCACGGTGCCCCTTGAACTCCTGCTCACTGACCTCCATCTCCAGGGCAGCCTGTGACCCCAGCCTGGCCAGTCGGCCATGAGACACCCCCTCCACCGTCACCTCTCCCCTCCTCTTCTGCACCACCACCCCCTACCCCCTAACCCCGGCCCTCCCTCTCTCCAGCAGACTTGGGAGCATGTAGGCTGGACCACACATCACCCATCTTGCCACCTCGCTGGTGAGGACAAAACGGAAAGCTGGAGAGAAACAGGTTCTGATGAGGCCCGAACCTGGACCCGGCTCCGCACACCCAGCAGCCCCAGCTGACTCGCTTCTTTTGTGCCCAAACCACCTTGAACCGTGCTCACTGGGTCTCCCGAGACCGTCCTAGGCGGTCACTCCCAGCAACAAGGAGGCAAGGGTCACGTCGCCGGTCACCCCGTCAGCTCCTGGTCTCACTCAGCAGGAGGGCCCGTCTGCACCCCAACCCATGGGCGCCTCCCTTTCCTCTGGTGCAAAACTCCCGGCACCCTTGTGTCTGGAAGTATGGAAACTTGTATTTGGAAAGGAACGTAGAGGCATCAGGGGGAAGGCTATGAGCGTCACGTCCTCCAAGGCCTCGCTCAGGTCCTGGGGGCGGCTCGGTGGGGAGGGACGGCTGCAGGCTGAGGATGTCTTACGCGCCACTCCTCGTTTCGGACGCTTCAAACAGCCCTGCAAGTTCCTCCTCAGCTTGCAGAGGAGGAAGTTAAGGTCGCAGGGAAGCCACTCGCTATCAAGCGCTGGCGGCAGGACTCACGCCAACGCTCGCCTGCGGCTCATCTGCGAAGGAAGGTGCGACCCCACCCTCAGCACATGGTGGGTGATACTGGGCTTCAGAGCTTCGGCCCAGCCTGGTTCAGAAGTTACACTCCACCTGGACAGTCCACTCAAACAGGACAGACAGCCTTGTTACACTTTTTTTTTTTAATTGAAGTAGAGCTTCTGCACAGCAAAGGAAACCATAAGCAGAACAAAACGACAACCTACAGGATGGGAGAAAATACTTGCCATTGGATTCAACTGACAAGGTTTAATTTCCAGAATATATAAACAGCTCATACAACTTAACAACAACAAAAACAAACCCAATCCAAAAATGGGCAGGAGACCTAAACAAGCAGTTCTCCAAGGACGACATACAAATGGCCAGTGGGCACATGACAAAATGCTCAGTATCACTAGGTATCAGAGAAACGCAAGTCTAACCACAGGGAGGTGCCGCCTCGCAGCAGTCAGGAAGGTTTGCTACTCTTAAGAGCGAAAGTCAAGAATGAAACTGGTCTGGACCGGGCTGGGCTCCGGCTCCTGAGATGAGAGCGGCCACAGGAGAGGCCAGGTTCGCTGGTGGAGGAAGCTGTGTCCTGCACTCCAGCCCACCCCTCCTCCCAGCCCAGAGCGGGGCCGATGCTGAGAAGAGCTGTGCTGACGCCCACCACGCGGGGCGTTTCGTCCCACCACACACCCGGCGCCGGGGCTCATGCTGAGCAAGGTTCAGAGGCGGCCCTGCCCCCACCTCTCACTCCTGTCGTGGCCACGGTCAAAACTCTCCTCCCGGACGGGCAGCGGAAGTCACCTGCTGTGGACTGGATATCTGTGTCCCCCCAGACTCCCGTGCTGAAGTCCTAAGCCCCAGCTGATGTTACTGGGGGGTGGACGTCTGTGGGGGTGACTGAGATTAGTGCCCTTACTAAAGGCCCAGAGAGCTCGCGCCCCGGCGTCCACCAGGCGGGGACACAGCGAGAAGACGTGGTCTGCCGACCGGGAATTGGGCCCCACCAGACACGGAGTCTGCCCCCACCCTGATCTTCGACTCCCAGCCTCCAGAACTGCAAGAGGTAGATGCCTGCTGCTCACAAGCCCCTCAGTTTATTTTGTTACATCAGCCCGAGCTGACGAGACACCCAGGAACTGGGCGTGAACCTGTGGGGACGTGCCTCGGGATCCAGGCCTCCTGCTGGGTCTCTGTTCCTCCCCACCTCAGCGTGAGCTTCTCCACGAAGCCCTTCCCAGCCGTCCCAGTGGACATGCTCCTTGCCTCTCCTCTGAGCCCAGTGGAGCCCCTAGGTTTGGGGTTTCTCGTTTCTTCCCCCTCCCCAGCACTGACCACAAGGCTTCACGGCAGGCATCACTGTCCCAGGATCCTCAGCAGACACCCTGACAGGCAGGCAGGAAGCCGAAAGTCATCGTCCAGCACGAACAAACTGACCTGTCACAGATCAGCACCTACTCAGACACGCTTGCTCCTTGAAGGCGTCTGTCCCACCTGCCCCCAACCTTGTGGTCTGTAGGTCAGACTCTAGCTGATGACAGATTTCAAAGAGGCTGGAAAGCACAACGAAATAAAAAGCAAAGCCACCGCGAGTTGGAAAGCCAATCCCACGTTAGATGGGAGCCTTCATGCGCCCTCTAGAGATGATTCTGGAGGACGACCGAACTGTCTGCACAACGGCTGACCCATGAGGCTGGGTGGGGCTGGGTCCCCTATCACGGAGACAAATCCAAGGAGGGTGTCAGGACCAGCATGTCAAGGGGATGAGGTGAGCGTCCCAGGACTGAGAACAGCCCTAGACGAGACAAAAGACGTCCTCAAGCACTTGTGCACACGGGACCTTCTTTGCTCCGAGAAGCCTGGTCTTCCCGGTGTTCAGGCTCCCAGGCCGGGCACAGCCTCCTTCCCGGCTTGGAAAGGCTGCCTTGTCCATGAGCCCAGCAGAGCCCCACATGATGGAACCTTCTGGAGGCAGAGGTGGCAGCTGCCCCTTAACCTAACAGCTCTGGGAGCCTATGAAGCAGAGGAAGAGCTGACCCAGGAGGCTGGGCCATCCCACCCATCTCTTTACAGCTTCCCGGGAGGGAGTGGGGGGGGGAGGGGGCGTCCCTCCCTCCTCCTGTCACAGCCGAGAGCACAGAGGGGGTGCCCGGGACCCAGAGCGGCACCGCAGTGGGACTTCCTCACAACAAACTCAGCCACCCGTGTTAGATATACGTGTGCACCGACAGGAAGACACAGCAGAGCAGAACGGTTCTGAGACGGCTGCGGGCATTCGCTTCTCCAGTCCACCCCCTGAGCGCACGGCCAGAGGACGTGCCGCCGGGAGGCGGAGCTCTCCCACCCGGTCCCCCGGGAGGCCGTCGTCTCCTGCTGTCTGCGGTGGGGTGAGCCTCTTGCAGATAGATGTTAAATGTTTCTAACAACGTGGCCCCCGGACACAATCCAAGTCCTCTCCTCTCTCCTCCCCTCCCGTCATCTCTCTCTCTCTCGCTCTCTCTCTCTCTCCCTTTCATGCACCCGTGCGTGCACACGTGGGGGACACCGGGGGGCACCTCCCTCGGGGCCGCCGGAGGACAGCTCACCTGCAGGCAGCGTGGAGAACTCCACGAAGGCCTCCTTCCTCTCCCTCTGCTCCAGGGGCAGTTGCCACGGCACCTGGTGCGGCCTGGCCAGAACCTTCACCTTGTAGGCCATGTTGGGCCGGAGGTTCAAGAACTGGTACTTGTATCTGGCAGCCCTGACGACGTCGAACTCCTCCTCATTGAGGAAGATCACGTGGCTGTAGTTGCTGTTGGTGGGCAGCCAGGAGAGCTGGGCGGAGATCTGCGTGATGTTGTCCACCCGCAGGTGGGAGGGCGCCACCACCACGTCCTTGCCCACCAGCAGCGTGCACTGCAGCGCGTCCGAGCTGCCTCTGCTGGTGACGCACTGCACGGACACGCGGTAGGTGCAGGCCGCCGTGTTCAGCTTCTCGATCAGGGCCTTCGTCCGGCTGCCCAGCGTGAGGCTCAGGCGCATCTCCTGGTCCACCAGCACATTGTAGCTGCTCACCGTCCCCCAGCCCGGGGGCCCGGCCGGGGGCTCCCAGCCCACAATAACACTTTTGGCGAGTTGCTTGATGAGGGTGATTTTCCGAGGGTAAGGCACGATGTCTTCTCCAATGTCATCAATGTTGACGTCCAGCGTCCCCGCCCCGCTGTCGGCGAGGCCGGAGTCCGTGAGCGTCGGGGAGTGGAGGTCCAGGACACTCTCCCCTTCCAGCGGGGAGATGCCGATGCCGGAATGGTTGATGAGGTTCTGCTCCTGGTCACTCGCCAGCATGCTGGCCAGCCGAGACTCACTGTCCTGGACAAAATCCACGAAGTTGGAGGGCACCAGGCCCCTCTGCCCATCCAGGAGTTCGCCTGTTGGGCACAAAGACACTGTTAGGGCCCGACCGTCACATGGGGGCCTGAGGTCCTGCCGCAAGTCTGCATCTCCCCCGACGGGACCCTACGGAAAGCAACGAGGTTACAGTGGGATCCTCAGCTCTTAACATGCACCACTCAAATGTCACCTCGCCTGGACCCCGCCCCTGCCATGGCACCCCAGTACTTGCCATCTGCCACCCTCTCCATCAGTTGTCTGGCTTTCTCCGCGGTGCCCACGGCACCGTGTTCATTCAGCTGCACACGTGGACTGACTACCCCTCCAACTGTGGGCGCTGCTCTGGGAGGGCGTGGGCCTGCGTCCCGCCCGCTGAACTGTCCCAGAGGGATGCCCGGCACACAGCAGATGTGCAGCAAAGGTTTGTCAGAGGACAAACAACATGTAAGCCACATGGGTTTGGAGATGAAAAAAATGACACCTCACGACAATTTCCTAGTGAGTGATCACACGAACAGGAATTAGAAGGCGGCTTCCCCCCTGCAAAGGAAGTTCCGTGTCCACCTGCGTGAGACTCCCAGCATGCGACTCCCAGCGTGCGCCCACCAGGTGTGAAACAGATGAGCCTGGTCTTGGAGAATCACCTGCGGGCAGAGTGGCCCCCAAATGCCACCAGACTAGCTCTGCGGCTGCAGCACTCACACCGGGGACCCCTCTCTGCTCCGTGAAGTGGCTTCACGTCCTGCATTCTCCCCACCTGAGGCTCGGAAGCCTGCAACAGCAGAGCCCTGCAAACTAAGCATGTTCCGGAGCATCAAGGTTGCTCCGGCTGGGTCACCTCTCAGCACCAGCCAGAAATGGCAGCTCCCCCAGTTCAGCACCAGCAGCCGCAGAGAGAGGGCCTGACCGGGCGGGGCCTGGGAGGCTGGGAAGTGCAGAACGGAGGGGTCTCTCCCCACAGACCCCGCAACCACCTCAGGGGACGTGTGAGGGCCCAGGAAAGGGAAGCCAACCAAAGTCAGTCCCGAGTCTCCCAGAACCAATGAGGATCTGATTCTGTCCCTGACCCCACCCAGGAAGGGAGTCTTGAGATGTCCACCCCTGCCTAGAGGATGCTATATAAACAGCCGTCGTCTGACACAGGGAAAGACAGGGCGGGGGTGGGGGCTGACATCTACGGAACAAGTTCTGGGTACCAAGCCCTGCTCGCATCTCTCGCTGTCTCCTTCCTCACGGCCGCCCCTGAGGCGGGAACAGTTACAGGCTGCCGTGAGCCGGGGCAAGCCTCCCACGGTCCCACGGACAGCGGAGCGCTGAGCTCTGCATCTGCCTTTAATCCAGCCTCTGAAAGTCTACGTGGGCACAGCGCCTGGCGCCCGTGTTCTAGGGATTTCCAGCGAGGGTTTCCCGACAGCCGCCTGGAGCTCAGATTTCCACCCTGGTGTGCAAACTGGTGCGAGCAACATGAATTTATGGTAAGATTCGAGCTGCTCTGCCACCGGCCGTGGGAAGTTTCTTGGGTTCTCTGTCCACACTACGCCTGTACTGCTGCTCACTGACGGACAGGGAGCCGGGCCGGGCGGGGCTGGCCTCCAAACGTCAGCCGAGCAGCCTGATCTCTGGCCCCCGTAAACCTCAGGACCGGAGCTGAGACTGATTCCATCAGCTCCAAGGAAACTCTGTGAGGTCATGAAAGAGAAACCTCCTAGTTGAGCGAGAAATCACTTTCCTCATCAGAGGGAACAGGAGGAAACCAAAACCCTGCTATCAGGGCAACAGAAAAGTTGAGGGAACCAAGGCATCCTGATTTCGGAAGCTGCTGGCGGTGCCACCTGCCCCCCCCCCCCGTCTCCTACAAAGGGGACCAAGGCCGGGTGGGTGGAGGGGTTCACGGCTCCTGATTTCATGCTATAGGAGGTGACCATAAGGGAATGGTTGGGCCATTCGCGGGGCCAGAGCCTGACGGTCCCGGGATCGCAGGGCACCAGGTGAGGTCACCTAAATGGGCCCTGGTCCTGCGGAAAGCAGGTCACCTGGGGGACCCTGAGGGCACTGGACAGTGAGACGGAAGGCAGGCAGAGACCCCTTGTCCGTCAGCCCCGTGTGTCTGGTCGGAGGCTGCATGCAGGTGAATGCCTGAGACTCAGCCAAACAAAAGGGGCCACCTGTAAGTCTGGAGGCGGGGTCAGAGTGGGGGCCTGGGGCGGCCGGGGTGATGGGAGCTGGCCCCCCGCCCACCACGCGGCCCCCCAGACCTTCATAGAAGCCGTCCTCGTCCATGTCCCCGTACACGTACAGGTACTTCCCCGCCGCGAGCGGCAGCTCGGCCTCTGGGTTCTCATTGGGCCCGTCGAAGGGGTTGTAACTAGAGGAAGAGACAACACGCTCAGGTGGTGCCCGGGACGGAGCCTGAGCCCAGCCCGCCCCTGGCCAAGCGCCGGGGCCCTCTCTGCTGTTCCCGGGATGTTCCAGACCCGAGCAACGACTCGGTGCCAGTGAGTCGTCTGCACACTGAAAATGCAGGCCCTCGACGGCTCACACACCCAGGTTTCAAATAAAAAGCTAGTTCTGAAACCACGTTGTCCGCTCAGACTCCTCCGTATCAGATGACCTTTGTATGACTCCAAATTATACGTTATAAATTTCCAGATCAGTCAGAAAATAAGAAAGTCATTAACCCTGGAGTGTTTCAATGCCTGTTACTGAACAAGGATGGGAGCATATGACATAAGCTACTTGGTAAACAGTAACCTGCTCATTTTCACACTTTGCAACACGCGTGACTCTCCTTCGACCCCGTGAAACACTCTATCATGGCCTTTCTAATGGACGTGTGCCAGTCCACCGAACAGGTTCACACACTCTCCTCATCTGAGTTCTGACGCTCTTTTTGGCTAACGTAATTGGCTTTGCATCAAATATCCTTATGGACGTATCTTTTCACACTCGCATGCTTTCTTCTTGAAGATAAATCCCTAGGAAGCAAATTTGTTTGGCCAAAGTCACGCACGTCTTCAAGGTCTTGGCTACGCACAGCCCAAATACCCTAGTATAACTGAATCCCGACACTGTCCGCTGACACTAACACATGGTAACGCGAGTACACTTCAGTAAAAAACATACATCCTGGAAAGTGGATTTTGCTCTCTCTCTCTCCACCAGGAGTGTTAAAGTGACCATCTTCTCCAATCCTCAAAATGTTGGAATTAACATTTTTTTGAAGTCATATCCAACGTGCAAATGAAACATGCTAGAGAAAGTTTTGATTTTCTAATTCAAAGATGAATTCATTTAAAATAGCAGAAAAGGCCTCATCAAGAAAGTAAAAGTGACATCACTGATCATGAGCCATGATCGTGTAAATTAAAAAGGGTGTCACTCATCCTCCAGGCACGCGGGGGTGAGGTCGCAGCCCCCGCAGTCACCCACCAATGGTTGGGGGTTCAGGACTGGGGAGCCAGGAGGAGGCCCCTGCACTTGGGAACAAGGCCCTGGGAGAGTTCAGGTCCACGTCTAGGCAAGAATCTCAGAGACCCCAGATTCTTCCATCTGCCCCCACCAGCCCCGCGGGAACAAAGCCCACGGCTGTGGCGAGGGCAGCATCTGCAGCCCGGCTTCTGGATCCTGAGACCTGGTTCCTGGCAGCAACCATAAGGGACCTGAGAGCCGTGTGTGACCAGACAGGCCCACGCTAGCTCTCAGTGGGCACGGGCCCTCCGATGAGCAATGGGTTCGGCAGCTGTGACGGCCGCGGGACATGGTCCGGGCGGGCGCCGGGCTCAAGGGGAGACGCCGGGACAGTGCCAAACAGGGGCTGTGGACACGGGCACCCCTCCCTGAGAGTCAGTTTGCCGCCGCTGCGGGCTGGACGGTGTCCACAGAGAGACGTTCAGCCCCTAACTCCTGGCACTGCGGAGGTGAGCTTACTTGGAAAGGTCTTTGCAGATGTGATCAAGTTAAGGTGGGATCATACTGGAGTCAGGCGGCCCGGATCCAACGACAGGGTCCTTATACAAAATGGGGGGGACACAGAGGGAGGACGGGCACTTGAGGACGGAGGCCAAGACTGGAGTGCGGTGCTACAGCTGAGGGGCGTCAAGGAGGCTGCCAGCCAGCAGAGGATGGCAGAGGCAGGAAGGACCCTCCCCGAGCCTTCAGAGAGGGCGGCCCCCCGGCACTTTGATCTCTGGCTCCCGGCCTCCGGAACCAGGAGAGAGTGGACCTCTGCTGCTTTGAGCTGCCCTACCTGTGGCTGTGTTTAAAGGCAGCCCTGGAAAAGGAAAGCAGTGCCTGAGCCCCTCCCGTCACAGCAGACATGCCACCCTGTGAAGCCTGGCCGAGCCGCCACGTTCTCTCGGCACTGCGGGAGGGGTCCCGCACCCACCACCTCGCCTGCCTGAGGCCTCCCACGCTCACAGATGCCCAGAGGGTGCAAAGGAGAGCGTCCCTCTTACCTGTAGCGGGCGACACACAGGTGGACCTTCCCCGAGTATCTCTGCTTGGAGGTGCTGGAAGCCCGTTCATTATCCATCTGTCAAAGACACAGCGGATGCTCATGTCGCTGAAGCCGCAGGCTCCACACGCCATGCTGGAAACACCCAGGGACCGCCTGTCATGGTCCCCAGGGCTCCTCGGCCTCAGATGGTGGAACTCCCGTGAGATGAGAACATGTATGTTGTCTTGGGTGTGACCCATGGATGGGCAGGTCCCTCCCCGCCCCCTGGAGGCCCCCCACACCCGCGGGTCCCTCCCCTCCTCCCGGCGGGTCCCTCTCTGCAGGCTCCTCGGTCACACAGGGATGCTTATAAAGCACTGGTCTCCGCAGGGCTTGTGATGTCACTAGTCTGTGGAATCTAAGAAATAACCCGCCTGAAAGTACGGCAGAGCAGAAGGGCCCTTCTCAGAGGGCCGCCCTGTCTCCTGCCTCATCCCTCCGGGTCACAGGCTTGTCCTGTCACATTCACGACACTCGCTGTGACCTGACTTCTTAGGTGCTGACCAGCTCACAGTCCTTCTGCACTAAGAGAACACCCCCCGCCCGTGCACATGGGGCCCACGTCCTGGCCCGGAGCAGGGTCAGGGAAGACAGGTCAATGGCAGAGAAAGGAAGGAGGCAGGAGAGGAAGACAAGGAGGGGCTGCAAAGAGAGAGTGGTAGGGGTGCTGACTTCCACGCCTGACACGGGCAGGCCAGGACCAGGACTCACGTCTGATTCAAATCTGCATCTTGGGCCACCAGATCTGGACAGAAAGGTGGGCTTGACGGACAGAGGCTCCGGCTTGTCACCCGGGAGCGGGAGGGGCCGGACGTAGTCACCAATCACAGCGTGGCTTCTGATGGAACTCTCCTGACCTGGCCGGGAACATTGGAACAATTTGAAGAAAGACACAAGGGAAATAAAAAAAGCACGCTGGTTCTTTGCCTTCCCAGTGTGTCTTTCCTCCTCTTTGACATCAGCCTTTGACTTTCGTTTTGGGACCCACCCATTTTCCACTCTTATTTCCTGTAGGCTGGTCTGACCCCACCCCTGTCCCTGGACCATCCATCTGGCCGAGTCTACTCCTGGCTACCACAATCGTCTGGTGCTAACAGTGGTGTTGCCTATGAGACAGGAGGGTCCAGTCAGAGAGAACTTAGTGGGAGTCATGGGCAGAGAGACTCTCCTTTTCCCCAGCTTCAACCTGAGGGGAGATGAGACTCAGTGATACTGCAGCCATATTGCCACCAGGAGGAAGAAATTTCGTCTGAGAATGGAGCCTGCTCGTAAGAGGATCTGTAAGATGGAGTGGCGGGGCTGAAGCCCCTGAATCCAGCCGTACCTGAAGCTAAAGCTACTGGCCCTTCATCTACTCGACGTGGTAAATAAAGCCCTTTTTGCTCACACCGGTGTAGTTTGGCTGTGCTGGCACTTGTGACCCAAATCGTCCTGACTTATACACAAAGTGACCAAAGGACTTATGGCTGAAAAACACTTTGACAAGAGACTAACCAGGACCAAAGTGGCTCTCTGCTGGTCCTGTCCTCAGGGGGCTCGAGAGCCCCGTCCCAGGCACGCAGGGAGGGGACTGAGCACCCTGGCCAGTGCTGGCCTGGACCGAGCAGCCTCAGGCATGTTTCCTAGGCCTGGGTGTGAGGCAGAGAAGCAACTGGTTTTCCACCCCGAGCTCCTGCTCCCCGTGGCCTGCAGGTCCCCCTCCCCGGCTTTGTCTAGTCTCTCACCGTGGCTCTCACACCAGGGGGACTGTTCACTGAAGAAGATGACTTACTGAGTCCAAATCAGGAAATCCAAATACTGTGAGAAGCATTCCCACAAAGGCTGCTTGGAAGTCACCCCCACTGCCCCTGCCCGATTGAGAGAACCGCAGGCAAGCAACATCGTAACAGAACGATGCTGAAACAGACAGGGGGTCCCTGCGGGAATGCTGGGTCCCAGGGAGCAGTGGCTGGGCTCTGGTTACTGCCGAGCAGGCCCAATGCCCCCAACAGTGCTTGGCGGGCAGACGGCAGGTGCAAAGGAAACATTCACTGCAGAACTGACTCCCAAAGCCTCACAGGCTGAGGACAGCGCCTGGCTGCAGAACCAGTACCGCATCTCCTTCCTCTGAGCGACGCAGGAGTGCGACCCGAGCACATGGCTCATCCGGGCCAATGGCCTGAGAGTGGAAGTGACGTGCCCTGCTTGGGGAGGAAGCCTTTTTGAGTCGGTGTCTAATCTCTTACGTTTCCCTTCCCCTGCAATGGAACATTCCAGATGGAGGCGGCTCTGTTTGTCAGCATTACCCAGTGAAGACCATGTGGAACCGATGCCCCGAGCCGGCCTGAGGCGGACTGGAGCATCATCAAGATAGAGGCTTGAGCTGTTTTAAGCCCCCGAGGCTTCTGCAGCTGAACCTTGCCCGTGCTGACTAACACACTGCCAGTGACCAGCAGGGGTGACATCACAGTAAAGGGGAAAGAATGTAGCAGAGACTCCTTGTATTCACCTTCAGCAAATCCAGCTCCCTTGAGAAAAACAATCTGACGAGCATGGCCGATGTCACCTGCTCTGTGCTCTGTGAGTGAGGGGGCAGCTCTGGCCCCTGTGCCCTCACGGCAGGAACATCCCACCCTTTCCTGATGCGGGCGCTTCAACAGATGTATTTTCTGGAGACTATGGCCACCAAGCCCAAATCCATGATTCTACCTGGTGCTTCAGCAAATCCCAGCTCCAATACGGAAGGAGACAGTGTGTAGGGGCAGCCGGGCGGAGGACACACCCCCATGCCTCTTTCTAGCAGCCCCTTCCTGGAGATTTTTAGGGATAATCCTGTCCCTGTGCAATGGCCGCCTTTCCTGTTGCAGACGTGACTCCACACCATCGGCCTTGTCCTTCTCAGCCTTGGGCCACCCCGGCCTCAGGCAGGAGCACGTCTGCAGGGCCTTCTCCGACCTTGTGCGCTGGCCCTGCCCACACCTTCCTGAAGACGCACACAGAGAGGAGGCCGGCCCAGCAGCGGGTTCCCGCCTCGTCCTTAAGGGGTCAGAGGGCGACCCTGAGAAGGACGCTGGGGTTGCAGAGGAAGCCCTCTTGCCGGCAGCCCCCAGCGGCCCAGTGGCGCCAGCACAGCAAGGACGCCGCGAGGCTGATGCCAAGCGTGCCCGGTCTTGCCCCCAGAAGCACCTTGTGGGCGAGGGAGCAGTCCTTTAAACGAGCCGGTCAGTTAGCACCGTGGCTCTTCCAAGCGGCTAAACAGAACCTGTGCAAACCAGCTAGTCCACCAGGAGCCGAGTGATCTGCTTAGCAGAGCTGTTTGGGGTTCTGTTTGGTCTGCTGTTGGTCAGTGTCCGTTTTCCGCCATTGGGAATCACATCCTTTTTTTCCAGATCAATCTCGACGCCAATTCACTCAGGTAAGTCGCTGCTCCCCTCTCCACTGACGCATGAGCTTCCACTAGACTCACGTGTTCGCATGCTGTTCACACAGGAGGCCCGGGGCTGCTGCCTGGAGAAGGGCCTGGGGTACCAGGCGCTCAGACCTCCTCCTTCTGTCTGGTTTTTCATAGAGCTAAGCATTCCCTCTAACGCACGAGCAGGATGGGAAGGGGGTGGGGGGGAAACATTATTTATCAAGATACACAGATCATCACCTTGTTTTAATAGTAAAAAGCACCCCAATCTTCTGATGAAAACTAGGAGCGATCTGCAAATTCTTTTATGGAATTCCAAGGTGGGGCTCCAGCCCTCACCTCCCCTAAGTTTGAAAGAAAAACTGACTGTCTTCAGGTGGATAAAATCAGCCTGTGACCCGTTTAACCTTCAGCAGGGAGAAAGTGCTCCCCGACTGAGCAGGGGACTTCGCTGCCTACACCGAGGACCTCCGACGAGGTTAAGTCGAATGCCTCTGCGATCACTTCGCCCGTAACAGAGACTAAATGCCCCCCAACCACGCGGAGTTAACCCCCTGCGCCCCATTCGGCTTCCTAAACACAAACGTGATGGGAAAGCGTGGAAGTTCACCGCTGTCATTACCGCAGCCTTTGTCAGAACGGAAGCTCTCAAGTGCACAGCGATGTCACAGGGAGGTCGCTGGAGGAGGAGGGGAGACACACAGAAGCACGCCCGGCAGCTCCCAGCGCAGACCCAGAGCCAGACCCTCGGGGCCAGGCCCTGGCTCCCTGCATACCAGAGCTTCGAGGGCGTGTGAGGTCATGCCAGCTGACACCCGCCAGGTGCCCAGCCAGGGCCCAGCACAGCAGGCGTGCTCAAGGCACACTGGCCAGCCTCGTATCACCACAAGGCCCTCGATGCTGGCCGCTCCCCAGGGGCGTCTGTCATCCACACCCCAGCTGTGCCCAGCGGTGCCCCACAGGCCAGCCGGCCCTTCTCCACCATGGGAGGGAGGTCGGGGCGCTCACCTTTGCTGATGGGGGGGGCCAGTCCGTTCATGAGCCTCGGGAAGGGCTTGCTGGGGGACGAGGGGCTGTCCGAGGGGGCCGCAGAGCTGCCGCCCAGGTCGATCTTGCCGGCGTGCTGGCGGAACTCCTCCAGGTCCCGGGACAGCAGGCTGAACTGCTCACTCTGTGCCCGGCATTTCTCCTCCAGCTCCCGCACCTTGCACTGCAGGGCACAGGCGGGGACACACGGTCAGCAGGCAGCCCTGGCTCGCGGGGACGCGTGTCTGTGTGTGAGTGCGCGTGCATGTGTGTGCACAAGGTGCCGCATGTGCACCGTGGACGACAGTGTCTGTGCACGTGCACACCTGAAATGTGTCGTCTGAGTGTGTCTGCATATGTGTGTGCGTGTACGTGGCCAAGGGCTGCCTCGTGCCTCCATGCAAGAATGAACAGCGACGGGTAAAACCAAGCTCTCTGTGCAGCCTGGCTCCCAGGGCAAACGTGGGCAAGCGCAGGTGCCAAGACACCCTGCAGACACTCGGCCCAGCCAACTGCGGCTTGCTCTGGGCTCTGTGTGGTGGGCACGCCTCACCACAGATGCTGGAGATCTGGAGTACGGGGCGGGGACACAGCCCGGCCGCGGGGGATGGCTCCGTGGCTAACCCACGGATGCAGCCATCTCGTGGAGGCCCCTGCCTGTAGTCCTGCAGAACCCCAAAGCACACGGCTTCAGCAGTAAAGGGAAGGTCTACCTGCTGGACTGGGTTAGCAACATCGCTGCCATCTGCAGATGCCGGAGGAGTCTCGGGAGCACTAGGGAGGCTGAAGTGTCCCTGGGCACACATCCTGGAAGGGCAGCCCCCCCACCCCCGCTCTGCCTGGTCCTGCCCTGGCTGGTTCTCAGCTGGGCGGGTATCATCCAGCCCCTCTTCCTTCCCGGGGAACCAGAGTCTACGCTCCTGCGCTTCCACTCCTGGTGCAGAAACACGAGCTCCCCGCACTGGCCCACAGGTGCACGCCCACCCAAGGAGGGGCGCGTGGAGAGCCCGCTTTGCCTCCCCTGCTGTGTTCTGTTCTGGGCACTCACCACCCTACACTCTAAAGCTCCCTGATCCTTCCTCGCCTGTCTCCACAACTTGACCGTCAGCTTCAAGCCTGTGCCTCTGGCTCCCCAGGACGCCCTCAGGGCTCTGCACAGAGCCCGCCCACCGCGGGTGCTCGACGGGTGCTTGCTGAAGCCGTGGGGAGGAGAGCCCCGGGTCTGCAGGTGTCACGCTCCTCACAGCAAGGGCTGCTCCGGCTGCGTCGGGCCCGGCCGGCCTCTGTTCCTTGCTGGATGGCAGGTGGGACGTCCCTGCTACCGTGCCAGCTCCACGAGGGCAGAAGTCTGGTCTGCTGCTTTTCTGCTGTGCTCCAGCACCTGGACCAGAGCTGGGTACCAAGTCAGGCTGAGCGACGTCTGGTTTCACGTGGTGTGCACACAGGCATGAAGGCCGGTGCTAGACGGACCCTTGGCTTGGCTAGGGGGCTCGCGACACACCCCCACCCCTGCACCAGCCACTCCTTTTCTCCATGTCCTCCACAGGCATGAAGACTTTCAGCTCCTTAGTCCAGAATGAAGTACTATTTATGTCTGAGATCACAGAATCCTAAAAATAGACCTAACCAATCCCAAACTTGTAATTAATTTCTTGGATTCATTAAAAACAAAAAATCAGCAGGATTCTTCTTCTGAAAGGCTGACCGAGCCTGGCTGGGATCGCTGCTCCCTCCGAGGACGGCACAGCAGTGACACTGGGCGCACCTGTGTGCAGGTGGGGACACAGAGAGGAGGTCAGACCCGCCTCCCGCCTGGGCCCCCCGCGGAGATGCAGCGCCCGCCCGGGAGCAGGACGGTGACTTCAGATGCCACAAGGCCAAGGGCTCTGGCCACCCTGTGCTCAGCCCTGAAGACCAGACCCTTGCTCCAGGTGTGAGTGACTGGCCTTGGAGGGCAGGCGGCGCCCGCAGGTGGGGAGCGGCCACCAGCCACCTAGCCTCCGCAAGGAGGGCTTGGAAGTACGGACAGTGGCTGAGGTGTCAGGAACCCACACGGAGACGGGGCGTCTGAGGCCTGTCTGAACAGGGGCCCCCGGCTGCAGCTGTTGCCCTGATCTGCTGCTGGGGGTTCAGGGGCGGAGGCGGGCGGAGGGCAGGCCCTGCGGGACCCAGACGAAACCAGGGAGAGGCCAGGGCTCACGTGGAGGCGCCGGACCACTGCGTGCTTCAGCTGCTGCGTTAACTCCATCTCCTGGGTACCGCTGCCGGTGGGGCCCAGGGCCCGAGCTCCCTGAGGGCCGCCTTCCAGGGAGCATTTCCTTCACCGCCGCTTCCCCAGCAGCCAGCTCTGACGTGAGAGATGAGGGGAGGGTCCTGGGGGCAGGAGCAGCAGAGCCGACGCCCAACCATCGTGTCCACCACACGTCCGTGGAGTCGGTGGGGGATGCCTGTCTTGGGGGACCAGGTGACCCAGGCTGTGTGTTCCGTCCACGAGGGCGTCTGCGTCTCAGTATTGGCCCACTGTGGGCAAAACCGCCAGTTTTCCCAGAGAAGCAGCGAATCTTCATATCGATGGAAAAATCTCTCAACTGTCAGACACTGGAGGGTATTCTGAAGGCTTATGAACAGCCTGGTCAGACAAGGCTCAGGCAGAGATGGCCCTGGCCTGGGGGTCACCACCTTGTGATCCCACTTCACCTGGAATGTGCTAGCAGTCCCAGCACTGCGTGGCCCTGAGGGTGGCCTCTGGCTGTCCCCACCCAAGGCCCAGACACACAGGGTGGCTCTGGGGTCTCTAATTTGCAGCCCTTCTGCATGGAGAGCATGCGTCCCAGGGGCGTGAACTTCCGCTCTAGAGCAGTCAGCGCTGGAACTGAGAATTCCACCCCAGGGGCGGGCCACGCAGATGCCAGGAAGGCTGGGCTCCAGAGGCAGCTGCTCCACAGACATCCGCTACCTGTCTCTCCATCCACGCCCCACGCACGCCTGTTGAGTATGGCCGGTATCGGGAAAAAAAACTGGTAAATGATGAGCTTTTTCCAAGGTGTAATAGATGGAAGAAACGGGAGTCCAATGGTGAAATTTAAGGAATTCAAAATATGGGAGATCCCAGCACAGTCCCGCCCAGGATGAAGAGTGCGTAACTAGCGTATCTGGGGATGGCACCCAAGGCTGGGCTCAAAACGGTCCCGTGACCAGACGCTGATTCAAAGGATGTCTGATTGCCTGAGGCCACCAGAACAGGGCCTCGTGTCAGCTTCGTGGGAGCTGGTGGTGGAAGCTTCCGAGAAGGCAGAGGGGAGGGACATCACTGAGCAGCAGAACACATGCATGTGCACCCCTTCATGCATCTGAACACGTGTGACAGTGTGGTCTGAGACTCGCTGTCACTGGGACCTGGGGGCGAAGATGCACGGCTAAGCCCCTCCCATCTCGCGTGTCTACCCCAGAAACTCTGAGGGTCCTGCAGGCTCACGCCTCGCTGCTCACGCCTCTCTCCTCGATTCCTGTTTTGTTTCTCCTCTGGGTCTCCCAGGACATGGCTTCAAGGCAGCAGGACGCCAGCTCCCCAAAGCCTGGCAGCTCCCAGACGCCTGCTCTCACTCGTCCCAGGGGAAGGTCCGAGCACCCAGCAGATGCGATGTCAGCAGCCCATTAAACCCGAAAAGCTTCCCACAGGTCCGGGCTCCCTCTGGAAGCTTCGCCAGGCTCCCCTGCTGCTTCCCTCTCCTGGGAAAGAGGCAGGTTCTCCCTCCAGAGCCTCCGTGGACAGGCTCCCCTGGCCTGGCTGCAGCGGGCGTGGGTCGCTGGGGCTTGGTGCCCCCACAGCCCCTGAGCCACCAGCAGAAAGCACTCTTCCAAATGCTGGGAAGGAAAACAGCGCCCAGCCGCCTGCCCCAGGGGCTCACCTGGACGTCAGCGTTTACCCGAGGCCCCGGGCGCTCACCTGCACGGCAGTGTTTACTTTAGCACTCATAGCACCGCGCCCACTGGGGTTCACCTGGCCGCTGGCCTGTCCCCATCGCTGTGTCCCCAGCCCCGCTCCTCCCAACCCAGAGATCTGCCACCTGCAGCCTCAGGAGCGAAGGGCGGCTGCGTCCTGGCCGCAGTGGGAACAGATGGCACAGTCATCAGGCAAGTCAACTATAATTGGAATAAACAGCGGAGACTTGCAAATTTGGATGCGAGTATTTATGAAGACGAAGGCGAGCACAGCCAGACGCGCCTGCCAGCACTCTCTCTCAGGTTCCTTCGCTCCGTATTTCTCATCTGACTTCCGGGTGTCAAAAAGGGATGAATGAGGGCGCTGTCCCCTGTCTTCTGTGTCCAAACCGGGACCGTTTGGAGAGTAAGGGGGTGCTGTCAACACTCGGGCTGGAACAGCAAACCAGGGGCAGACTGGGTCGCCCTGAGGAGCCACTTGGGAGTACGCTGTTCTGTGCGGTGTCTGTGCAAGCGAGCTCCGTGATGCCAGCTACTACTCACTGAATACCTGCTGTGCGCCAGCCCTGCCGGAGGGCTTCCCACATGACTGCTGATGCTCAGAGGGACTCCATGGGGTGACCTGGGATGAGCCCTTGTATGCGTGAGGAAGGCAAGGCCAGATGGACTGAACGCCAAGGTCACACACCCAGGAAGTGGCAGGGCGGACCCGGGCCTCTGTGACTCCAGGTTCTGGGCAGGGTCTCGATCCCACGCCCACCACTCCCTCACTGTCTCGGGGGACCCGGAGGCAAGGCACATCAGCTCAGTGGGCCTCAGTCTCTTCATCTGTGAAGTGGGGGAGAAGCCTGCCCTCCAGAACGATGGTCAGTTGTAAGCCTCTGGCGGCATGGGAGGGGCTCTGTAAACAGATGCTAAGGCCTTCAGGCCTCTGTGGGCGGAGGCCTGGCCCAGCGCTGCAAGGGGCCGTGGACTGGTAACTCAGCTCCCCGCAGGGCGCGGAAGACCGCAGGCCGGCAGTGCGCCTGGGCCTGGGGCAGTGCGTTAGGGCTCCCTGCCTCTTCTCAGCAGCGGGAGCGCTGAGGGCTGCTCAGCACTCGTCCCCAGTGAGCCCCAGCTAAGAAACACCTTCCGCCGGCCTTTGACACTCAGCCCGCACCAGCTCACGCCTACAACTGTAACAGACACAGGACAGCCCAGGAATTCATCCGAGCAGGCTCTGAGTTGCAGGATCTTGACAAGGAACTGCTCTGGACTCTAGAACAACGCAATCTTGACACAAAGTAAGGACCAAGGGCAGACCCTGGCGAAGGTGGCTCCTTAATTCACGCTTTGCTTCCTGTAATGTGCACGGATTCAGCGCCGTGAAAACACAAGTGCCCTAAACGTTTGCTTTGGTTCACACGATTAATGCATTTACCAAACCATCCAACTCAAGCACAGTGAATTCAACACTGGTGGCTCTGGTTACCGCGGGTCTCCTTGTTCTGCAGAGACACGCATTTGACACGGAGGCACCCTGCACACAGACGGACACCACTCACTGGCGGGACGTCAGAACCCCTTGCTGTTCCCTGACTGCAGCTTCTGCCCTTGGGGCGCCAGCCAGGGTGGGAAGGGGAGGCAGGGGGGAGATGAAGCTGGAGTCAAGAGTCTCAGCCTGGCTGATACAGCAACCCAGTATCAGAGCTGCGCGGCCCACGCCTCCCAGCCTCTCTTGCAGCGAAGTCGGGCCATGCCACTAGCTCTGGCCAGTGGCCCCATAAACAAGGGTGACACTTGTTTCTGTAGCTGAGACACAGGAGAAGGGACAGGAGCTCTCTCTGCCACCACGACCGGGAAGCCATGTGCTCCAGACGGTACAACCTCAAGATTCAGGGAGACTGGGTCCCTCAGTCACCACGCGTTACCCATGGACCTTCCGCCCTCAGGGCCCAGCTCTGCTCTCGGAGCTGCATGTCCGTGGTGAGCGGCTCGGCCTCTCTGTGTCCTGGTTGTCTGGTCAGTGAAATGAGGGTGATGATAACCCCCCTGGCTGGCTTGGAGGGCATCACGCTCCATCACACCTGTCACTTGTGCCCACCGTCTCTGCTCCTGCTGCGCCGCCAGCAAAGAGAGGGCAGGCCACCCGGCCAGCGCTTCCCAGGCCAGCTGCTGCGGGAGTCAGTGCCCCATCCAGCCTTCGGTACTGCTCTGCTGGCAGGAAAGCGGAGCCCCCGCCGTCGCAGGGAGGTCAGGACTCCCAGGCCAACGGAAGCTGCAATGTGGTGGTAGAGGGTTTGGGTCCAGATTCTGCGCCTGACTCCGCCTCAGTTTCCCCGGGTGTCACCCAGACCGAGTGAGACCACATGTTCCTCATTTCCCGGATGTCCTGGAGGGGCGCCCTCTGCACAGTGCCGGCAGGGAGTCTTCAGTGAACGCCGTTGTCCACACTGTAGCTGGTGCTGTGTAACTCTGTACATGCTGAACCGATTCCTTCATAAAGTGCCAAGAGCTAGGAACCTGCTAGACTCTGGGACAGCATGCGCTCTGAGGCTCTCAGGTTTGCAAACAGAGCTCTCCGTCCTGATTCTGGAAAGTTCCATTTTCAGCTGCCTCCTAACTCCTGTCTTGGTGAAGTCCCCAGGTGAGCCCAGATCAGTCCTCGGGAGTCCTGACACCTCCCCTCCCCTCAGCCCCAAACACCCCAGCCACTCACTCATCAGGAAACGGGACTGAGAAATGTCCGCAGAACGAGATTCACGCATGTGGGTGTTTTGAGGGGATTTTACTGAACACGTTTCCTGAGGTCGACCTTATCTGTCACTTTCTGTTATCTCTGGCTGCGCCAGGAAGTGGGCTGTGCTGCCTCGCAGACTATCTGACCTAAGGGGGTCACCAGCCCGCCGTGTGGGGTGCACCACAGCCTCCCAGAAAATGAACTTCCTAATGGAAACGCCACTGCCCGCTACAGACAGCGTGGGCGGCCAGCAGGCGGGGCCTCCCTCTGCCGGCTCTCAGTTAACACTTCTGTGAAGGCGAGCGGGCGGGAGGTCCCGGGTACGAAAGGGCTGGACCACGGTCGGCCAGCACTCCCCGGGCCTCACTCCTTCAGACGCTTCTTTCCTTAACCAGCCTAGCAGACTCCCTAAACGATGCCTTTCAAACAGCTGCTGCGTCAGACTGCCCAGAGGGCTGGTTAAAGCACAGGCCTCTGTCCCCAGCCCCAGGCTCCCGATTCCGCAGGCCCAGGGCTCATCCTAAGGAGGTGCATAAGCTCCCCAGTGATGCCAACACTGCAGGTCCGGGAACCCCGCTTTGAGAACCACCCATCTAGCAATGAGGAAAGCCGTCGGGCTTTCTGCAAACTCACAGCCAAACTCAGAGTTTTGGAAGAGGTTCAAAACCCTGTTTGGAGGGACAGCCCAGTTCCCCCCCCCGCCCAGGCGCTGCCTGCTGGAGGAGGCAGGAAGGGCCCGCTGGCCCGCTGGAGGGGCCCACTGCCACACGGGGCGGGAAGGCGGGACATTCAGGTGCAAGGTTTGAATTCCGATGACCGAGCCCCTGGAATCTGGGCTGCATGCACGTGGCTGGCCCCAGGGTAGGCAGAACCATGCTAACGATCTCTCCTCCCCGTGGTCATCGGAAGTCACAGACACTCTTCCAGCCTGAAAGTTACAGCCTTGGCAGAAAACGGAAGCCGACTGCTCTGCACTGGGCCTGCTCATCCCTTCAAAGGACAGACCGTCGGGCCCCAAGGCCCAGATTAAAGCATCTCCCTGGGGCGGAGCTCCCACAAGCAGCTTGGCTCCCCCGGCCCCCGGTCCCCACAACGGCATCGGGAAGCTGCCATTTGCTCAGAACCTTGCTGAGCTGCCCATTTTCAGAAGAGCTGGTCCGAGCAGGCCCAGGGGCGCGCCGCTGGTCCAAGCACGGGGAAAGCACCACCAAGCACACGGGGAGGGGAAGACGTCCGTCCCGGAAGTACCTGCATGCTGTCCAGCGTGTTCTGGGTGCGAGCAAAGCAAGACACAGGGACAGGAAGGTGTTGGGGACAAAAGAAGACAGTCTCAGCACATATGCACCACCTTCTCCGCTCTTCAACCCAAAGCACGTTATGCCTGTCCCCACGTGTCAGGGCATGCATGCCCTGCCACCCAGCACCGGGTGACACCACTTCAGCGGGACCGTCACGGAGCGGCAGCTCAGAAAGCGGATTAAAACAACACAGCCGAGCAAACCAATGGGATTCGGGCAAGGAGTAAAAAGAAACTGCGCTTCCAGCCAGGAGACTATGCAAATCAAAGTGCGGTGGGCGAGTCAGGCCAGGGAGGCCGTGATTCTTCAGGGAGATGGATGGGCCCCGGGAGCTCTGCTTCCACTTCCCCAGGTTACATATTTTCCCACCTGCTATTTCTCACTCTCAGCCCTCCAGGTATTCATTAGCTAATGGAAGCTTTCAAAAAAATCAATTTTAATACAGATGATGATAATGATGAAACCTTTTCCTGTGGGAGGAACAGATTTTAAAAGGCAATATACGAGATGCATATATTTTGTTTTAAGTGGTCGTGTTCCCCTGGGGACGAGGGACAAGGTCATCTTAAATAGGACAAGTGCTTCCCGTATCTGGAGACAGCAGGACCAGGGGAAAGGCCCCTCTGACCTTTCTTGATGGAGTGGGACTAGGGGAAGCAGCCCCACAGGGCCGCCCCACGCTGTGCGGCCTCCCCCGCTGCTGTGTCTGTAGCAAGGGATCAGCAACCGGGTGACCTTGGTCTTCAGTGGGTACACTCTTAATGCACACTTACTATGCATAAGGAATTGAACGGCCAAGGTACCCCCAGGTGATTCCGTGAGTTCCCCTTGCTCCCGAGGAGGCTGGCACCCGGCCACCAGCTGGGACAGAAGAGGGGCCATCCTGCCACGCCACCCACACCGCTGGGACTTGACACCACTTCCCTGCCAAACCCCTGCCATCAGGGCCAGTGAGAAAGGCCTCTGGGTGGCCGGGGAGGGTAATTCATGCCGTGCTCGTGGGGACAACGCCCGTGGCAGCGCCTCGCATGGCGTTCACTGCTGTGATTCCCTCGGTCACCCTCCCTCTGATCCTGCAAATGCCTCCCCGGATACCAGGTGCTTCGTCAGGACAAGTACTCCCCTCAGATTCGCCCTCCCCTGCCCACCTGGTGGCAGCACGCCCCCAGGAAGGGTCCATCCTCCCTCCCTCCTGGAGGAAGTCATCCCTGTGAGTGAGAGGGCTCACCCTCCTTGCCTTCCATCCAAGAGGAGCCAGCCGAGGAGAGCAGACCCCATCTGAGACTCGCAGCTCTGAGCTGGCTGTGTGGCCACGGGAAAACTGCTTAACCTCTCTGTGCCCGGCTTTCAGGCACGTGACATGGGAATCATCATGGCACCTACACACACGAGGCTGCTTGTGCTGACACGGGACAATGGGAGGACAGCACTGGTAACCGGTACCCGGTGCGCAATCGGTAAAGGTGAGCGGTTTCTTCTACGAGGCATCGACGTGAGCCCCCGCCTCTCCCATCCCCAAAAAGGAAGGTTCGCTTACCTCTAGCAGCTGCACTGCGCCTTCATGCTCTTTCTTAGCTTCAACCTGAGCCTTTTTTTAACGATAAAAAGACAAGAGTGAACATTTAAAGGCAGGGAAAAGAGAAGGAAATCAGAGATTAGTACCTAAATTATCAGGGAGTGTGGGTCGCTGGTTCGCAGTACTCTAGTAAGCCTCTAAACTGAAAGGTTCTAAATCAGGTCTCATTTTTTTCTCCCTTGGGGCAAGACAGAATGGATTTGGGTTGGGTTTGACACTCTTTGTAAAAACTGGAAAAGTTTTTCCTCCGATCTGGCAAAGAACGATCGGCTGGTGCAGGAGGGTGGGAGGCCCTGACTCTGTTCTTGAGAAGGGGTCACACACACAAGGTGGCTGAACTCAGAACAGCCAGATAATTCTTCCCGAAGCCTCAGGTTGCCATCATCTTCTCAAATGTCCTTGACTGCTTGGGAAAAAAGTCACTCAAACTTGACCCCTGGATAATTAAAGGTCTGCTGAGATACCCCAGGCCCTGAGGAGAGGCTGTCCCAGGGGTCCTGAGTGTCTGCCAGGCTCTCAGAGGCTCAGATGTAGTGGAGGTGGGGGGGATGCATTCTTCAAGTTACCTGACACAAAGCCATCTGCTCCACAGAATAAGAAACTATGAGTTTCATGAAAGAAATTTCGCAGGATAGCTGCTGCCTGGGCCAAATGGTGAGGTCACACAAAATTGAGATGCAGCATAAATACTTCTTGTCTTCACAGACCCTGAAGTTCTATCATTCTGATGACAGTAAATATCTGGAATTGTGTCCCAGGAAGAGACCCTGACTGCTGGGGACCTACTAAGTGCATGAGAATGGTTCTAGGCTCTCAGTGATTGGTTAACAGGTGAGTGCACAGTCCAGTCAGAACAAAAAGACTTTGTCTGGGAATGCTGGGAGGAAGGGGGCCCCTTGTCTTTGAGACTTAAGTCTGAGCGGAGGAGAGTCTGGAGCAGCTGCAGACATCTTGCCACTATGAGGGGCAAGCCTAGGGCAGCCAGGGCCTCTACATGGAAACCGGAAGTGAAGCCAAGGCGGAGGAGAGCAGAGGCAGGAGAGCAATGGAGGTCGGATGGGATTTAGGAGGTGCTGGATTCAACCCCATCTGACCAAACTAATTAGACCACCTGGTCTGGGCCCTGGATCCAGCCACATTTGAAGCCAGATTTTCAGCTGAATGTGCAACTAAAATTCTCTTTTTGTGTTTTTTGGTCACTTAAAACCAAGAGTCCTAATGAGCACAACCATCAACTGCTGAAGACGCAACACCCCCCATTGTAAAGCTGGAGACACCAAAGTTCACTGAGAGTGGAGGGCGTCAGAAGACGGAGGAGAAGGCCCGCAGCGCGTCGCCGTGCCGATGCGTCCTGTGCGCCTGGGCTCCCTGGTCTCACAAACACGCCCCGGGAAGCGGGAAGCGAAAAAACACTCAGTGTTAACAAGGATGCTCTCCTGATGCTGCAGGGCAGCTGCCTCTCAAAACACCGACCTCCTATACAGAGTCCATGCATTAAACTGAGATTTGCATGGAAAACTCTCATTTCCAGAGGAACGTTTTCTCCAGGTGCCTGGAGAACAATCGGGAGCGTAATCAACATCCTAAGTAAGCCAGTGAGAGCTGTCTTAGCAGCTTCCACATCTCACATGCAAACGTCCATGTGTTGGACGGAAGAAAGGAAGAGCTTGGCTTCCTCGGCACAGACGCAAAGTGAAAAGCAGCCTGAGTTTGCCATAGAGTTCATTCATATGCATTTCATTCGCACGTATTTCCAATGAGGCTTTTAAGAGCTGGGACATGAATAGAACCCAGCAAATTAATTAGCCCATTCTTGAATTCAGCTCAGTCTTCAAATGCTCGAAATCATTCCTTTCAAAGCAAAACCCACAGGAGCGACAATAAATCACAAAATAGGGGGGGAGAGGGGCGGCAAAGAGCCAGAGAACACACAGGGATTATATAAATAACCCTGCGACTGAGCCGCTCAAGTCAAAGATAGTTCTCCACTGGCAGCGTGAAGAACCAAGAACTCCACTGTGGGCTGTGATAACACGGCCAGGCTGGCCGTGACAAGCTGGGATCTGGCTCCGCGTGAAAAATCAGGAGCTCGTTTTCGCTGGCTACTTGCAAGCTGGGCCATCTGGGCACTCAGGATAGCTGGTTAAAATTAACAGTTCAAATTGGCAGCCCCGAATTCTCACAGAATCTAAGCAACAGCTCTTGCGAGGCTCATTTCGGGAGCCGCTGCCAATGCGTGGGGAAGCTGAGACCTTCACTTAGACACGGTTTCCTACAGTGAAACTTGAGAGGGACCGCGACTCCTGCCGTCAGAAGGAGGAGACTGTCCCCCAGGGGCTGGAGGTCCAGGGGGCCGACATGGCAGCAAACACACTGTTTGCGCGGGTCAGCGCCGTGCAGAGGGGGCAGTTGATTCCCTGTTGCCAGTGCTCTGGACATTCAGCTCAGGCAGACGGGGCACTTCAAAATGAGCCACCCAAGCACCTTGGTGACGGGGTTGGGACAATGGGCGCTGGTTCAAATGGAGTAGAGCAACAGTCATTCGTGGGTGTTGTTAATATTAGCTTTGCAGAAAAGTGAGTGAGATTCGCGGAGCTGGACTGAGCACTGTGTGCAGATTCTCACACCAGGGTCCCTGAGGTCCGCAGAGCTGAGGGAGCCGTGAACGTGGGCCAGGACTCCAGGAGTGCGTCACAGGGGCAACCAAGACACTGAATGAACCAGAGGGCCAGCCCGTGATCTCCCTGCCATCCACGCACGACAGCTAAACCCAACACCCCCGAGGGGAGCACTTCAAACGGAGGCAAAGCATTTTTATGAACTGCAGGGTGAGTCCAAATTCTCTCAGCATCGCATGTGTCAGGAATGCCCTTAAAACTGGGAGCAGTCGTTCCCCACATGGGAGAGGAATTTTAAACACCAGTGACGTCGGTCAGGTCTGCAGGTGAATTTTAAATATGGGAAAACCCTTCTGCTCATACATCTGGGTTATTATAGCTGCTACTCATAGTAAGTCAAGGACGCCCTCTGCACAGGATGCTGGGAAGGGGAAGCAACCAGAGCCTCTGGACCCCGGTCACCATTTACCCAGGGAGACATCAGGGTTCTGGAGCCCAGCCCTCAGGGGCCCAGGAGTATGCTCTCCAACCCCAGGCCTCCAAGTATTGGAAAATGTGGCAAAAATCCACCTACATCTCAGGGGAAAATATACCCCTGGCTTCCCTACACACAAGCTGTACATCACGAAAAGGAGTATTAGGGGGTCCAGGAAACAGAGGCTCCTGGTGTAAAAGGAAGTCAGGAATTCCCAGGGCGGTGAACGGAATCTCCAGGCCCAGCTCCACTTCGCCCTCAGGAGCATCCAGCCCGAACTCCAGGCACGAGGCTCCAGGGCAATGAAATTAACGCCTCCCTGGGAGGGTATGGGCATCCTGGGAGGGGTTTTACAGCTTTGGCAGAAAGTCTGGGAAGAAGGAGGTGATGGGTGCACAGAGAACAGACCAAACACACAGAAAGAGGCGGTCACCTCCAGGGAAAAAGAGAGGCTGCACAAACAGAGAGCCAGGCACGACACGTGATGAGTGGGCCTGCGGAGGCTGGACCAGAATTCAACTTGGGACGTCACGCTTGAGATCATCCCAGTGGGATGTCTCAGGGAAGGCTGGATAGAAGAAGTGGGGTTCAGAGGCAGACTCTGACTTGGAGATCTAAGTCTGGGAGCTGGCGCCCAGGTGGCACCTAAACCCATGGGACCAGAGACCACAGAGGGGACAGGTGCAGATCAAGAAGAGGTGTGGTTTGTGGACGAGGCTTGGGGAACACCTAGGATGTTAAGGGGGTAGAGTGGTGGAAGGAGGAAAACTGAAAGAGGGTGGGGTCCTGGAAGCCTGGAGGATGGGGAGACTGACCACCTCAAACTGTGCTGCTGGGTCCGAGAGGATGAGGGCAGGGCACTGACCACTGAGAACAAAGTCCACACACAGGTGACTTAACAAGAACTACGGCCCTGGTGAGACGGAGGCAGGGTCCCACTGGAGCAGGCTAAGAGGTAAAGCAAGTTGTAGTCCGAGGGAACAGGCTGCTCCTTAGAGAGATCGCACCCTGCTGTCTCATGAGAATCAAACTGGAGCTCAGAGAGCTCTGGTGACTTTTATCGTGGTAGGGGGACCAGGGCCTGACTTTGTCCTCCCATCGCAGGACACGAGCACTTGCACACCGGTGTCTGCTGCTCACTTAGACGCCTTCACGCCCTTATTCACTCAGTCTCACTCTGGAGGGCCGTGGTCTCCTCCTGCCCAGCACACGTTCCCAGTCTCCTGAACAACGGCTGAGTGGCCGACACAGGGGTGGTAGCCAGCCAACACTTGCTGAGTGCATGTGCGTGTGTGTGAGTGAGTCAGTGTGAGCGCGTGAGTGCACGACTGTGTGAGTGTGCATGAGTGAGCGAGCGATCCCAACAGCAAGTGCAGCCCGGAGGCTGTCCCTGCTAGGAATCAGACGGAGACATGAACCCTGGAAAGAACTCAGCAACCCCGCTCCACTCAAGGCTCAAACTTCCTAACACTTTGTAAAGGAACCAGACCTCTGAGAAGCCATGCAATGGGCACACGTGCACTTCGTCAGCTTCCTCCCTCTGCTCCCCACCGATGAAGCATCAACGTGTCCGAACAGACTCTCAGACACAGGAACAAGCTGACGGTTACCGGGGAGGGAAAGGGCGGGAAGGGATAAACTGGGAGTTGAGATTTGCAGGTACTGACTACTGTCTATAAAACAGACAAACAACAAGTTCATGCTGCAGAGCACAGGCAACTGTACTCAGTATCTTGCAGTAACTTGTGGTGGAAAAGAATATGAAAAGGAATACATGCATGTTCACGTATGACTGAAGCACTGTGCCGTGCCCCAGAAATGGACACACTGGAAACTGACCAGACTTCAATAATGGTAATATATATACAAAAAACAAACAGGGACAAGGCTGAATCCAGGGGGAAAGGAGCAGAGGACGCCGGATGAGGCCCAGGAGGCACTGCAGGAGCTGAAGAACGGACTCGGCTCTGGAGCACTTTCCTCAGCGTCAGGACTTAGGAAGTAAAACCCTGCCTCGGAGGATGCTCTGCTGAGAAAAACGACCGGTCACCCTTGCTGGACGATGTTTGTACTTCTGCTGGCTTTTTATCTGGCCTGGATGCTCCCAGCCTGGGGACAGGGCTTCCGGGGGTGCAGGTACCAGGCAGGCGTCTCCCGGGCGCCGGAAGGCCCCCCTTGCCCTGCATGGCGGGAGCAGATAAGAGTAATGCCGCTGTCTGCATCCTGGCAATATCCTTTCTGGATAGCAGCTAATGAAATACTGCCTCTCAGCGTGCCAGCCAACTTCTCATGACGGGTGACGAGGGCTGTGGCAGTTGCACTGCGCCGGCCCAGTGAAACCTAGCCCTAATATGAGGTCGCCGTAAATGATCAGAGAAACAGCCTCAGGAGTTACTGGCCTGATGCTGCCCACTCTGCCAATAAACTCGGGAGGAGAAAAGCCCCTCTGATGGATCCCTATCACCAGCCAGGCGGGGCAATGTCCTGTCCTTTATTTGAGATCACAGACCTGGAGGGCCCCTCCCCCCGCCCCCCGTGGAGGAGAAAGTGACTGCAGCCCCTCCCAGCCTGAGCAGGTGCGGGGGCTGGGACCAGCACCTGCACCAACGGTCAGGCTGCGCTCTGGCTGGAGGAGGGTTGGCTGCCCTCCTGTGAGTGGGGGGCACCGGGCTTCGGGAAGGAAATGTATAGGATGGGCGCTACACACAAAGACCTCGAGCCCCTGGCCATAAAGACAAAAGCTTCATACCTATTTGGAGAGAAGCAGGAGGACCAAGGCTGAAGGCTACGAACGGGGCCGGGTTAACTTTCTTATCACAGGTGCCTTGGGGACGCGCCTTCTGAGCTGCCTGGTCCCCTCCGCCCCTCCTCCCCTCCGGTTTCTGCTCTTTCTTCGCCCTCCCCTCTTTTCTCGCCTTTTCTCTCTCTCTCTCTCTCATCCTCTGTTCAAGAGCTCAGGCTATACTTATTGCCCTAAAACTCGATTTGCTCATTTAATAGCACACCATGCAAATCTCCCCGAGGTAGCAGATGGAAACCCGAACTATCCGTTCTAATACTGTCGTGCTGGTTGTGCTGGCCTGGGGCATGATGCACCACAGCTGACACAGCCACACCCTCGATGGGCATCCGACTGAGCCCCACTGCCGAGCCCCACACAGCAGCACAAACAAAACAAAACAAACACCAGCCTTTTGAACCGGCCCCTGTGTTTCTCACAGGGCGTATTCACAGAATGGAAGGTCACAGGGTCCGCATACACCTGGATTTTAATTCTGATGCTGTCGGGTTGCTGGCCCCCAAAGCTGAAGTGAGTCACATCCCTGTCAGCAACCCCAGGCCTGTCGTTTTCCCTGCAGTCTCGCCAGCACCAACTGTTAGAGCTTTTCGTTTGATTTTGCAGTTTGGAACCTGAACACGTGTCAACTTAGGGTCAACTAGAGACACGGGGCGGCACCCGTGACTCAGAATCCTCCCACGCCAGGAACGGGAGGGGGACACTCTCAAGCCTGCAAAAGAGGGCTCGGGGGAGCAACTAGCCGGCTCCCACCTCTGGTCCCCTGCCCGCTGCCGGCCTCCCTCCAGCCCCAGCCCAGGCCCAGGCCCACCAGCTCACCTTCTGCAGAAGGTCGATCTCCTGCTGCTTGGCGCTGAGGACAGCCAAGGCTTGTTCATGCTCCAATTCCAGCTGCTGCCGCCGTTCCGCAGCCTCTCGCATGTGCTGTGCGGGGGACAGGTGGGTCAGCCTGGTGCCCCGCAAGGAGCGGTATCCCGGGTCCCCGCGGCCAGCTCCCCGCTCTGACTCACCACCCACCTTCCCGGCTCCTCCCAGGGGCTGCAGGGAGAGCCGGAGAAACCCTCCCACCCACAAGCCTTTCTCCCTCAGTTTTCACTTTTTATATTTTACATGCCAGGAGCACGTGAGCACAACTGGGTCTCCTGCAGAGATGAATTCCTCTTCTTCCTGTTTTGAAAACTGCTCTCCTCTTTCTGTTCTCCCCCAGGTCTTCTGCAAGTACCAGCCAAGATTCACAGATCTTTCCCTGCACAGGGGTATCGTTCCGAGCTTTTCACCACCACGTAAGTAATGTCATCCTTGCAATCATCATAGGAGGGAGATGCTGTAGCCAGCCCCATTCTACAGATGGGAAAACTGACGCAGTTTTCCTTGTTTGTCCCACATGGTAAGCGGCCATCTGGGATTCAAATCTAAGTCCCCAGTGGAGCCTTTGAATCTCGGGCTTCGGTCCTGTCTGCTGACTCACGTGAAGAACAGTGCTCAGCCCTGCGGGTCCAAATGACTCCTCAACTGGTCCCTCCCAAAAGGTCCCACCAAAGCAGGGAGGCCCAGGGCTGGACCCTTCCTCTAACTCCAGCATCTTCTCCTCATCTCTGATGACTTCTCACCTACCCAAAGTCACTCTCCAGGAGAACCCACCAATGAGCATCAGAGGACAGCCGGGACCACCACAGCCCTGTCGTGACCCTGTGAGCCCCCGAGGCGAGGAAACACGAGAAAGGACACCACACAGAAAAAGGTGCGCGTGGGGCGGACTTCCACCACCTGGAGCGCTTCATGGAGAACCAGGAACACGACATTTGGATTTATCTTTCTCCCTCCCTCCCTTCCTCTTTCTTTTCTGTAACAAGATACATGCCCAATGTGACTTAGTGATCAACATTTTATAATCGTGATCTTTCACATCAAAGTCCAGATTTCTTCAAAAAAAGAGAAGGCGTGTCCCACTGGAGGGGCTGGCAGAGGCGGAGTCACAAGCACACGCCTCCAGTTTACCGCAGTCCCCACTGTGGACCCAGCCCCTCCTTCACGGGACCCGTAAAGATAGGAGGCACCTTGCCATGCCAGGGAGGGGCCCTAGCACACCTTCCTCCTTGGCCTCAATGTGTTGTTGACTTACTGTTATTATTTACTACTTTAAAACTTTATTATTTTCATCTCCAGATTGGGGAAGGGGGCACGGGGAGATAAGGGAGGAGGGTAGGGAGGTAAATTCTATTCTTTTCACCATTTTTCTCAAGTCCACTCCACCCTCTGGCACCAGAAGTTCCTTCCTTCTGGGAGAGATTTGGAGCTGAACAATTTCAACTGCGGACGAGGAAGCTCTCGGATATCAGGTCACAGATTTCTGCGACTTGTCTGCATTGAAAAAGTGAAGTTTTCCTGCCGTCCCACGCTGCACACGTCATGTGTGCATTGACATCACGTACTGGCCTCGCCTCCGGTCGTGAGCTGAACCACCACACAGTCCCCTCTACTGTCTGAGTTCTCTGGGAAGCTGCAGGTACCCTGCCCCAAAAGCAGACACATGCTGGTTTCCCTGTTGCTATGGAAACACTCACCAGAACCCGGAATCCTGGGAAGACAGACCCCTCTCCCTCAAAGCACGAACAAAATCCCACGACATGTGGAAATGGGCGTGTCTGTCAGTCACTGTAACTTGCCCAAGTTGGGGCAGGAATGGGTCATTCGTGTCTGTCTGTGGGCTAGACAGACGACAGAAACAGCCCCCACACACCCGCCTGCACCCTCGCCAGCGTCCAGCCTTCCTGGCCTGAGCGGGTCTCGCCATCCCAGGCGGGAGAGGGGTTCTCTGTTGCTGCAGCCCCCGCACCTCCAAGGGCCAGTCCTGACCATGCTTCTCCTGGCCCTGCAGAGCTGTGATTCCCAATCTGGGTGCAGCAAATTTTTTTAATGGAGGCACTGGGGGATGAAACCCAGGACCTCGTGCACGCTAAGCATGTGCTCCGCCACTGAGCTACCCCCTCGCCACAGGTCTGGCAATTCCTAACAATCTCTTAGGACAGACCAGCCCCCCTGCCCACCACCAACCCACCGTGACTCCCAGGCCAGTGGCACAAGGCACAAGGCCGGGACGCGCCACGAAGACAGCCAGCCACCAGCGCCTCGGAAGGTGTCAGCAGCTCTCCAAGCGCTGAGTGGCTCTGGAAACTCTCACACAAACACTGCTCACCGACTCAGAGGGCATTACTTCTGTCGGTATCAGGCCTCATCTTACGAGCACCAGAGTTAAGTCATGTTGCTTGTTCCCCACCAACGTTCATGGATTGTTGGAGGGCAGGTGGACCACCTGTGCAAGGCTTTTAGTTCCAGAGAGGGATCTGTTCCATTTCCTCGCCCATTTTCTCCTTCTTTATGTTTATTCATCCAACCAGTATTTACTGGGCGCCTACCACGTGCCAAGAACCTGGACACACAGAGCAGCAGGACTCGGCCTCCCTGAACGGAAGTCCTAACTGTGGGAGCAGGTGAGAAAGGGCGTGAGCGAGCCGGCAGGCCAGACCACAGCAGGTGGCAGCAGGGAGCTCCACTGGGCCACTCAAGCCGGCACGCAGCCACCTCCAGCTTACAGGACTGGCCGCCACTCCCCTCCCACCCCCTGACCCGACAATGAGGTGTCCGCCTGCCGCTGCCATGAACACTCACTCACTCACTCACTCGGCAATAATTACCAAGCGCCTGTCTCGTGCCCCTCACCACCCTGGGTTATGAAGGCGTTAGTGAGGAAACAAAAACAAACAAGCCCAACGCTCGGAGTTTACGTCCTAGGGGGAGAGCCAGACCGCAGCCGCGCGCGTTAAGTCATGCGTAGTGTGTGGGGTGGTCCTGAATGCCATGGAGTAAAATACAGCAGGGGGCTGGGGGATGGAGCTGTGGGTGCAGCAGAGGCCGGCTGGATCCAGTGAAGGAGCTGGAGCCCCACCAAGGAGACAGCACTGAAGCAGAGACCAGGGAGCTGCGGGTGGAAGGGTCTTCCAGGCCCCGGAACAGCATGGTGCCAGGATTCCTCCAATCCTCACCCAGAGGACGCACTGGGCCAGGTCGTCCACTGTGGAGCTGCGGGTGTGAGGCCAGCCCGGAGCGCCTGGGAAGCCTCCAGGGTGTTCCCTGCTCCAGACGCTGCTCACTGCTTCATATGACGTCCCTTAGGAACCAAAGACTGTGAGGGGGGCGCCTTTCTCCTCCATCACGTCAGGAAGGAACATCTTTCCAGAACACGCTGGACAGCTTCTACTGGTCAGAACCGGCCAGATACCCACATGAACCCATGAACCCCAACCCCTGGCAGCCAGCAGCCTGAGGGATCTCTGCACCCAGAAGGTGGGTCACGTTCTTTCTCTGTTCGGAACCCCTTAGTGACCCTCACCACCCGAGTAAAGCTGCAGTGATGAGGCTGCAAGTCCTGCCTCCTCCTTCCTCCCGACATCCCTCTACCACTGTCTGCCTGTCCCACTCTGCTCTCCACCCTGGGCTTTATCTTTCCAAAGGCCAGGCACCTCAGGGCCTTTGCACATGCTATTCCCTCTGCCAGTCACACCCTTCCCCCCAATACTGGAAGAGCTTGTTCTCTCAAATTCCAGACTTTGCTCAAATACCACCTTCTCAGTGAAGCCATAAGTAAAACTGTAACCTCTCCCCTCCTCAGCATCCTTATTCACCGCCTTGCTTTATTTTGGCTCAGAACACTTACCACCATCTAATATATTACACATTTCACTTGCCCACTGTCTGCCTTCCCACCCTAGAATGTAGACAGGCACCTGGTCTCCAGCTGTAGTCCCCGCCCCTGAACAGGTCACTCAGTACAGAAGCCAAATCCTTAAAGCTGTCCTCTGTGATCTGCCCCCGGGACTCCTCGGAGCTCAGCTCTGACCACCTGGCCTCCTCGCTCAGTCTGCTTCAGCCACACTGGCCTCTCCCAGCTCCTGGAACTTCCTCAATATTCTCCAGCAGGTGCTTGCAGGGACAGTGATGGTGGAGATGTGTTTCCAGGAATTCAGGTCAGTTAAAGGTGGAGGGCAGTGATCAAGATTCAGACTGCCTGGGTTCAGGTGCCAGCCCTGCTGCCTCCCAGCTCTGCACCCTCGAGCTAGTGACTTGACCTCTCTGTGCTTCATTTGCTTCTTCGGGGTTAATTATTCATCAGCATTATGATGAATTTGTAGAAGGCTAATTAACTAACAATTAACTAGATAACTAATGTTGATTAGTTAATTATGAATGAACACCTGCTTCGTAGGGGTGTTCTGAGTATTACATGAGTTAGAATAGTACCTGGCTTCAACTAAGTCTACCACCTTTTACTCTGAATACAAGAAAACCCCTCCCCATCGACCTTGTGCAGTGTCCTGTCACCCAGGACCTCGCAGTGCAGCATCAGGTAATGAAGAATTCTGTGACACAGCAGCCCGGGACGCACGCAGCAGCCCGGGACGCCTCTTTAGCATAAACTCAAGGTGCGCAGGAGAGGCAGAACGTATCCAGTGACCAGCGACTCCACCGGCAAGGTGCTGAGTGGCTGGGCTGACGGCACTGGTAAGACGAGGTGATAAAGAACACTTGCTGCCACTTGTTAAGCACCGACCACGTGCCAGGCACTCTCCCAAACAACGCTGCGTGCTGCGGCCACCGTTTACACGGGCCACATGCTCAGGGAAGCCGAGTGGTTGCTTAAGTCCAAGTCCACATGTGACGCTGGAAGCCGCCCAGGAACGGCACACTGCAAAGCCAGCGTACGCCTAACCACGGACCCCCTCCTGGCCTGAGGCCCTTCTGCCCGACCACCCTCACTGTGACACCCACCAGGGCAGATCAGGACCCTCAGGCTCCCCAGCAGCCAACCTGGTTTGGAGGAATGACTACGCAGCTGCTTAACTGCACTATTGTTCGGGCTGATTTTTGTGCTTCTGTTCATTTTGGAAGTGGTCACTGCCCGCGCAGCCTGGCTCATCTTTATTTCGCTTTGGGAAGGAAGTCATCAGGGGAAGGAGGAAACCACTTTCCATACAAGGATTCATCAGACACGTTAACTGAACATGGCACTTGCTCCAGGCGTGCTCCCACAGGCCTTGGGGGTCACTGGAGGACAGAGGGACAACGAGCGCCTGAGTGGGGTCCTTGCTTAGAGGCGAAAGGGGGACGGGGGCTTGTTGATCAGAGAGATGGAAACAGCTGTTACAGCTTTCAGGCTGATGAACCAAGTCAATATAAAGGGGTTGTCAGAAAAGCAAAAACGACGGGTAAAAACATACGCCCTCTGGGAGACATCGTATTTCAGGTTAATTACGATGACCATGGCAGCTGTGGGGACAAGATTAGCTGCGAACTTTCTGTTGATTCAGTGCATCGCCCACATCTTACCTGCCCCTTCAAGGCCACCTCCCCTCCAGCTGCGGCCCGTTTATCTGCTTCACTGCTCAGCAGACTGCTTACGGGGATGTCTGCACGACCTCACTGTCTGCACGACCTCACTGTCTGCACGACCTCCCAGCTCCTTCATCCGGGTGTCCCTCCTACCACTCCTGCCGAGACGACCAGGCCAGCGGGCACTTCTCTGGCCTGGGGACCCAACCTCTCAGCAGCACGTGACATGAGGGGCCACCTCCTCCTGAAACACCTTCCGCTTCCGTTTGTTTTCTTTAAATAGAGCACTGAGGACGGAACCCAGGACCTCGCACATGCCAGGCACGTGCTCCCCCACCGAGCTCCAGCCTCCCTGCTCCACATCACAGTTGAACAGCCATGTATGAACCATGCTCCCAAATGAAATCTTTGCTTCTGCCCTCACGCCCAGCGGCCCACCCATCATCTCCACTTGGATGTGCCAGAGGAAGCTCAACTTCAGCCTGTCCAAAACAGAGTTTTTGACTTTCCCTCTCCAACCACTTCCTTCCCCAGGCTGCTCCATCTCGGCAATGACCCCCCATCCACTCAGTTCCTGGAGCCAAAAAGCCGGGAGTCTCTCCTCACCCCCTTCCCTCCTTGTTCAACATTCAAGTCCTGAGAAAATCATCCATTTGCACCAAAATCTTTCCCGAATTGGCCCCTTTCTCCGTCTCCACTGCCACCACCCCCTCCACTGCCACCACCCCCAGGCCAGCCGCCGTCACCTCCCTGGGGCCATCACCAGACTTATCGTTGGTCTTCCTGCTGTCAGTCCTCCACAGGGACAGGTCCCCCACGCGGCCAGGGAGCACCCTCCAGAACATGGCCACCCATAATGGCTGATTTGGTGCCTGGGCTAAGGGAGGCCCAGGGACCCAGGAAAGCATGATTTATGGTGTGTCGTGAAGGTGTTTCCAGAAGAGATCAGCATTTGAATTGGTGAGCCAGTAACAGCGGCGGTCCTCACCCACGCAGGAGGGCACCATCCCACCTGCTGTGGGCCCGAGTAGAACGAGAAGACGGAGGAAGGAGGAATTCAGTCTGACCTAGGACACCCATCTTCTCCTGCCCTTGGACACTGGCCTCTTGGGCTTTGGGGCTCAGAGTGGGGCTTACACCATCAGCCTGCAAATTCTCAGGACTTTGAACTTGAACTGAATTACACCACCAGCTTTCCTGGGATTCCGGCTTGCAGATGGCAGGTAGACCGTGGGACTTGTCAGCTTCTGTAATGTGTACACCACTTCCTGGAACAAATCTCTATGTCTGTGTATCTCTCGACTATATCCGGTTGGTTCTATTCCTCTGGAGGACCCTGTCCAATACACTGTCCTCTGCTTAAAGCACTCAGTGGCTGCCAATTGCCCTCGGAACAAAATCTCAGCTCTTTGCCACAGCTGATGGGTTCCTCCATGATGGGGCCCACTTCTCTGCCTGATCTCTTACTGCCCCGCCCCCACTATGTTGCAGCCACACTGGCCTCTGACCAGCCCCACTCTTACACCAAGCTCGTCACACCGCCCCGCCCCACGTCTTAGCATATGCCATTCCACTGCCTGGGACGCTGGTCCCTGGCCTGTCGCAGCATCTGTCCCTGCCGGAGGTTATCTCGCTTATTTATGTGTTTACCTATTTTATGTCTTCCCTCCTCCCCACTTACCTGTGAGGTCCATTAGACTAGAGAACTCACCTCCACCTGCTGACACAACCCAGGGCCTCGAACAGCCTCTGGCACGTAGTACGACGGAGTAAATGATCGCAGTGAGGCCGCTTATCCAGAGCCCCCTCCCCGACTCGGCCCCCCCCCCGCCGCGTGCCCCCATCACCTGTGGGACCTATTACTACACTGTGTGTAACACCCGCATCATCGTCATCATTACGTGCGCTGTTAACTATTATTCTGCACATAATACACGCATTATTACCACATACGCATTGCTATCATCGTTCTGCGTATAATAATAACTGCAACAGGCTTGTACTGTGCTGATTAATTTTGTGTAATTCTCACTTTCTCAGCCGGGCTGTAAGTGCCTCTTGCAGTAGAAGCCTAACTCACATTTGCCAAATGGAATTCAACCAGCGATGATGGAAGACCCCCGCGGTGGCTGTCAGGAAACCAGACTTCTGCATTTGGGGGAGACCAGAGGAGACAGAACCCTCACCACCTGGGATGCCACGTCTTAACCACACGTAGAGGCAGACCTGTGACACAGACCTGTCGGCTGGCTCTGGAGGCGCACCACGCTGGTCGGGTGTGCCCCACACGTCTTCACACGCTCCCTTGACGACTGATACAAAGAAGAGTTAAATGGACGGTGAAAAAAACATTTAAACCAAAACTAGGAGAAAGGCTGGCTTTGCAGCTGACATCTGTGGAGCTAGGGAGACGGTGGGGCTGGGAATGGAACATCAGTGAGCGCTACGAACCACCCAGACAGAGACGCAGGCGAGCCCCGAACCTTACAAGCAGACTAAACGCCCTCGCGGGTCCCGGCCTGAGGAGGCGCTACTGATTCGCCCTGGACGGCAGTGACTTCCCACACAGGGCCAGCAGAGACGTCTACGGTGAACACCACAGTGCTGCAAGGCTAATGTTTCTGAGATGTTAATATTTCTCTCTGTCACTACCATCTACGCTTCTCCTCCATTTCTTTCCCATTTCCCATCTAGATGGCCAGGCCTCTCTGCTCACCACCTCAGGGAGGATGGACAGGGTGAGGGACAGAAAAAAGGGCTCTCTGGGACTCTGGCGCACAGACTCGATTCCTCTGAGGACATGAGAGGAAAGTACGCTGACGGACGACCTGTGGGAACTGAGGCCGGGGCTTCCCTCCCAACCTGCAGAGAAACACCGCTTCGTCAGAGGTCGACAAACTGAGAAGCACTTGTGTGTACAGACACTGGTGGGTTCTGGAGAGCGGGCTTTGGCTCTGCTTTCCGGAAAGTTCCAGAGAGGTGAGACCCTACAGAACTTAAGGCTGGCGGTGAGTCCAGAAAATGAAGCTTTGGCTCCCCTGGCAGAGATTCCCGCACCCCACGGGGCTAACCAGGAGTCCACGCGAGCCGGCACAGCTAAACTGCTCGATTCTTTAGCCCTTTAGTTAACTATACTTTATTGCATATTTGCATACTTTGTTGCAAATTTTTAAAAGAATTCTCATTACAGGAAAAAAAATCTGTAACTCTGTATGGCCACAGAAGTTAGACATTGTGGTGATCATTTTGCAACATACACAAATATCAAATCACGATGCTGTACACCTTGAAACTGATACAGTGCTGTATGTCAGTTATACCTCAACAAAAAATTCTCTGCTCTTACACTTTACAGTGATGTCATGAAACTTTAAACCTTGTCTCCAAAATGACGGAAACAACTGGCAGACTGTGGCTTGTATGTTTCTAAAGCATAAATGTAAACACTAAGCACTGGAGAGTGGGTGAGAATCTCAGCATATGCACGCGTGGGTGGGGGCAAGATGGACTCCCCCAGCACCTTGCTTTTAAGTAGCCCCCAACCCCAACTCCGGGGTAGCCGTGGTGCGCCTGTTAGCTGCCCTGCTGCTCTCAGATCTACTTCCCCCCTGTATCACAGTAACTACATTTGCCAGACTGCCCTGGCCCTGCTGCTCGGGGGTTAGCCAATAGGAGGCACCGGAGCGCGGGAAGACGAGAGAAGCAGTGCTCCTCCCCCGGTCCACTCCCGGTGTTGTCTCTGCAGGCGGCTCCCTCCCCTCTGGGCTCGCGCTCCTGCTGGACAGCCCTCAGTGCCTGGCCCTGGAACAACCCCCCCCCCCCCGCCGCTGTCTCTGCAGCCGCACAGGTGGTATTTCCAGGTTGCTTACCTGACTCCGCAGCTCTTCCACCTCCCGTGTAACCGGTCCCCTGCGTTAAAGCCCCTCCACCTGAAAACACCTAGATTGCTCCCCGTCCTTCAGCTGAGTCTGGCCAAGAGCCGGAAGGAGAAGGACGCAGCCAAGCCCCAACCGACAGCATCTTTCCAGCACTCTTTCCAAAGGAGAGCCTGAGAGAGTTAAATAACTCTGGGGGGAAATGTCATATTTCTTTCACTTGAGTTTTCACACTTAGATTCAACTCTGCTTCATAGATTTACTGTGACAACTGGAAGAAAAAAAAAATGAAAACCCACTGAAACCTGAACTTTGCGGACACCCTGCAAAGCAGAAATGAATCCGTCCAGGGAAATTCAGTCTGAGAATGGCTTCATTTACCTTATCCACAGTTTCACTGGTTTATTGTAATGTCCCTTAGTCAGTTCGCTTGAAAGATTTCTACCCCCCCCCAAAAAAAGGTTTGTGCTTCTTTCCAACTATGAACGGCTGTTCCTCCCATTCTCAGCGCAGTTGGCCTTGGACTGACAGACACTGTAGTGAGTCTGCACTGTGTCCTCCCTGGGACGGTGGGGCACAGACACACAATCTCAGGGGGCTCTGAAGCCCATGCTTCTGTGCAGGAGGTGGAAGAAGTTCCAGGATGATGCTCCCTGGGCCCAGACCCCAGCCTTCTGTCTAGGAAACCTTCTTACCAAAACAGTAAAGGCTGGAAGTCCAGTGGGCTGAGGAATTTCTAAAAACTCAGAAGGATGCAAACATCCTTCCATTTCACTTCTGAGATACACCCACCAGCCGAATACCAAAAAACTTTAGAAACTGTACAAATGGAAGCAAACACATCCTCCTATCCCATTACGCACCCTCCGTTCACAGGCACTGTAAAGATGCTCAAGAGTGGACTGGGGGATGGACAGACGGACGGACGGATGGACAGGAGACTCCGACAGCTACGCATCCCCACTCCCTCATGGGCCAGGCTTGCCAATCAGCTCCTCAGCGGGTCGCCCAGTGCCCGTGTTGGGCCAGCTTTCACATCCCAGGAGTGTTCAAGGTCACTTCTGCTTCCTTGACTCTGATTAGGATGTTGCCTCTTCCCTGAATGGCCTGAGTTCCCCCTGAATGTTCACGAATCCCCCTCTGCCCCAGACCCAACTCAAACTTCACCTTCTCCAATTTGTCCCAAAAGCTCTTGTGCTACTGGTTTCCTTTTCCGCAGTGGACACCTGCTAATCTGCTCTGCCGGCAGCCATTGCCTGTTCAAACCATAGCAACATCCTGAATGACCTCAAGGACAGCACCCTTTCCCTTCAGCCTGACGTTCTGCAGGGAGTAACCCCAACCCCAGGCTGCAGGGTCTGCATGTGAGCTACACTCCTCCGGGTACAAGAGCCCAAAGCTCTCTTCCATGGGCGCTAAACTGGTGGGGGGTAAGCCAGGAGGCGCTGGCTGTCATCCCTGACACAGCTCGGTGAGAGCCTGCCTGGGAACTGGGCTGACGCAGAAGGAAGCGGAGATGAAAGACTAAGAGAGACTATTCTTGGTATCACCTCAGCACCCTGATGCAGCCCTGACTGAAGCCTAACCTCTCTCTCACATTTCCCACTTTATAAACCAATTATTTCCCTCTTTCCTTCCTTAAAACCGTCTGACATAGGTATGCATGAACTTTATCCCAAATGGTCCTCACGAAAATATTTTCAACAGCATCTATGACTGCCACAAACCCTACTGCATTCTGTAATGTCTCATATTGCACACGGAACCTGCATGATTTTTCAGTCTTGTTGCTCAAAATAAAGAGACAGCTAGTGATCATGACAGCTTTGGAATTCTTTCAGTTTGGGGGAAGAAGCAGTCAGAGAGCCAAGGGAGCTTTCCAAGAGTCAGACGACACCTTCTCAGCAGCAGCAGGAGTATAAACTGGGGGGCAGTGAGGTAGCACCAAGTGCCCCGCCCTCCCGGGCCAGGAACAAAGTCCTAAGCAAAGTCATGGTGGCACATTTCATTATTCAAGGAAATGCACTTCATCTGCAGGGTAGCCGTGTTGTGTGAAGGCTGACACCCATGAGTCCAGCATCGGAACCAACCAAGGGGGTTTCAGCGAAACTCTGGCTGGATGGCCAGCCCAGAGGATTGAAACAGAGGCCACACTTAAACGCAGACTGGAACTCAGCCACCCTGGGAAAGGGTTCAGATGGATGGACGGGTGAAGCGGGCAACCAGGAGCCTTCGTGGGAGCTCCTAATCCGGCTCTGGGGGCCACCGCAATGAGACCCTCGCTGGTGTGCACTGTTGATGGTACAACTGGTGGCCGTCTGTGTCCTTCTTGTTCCTATAAGCAGGATGTGCTGTCACGGTTCTCCCAGAGACCACTGCCCAAAGTACCCAGCCCCAGGCACCTACATCCTCATCTAAGCATGTAACGTTCACTAAGTTCTGGAAGTGCGTTTGGCCAAGTATTCGACACATCTAACACATCAAATCTGCACAACAACTCTTGAGGCAGGAAATATTTTTCTCCCTGTTTACAGAGAAGGAAACCAAGGCCCAGAGAGGCTAAGTAACTTGCCCAAGGCTGCCCAGCTAGTCAACGATGAGGCCATATTTGAACCCAGGGAGCCAGCCCCCAGATCTGCGCTCGCCGTCCCTCCACGCTATCATCAGTCTGCTCTACAGGAGACTTCCCGTGGGACCCCACGCATATCTGTGGGACGTGCTGATGCCCAGCAGACTTTGCAAGAACTGCCTTGCAGGGCCTTGGCGCCACTCCCAGCCCCTCCGGCGCTCGCAGGCCACTGAACACAAGCCGCCCTAGGCCACGTGACCAGCGCCAAGAGCCACCCGCACTTCCCCGGGGAGGCAAGTTACATCGTCATCAGCATAACTTCCACGAGTCATCACCATCCCGGCTGTCCCGGGAGCACCCAGGGCCACGGGTCCTCACAGACAGTCTGAAGCGCCCCGGCTCTCACCCCAAGACGAACTCCCGCCAAACTCCTAACATCTGGCTTCCGTCTCCTTTCACAGACATCGTTTGATTCAAGGGCACGTCCCCCGGGAACACTTCCCGTCTGAAAAGCCCTGGAGATGAGGCACCACAGCAAACAGCGCCTGTCTGAAACGCTCCGCCTGCGGCAGGGCTTATTTTTAAAGCAGTGGTATTTATAGCCGGATGTCGGCATTAGCACAAGCGCTAAGTAGCCTACAAATGTCAAGGTGCCGCTTCCCCAGGAAAGCTCGGATGTTGCAGGGGCGGACAAGGGTGGAGCAACTGAGTCATCTCCTCAGCGTCAGATCAAAGGGGGCTCTGTTGTCTGCTTTGGGTCCTGCCCTGCCTGGGCCAAGAAATGAAGGGAGAAAGTCATTTCCCGTAGCACGGTTAACAGAGGGGCTTTCAGTGCCACATTCACGGGATCTGGCTCGCGCGGTGGACATAACGGACTGTTTCCGTGCCCACGATCTCCCTTCGCCAGACACCTGGTGAAGAGAACACAGCACTTACTGAGTTCGTGTCTTCAAAAACAAGAAAGGAGGCACTGAAAACTGTTTGTTCTCCCTGCCACATGACTGCTCATCTTGTCTGTGGAAGTCAGATTCATTCATTATGAGAACTGGCATGAAAAAGAGCCATGTGAGCTCTGGAAGCTGAAATCTATTTTTAGCCAAAATATCTTAGTTTCTCAAACTGGAAAAAAAATCAGGAAGGTAGGAACCCCTTTACAAAATCTTGGAGCTCTCCTGACTCCTGACTTGCCCTTAAGACACTGGGTAAGCCCTGCTCTTGCTCATCTGACCCCGATGGATTCTGAAAACACAGAGACAGCGGCGTTCAGAGTTACTAAGATCATCTTTCTGAAGCACAGTCTTCATCATGCCCCAGTGGTCCCCAACGGCCCGGGCTAGGGGTTAAGGCCAGTCAGGAGCAGGACACAGTCAGTCAGACCTGCACTCAAATGTCATTTCTTCCACTTACAAATGCCACAAAGGGGAAGTGCTGAACACTGAGTCTTCCCGGAGGAGGTGACAGATGAGTGGGTTTTTGAGGACGCACAGGAGTTGGTTAGAAGAGGGAAGGGCAAAGCAAAGGCCCTGTGGCCAAAGGGATCGATGTGAAGTCAAGGGTGGAAAGGAAGGCCGGTGTGCCAGGAGTGTGGGGGGTGGATGCAGACTGTTGGAAGGGGAACCCAAGGGGGTCAGCAGGAGCCACATCACCAGGGCCTTGACGGAATGACATCACCCTCACTCTCAGAGCAATGGGCAACCACGCAAGGACCTGGACTGGGCACAGCATGGCCGGACTGATGCTCGCGGAAGCCACAGTGTGGAGGGAAGAGTGGAGCAGAGCCAGAGCGGAGGCAGGAAGAGGCAGGAAGCTAGGAAACTCTAACACAACCTGAGGGGGAGCACGCCTCCCAGCCTCAAGCAGCGGGAGTAGAAACGGGGAGACGCAGATTGGCTTGGGAGGTATTTGGATGGCTTATTTTAAATAAACAGGACTGTTCATGAACTGCACAGCCAGGACGAGGGACCAGGAATCGCACGCCTCTGGACAGAGCAGCTGGGCAGATGATACAGCTGGGAAACAGAATCAGACCTGGCTTCTCATTTCAGGACCTGTGGGTCTGTGTTGAAACAGAGTTTACCTCCTGGCCATGTGCTTTCATTTATCCAAAAATGATCATGGAACCCTTACTCCACGCCAGATGCCTGATGCTTGGAAGGGACTAAGGAGTGAGTCAAAGATCATCTCTGCTCTTGCGAAGTTCACATTCTGCTAGGGAGGCATATGCAGAAGGCACACAGGGAGTCTGGCAAGCACATGAGGACCTCAGAGACCAAGAGGAGATAGGGAAGCGGGGGTGCAGGGGCAGCAGCGGGGACTCCACTCGAGCCGGTCAGGGAGGTGACGTTTTAGCCGAGGGAGCTGAGGGAAAGGGGCAGATCTGGAACAAGTGAGGTGGTCCCCTGCTGTGGGTTCAGCTGTGCCCCCTAAAACGGCATGTGCACCCCTCACTGGACTGCACCCTTGGTCATTAGATGCGGACCTGACTCGTTCTGTAATCACTGCATTCAGTTCCAGTGAACATCACGGCTGTTTCCGCCGGTACAGGTCACGCTACAGTGAATGTCCCGGGGACGTACCGGAGGCTCTGCGCCTTACGTGGGCTCCCAGAGCGGAGACAGCAGGGGAAGGGGAGGCGCACGCTAACTGTACAGGCCCAGGCCCGGGGAGGTGGCAGCCATTCACCCACGCCCCACTCCTCGCGGGCCCTGGGCACCATCACTCCTGAACGCATCTTAACCTGACGGAGGGAACAGCAGCTTAATGCCGTTTTAATCCACGGCAGAGAGCGAAGTTGAACACCTTACATGCTCAGCAGCTCAGACTTTTGATGGGCTGCCTGGGGCTCCCAGCAGAGAACAAGGAGAAAACCGTCAAGTCCACGGGGAGGGGAAGGGGGCGTCCTAGTCTCAGAATGAGACCCAGATCCGTCCTTTTGCTGGATGCAAATAAGACACACGTGTGTCCCACAGCACCAGCCAATGAACCGGCAGTGCCTCTTACCAAAACCTCTCCCCGTGGAGACGGGAACAGAGAACGAAGCTTTGAAAGCAATGCATTTCCTGTTTCTTGCCAGTCTCTGAACATCCAGATAATGCTATCAGCTGCCTGGATCAGGCGCATCAAGGGTTTTGCTGGAGACGGAGCCTTAAACATTATTCTCACGTCCCAGAGAACCCTGGAGGGCTTTATTGGAGCTCGACTATCAGAACTCAGAAAATGAACTCCAAAACCTTAATTAAACCTGACAATGACCGCGGGCAGGTTTGTATTCATAGGTGTAAGGATGAGTCTCCGTGCACAGATACAATATAACGGAAGGGCCAGAGAGGAGGAGCTGGAGACAAGGGAAGATTAATTGTCACTGCCAGAGTTACTTATTAATCCCACATAATCGGCTGTTCATCAACACAAAATAAGCCTCAGATTATCTGCGCTGAAACTGACTAATCTGTTGATCAGGAGAACAAAACCTGGTCCCGAATACTACCTTTGTCTTTGAATTATAAACTATAACATGTTGTTTAACTCATCAGAAATGTTCTGTATACTCCTGGGTCAGAGTTCTAGAATTTGCGCTGCTTGCTGGTCACAGAACCAGAGGGGGCTGCGAAGTTTTACCTGTAGACCTGCCATCAGCCTGGCCTGTCACACTCGGACAGAGTGTTCAGGGATCCTTGACGTCAAGGAACAGGATGGTCCTGTTTAAGTCATGATTTTTCTCTAAATTCAATAAAAATCAACGTTGAAATGCCTCCCTCCACCATCTTACTGGAAATGTCCGAAAACTTAAAAGTGGTCTGGGGCTTGCCGGTGGGTCAGTAGGGCTGGGAGGGGATAACACACTGGCAAATTCCTCTGTCTCTCTCTCTCTCTCCAGGAATCAGGAACTTCTTTGCCAGCACAGCCACACTCACAGGTTCTGGGTGGATGTGAATCTGGGGGACACCGTTCACTTCCCCTGGCTTCCCCGTGGCTGCAGTGCCCGCCAGGCTCCAGAAGCTGCCCTCAGGCCGCGGGTGGACAGCGGCCAGCACTGTTGGTCTCTGTGCCTCACCCCCCGGCCGGCCCCCCAGCCCACACCTCTGTAAGCGCTCGCTGTACTGGGCTCTCTCAAAGTGAACACTTCGAGTGTGCCGCTTGTCCCCTGCCAGGACAGCAAGGCTATCCTGTAACACAGGTCTCTCTGCTCCTGACAAACAGCCCATCTCATGGGTCCTGAGCAAGAAGACATGGGGAAGGGTGGCAGGATGTGCTCTGGTCAGAAGCAGAAACCAAAGCTTCACAAGCTCCTTTCCGCTTCACTGGAGCTGGCAGGATGCTGAGCACCCAGAATGCCCTAAACATCCAGCAACAGGAAGTGCACGTGAAAACATGAGGCTCTTCTACGGGACACCTGAGCCTGAGACGCTGGAGGGAAAAATCGTGTGGTTCGCTCCACTTCATCCCAGGCTAGACACTTGTGCCAAGACCCGAGCGGGGGGCTGTCGGACTCGGAGGTGAGGAGCCTGGTGGGGGGACATCCTCGTCTGACGGTCCCCCAGCCGGGGCCGAGCAGACACTGGAAATCACAAACTCGCCGGCGGTTTGCCCTCCTGGAGAATCTGAGTCTCAGCCAGAGACTGCATTTCACTTGTGGCTGCATTTTGGCGGAAGCACTTGAAGCCCAGAGAAGCAATCCTTCTAGACAGGCTTCCTTGACCACAAGCCTGCACTTTTGCTCCACTGGTCCCCCCCATGGCAGAAGGGGCCTGCCGTGGCAGGCCAGGTCAGGACTCACGTGGTCTCTCGCTCACGCATGCGTGCAATCACTCATGTACCCAGTTCTGTCGCTGGTGCATGCGCTCACTCATTCACTTTGCATTCATTCATTCAGCTGTTCATTGATTAATTACTCAATATTTTTACTGAGTGCCTCCTTGATGCCAGATTTTGTCCTACACACTGAAACAAAGTCTCTCTCAAGGAGGTTACATTTTTGGAAAGAGAAAACAAACAACACACACACAGACAAAACAAGCAAGATAAGTTTGCTCGGGAGACAACACAATAGGATGACATGGTAGCGACTGGCCTGGATGAGGGCTCCTGGAGATAAGAAGGCCAGGAGAGGCATCACCAAGTAACGGACATGACACCCAAGACTCAACTGGCCAAGAGTCAGAAACACAAAGTGCTGAGGGAAACGGCATTCCAGGTGGGAGAAGCAATAAGTGCAAAGGCCCTGGGGTGGACACAAGTGTAGTATGTTCCAGAGACAGGGAAGGCCAGTGAAGCTGGGCCCAGGCTCTAAGGGGTCATAGTAGGAGTCAGGGGGGAGGGATTCGGTGAGGGGCAGAGAGAGCAGGGTCCTGCAGGAAAGAGTTTAGATCTTCATCTCTGTGTAGTAAGAAGCCATCGGTGAGGGTAAGCAGCCGGGACATGATTCAATTTTAATTCCACTAAGGTGGCTGTGGCTCAGCCCCAGGGGACAGTCAGTCTCAGGAAGGACATACATTCCTGAAGGCTTTGCAAAGCCGAGGGCTCACCTCTTAGCTAAGCAGGGGGGCTTAGAATATTGGCTACCGTACGCAGGGCAGACTTGAGAATATCGCGCCTCCACCTCTCATTCACGCAGCAAACATTTGTTATATGGTTTCTCTACACCAGGCTGGGCACTGGGGATAAACTGTTTAGCAGAAAAGATACAGAAACTGCCATCGTGCTTATAGGCTCCTGGAGGTGACCAGGACAAAAGCGACCCAGACAGCAGACACAGCAAGTGCAAAGGCCCTGGGTGGCTGGAGCGTGCTCACGAGAAGAGCTGAAAGGAGGCAGTGTGGCCGAGAGCAAGGAGGAGGCTGGACCTTCCAGACCTTAAGCTGCCCGGCTCCTCTCTTCATCCTGTTTCTGCAACTCTAGCCTCTGCACTCTCCTCAAACAAGTCAGGCACCCACCCCTCCATCTCAGGACTTAGTGCTTGCTGTTCCCTCTGCTGGAACATTCTTTCTCCATATTTCTGCACAACACCCTTCCTCCCTTCACCCAGGTCTCTGCCCAGATGTCACGTGGTCATTGAGACCTTCCTAACCACTGAATATAAAGTAAAAAAATTAAAAGGCCTCTGAAAAAAACCAGAACTGTCACCATCTTGCTGTGATGGCGGACTCGCGATTACAGAACCCACGATGAGAGAGGGAGGCAGGCGTCGTCTTCGGCTAAACTGAATTATCGGTACAAAGACGAGTGGCACGTCAGTGACATTTGGAAACTAAAAAGCCAACTAACTCACGAACGTGACCAACGGGGTAATTAACAGTTCAGACAGACACTGGATGCGTGCTGGCCCAAGTGCAGAGCCGTGATTACACCATGTCAACATAAAGGAGCATTCTTCATTTACTGAACGGCGTGCCCCTGCTGAGCCCACCACTCTGAGAACTTTGAAGATGGTGGCCGGGAGGAGGCGATACAGTTTAGCTTCTGGCGGTGACCACCGGATGTTCAGACACAAGACACCACGCTTGCTGCCGGAGCATCACACTGCCTCGTGCATCATCTGGTAACTGAACAAAGCCGCTTCCAGAGGATTCTCCCCAGTGTGAGGACCGAGGGTTCTCCTGCACCAAGGATCCCGTGGTCACAGTGTACCCTGTCTCCAGCACAAGGTGGTTCCCTGACCCCCAGCCTTCATCCCTAAAGACCCTCATCACAACAGCACATGGCTCCATCTCTCAGAGAAAACAGCCCCAAATTCAGTCTTATCTCTTTCACTAACAGCTTCTGCGTTCTGAAAGAAGAGCTACGCAGCAGTCATAATTCAGTAAGAAGATGACAACACCGTGATTCTGTGAGCCAGTCACTGGTCTCCCTCTGACCAGCAGCTCGCATCTTTGCTTCTCCCAGATGAAGGGCAGGGGCTGGGAGCAGGGCCGTCTGGTCCGGCTCCAGCTGAAGGGATGCTCAGACTGGAATCCTGCACCTCGCAGCTTCCCCTCTGCATGCTCCCCAAGCCTGGACAAGTTCTCTTTGGCTCCCAGCAAATCAGGTTGACTGAAACCAGTTTGGGGGGCTAATTCAGTTCAAATCGATGACACCTGGAGACAAGACACCATACTCTGGGGGTTGTGGGGGAGTCTGGGCGGCTTCTGGAAGTGCAATGTTATCACTGTACCCAAGTTTACAGAAACAACAGGGTTTTCAAAGTCAAGTCAGCTGTGTCTCAGCCCAGCATTCACCTCCTTCCTTCTCTACTGCCACAGACAGGCTTTACTGCTCAAGGGGCGGAAAAGAGCTGATTCTGAATAACCCTTTTACTATTACGAACAAAATATCAGAAGAAGGTGAAAATCACTGTGCTTTTCCATCAGTCCATATTGAGGCAATGCTCCTTAAACCACAATTACCCCACTTGAAGGTGGTCCTTTGAAAGCAGCAAATTCTGTCCAAGAGCCCAGATTCCAGCAACTGCCTCGGTGGAACCCACACCTCCCTGCTCTTTTCCCTCCTGCTCTCAGCCCCCAAGGCTCTCAGCACCACGTGTGGGAAAAGGGCAGATCACAGAGGGTTTTGTGAATTTCTGAGATGTTGGCTTTCCTTCCTTCAACTGTGACAGAATCTCCCTCTTGAAGAGGACAAGCCTCTTCTGATCTCCAGGTCTTTTTCTCTCTCTCTTTTCTCATCGAGCCAAGATGCTCTGAGTCAGAGCTCCGTCAGCTTCCAGCAAGGCCCCTCTTCTGGGCTGGCCTAGGAGTGGGTGGAGCAGGGGCAGCGAGCAGAGGACGGAGGCCCTGGGAGGTGAGGGTGGCCCTGGCAGTCAGGGGCTGGGGCCGCGTAAGTGAGCTGGGGGGGCACGTGGAGGGTCCACAGTGTTGCTGGGATTGGATTTCTGTTTGGTCAGTGCTGCTCTGGCTGCCACGTGACAAACAAGACACAACAGCGCAGCGGCGGCTGGTGACCAAGGCGGGAAGGGGGTGGCATCTGCCAGAATCCTGCCCCATGACGCTGTCACCAGTCCCTACAGGGCCCTCACAGCTGCTAACCTCTCCAGCTCTTGCTGCTTTCCTGGTGACAAAGATGACCGTGTCCACTGCTAGCTGCTCACAGGCTGCCCAGCCAGCCAAGGCCCTGCCACCTGGTACCACCCTTCAGACTGGGGTCTCTGTCCCATGGGGCTAAGAGGACAAGCCCACCCAAATCCCACACTCTCCCCTCCTGGACCGCAATCCAGCTCCCCAGACCCTCGAGTTCCCTGTCCTAACGTCCCCAAGCTCACCCCCAGCTCCTGCACAGGCCTCCTCCCCTGTCTGTCCCCTGAGGGCAGACGGCACCCCTGGTCTGGACCCCCAAGATGGGAGGGCTATTTGCAGGGCACCATGGACAGAACCTAGATCCAAACCTGGGGCATCTCCACGGGTGCAGGGCCCTGGTGATGAGGTTCTAACCCCAGGTCAGACGGAAGGGCGGAGGGCCCCACCATGCCAGTTAGAATGCATGGGCCTTCACCCACTCCAGGCAGGAGGAAAGACTGGCCTGAAGCCCTGTGGGCAGGCAGGAGACGGGTTTGGATAGATGCGAACTTCACTCCCTGGAATTACAAACGGGCCTCCTCTGCCCACAGGCAGGGTCAGTGCTGTTGGTCACTTCCTTAAAATACTCCAGTGGGGAGCAGGCTGAATAACGTCCCCCAAAGATGTCCACCTCCCCATCCCCAGGGTCTGTGAATACGTCACCTTACATGGCAAAGGGACTCTGTTAAGGATGCTGAGATGGGGAGACGGTCCAAGTGGGCCCAGTGTCATCACAGGGTCCTTGTAAGAGGCAGGCAGAGGGTCAGAGAGGAGACAAGACGCCAGCCTGCCGACTCTGCAGGCCAAGGGAGGGGCCAGGAGCAGGCGTGAGAAGGTGGGGAGGCAGAAAAAGGCGTCCCTAACACCTTCCAAAAAGCGCACTGCTCTGCTGACACCCCGGTTTCCACCCCATCCCACCCGCTCTGGATCCGACCTCCTGAACTGTGAGAGGACATCTGTGTTCCTTTCCGTTGTGCCCGTCTGTTACAGCAGCAACAGGAAACTAACACGGAGTTTCTCAACCTGGGCACCAGTGACATTTTGGGCTGCTTACTTCTCTACCATGGAGGCTGTTCTGTGCATCACAGGAGGGCTGCCATGGTCCCAAGCCTCTGCCCAATAGCCCCCTCCCCATCAGACCCATCAGAAATGTTCCCAGGCTGCCAAGTGCCTTCTAGATGTGTAGGCACCCTGCTGAGAACCACTGCTCCACGCTGTCCCCCGTGGTCACTTGACCCCAGCAGACCCTCAGCCAAGCCCCTGGGTACACCCTGGATTCCCAGCCCATCCTCCACTGAATTCACCAAACCCCCACTTTCCCAAGCTCTACGGGCAGAGGTGAATGAAGCACCTTTTGTGTCTCAGAGAACTCACAGTCAGCGGTCACGGCAGGCGCTGAAAAGAATAATTATGTGGTGCTGTCTCATTTCTTTAGGAACGAGGCTACGTTCTAAGTTCAGAGCAAATGGTTAAAAGCCGTGTGGTCAGGGTTAGCCTGGGCCCTTCCTCCAGAGAGGGCGAGGTGGACACAGGAGCGTGTCTCAGAAGCCACCAGCACTGGGCACAGCTCTGCCACCCCGAGAACCACACGAGAAGCACGTGGCCCTCCTTTAGGGCCCGCTGTGAGAGAACAGGTCATCTTCACTCTTAAACTGAGATGTAAGTCACATGCCATACAATTCACCCTCTTAAAGTGGTCATTTCAGAGGCCCTGGTACAGTTCCACGGTTGTGTAATCATGGCACTAATTCCAGAACATCTTCATCAACCTGAAGAGAAACCCTGCACCCACTTCCTGCTCCACACCAGTCCCCGCCAGTCACGAGCCCGCTTCCCCCCGGGGCTCAGCCGTTCCCCAGAGGAGCCAGAGGTGGCGTGAAGACCACTCCCTCATGCAGGAGGGCCGGCGGGCGCAGCAGAGCCCTGAGCCCCACGCTTGTGAAACACCACCGCTTAAAGTAAACTAGGTACCAGATTACAGGACTGCATAGGATTCCTATTTTATTCTTTCACGTTTTTAAAATCTTTTCTCACGATGAGAATTCAATAAAATTTTAACACTCAAAAAACCCAAAAAACCAAAGAATTCATTCCGCTTAACTCAGTGACATCAATAGGAAATCAACCCACCCATTAAACACTGAAGAAGATCCTAGCTCATCAGGAATGCATGAGGTGTCCAATTACCTGCCTCCTGACAAAGCCATTTTCTGACTTAGCTGTTCTCTTTATAACGAAGGTCGTTAACCATCTGAAGGACAGCTTAAAATTCACGAAGTTCGAAAAACCAATGTAGACACCTCTGGTCTTCAACTTAAGCCCAATTTCCATTCAGGAGCACAGCCTACCATCATCTCTCGCTCAGCTGTGTTTAACATCCTAAGGAATGGAAATGCGTAATTGGTTTTACGGGATGGCTTCCAGAAACATTCGAATTTCGTTATTTATTGCTTTTTCTTATACCACAGCACGGGTAAAACGGCCCCAGGAGCCCTGAATGTTGACGGTTTTGAGGGTCTCCACCACTTTCCGCTTGGAGTCCCGCAGCCCTTCCCGCCCCGCGCGGACCCCGAGGAGAGCGGACGTGGGAGCTCCCCTACCTTTAGGACCTGTTCTAGGTTCTCCAGCTTGGCTTGGAGCTGGTGTTTCTCCTGCACGGCCAAATCGCGTTCTCTGGTCACCACGGAGAGCGTGTGGTTAAGCCGAGCATACTCTGCTTTCACCTACGAGTAGCAAGCGTGGAGAGAAGGCAGCTATTTCAACGTTTCCCAGCCAGCACGTCACTTCCACTTTAATTTCTTTCGGGACTTCCCCTCCCTCATCCTCAATCAGGGACTTCGTGGCGGGTCAACCCCTGCTGGGGTGAACACGTGACCGAGAGCTGACCAATCAGCATGCAACCTCCCTCCTCACCCCGCCCATCCTCACCAAAGCCGCAGGGATTGGCTCACAACTGGGACTAGGACCCAGGCCTGGCCAATCAGTGTAATCCCATCACCTGGATATAGCGATTGGCTGGGGACCCAGGGACCCGGTCACATCAGTGGAAAAGGAGCTATTGGATTTGAGTAGGAATTTGGAAAGAGACTCTCTCACCCTCTGAACTTGGAAAGTTGAGGACAAAGGCTGGAGTATCATTTGCCATCATGAGGGAAGAACTCACATGAGATCAGAGCCAACAAAATGGGCGTAGAGCCAAGCGATGCAGAGGGAGAAGCAGGTCACTGATGACATGCCTTGAGCACCTAGATCAAGCTGTGCCTGACGCTAATGTTTCCCTTTCCAGTTGCTTGGGCCAACAGACTCCCTAAGTTCACTTGGACCCATTTGAATTGTTTTCTGTCCCTCTGAACTGAAAGCCCTAACAGACACAAAATGCTACCCAAATTGCATAGCCATACTAATTCTTTTGTCTAAAAATCTCACCCCGTCTTAAAGTGGATAAAAATGGCAATCAGGTTCCACGTGGATTATAATGATGAGTGCTCCAATAACCTCAGAAACCATATCCATCCACAACCCACAGCCCCCAGGACCGTGTCTGGAACTTATCTGGGCGCACCACTAATTCTCAATCTCTCCCACGGCCTCTCTGAAACAGATAAGGGCACATCGCTGATGAGAGGTTACCTGATTTATCCTCCATTACTTTTCATTGTGCAGCATATTTTAACTCAACCACAGAATTTTAATTTCTTTCCCTACTCCCAAATGTTACAACATGAATTATGTCTTCAATAATAGACTGTCACAAAGTCATGTTTTTTTAGCTACAAAAGTCCTTTCTGTTTCACATAAAATGCTTTATGTACAGAGTGTTCGTTTAACCTGACAATTTCTGAGGCACAGAAGGAAAGGGAGGATCCCACTCGGCATTCCTAAGTGGAACAGGGTTACAGGGAAGCTGTTATTAAGAGGTCGCAGAGAGGTCTGATTCACAGAAGTACTTTAATGCCATTGTGCTACTGCGGGATGCCTCAGGCAATGAACCTGAGAAAAAATTCAAACGCTCCCTGTGAAAATGTCATAACCGATACAAACTAAGCCCTACCCGAACACGAACCTCAATATCAGCTCTGCCAGAAGCCACCCCCTCGTGTTCTGGCTAATCCAGGAAATTAGACTTGGGAATAGTGTTCGAATGTCGCAAGTCCAGTCTCACACACTAGCCAGTCTAAGCTTTTTGGAACAGAAATCAGATCTTGCCACTCCCTGATGGAAACCTTACGGGGCTGCCATGGAAATTAGAATAAAATCCAAACTCCTGGGGTGGCCTACAAAGTCCTGTAGCACCTGCCCACCCGCCTCTCTGATCTGAGCTGCTGCTGCAGTGCCACCATGGGCAGCCATCCTCACCTCTTTCTGACCCTTTAACAAGTCAAGCTCATTCCCACCCCAGGGCCTTTGCACGTGCTATGGAAGCCTCCATAGTGGAAGATGCCTACCCATCGCCCACTCCACCCCCAATCTCCGCCAGCCTGGCTCCTCTTCATCAACTGCGCCTCTCCTTCCCAAGGCCCTCAGGGACCAGCCTGCCTGCCTCCACCCCCACCTCTCTGCCCCACTTCATTCTCATGGGCGTTCACCTGAGATCATCCTATGAACTGTTTATGTTTTTCTTGGGGTTGCTCCTCATTAGGGCGTAAGCATCAACCGGACAGGAGTTTGCTTTTGTGATCCAATTCCCTATCATCAGAGAGGAGAAGCAGAACGAACAGCCGAAGTCCACCTGAGTCAGGTGTTCCCAAGAAATCAGACTCACACTTTGTAGGGAAACTGACATGGTTTCAGGCTCCCTTTGCAGAACTCATTTATTTACGTACATTCAGTGATTATCCAGTCCCTTATAAGAGCACAGGGCAGTCAGAATCACCCTCCAAGGGGCACCAACCAGGACTTTGGTCAAGAATGGCCAGTCCCCCAACCTGCAAGGCAGCTCAAACCCAGATGTGAATCTGGAAACTGACTGGCAGGCACCAGATCCGCTCTCCCATAGGGATGTTGCAGACAGTGGTTAGGACAGATGTTAGAGGGTCAGGCCTGATCATAAATCCTGTTTACCCAATGGAGCTACAATGCTTCACTTCTATTGTGGGAAATACTGCGTTCATTGTAGCAACTTAACAGAAAGCAGTCATGTTGGGGGAGAAAATACAAGTTTTATTGGTCTTGAAGTCAGTGCTTTAAAAGGGAGTAGAAAAGGATGAGGAAGAACCTGCAGAGGACTTCTCGGCAACAAAAAGGCTCTGAAAGTTACAGGCATTTGCTCTTTAATAACCCTAAAACACTTCATCTCATACCAAGACTGGTTTTTCATTTCTTGGACTTAAAATTTTCTATCATGTCCCCTTTATGTTTATTGGCATGATTTAGGTCATGTGTCTGGTTTGCAATAACAGAAACCATGTCTTCTGGTAGGAGAGACGAGAGAGGGACAAAGGGGTTGATTTAGGTAGGGGGAAACTGAGGTAGGTTGAATAATGACCCCACAAAGACGTCCACATGCTAATCCTGGAACCTGCAAACGTTACCTTATATGGCAAAAACAAACAAACAAACAAAAAAACCTGAAGATGTGATTCAGTTAAGGGTCTTGAGCTGGGGAGATTGCCCAGGGTTTTCCAGGGGGGACCACTGTAATGACGAGGGTCCTTATGAAAGTAAGACAAGAGGAACGGGGCCAGAAAAGAGAGATTTTAAAGATGCTATCCTGCTGGCTTCGGAGATAGAGGAAGGCCCACGAGCCAAGGAACATGGGACCTCCACAAGCTGGAAAAGGTAAGAACAGGACCCTCCTAGAGCTTCCAGAAAGGATACAGCCCTGCCGATGCCCTGAGTTTAGGACTTTAAACCTGAACAGTCTGGTTCCAGTGTCTCCACAATTAAGACAAGAGAAGAAAAAGAAAGTGTTGGGAACATGAGGTTAAAATTGGCCTGAGAAATCTCAAAGACTGATCTCTCATGTGAAAAAAAAATGTCTTTTGGTGACAACCTCCTCTCTTTCCCAACAAATGAGAACCCTTTACTGTTGCTGGTCACATCACCCCACCGGTCCCCTTACCTCGCCTACACCCGTCGAAACGGTCTCAGTAATGCTCCCTATTGCTTTGGGGGAGTGCCATCTCTTTGCTGCAGGGACCCAGACTGAGACACGTGTGACATCGTTCTCAATGACAGGCGAGCATGAGTCTCTGGGGGACGATGACCTCACAGGCTTTATAAGAAAAGCAGTGGCTGTCCCAGCTGCAGCGAGGATGTGGCACTCAGCAATGTCTCGGGGACCACAGAAGCCACAGCCCCAGTGGGATGGCACTGCAGGGGAGCAGGAGCCCGCGTCCTCGTCCGTCTCCAGAAGCTGCCGTGGCCCTGGACTCCGGCTGTCTAGTCCAGGAGAACAATCATGGCCCTGGGTGCTTCCATCACAGCCTGGGTCCCGCTACGTGCAGCTGAAAGAACCCAGCCAAGTGTGCAGAAAAGGGCACCCTCTCTGATTCGGTCCTGCAGACAGGACCGAGGCTTCCAAGTGAAAAACACGCTGTTGCTTCAAATGGGCTGCTGGCAAGGCTGGCCCCCACTTCACTGCCCTGCCTGCCTTTCCAGCCCTGCCGGTGCCCGGAGCCTCCGTGGAGAGGCCCACTGGCTGACAAGCCCCTGGTCCCTGGCTGCCCGGTGTCTGGAGCTCAAAGCTGGTCACTTCCATGAACAGTCCATAGCACCAGACCCACATCCTGTCATAGTGGCACCTGAACTAGAACATTCTCCTGGGAACCAAGCCAGGGTATTCTACTCAAGGGGAAAGAGGTCTCGGAATAGCAAAAAGGATGGGAAGAGATTGTCACTGAGACGTATAAACTCCCCTCCCTGCCAAAATGAAAAGAGAAAGTTCTTAGACATCCAAAGTTAGAAGCCCAGACAATTCCTCCTTCGATGGAAACAACAAGGTCCTACTGTGGAGCACAGGGAACTATATCCAATCCCTTGTAACCGCCTACAGTGAAAAGGAGTATGTGTGCAAGTGTTACTGAATCACCACGCTGTACGCCAGAAACTGACACAGCACTGTAAGTCAACTCTACTTCAATAAAAAATAAGTAAGAATTGGAAAAAGATTTTGTTTTTTAACAGAGGAAACGCAGATAATGATACTCAGATGTTGGGGGCTGTGTGGGGGCCCTCGCCTTCCAGCCAAAGGTAGCTGGCCCCACAAATCCCAAATACCCATGTGCGTCACCCAGTAAACGCCCCTCGCTTTCTCACTGTAAGATAAAGAAGAGGGGGCACCGGCCAATGAGCTGCATGCCCAGCGTCCGTAACTTACTCGTAACTGAGCCAGAATTCCAGGGCACCTCAGGTTTCTAGTCAGCAGGTAAGAGGAGTTCGTAGGTCGTAGGTTCACAGGTCGTGAACTTCATACCACACGCAGTACCGGCTCCAGGACTCGGGGTGCTGAGACCCCCCCCCCCCACCGCGCACAGACACCACAGCGCATCCCAGACCCGGGCACCAGATCCGGCCACTCGACTCACTCCTGCACCGAAACACAGTCTCTGGCGGCAGCAACAGTGGCACCAGGTGGGAGAGTAGCCTAAAGCATCTGACAGCAGTCATCTAATGAGAACTAGATTCTGGGCCTGAATTTCCCATCAGCTTCAGGAAGGGCTGCCCAGTTTCCTGGGAGTTTAATGGGCCCCTTTGGACTCGGGCAAGTAAGAAATTTGCAATCAGTAAAACGCTGGGTTTGCAGGCTTTGTGGGCACTGAACACCTCCTTTCACCGTGTCCTGGATTCCCAGCTCATTTGTTTCCTGCCACAGGGCTGCCTGCCTGGGGGAATTCAATACAATATTCCAGATCATTCAATATCCGATTCTGCACCTAAGAGGCAATCCCTTCAGGGCAGGCTTCAGGGCAAACATGGACCACACAGCCCCCTGCCTTGATAAGTAAGAGCTCTCTGATCATTCATTTTGCTTACGTAATCAGGGCTCCTAAAAAGCAAACTGCAAATGCAACTTACACTCAGCGAGGGGAACTGGGACTCCCAGGCACCTTCCTGAGAGCTGGGAAGGTTCCCTGTGTTTCTACAGGTCACGTGGATCTGGTGCTCTGGCTGAATGCTTTCCCCAGCAGCACTAACTAACCCACTCCTTGTGCATCTCTGAGTTACCCTGGGGCACAGACGCTGGCCCCCAAGGGCAGTCTTTGGGGACCTGCTGTTTCCCACGACGCCCGCTCAGGCACCCAGCGGAAACGCGCACCCTGCAAAGCCAGGAAAGGAGCAGGACAGCTGCTCAGGCCCCGCCACCCTCCCTGCCTCTTCTCCAAAGGCTCTGCTATTCCCGTCCCTCCTGTGAGTCACTCAGTGCCCTCAAACCCCACGCGCTGCTGAAGGGAAGGCAAGCTGCTTTTCTGGGCCTTAAAGCCTTGTTAAAAAGGCCAAGGTGTGGAGGCAGCAGGGAGGAAGCTTCAAATCTTTTGTTTTTTAATCTGGTAAAACTCTATATTTTTATTTTTTATAACTTTTAAATTGAAGTATGGTAGATTTACAATGCTGTGCTAGTTTCTGGTCACAGCACAGTGATTCAGTTATACATGTGTATCTGTTCCTCTTCAGAGTCCTTACCGTTACAGGTCATTACAAGGTATTGAATATAGTTCCCTATGCTCTACAGTAGGACCTTGTTATTTATCTGTTTTATATACAGTAGTGTGTATCTGCTAATCCCAAGCTCCTAATTTATCCCGCACCCCCCCCCCTTTGGTAACCATGAGTTTGTTTTCTATGTCTGTGAGTCTGCCTCAGCTTTGTAAATAAGTTCATATGTTTTTTTTTTTTTTTAGATTCCACATGTAAGTAATATGTGTTATTTTTCTCTCTTTCTGGCTTACTTCATTTAGTATGACAATCTCCAGGTCCACCCATGTTGCTGCAAATGGTACTATTTCATTTTTTGTGACTGAGTAGTATTCCGTTGTATAAATGCATACCACAACTTCTTTATCCAGTCATCTGTCTTTGGACATTTAGATTGCTTCCAAGTCTTGGCTATTGTAAATAGTGTTGCTATGAACATTGGGGTGCATGTGTCTTTTCAAACTAGAGTTTTCTCCAGATACATGCCCAGGAGTGGGATTTCTGGATCACATAAGTCTATTTGTAGTTTTTTAAGGAAACTGTACGCCACTCTCCATAGTGGCTGCACCAATTTACATTCCCACCACACTGCACGAGGGCTCCTTTTTCTCCACACCCTCCCCAGCACTTATCATTTGTAGACTTTTTGATGACGGCCATTCTGACCAAATGGTGATACTTCATTGTAGTTCTTATTTGCATTTCTTGAATAATTAGTGATGTTGAGCATTTTTCATGTGCCTATTGGCCATGTGGATGTCAAGCAGTTTCAAATTTTAATTGAAAAATAACATCAGATTTGGTGAGTCTTATGGGAGCAGAGCAACCATCAGCACAGCTAGAGACCCAGGTCCAGGGAGGGACACGGTGGTGCTGCCCAGTGCTGTGACCACCTCCCCCCCCCCACCCGCCACCGCCCAGCCCTGGTGATGGCACCACTGCCCTCGGCTCCCCTGGCTCTGCCCTCACCACACTGGGATCACCGCTCCTGGCATCAGAGCCCAGCTTAGGAGCAGACAGACATGCACATGCAGTGATCTGAACAGAAGAAAGCCAGCCCGGGGTCAGCCTTCCCTATGCCCAGCTCCCAGCAGCCCTATGGTCAGCCTGCACCAATGCCTGAAGCACCTCCATTCTTTTTCACTTTTGTTCCTGTTTAACGAAAAAGACTCCTGGGCTGAGAAAGTCACTATGCCTCATTACGGATTCACACCTCCATGTAAGTGAGTTTATCAGAGCCTCTTCTGAGACCAGGTTGGGAAAAGAAAGAGGACAGAGAGGGTGGGGCCTGGGGGGAAGGAAAGGGAACTAAAGGGAGACTTGGGGAGGTACTAAAAACACATTTTTTTTTAATGTGGTAAAATACACATAACAACACAATGTACCATCTTAACCATCTTTAAGTGTACAGTTCAGGGGCATTAAATACATTCATATGAACCATCACCACCTTCCCTCTCCAGAAGTTTTTTGATCTTCTTAAACTGAAACTCTGTCCCCACTGAACACTAACTCCCCCCCATCCCCTGGCCCCCACCCCCCTACTTTCTGTCTCTGTGAAGCTGACTCCTCTAGGGGCCTGGTATGAATGGAATCAGATAGTGTCTGTCCTTCCACGTCTGGCTTATCTCACTGAGCATCATGTCCTCAAGATTCATTCATGCTGCAGCAGGTGTCAGAACTTCTTTCCTTTTTAAGGCTGAGTAATATTCCACTGTGTGTGCACACACATGCATGTGCATACTGCCTCTTGTTTATCCATCCATCTGTAGCAACTTGGGTTGCTTCTACCTTTTGGCTTTTGCGAATAATGCTGTGAATTTTTTTCCTGCTCTATAAAATGGGGGGATGATTCAGTCCTGCTTGGAATTCTTTTGGGTGTATTCCCATACGTGGAACTGCTGGATCACATTGTGGTAACCCTATTTTTCAGTATTTAAGAATCTGCCACCCTGTTTTCCACAGCAGCTGCACCATTTTCCATTCCCACCAACCAGCACCAGGGCTCTGATTTCTCCACATTCTCTCCAACCCTTGTTATTTCCTGAAAAACAGGGTCTTTTTTGTTAAAAAAAAAAAAAAAAAAGCCCCATAGGAAAGCAGGAAAATCAGCGCCAAATCAAGAAAGCTCTAATTTTTATAGTAAAATTGTCAGGATTCAGTTATTCTTTGAAATAGGCATTGGCAAAGCTGTGAAATTAGCAACTCCAAGCTGCCAATTAATCATTAAGTAATAGTTAATGAGCACCTACTATGCGCCCTGCTATAGGAGCTGGGGACACAGTGCTGGATACAGTGGCAAAGACCTCTGCCACCTGGGAGCTGACGTTCTCGCAGGGAGACGGACAGACACAGAAGTGAAGACATGGGACAGACCAAGTTATAAGAGAAACAAGAAGACAAGAGATGGGTGAAGTCACAGAGCCAGACTGGGGTGGGGGGCGAGGGAGGGACATAGAGTGGGGCCAGGATGCTCTGGCTGAGGAGGTGACTCAGGCTGATATGTGAAAGGCAAGGAGCTGGCAGCTGTCTGAAGATGATGGACTTGAGTTCTAAGTAGAGAAAACCCTTGTGTGCTGGGACAAGCATGGTGGTTTGAGGAACAAAGGAGGTCAGAGTGGACAAGGCTCCATGAATCAAAGGTGGAGAGGCAGGCTGAGCAAGACAGCAACCACGGGGTCGCCTCATTCTTACTTTGGGAGGCGCTGGAAGGTTTACTCAGAGGAGCCCCACCATCTGGTCTGTACCACAGGATCACTCCAGATGCTGCTGGAAATGACTCTGGGATGTCAAGAGGGGGTAGGCAGTCCAGTGAGGAGACCGTGTCAGCATCTGGGCGAGAGAAAATGGTGGCCTGCACTGGGGGGACACGGAGGAGATGGGGGGGTGTCACGGGCTGCTGCTGAGTGAGAAGCAGGAGTGAGGAGAGGAAGAATCAGATCAGCTCCTAGCAGCCTGGCCTGAGAGCTGGGGGATGCTGGTCCCTGGGATGAGAAAAACTAAGACAGACAGTGATCTGGGGGCGAGGACACGGGAAGGCTTGTTCGCTGTGGAGGGTGTGGCTGGGCAGACTTCTAAGTGGGGACACCTTGCAGACAGCGCACAAGACGTCCCCTGAGCGCTCTGTGCAGCGGCCACACGAAGGGACATGAGACATGGCCCAGGGTCCCACCACCTTTGCACTGGGCAGGGCTCAGCGAGCTGTCCCCTCTCCGCCTTCCCCGGACCCTCACAGCACCCGCCTCCCAGGCCCGCTGGTGGAGGTGGGCAGTTACCTTGTCGTGCTGCCGGGCCCGTGCGGGAAGGCCTGCATAATGGGGCTTCGGGCGGTGCTCTCCTTGGGCAGCCTCCTTCAGTGCATTTTCCTGGAACAAAAGGAAAGGGCGCCGTGAGGTGATGCCCCACTTCTGGGGACATGTGGGCCACGGTGGTTAAGGGCTCCAATGGGGAGGCACAGCAGGGCTGGGTGTGACTCTGCAAGTCACAAGCCCTGTGGTGTTGGACCCATTTCTTTCTTCTCTCTGAGCCACAAGTCCCCCGCTCTGTAAAATGGGGGGGTGCTACTTCATGACACTGCTGCAGGTGTATAATGAAATAGTATGTAAACATGCAGTGGAGCTTCCAGAATATAAATCCCAGCCAGTACCTGGTGTGTGGGCCAGCATTACACGTTTATATCCTAAAGAGGCAACAAAACTGACTTCCAGCTGGAGTTGTTAAGTCCAGCTTTGACCTGCCCCTTTCCTCCAAACACATTGCCAAAATAAACCATAGAGCAATTCTGTCAAGGTCTATCTTGCTCAAAAACAACATAAAAGCTTTTGCAGACTGTGGCTGTCTGGAACACGTGGGTTGAGTAGAGCTCCCAGGACCCACCGGATTCTGAGTCCAGAGATGGGCAGAGAGAACTGGGAGTCCGACTGTCTCAGGCTGCGCGGGACTGGAGGTGTCCCGTCTCAGGCTGGAGACCTGAAAGAAGGTCACTGCCTGACCTGCGTCTGAGGTCAAGTCCCCAGTCTCCAAAGAAGGTCGCCCAGAGCTCCTGCTTAGACAAGGTAACGCACTAGAGAGGCCGAGGGAGCAGACCCGCCGGCTCAGTGACCTCACCTGCGCGGGAGCTCTGAACACTACCAAGAATAACTCGAATCCAAGACCGGGAGCATCCTCGGGGAGCAGGGTAGAACCACAAAATAAGTAACATGGGGTGAGGGGTGGTGAGCACAGAGGGAGACTGAGGGTAAAACATCTCCCGTTAAAGATGAGTCTGAAAACGGAAATTCCAAAACACACAGTGAGAGCTCACCATGAAAGAGGTCTAACAAAATCCGTAGCCAGGGTGAACTGACTCCAGAGGAAATAAAAACAGTGAAGCAACCTGAAAACGACTTCAGTGAGCGAGCTGAGGAGCCTCAAAAAGATAAAGGAAGGACGGACACCTGTTCAGAAAGCACGAGGGAGAAGCAAGCAGGGCGCTTCACGGCCACGGTGGAAGGGGGCGGCAAGACCCCCAACGCCCCGCCGGCAGGCATCCTGTTCGCCTGGTCCTCCCAGCGTGTTCTCCGCTCACTTCCTAGCGAGCCACTGCCTGGGGAGCACCCACGTCCGAGCTGACCTGCATCTCCTCTGGAATGCTTCGGGAGCCCACATCTCAGGCTCATGCACGTTCACAAGGGGAAAGGGGCGGGAACCACGCGGTTTCAGGCTCCTCCCACAAGGAGAAGGGCTCCCCCTGGCTGATTTTAGGTCCCCTATTTCAGTCAAGCCCCATCCCCCCGGCCGCAGTCATTTCGACCTCCTCCTCTCCGTGGCATCTCCTGGGTTTCCACGCAATGAAACACAAGGAAGCAATCTGCACACCTCACCCCTGGGGTTTGGTTGCGGGGAGCAGTGATCCCCAGCCTGTGGCAAACACTTCCCTCCTCTGAGATGTTCGCAGCAGCAAAAATTCATCTTGTCTTTTTTAAGTAAAGAAAGTCACAACGTAGTCCCCTGCAGGCCCCCTGAGGGACGTGGAGACAGCCTGAGACGTCCCACCCGTGAGAGCCACTGGCAGTCACCAGTGCGCTCACCCAAACACCTGACTCCCAACCGTGGCAGCCTTAGACGCCCCAGGCGAACTGAGGGAGCCATGTCTCAGGGAATCACGGGAGAAGCTTTAAGTGGGGGCCAGTTCTGAGGTCGATCGGGCTAAACACAGACTTAAGAGGGAAGAACCAATCTGACTCCATACTGGATGTTTCTTTTACTTTGACCCTTCTATCTACCGGTTTTGCTACAAGTTTATCACTAAAAGGATGTTGCCCATAAGTTTAAATTATACACAATGACCCATCTGTGGGAATGTGCCTCCCAGGTAATGAGCATTAAGCTAAAATACTTATATTGAGTTCAAAGGAAACCTGACCAGGCCCCCCGGGAATGACCGCAGGAAGGATGAAATTAACACACCCCTCGGGGGGCTGACTGGAACCAGGAAGTGTTTGACTTCACTCCCTCCCTTTTCTTATAGAAGAAGCCTGAATTTTAACCCAGGCAAGATGGCCCTTTGGGACGCTAGTCCACTATCTTCTCCATCCGCTGGCTTTCTGAATAAAGTCATTATTCCTTGCCCCAATAACTCATCCCTTGATTTACTGACCTGTCACACAGTGAGCAGTATGACCTTGGATTCATTAACACAAAACCTAGCTTTTGCGAGTGTAAGCCCTGTGGTCCCCAGCAGGTTGCCCAGCATCTCTATACTCTTAAGATGGAAGGATGTAGAAGCACCTACTCAAGCAGCCGCCGGGAGGATTACACGAGACGGTAGAGGACCGAGCCCCTCCCTGCACGCCGTCACGGCCCCTTCCCTGTGGAGGGCACCATTATCCTTGCCTACAGACTCCACTTGCTGCCACCACCTGCCTTTGCACCTCCATGTCAGAAAGAGAAGCCTGGCTGGCTCTTTAATCCAGCTTTCTGGTGGTTGTAAAAAAAAAAAAAAGTGACTCATTCATCTCCTTTATTTACATCCCATCTCAGTGATTCGAGGTCAGCTCTTAACCTGACGAAATCAACCTTTGCCAGAGAAAAGCTCAGGACCGAAATCCCGCCCGGGAAGCACCGGATCCACAGCACCACCAGGCAGAGGGAAGACGCGCGGCCGCCTCTTCCCCAAACCGCTCCAAGCGGGAATCTGCACCTGGGGCAGCCCGTACTGCACCAGGGCCCCCCACCGTGGGGGGCCAGGAACAGAAGAGCGAGCCGCTGAAAAGCAAACTCACCCCCAAACAGTCCTCCACAGAAGACTCCTCAGCAGACGGCAGAGCCCCTCACACAGTGACGCTGAAACAGCCCCTTCTATGACCAAGACACCCAGGTAAAGGCCCGCAGAGTGAAGACGCCACTTGATAGACATGGACTATGTGTTTTATTCACCAAATTACAGCATCTCACTTATCCAGACTTATTCGCCCCTGACAAAGCCCAGAGGTGGGCACGGGGCTGGGGGCACGTGTGGTCTCGCCCTCCATGCTGCAGTGACAGCAGACGTTGGTCCTCCCTGCCCCTCGGAGCAACAGGCCCCCGATGCTACTCAGACATGCATGTATCTTGCATTACTTAAGGGAAAACTCAGAAAATGCCGATCGCTCACACTTCTGATCCTATTAAGATGCGGAGAAGCAAGGCAACTTACCCTGGAAGTTCTCATCACTGACCCTGTGCAGGACCAGAGCCGCCCTCCCCGGGGAAGCCACCCCTGCTCCAATTAAATTGAGCCCTTCTGGATTAATCAGCACCACGAAGGAAGGGCTGCCAAGCAGGATACGGATCACACTGCGTACTGGCCACATGCTTGAGACCAGAAGGCCGCCCAGAGATGTGGGCTTTTAGCTGCAACACGACAAAATGGGACTCGCCAATGGGCGCGGGTGCACCAGCTCTGACAATTCACAGGAGGAGAGGAGGAGGAGGACTGGGTGGACTTAATATACTCTGACGCTCTTGCTGAACAGTGAGGTTCTCCACACAGCCCTGGGGCAGGCGGCCGGCCACACCGGCGCCCGGGTCACAGGTGTGCACACATCCCTCCTGGCCACAGGGTGGTCTGAGCCCCGTCGGCTCCCCCTGCGCTGGGGTGTGATCCCATCGACTACTGACCACATCTGAGCACCCAGGAACGGACTCTGACAGCACACGCCCACCACCTGGAGAGGCAGGGCTGGTGACTCATGCGTCACCAGGACTGTGATAACGAAGAAATTTCTCAACACCAGCTGCATGAAATCACCCTCTAAGCTCCATCTTCTTGACCCAAAATAACAATGGTAAAGAGAGAAAAACCAGCCTCTGTGTATCCGTTTGCTTCTTTGGAAATGGTACAGCTTGAGTCCTGGATCCTTTATGCTTAAAGCCATCTGAGTAAGAGGATTTAGGAGTCACCAAACACTGGGCGCACAATGCGACTGAGCCTACTCCGCAAAAACCAAAATGCAGTTTGTTGACTCGAGCTGTCTGCATCCTCAGATAGAAAAGGGCACGGTCCTGTTCTCCACTTCGCAGATGAACATCTAGAGGTAAGGACCAGCTCCCGGCCAGCAGATCAGAGAGTTCTGGCATCTGAATTGAGAACTTCTGGGACCAGGCATCCCTGAAATTCTCCTCAAAGAGCAGCTACAGGAAGTGCCAGTCAGGAAGATTTTTTTAATCCATTAATATCCACTAATGTATTAAATCAGAATAGCCTGATCGGATTTCCTATTTCCTGTTTAGCAAAATTATGGGCAAAAGGTAAATTCCGATGAGGACAAGGGAGGGAGAAAAGGGCTGAGGCAGAAGTGGCAAACTGACACAGACTCAGAGAACAGCGGATAACATAAAGAGGCAGAACGGGCCAGCTGTAAGAACACTCTAGAGGGGCAGGGAAGGCAGCAAACGGGCAGCTCATGCCCCACCCGAGAGGGCGGCTGCAAACTCGCTCCAGCCCGCTGGTGCCTCGTGGGAGCGAGAGCCCAGCACTGCCGGCTCCCCCAGGTTTTTAGGAGCTAGCACTCTGGGCTTCTACCTGCAATGTCCCTGTTTTTAAATACAGGCTATTAATTCAGGTGAAAACACATATTGTGCACTCCCTTCCATAATAAACATGCCTACAGTTGAGTTGGCTTAAAAATGGTGCACTTTGTAAAAGACGTTAGATCTGTATTGTGGGGTGATGCACAAGTATTAGGGGGTGAGGTGGGGGGACAGGAAACCACACAGCTGTGCAAACTCCCCGTGTGCAGGGAGAGAAAGGGGGGATGTGGGATACCAAGATAAATCTGTCCCCTTGCACCTAATTCTGCCTTGGTGACCTGTTACGGACCAAGCTGCACGCCCTAAAATTCATGCGCTGAAGCCCTGAATCCCCAGTGTGATGGTATTTGGAGATGGGGCCTTTAGGGAGGTGACTCTGGGTAGAAGAGGTCATAAGGGTGGGGCCCTAATACAACAGGATCGGTGTCCTTATAAGAAGAGACACCAGAGACCTCTCTCTCTCTACACACATGTGCAGAGCCAAGGCCACATAAGGACAGAGGGGAAGGCGGACGGCCACCCACCAGGAAGAGAGGCCTCACCAGACACAACCCCACCGCACCTCGACTTCAGCCTCCAGAAATGGGGGAAAATAAATACGCTCCTGTCATTGAAGCCACCCAGCCTGCGGCATTTTGTTGCGGCAGCCCGAGCTGATTCACTATCCATCTAAAAACCAAGGAAAGACCAGAGTTCCCCTACTGGGCAAACCGGGTCCCATCGCCTCCCCATCGGGAGCGCTCCTCAAGTCCACATTTCCACGGGTACGACGGGCAGCTTCCCAGGGGAAACCATCTCTCTCAAGACTCATTGCTTCTATTCATTCAGTAAAGGTCCCCTGAGGGCGGCGGGGGCCCGGGGCTCACACAACACCCTGCCCCAAGCCACACAGGTACAGCAGAAAAGGAAACGGGCCATCGTAGTGCAGGGTGATGGGGCAGCAATGGCAGAAATGCAGGCTGTTAGAGAAGACACAGAGGGATTCTCAAGTCACCGCTGAGGCAGGGCTGGTCTCAGAGTTGGTGTCAGGACCGGCGTGGCACAAACAAGAACATAAACTCCTTCTGGACCAGCAGGCCTCCTGAAACAGGATCTGCATCTGCTGTACCACCCCGGACCCTAAACTTCCAGGCTCCCCCCACACCCGTCAGGCCCAGGGAGACACTTCTCCACGACTGCCGCCCCCAGAACGCAAGGGGCTGCCTCGCCGGCTCCAAGGCAGGAGGTGCATCGGTGGGCTGCGCCCAGCTCAGAGGGGGAGCCTCCTCGGGGTGAGGAAGACGTCAGTTAACTCGTCGGGCCTCTCTGCATACAGGAATGCAGCCCCACCCTGTGTGGACGGGTCAGGGCTTCCCATCAGAGCCGAGCCGGAGCCCGCTCTCCTGCCGCTGTCTCCCCACCTGTGCTCCCAGGCTCCCTCTGAGCCCAGTCAGGCTGAAGGTGGCGGGCAGGTGCTGCCTCTCCCCGGGAAGCCAGAGCGAGGCAGAGACCCACCCACAAGGGAGGGCACGAACGGCTGGGAGCCGCAGGCAGCGGATTCTCGCTGGATGAGGCGGGCAGTGAGGAGGGGCAGACTTGGAGAGCCAGGCAGGGAAAGGTCAGGAGGAGCTCGGAGCTACAGTCAGGAATTTGCTGAATAGTAAGCGACTGAGGAGAAGCAAGGCTGAGACCAAAAAGATCAATTTGCAACCACCTGGGGAAGAGGTGCCAATGGCCTGTGCTCAGGTGATGGCAGCAGAGAGAAAAATCTGGATTCAGGAAACATCAAAGAAGATGAAATAACACGGCTCAGTGATGGGTCACAGAAGGATGCGTGGGATTCTGGCTTGGGGAGCTGGGGGCTGAAGACATCAGCCAATGAGAGCAGGGTGAGGGAGGAAGCACAGATGTAAGTGCTGAGGATGGATGTTAGTTAGGCTCTGCTGGGGCGGTGAGTCCGAGATGCCTGCATGGGACCCAGTGGGGGCTCAGTGGACAGTCTGCTCTGTGGCCTCAGGCTCAGGAGAGAGACCTGGACTCCTGTCCGGGCCTACAAGTCATCCTGAGAAGACGTCAGTGAGTCATGGGAGTGAAGGAGATCCATCAAGGGGGACAGAGGGAGGACCCAGGACAGAACTGGGAGAAACATGGAGGTTAAAATGGGCAGAAGACGGTCCTGCAAAGGGACGGGCAGCAGTGACAGGAAGCCAAGCGAGTGATGTCCTGGAAGTGAAAGAGGCACCAACTTGGGGATGAGGGGCACCAGCACCGGCGCTGCTCAGAAATCGGGCCGCGTGAGGACCGCGGGATGCCCAGTGGGCGGAGCGCCCAGGATGACTCCCAGGACCTTCCAGAGGGGTGCTGAGGACGGGGCAGCAGCAGCCAGAGCGTGAAGCGGAGGCACCAGGCTGAGCCCCTGAGGGGCACGGACACCCACAGGGAGGCAGCGGCACGGGCTCGGGAAGCAGCGGTGGGAGGTAAGAGAACCCAGCGGATGTGGGGGCTGATGGAAACAGTGACCCTCGAGGGAAAGGCCGTTCAGGCCGGAAGTGGCAGCATTCCTGGGAGGAGCAACAGATGAACACAGGCGCACTGGGAGGGAGAGAGAGGCAGGCGACGAGAACACATGAGGGAGATGAATCCACGTCCGACGATGTGGCCACTCCAGGGACAGAGCTTCTACTCCGAGCCAGGAGCCGAGCTGAGCTCTTTGCTTTCTTCTCCTTCTTTTTAAAAGCTCATCCACCTCTCACAACATCTCTGCAGGGTGGACGTGACTGTCTCCACATGGTGCACAAGGAAACTAAGGCACCAAGAGTTAAGCAGCCTGAAAAGGCAGCCTCCACGTAGCCGGCCAAGGAGCAGGATTTGAGCCCACGGGAGGCGGCTCACGCACATCGGACCACACCGCTGCCTGCACTCCCATCACCTCTAAATCTCTTTCTGAAGAGCATGGTCCTTCAGCCTTCCCGATCCTGAGAGCTGCCCACAGGCTCTGAAACGCCCCCAGGTGGGAGGGGTGGGGGTTCTGGGAGGCCTGGGGCAGCGCTTCCCAGACTGGGGGCTGCAGATACAATCTCGGGGTGGGCGGCTATGGAAGGAATTTTGGCTATTTTTTATTTCCATGAAACCTAGAAAGAATAAATATACACACATCCTGTGCCTCCTTACGTTCAGGAATGAAAGCCAGTGCCTGTGTGTGTGCGTGCACGCCCGCACTGGCTTGAACAGTCACCACCTTGACTGCCCCGAGATGATGGAAACGTAGCAAAGGCCAAGACACACGGTGCTTTCGTGCAAAGTGAGAGCCACCAGGCTGCACATGTGCTTAAGAGTCAAAGATCTGGCAGGAGTTTGAAAGAGACCCGTGGTGGGAACGTTGAGTCAACTTTCAGGTCACTGTCAAAGGCACTTTCAAAGGAAATTTTAGTTTAAGTAAAATAGTACCATCGGATACATTAAAGTACAGCGAGTTTGAATTCTGAACTTTATTGGCTTCACTCGTTTGTTTCTCTCTGATCTCTTCATCTTGGCTTTACGGGTTAGAAAGGCTGTAAAAATTTTATAAACCAGTTTTATCGCTGGGCACTTATAATTACATTATGAATTATAAACATACCCTCACATGATGCTCAAACAATACAGACTACGTAGTTATAATATGTAAGTCTAGTAGAATCATGTTACGTAAGAATAATGTAATTATCAATTAGAGTGAAAATAATTTAAGTCAACACTGGGAAGTGCTTGATAGTATTTTGTCTGAAAAGCCTTCGCAAGTGGTTAGCCTAAAGGCAGGGGCAGGGAGAATGGAGTAAGGGGAGGAGAGGAAGGACGGGAAGGAACAGGAGTGGGTGGGGTGCTGGGGGTGAGAGAACCAGACGGAAAGGTGGGGAGAGATACAGACAGAATGGAACGAGAGTGCTTTGCCTCTGTCCAGGGTCCTGAAAGCTACTGCGCCCCATTCCTGCTCCTTGTGGTCAAGGCTCAGGACCGCTGGCGAGGTCATCACATGATACAGAGAAACACTGGGACTCAGAGGACCTGGGTTTGAAACCTAATTCTAACATTTACCAAGTGTGATTCTGAGCAAATTATTTAACCCTCTGAGTATTCCTGGAAATTTAAAGGAGATAATGCATATAAGCCCACTTTACAATCTGTAAAGGGCAATTTGAATGTGAAAGATTATTATGCAAATTAAAGGACTGCTAGGAAAGAACTGTCCCTGTTTTCCTGTAAGTCTCTGGGGCTCGGGGTAGGGAGAGACAATCCCGAATCTCTAAGTCCCCTTCTGTATTCAGAAAACTCCATAAATGTACACTTGCTTCCATGATGACACATACATGCTATTCCTGACCTGTCTGATATTCAGGCGTCACACATAGGCCAACAACGCAATTGTTGTGCTACTGTGCTACTTAAAAGCTGTTTTTCTAACACAGGTTAGAGACAAGCTGAAGTGGAAAAATGTAACACACTAAGCAGGTTCTACTGTAAGCTCATGACCAGAGAGGCATTTGCATTTAAATAAGGCTTTTCTCAGAGATTGCATTTCCTCAGTTTACATGTACCTACAATGTGTGTTCTGTCCTATTAATGAAAATAGGCACAGTGACATTTATGCTTGGTTCCCACTGGTCACTATCAACAGGACACAGGCTGCCTCAAAAGACAGCTAACCTCAAAAAAGTTACGTAGAATTACCATTTGACCCAGTAATTCCACTCCTAGATAAATACCCGGAAGAACTGAAAATAGGTGTTCAAGCAAATCCTTGTACGTAATTGTTCACAGCAGCACTAGTCACAACAGCCAAAAGGGGGGGCCGACCCACATCGGTGTCCACCGGCTGATAGAGACACAAAATGTGGTCCATCCATACAATGGCATATTGTTCAGCCACAGAAAGGCCTGAAGCACTGACACACACTACAATGTGGATGACCCTGGAAAACATGACGCTAGCGAAAGCAGCCAGAAGTGAAAGGTCACATACGGTGTATATTTGATAAGAAGTATTAAAAAAAGGTAAATTCATAGAGACGGAGAGCACACTGGCGGTTGCCAGGGACTGGGTGGAGGTGGGCAGGGGGTGCCTCCACACCACCACCCACCCCACGCACAGGAGACTCAGCCTGCACTCACGTCGGCACATGCAGCTGCGACAGCGGCCCCTCCGAGCCCCCTGCACGCTGGAGTCCACACACCGCAGCGCCAGCTGAAATCAGCAAGCACGCTTCCAAAGTGGCAAAACAGACTGTGCAGGACTCTCATCATAAGGTGAGTCACGGGTATCACATGTCTGCTGCCCAGAACCCGAGCATCTAGCCAACTGGTTTCCCGTGCTCACTGGGCGTGACCAGCCAAGGCATCAAGTCAAGGGTGGTGACCATCTGGCCTCTCCCTCCTGCTCTTCTTATATCTGTTGCCAGGGGATGGTGTGGGGGCCCCCACTGTGCAGATGTAGTGCCCAGTGAGGAGGAAGGGCACTGGGCAGGGTGAGCCCGGGATGACAAAACCGCAGGACATGCCTGTGTCTCTGCAGACCTCCTGGAGCTGGCTGTCAAGTGCCTTCTGTGCTTGCCTCCTGTCTTTGTGAATAAAGTTTTATTGGAACACAGCCTTGCTAACTCATTTCCAAAATGAATTTTTTCCCAGAAGCGATTCAGTTGTGCAGGGCAGCACATGGTGACCTGTGACGCAGCGATGTGCCACGCCCAGTGGAGACAGGCCCAGGACACCAGAGGCTCTTCAACAGTGAGCAGAGCAGACAGAGATACATTCTCCCAAAGTCTGTAATGACAGAGACGTTTGTAAATACACACACACGCGTGTTGTTGCTTGTCTCCTTCTCGTTTCCCTACTCAGCAACGCAGGGAGTGGGGCGCCGACCCTCCACGCAGTCAAAAACCCACACGGCCCTCCTTACACACGTGGTTCCTCCAGATCCATGCAGTTCAAACCCGTGTGGTTCAAGGGTCAACTGTACTGAAACTGTGAATACTATACAGTGAAATAAAGAAAGAAACAGACATAGAGATTTCTAGAAAACATGGCCAGGGGACGTGGCTCTGAGAAGGGGACATCTAAGCAGAGACCTAAACGCAGTGAGGGAGCAAGCTTTGTGGGGATCCCGTGGAAGGACATCCTGGGCAGAGAGGACAGCAGGTCCAGAGGCCCCAAGAGCGGCACGCCGGGACAGACAAGAGTGGAGAACGTGCAGACGGCCAGGCAGCCAGGTGTAAGGCGCTGGGGCTTTATTCACAGGCTGACGGAAAGCCCAGGAGGGCTGAGAGCAGGGGAGTGGGGACATCAGGCACCAGGACCACCTAGAAGAGGCTCAACGGGATTAGAATGGGTAGTGGAAGGACCAGGGAGGGACGGGCAGCCTCGCTGGAGGCTAGTGCACCTGGCCAGAGGGAGGCAGATGGGATGATTTAAGGATAATGAGAGAGGAAGTGAACGGGGGCTGGAGGACGGACGAGGACCCCAGCATAGGCACGTTTCCCACGAAGCAAAATCTAAGCTTCAGACCAACTCCATCAATTCTCCACTGCTCCTCAAACCTGACATGAATCTTTATCACAGAGTGCTTAATCCTTTGCTTTTGAAAACACACACACAATGCTGTTGCCGAAAAAGAAAACAGCAAACTGAATTTGAGAAAAGAGGGTGGTGGATGGAGACGCGTTCCTAAACTCCACTGGTCTCGAAGAATTACAGAAGGGATAATCCTGTTATCAAACAGGATTCCCTCTGCGTGACAGCCACATTCTAAAGCCCAGGTCAGAGGCAGGAGAACCCCGGGCACCAGCCCCGACCGGATGCAGGCCCTCAGCTGCTTCCTGTGACTCCAGAACACAAGCTGACTTGACTTGTGCTGTCTGATCTCACAGACCACGAATTCCACCCAGTGGGACCCCAGGTTTCCAGTGGGGTTTTCTTTTTTCAATTGTAAAAGAAAAAAAAAAAAAAACCCTTCCTGTTGTAAGTAGGAACAGAACTGACTAGAAGGATGCTGTAAGGTCATGGGAAATCAGCCTGCACTGCCATGATTCCTCACTAGTCTGTTAACACAACATCCCTGTGGAGCTGGGGACTTGGTGTTTGGACCTTGGTCCATTACAAATCTGGGGGAGAGTATTCAACCAGTGGGTGCGTAATTTCTTCACGTACAAAATGGAGCTGATCGTGGACACAGAAAACAAACTATGGTCACCAAAGGGGAAAGGGCGGGGAGGGATAAATCAGTGGTTAGGGATTAGCAGACACGTGTCACTACGTATAAAATAGATACACAGCAAGGACCTGCACAGAGTACTACACTCAGTTTCTTGTAATAACAGATAAAGGAAAAGAATCAGAAAAGAAAATACATATGTATGTACGTGTACAAGTGAATCACTTTGCTGTGCACCTGACAGCTAACACTGTAAATCAACTACACTTCAGTTAGAAAATATTTTTTAACGGCCCTTTCCATACCCCGGGTTTTGACGGTGAGACAAGAGGGTGCCTGGTGGTCTTCCCGCAGTCTCTGGACCCCGTGTTTACTCTTCAGAACTCCGCTCTGCGAGGCTGCCAGGCTCAGGCTGGAAGGCAGAAAGCCACACCTTTTAGACCCCCCGGCCTGTGGAGGCCCTGGCGGGAGGCGGGAGATGGGAGCAGGGCAGGGGACCCTACCTGCTCCTAGGTTCCACGCTCCTCCCGGTAACAGCAGCATCGGCGGGCAGCTCTACACCCCAGCTGTGCAGCACTCCCTAGAAGATCTGAGCGCTGGCCCCACGTGCCGCCCGGCGGTCCCAGCCCAGCAGCAGCCCACTTTCTAGAGGGCCCGGTACGGATACAGGCCCTCCTCCACGCTCCTGCGCTGCAGTGACCCACCGCCTTCCTTCTGTCCCCCAGTCCCAGACGTGGGGGCTGCCACCTGGAGTCACTCATTTGTCAGTTACCCCAACCATCTCTTTTGGTTCCTCTAGCTTTGCAACACTGCATCGTCAATACCCTGCATTCAGTCTCCGCTGCTGGACACCACAGGCACCTGTTGGTCTGGCAGCACCAGCAGGGGAAACCCAGTTCCACGAGGCACAGCTGGAAAGCTGCTTCTCTGGAGTCTTAGCGCAGTGGCCGTAACAAAGTACTACCAATCGGGTGGCTTAAAACAACAGAAATGCATTCTCTCACATTTCTGGAAGCCCCAGTTCAAAATCAAGGTATTGGTGGGACCACGCTCCCTCTGAAGGTTCCAGGAAAGACCCCTTCCTGCCTCCTCCAGCTCCCAGGCGCTCCTGGCAATCCTTGGCTCATCGCTGACTCCCTCTCTCTGCCTCCATTTTTCCATGCTGTTTTCCCCCATGTGTCTCTGTATCTGTTCTAATAAGGACACTAGTGTCTGGATTAGGGCCCACCCTGGTCTAGGATGACCTCATCTTAACTGATTAGAGCTGCAAACACCCTATTTCCAAATCAGGTCATATTCACGGGTTCTGGTGGATATGAATTTTTGAGGACACCATTTAACCCAGTACACTTGGCCAAAAGACACCAGGCAGCCTGGCCAGGGAAGGGCCTTGTTCCCAAAAGGTGGACCAAAGCACTGCCCCAGAGTCACCAGATGAAGCACACAGACCAAAACAGCAAAGGCTCTGACAAACCACACGGTCCTTGGAACCAGCTGCGGAAGCAGGCCAGGACCCACGTGCTGAACCCAGACAGAGCGACAGTCCGCTCGGTCACCGTGTCCCCCCATGTCTGAAACCCCCCGAGTGGCAACCCGCATTCAGGGAAATCCCCCGAGTGATACAAGGTACCTGAAACCATTCTGACAATTATAAAACGTGCCACACACACAAAGGGGTGTTCCCATTTGATTCAGACCCATCCAGACGCTTGTAAATGGAGAGATTAGTTATTTTATCTGAAGACCTGTAGCTACTAAGCTAGACAGCAAACTCATTAAATATATATATTTAATATGTGTAAATATATTTTTGTATATTATATACAATTTATGTACATATATTTTGTATATTATATACAATTTTTCTTTTGAAAATAAAATTCATTACACAGAATCTAAGAAATCTAGAAACTACAGAAAAAAAAATTAGCTGTATTTCCACCATTCAGAGATACCACTCTTAACATTATGCTGTACTTACTGTCAGCATTTTTTTCTCTGCAGATGCCGAAATATTAACCTCTTTTTTTTTTTGACAAAATTAAAACCGTACTGCATGCACTGTTTCAAAACGTAGAGTGCTGGGGGGAGGGTACACCTCAGTGGTGGAGTGCATGCTTGGTATGCACGAGGTCCTGGGTTCACAAGTCATGAGCTCTTCTCGTCAAGCTGGCCCTGCCTGCTATCTCCGTGTCATGTCAGGGTGACAGCATGTCAGGGTGACAGCAGAGAGAGGACAACGGTCTGGCCGAAAAAGGGCCCCTGGATGTCAGAGCCACGACTGTGGCGGTGACCGAGCTGTGACCTGGAGTATCTTGTTCTGGCTTCTGAATGTGTATGCATTTCAGGAACACATTCTGGGGAGGCATGTTTGGCAGGATACGATTCTTGGGACTAAATTTTATCTATTAAGCTTACTTTTTTAACTGTTCCATTTGTAAATTAAGAAAAACAAAACAAGACTACAAAACCCTCAAAGGAGAAGACTGCCCTTAAAGCCTCGAGCACTCAGCACGGCGGGGAGCGCAGGAGACATCAGCATGCGCTGGAAGCAGTCAGATCCGCGCCTCCCGGGCCGCGGCCTCTAGGAGCGCTGACCTGGAGCTGCCCCGTCTGCGATGCGCTCTAAGCTCAAAGCACGTACCAGACTTTCCAGACTTAACATAGCACAAAACATAAGATAAAGTATTAACTGTTCTATCTTGACTTCATATTGAAGTGATAATATTTAAATATGTGGGTTAAATAAAGATACGTTTTTCAACTTCATTTCACTTGTTTCTCTTCACATTCCATAATGTGGCTACTAGAAAATTTTAAATTGTATTTGTGACTCACATTCGAGGTTCCCACTGTGTTCCTATCAGACAAACAGGACTCCTCTAGATGCTGGCTCGGAAAATATCAGAGGAATGAGTGCAATTCAGAACAACCACAAAATAGCGCATCTGGGGCAGAAAAGGGACATTATTTTAAAGCCCCTATGAAAACGCCTTCTTTTATGCTAATGAGTCCCCGTCTCTGTACTAGTGATGGATGCCACCTTGTCATCAGTGCAGGCACGTGAGAACGTGGATGTGCTCACTGTTTTATACAGGTGTTAAAAATGTTACGTTGTGTCCTCATCCTTCTTCTCTAGTTTATGATATTGTGAAAAAACAAATAGCCAGAGGATTTGGGGTTCATCAAAAAGAGCTTAGTTCCATTCTTAGCACAGTGTCCTGGTAAGAAATAGACAATTTCACAAAGCTTGTGTAAAGAAATAAATAACTATAAATAGAACTACCATATGACCCAGCAATCCCACCCCTGGGCATAAATCTGGAGAAAACTCTAATTCAGAAAGACACATGCACTCCAATGTTCATAGCAGCACTATTTACAACAGCCAAGACATGGAAGCAACCTAAGTGTCCACTGGCAGAAGACTGGATAAAGAAGTTGTACTGTATTTATGCAATGGAATACTACTCAGCCATAAAAAGAATAAAATAATGCCATTTGCAGCATCACGGATGGACCTGCAGATCATTGTACTAAGTAAGTCAGAGAAAGACAAATACCAGATGATATCACTTATGGATCGAAAATATGATACAAGTGAATTTATTTACAAAACAGAAAACGACTCACAGACATAAAAAACAAACTTACAGTTACCAAGGGTGAAAGGGATGAGGGATAAACTAGGAATTTGCGATTAGCAGATACACACTACTAAATATAAAACAGATAAACAACAAGGTCCTACTGTAGAGCACAGGGAACTATATTCAGTATCTTGTAATGACCTACAATGGAAAAGATTCTGAAAGAGTATATATATGTGTGCATATGTATGTATAACTAAATCACTTTGCTGTACACCAAAAACTGTAAATCAGCTGCACTCAATAAGTTTAAAAAATACAGAAAAATATATACATACACCTACATAAGACATGTATCTGTATTACATACACACTTTTCATCTCATGACAGAAACTGTACCACATAATGCCTTTTCTGTAGTACTAATTATAAAAATCATGCAATGATTTTAAAAACCAATGGTGTAGCCTTAACTGTCTAATAATCAATTTGAAATTATAAAGCAAAATAAATAAATGAATAAATGAGCAGCCGAGAAGCAGGATGATTTGGCAGACACCTTCACCTGGAATAGGGGTCTGGTCCCCTCCCAGGACACCACTGAGCACTTGTCGAAATCTCTCCTTGTTTCTTTCCATCAACTTTCTTCAGCAGAAGGTCAAGAAAACATGATCATCTTTTCATTTCGCCCCAGAGGCCACCTCCTTTTTGGGCAAAGCGAAGTTTACTAACATGTACAAAAACGCTGGGAAACTGGCAGCCCACCAGCTGAAGAAGACCCGTGGATCGCCTGGTCCATGCAGTGTTTTTCATTTGTTCAGTTTTTGATTTGAGTTCTTTGCCTTCACAAATCAGAACAATTCACATTAAAAACGTGAGTTTCTGTCCTCTGCTGAGAAGTTGGAAGTGCCGGCCCCCGTGGTCGGTTTTAGGGAGTAAGGACATCCCGGTGAGATGGGGCGTCCGCTCTTGGATTCACTGCAAGCCCACTAACCCCAACGCTGAGGATGACGAGAGGGCCGTGGTTACCTGTCATCACACATGTGCGCTGCTGTCCTTCTCATGTTAGGAAAACACTTCCCTGTACCCACACTTCCACAGAGATTATGAAAACCAAACGCAGACTGGGAAATTATTTCTGTGTCTGCATATTTTCTATCATATTCTTTCTGTGTCTTTTCTATTATATTGTTTGAAGATGCTTCTGTTTCCCTCTTAGACAGCAAAACTCGGCACAATTAAGGCTCCTTATACTGAAGACAATAAAAAAAATCTTCAAGCACGGGTACATTTATACATAAAGATGTCTCCAAGCCTTGAGTTTCTTTCTTTATTTAGTGTAGTTAGTTTTCTGGCCAAATAATAAGAAAAAAAAGCACCTCTTGACCACAGTCATGCACACTGTTTAGAAACACCCACCCCTGATCTATTAGCATAAACTTAGTTGTAACACAGAGACCAGAGGCTGCCTGGTTTCTCAGCATCATATTTTATCACTCTGTTAGCAGACTTGGTATGATGCTAATCAAAGGTCTACATTTCACACTAACGCTGGCTGCAGAAATTGCTTTCCGACAGTTTCCACTGGGAGACCTGGGACTTAATAAAAGCCAACAGAAGCAATCGTGACCTGGCAATGAGGTGCAGGAGATTACATCGCTCCCTGCTGCAAGAGGGAATGAAATGCCTGATTTACTCTCATGTCAACCCCGAGCCGGGGAGGATTCAAGACGTGGCCGTGCCATTAGCCGTCCCCAAGTGGCTCTCATAACTGTCTCCCGATGCCAGGGGGTCTCTGAGAAAACATGATCACAGAACACTGTCCAAGCTGCTTCCTGCTCTCAAGTATTCTCTTGTTTTTCTTCCCAGTGAAGAAAGATAAAAGAAACTAACCGTATTTCAGAAATACCCGTTTAAGTTTCTAAGCAGGAGGCATCCACCGAGGAAGACGTGGTCCCTCCCTCGGGTCTCCTCCTGCTGCTGCGTGCCTGTTCACTCTGCTGCTGACGACGCATGGACCTTCCTGCCCGGGGCCCAGGATAACCATATCTTGAGAAGTCACCACCCTGAGCAGAATAACTTGCCTTGGTCATCCTCCAATAATTGGCCACCACCCAAAAACCAGCAAAGACTGGAAACCACCCTCATTCAAAGACTGAATGGAAGCAACAAAAGACCAGAAATCCATGACTGGCTTCACTTGTGTCATGAAATTAAGAATTTCAACATGAGTCACAGACTTGATTCTGAAACATGGAAGATGCCAGTAAACTGGAACAGAGTGCTGACATGCCTTCCTTGTCTCGGCAGTTGCTGGTTTCCTTTTTTGCACCTAGTAGGGTCTCCAAGTCCTGTCTTTGTAGACAAAACACACTGGCTGGTTGATGAGGTACACATCTGATTTCCTGCCATCTTACCTGTAAGATTCTGCTCTAATCCAGTTAAGACCTCTCTTGGGATATTCACTCTCGGTTGGCAGCTGTGGTGAGATCTCTCTCCAAGGACTTTTGCAAAATTGACAGGGTGCCAATGATTCTGCAAAAGTATCTCTGGGAAAACTTCCACATCTGTGCTAATAACTTCATTTCCCCTTTAATTAATTAATTAATTAATTGAACAATCCTAGGAAACTTGTAAGAAATGGTAACAGAGTACACTTTATTCAATGTGCTCTCCATTTCGGGGGAGAGCTGGCCAGTTCAAACATGTAACACTGGGCTGGTGGATATTTTGCCATTTTCTGTAAAGCTGAACCAACAGCAAGCATTCTCAAACCCAAATAAAACTTCCCTCTGATGTACAGACTAAACTGGAAACTGGTGTGCTCATTCTGGGGGAATAATGTGAGAATTTGGCCTTACTTATCTATGAAGAGATGGAACAGCACACACTGGCAAAGTAATTCAAGCACTCCTTAAAACAATGCATGGCTGTAATTCACATTTGGGCTAAAGTAAGAGAAAGGGGACAGTATGCATGTTTATCCTTGCCGGGGAGAGAATTCTGCCTCAGTTGCTGCTTTACATCACACCCACGTATGTTCTGCTTCTCTATTTCTGACTCCTAGGGAACTCCAACTAAATCCCCTGAAAAGGTTTCAATGTAAAAGACACGCAGAGAGAAAAGTGAAGACACTCAGAAAGCTACCTTCTCAAAACAACAAAAACAGAAATCCAGGAACATCGTATTGCAACGATGTCAATTTCCTGGTTTGGTTAAGTGTGGTGATGTCAATTTCCTGGTTCAGATGTAATCACTGGGGTAAGCTAGGCAAAGAGTACACAGGAACTCTCTGCACTATCTTTGCAGTGTCTATGTGAGTGTAAACTTATTCCAAAATGAAAAGATTTTAAAAACTGAACTATAAAATGCTACACAGAACATAGCCTGCCCTCTGTAGTCCGTGATTTAACAAGTAACATCTAAGGTGAGGCGTTAAGCCCTGTGGGGAGATTCTAAAAGACGTGTAAGCGGTAAAGGGCTTTATGGTCTACTTGGAAAATTAGAGTCCAGAAATGCAAGTAAACGTTTAAAACTGGTATTAATAGAACATAACTGTGCATTTATACACAGTTTTTACAAGGCTGCACGTGAGTTATTACAGAATTACTGAGATAAAAAGTGGATGTAACATGTTCACTGGGAAAAAAGCACATATGCACACGCTACAAATGATGGCTTGCTGTATTGTAATCTCCCAGAAGGTGGTGTTCATGTGCTGTTCACTTCTGGTCCCCACATAACCTGACACACGATCATCAGAGTCAATTTTCATTGAGTGAGGACTTGGATATGAATGTATTGAGACACTAAGGGTTTATATGGAATTTAATGCATCAGAAATTACAAAAAAGGGATGACCTGAGTGGGACCCTCCAGGTGCAGAACTCCACCTGGCAAGACACGTGTGTACAGATAGGTGGGAAGAGGCTGGAATCAGACCAGAGGGGCCTTCAACGCCAGAAAGGGAATTGATATAATTGTGCCATTTCCCCAGAACCCCCAAAAATGTTTCCCATGATTCAATTAATACATGCTATTTCTCACTTCTTCGCTCCCATCTGTGTTCATGTGTACATGTCCACAGGCACTCAGATGTTGTATGAATAAACACTGTTGATTTAAAAAATAAATGAGTTTTACTTGCTTTGTTATTTTTAAAATAATAATATGCAAAAATGATAATGTTGCTCTTTCTTACCAATTCTTACATTTCTTAATTGTTTTTTCTTCTTTTATTGCTTTGGCCAAAGCTGCTAGTCCAGTGGTGAACTGTGGGGGGGGGGGTGCCAGGCCTAGTGACAGTCCAATTCACTGAAGTATGTATTCTTGACAAAAGAAAATTCACACACACTGCTGAGGAAGACAGGGACCAGAGAAAACTGAGCTGGGCTCCAACATGCACGCACTCTAGCGGCCCCTCCAGTGCCGCGAAGACCTAGAGCGTGCTTCAAGCAAGGTTTCTAGTTAAAGGCAATGTTGTTCCACAAAGGGGCCTTCCAGTTATCCCACAGGATTTTACTCATACATCAAGCCCCCAACATACCAAATGGCCTAGCAGTTTCATTTAATGTTGGCAGTAAATTATGAAGTACAAGCTTAAAAGAAAGGGTGTCAACTCACAGACGTTCACCCAGTCATTTCAGATCCCATATTAATTACACGAATCATTAAACCATTGTTAAAGGAGTTTCCAAAGCAGGGCTTGAACTGCATAACATGCTGCTTATGCTGATAACAGCCTCCACATCTAAGATGCGCTCATGGACATGATGCTAACACATGGCAGTGACATAAAAATCAGTAACGCAGCCTCTAGTAAATGAAAACATAACAACTAATCCGTGCGTTTTAGTGGAGGACCCGTGAGGTCCACATCCTCTGCAATAATTTTGGTTAGTGGGGACGGGGGAGAGTGGGCCATGTATAAAGTCTCAGTCAAAAAAAAAAAAAAGATTCTTTAATGTGATGACCACAGAAGTGGAGCTACCTTTGACACAAATTACCTCTTCTTTCCAAAAGTAACTTGATAGGTAAATAAATTCGTGAAATAAAATTAGCATATTAATTTATTTTCCAAGACAATTACACAATCACAGTAAGTTCGGACAAGATTTGTGTCTAAAATGCAAGGGTAAATAATAATGGCAACAAAGGTAACCAGAGTATTCTTTTCCAAAATAGTGCTCTACTAAACTATGACATCTTGAAAGCCGTTGGTGAGCTGAGAAGGAAATGGGCATCACTAACCCTGACAGTAGGAATTCATACAGCAAGGTCGTATTTTCAGAACAAATCAACTTGTTGATTCTGTCTATTTAAGGTAAAACTCAGTAGACAAACCACTGATTAAAAAGCATCAAGTCTGTCATTTGTCTGCACTGATCATTAAAACTGATTAGAAAAGGGAACCCCAAGCTTGACCGAGCCTTGCTCACTGTCCAAGGTGCTGATTAGAAGATGGCGAAGGCCATTCCATCCTGTAGCAGTAGTGGTCTCCGAGTAGATGGTACAGACCATCTCTGATTTGCGGAAAGCAGAGAGAAAAGGACAACACATGTTTGGCTAGCTCCACGCCAAAGAGGCACTTGATAAAATCTAGCTCACATTAGCAGTACACTAATTAACACTGAATGTCTGTGTGCCAGCTGCAGTGTTAAATATTTTACCAACGTTCTCTCTCTGTCATTTACAACATTTACAAACCCCAATTTTAATATGTAGAATTTGAATGCTAGGGATTAAATAACTTGACCAAGGTCACAGAGTTACCAAGCGGTAGTTCTGGGATCTGAACTAAAACCTGTCTCTCTCTCAAACTCTACTCCAGGAAGGAGAAGCTGTGAGGAAACTATACTTCAATTCACTCAAGCAGCTGGGGGGTCTCAGAGTACTGACAATGTATGGAATCTAAGGACTCCAGATTTATGACATCACAGTAAAAGTTCCAAGGGGGAAAGGGATCAATAATCAATCATACGTCCAGCCAACAGTTATTGTGGGCTAGTTTAGTGTATGAACAGGTACCAGTCTGTTAACCCACTGATCTTGGGGAGCAGAGAGCTGCATATTGACCAGAAGAGAGAAAATATGTGTCACAGCAAAGGGCAGCAGACACAGCAATCCCGATTTCAAATCCCTGCTCCACCTCTTACTAGCCATGCAACCTTGGACTAGTCACAACCCCTGTCAGCTTTAGTTTCCTCACTTCTTACCCAACTCCTAGACCTTTCCTGGAACCAAAAAAAAAAAAAAATCACAATTCAGATTAAACACTTGCTACAGTGCCTAGCAAATAGTAACTTTATAATAATTCTTTTTCTCACCACTTGCTCTCATCCTGTCCCATCATTCATGTATCTTTAGTAACTCTCCTAAGATTAAAAAGCCTGGTAGAGAAAGGATAACTAGATATGAAGTAGCATGTCTGTGGTTATGAAAATGGATATAATATAGTCCTCCTAACATGACCATATTAACATCACTCTCATAATTCAACGACAGTTCCTCAGGTTTAAGAGTAACACTGAAAACGAGAGAAACTGTTAGTGAAAGCACTGTTCACAACCACACAAACTCTATGGGATGCAGCAAAAGCAGTCCCAAGAAGGACGTTCATAGCAATGCAGGCCTTCCTCAAAACACAAGAAAAATCCCAAATAACCAACCTAACCTACCACCTGAAAGAATTAGAAAAAGAAGAAGAAACAAAACCAAAAGTCAGCAGAAGGAAAGAGATAACAAAGATCAGAGAGCAAATAAATAAAACAGAGATTAAAAAAATCAATCAAACCAAGAGCTGGTTTTCTGAAAGAGTAAACAAAATTGACAAACCGCTGGCCAGGCTCACCAACAAGGAAAGAGAGAGGACCCAAACAAACAAAGGAAGAAATGAAGGCACAGTCAAACAGAATTCTTAAGTATTTATTTTATTCACTGGACAAACATTTAAATGCATTTATCATGTGCTGCTCTAACCGTCTTACAGACATTAATTTACTCAAGGCTCGTATTGACTCTAGATGCCATCATCACGCCCATTTCACAGGGAGAAAACTGAGGCACAGCAGGTGAGATGGCTTGCCTGACGTCACAGAGAGGCAAGGCAGAGCAGAGACTTGAGCCCAGGTGGTCCTGCTCCAGAGCTTGGGCACTGAACCGCTAGCCTGCACTGGCTGCCGGTGGCTAACTCCTGCCTCTGTTAAGATAAATCAGGAAAGTGCTTCTGTTGAACTCAGATTCAGCATAAAGGACTAGCAAGAAAAAAAAAATTTCAAAAGCCCATTTCAGTTTCTGGTTAGGGCAGCCGTTAGACAAAATCAGGAACGTTGAGGGTTTCACATGATGTCCTCCTCGCTGTCTTGGACACAAATGAACTTTAATATTTATTTTTGAGCCTCTGAAGTTTATTCCATTTAATGAACTAAAGGATCATAAATGCAGCTCTGAGCACACACCACTGCCATTTCTTTTGAGGACGGAAATATCATTATATTATAGAAAAATATACAATGTGGCAACTAACAAAAGTGTAAATATATCTATTTCCCAGAAAAAACTGTTAATGTCTTAACAAGGGACCTATCTTAGGGGCTTGGTGTCGGGGGCAGAACAGCTATTCAATCAGGAGCCTCACCTCTGATGCACTGGGAGGCATTTTATGATGTTATTATAACTTTAACCTTGGAAGGATTTCTACATAAAACAGCAAAGACACGAAGCTGCTCATGCAAAAGCCAGTCACATAAACCAGAGGAGGGAGATTGTGTGGGATCTCGAAAATAATGCTCCACGTCTGGCAAAACTTAATAATCATCTGGTTCCACTGTGAGCGATAATCATAAAAGGCGGCTGTGCAGGCCGGCTCACAGAAACACATTTCAGCGAGCAGGGCTCATTGCCACGCACAAAGAGGAAGCAACACCAACGGGCACACCAGCGGTTGTCATGGCAACTGCAAGGCGCTGCAGGTGAGTTTCTCTGCCCCCCTTGTACTTTGGAAAGGAGCAGAGAAAATGAACAGAATTAACCGCATTGTATTAGAGTCTGACTAGGTTCAAGGCCCGCTGTACTTTGGTTCCTGGCTTCAAGAGAGCCTATTTTAAAAAGTAGGGTTCTTTGTTGTGTGTGTGTATGTTTTAATCACACCACAGCAGGACCGCCCTGGCGGCATACAGATGCACTTTGTCTAGCCAGATCCTCATTAACAGGCTAAGGGATAAGAAGCAATGCCACCAAGACCTCTCTCTTGCAGGATAAATTCGCAGCCAGTGGCTCGAGGGGCCTTCCAAGCAGCCCTGGGGACCTGTAATCCATTCTAGCTATTTGCACCACTTTTCTCCTACCATGTGTCCAAGACAAATGATCTCAACTTGGGAAGTGGTATCAATCAGGGTGCTGTCTGAAAACAGATGGCTCCTCCAGCTGGGATCCTGAAGAGTTAAGGAAGAACTGGCTGGAAGGGCGTGGGTGGGGCGAGTCTCCAACAAGAGAGGCTCAGGGATCCCGTGCTCAGGCACCATGGGAGGTCACTACCACCCCTGGGCCTGAAGGGACCAGGGGACAAGCTGGAGCCACGGGGGGAGGATGCAGCCCAGCCAGAAACACGCACCCAGGGAGGAAAGGAGAGCAGTCCCCAGCCTCTCCCTCCCCTGCCGTTCAGGCTCAGGGCGGTCCCTCCCTGGGGCTGAACCCAGCTGCAAGGCCAAGGGCCGGGTGCCCAGGTGGGGCAGTGCACAGGGTCAGCCCTGGGGTCACAGGGGAGGGAAGGGTGCAGAGAATGCCAAGTGCAAGGCCATCAGGCATGAGCCGGCGTTACTGCACCTCAAGGGCCAGGCTTAGCAGTCTCTCACCTCTTTAAGTCTCAGGGTCCTAATCCAAAGGAAATGGCCATACCCTGTTATGGGCTGAATCGCGCACCCCCCAATTCACATGGTGAAGCCCCCAACCCTCAGAAACTGAGGGTGGGACCCTATTTTCAAATGGAGTCCTTGCAGATGTAACTAGTTAAGATGAGGTCATCCCGGAGAAGGGTGGACCGGATCCAATATGCCTGCTGCCCCTGTACGAAGGGGAAACTTGAGCACAGATACACTCAGAGAGCACCACGTGAACAGGGAGGCAGCGGGCAGGGTGATGCCTCTACAGGCCAAGGATGCCAAAGACTGCCAGCCGCCCCGAGGAGCCAGGAGGGAGGGAGGAACACCTGCACACACCCCACCAGCCTGCCTGGGAAAACACAGGCTGGGAAGTGTGCGGGTCAGGGCACGAGGCATGCAGAAGAAAAGCACCACAGGCCCGACGCTGAGTTTGTGCGCTCTGCGGGCACAGCCAGAGCGGGCCAGAAGAACGCTCAAATCAGAGAGCACGGGAGGGAGCACGCTTATCCTACCTGAGAACTGAAACGCCTACCTCATTATCTAACCCCCTAAGAATACAGATAGGCAGACAGATGGATAGACAGACAGGCAGATGATGATGATGGATGGACTGGATGGATGCACAGACAGACAGCTAGACAGACAGAAAGAAGGATGGATGGACAGATGACAGAGTATTTTCAACGGACCTCTATTCTCCAGCTATGGAAAAGGCGGCCAGCCTCCCCGACCACCCTCTGTCCAGCGGGAGAGAGAGAAACAACAGCTGACGGGCGTCCAGCCCGCGCGCAGGAGCCACCCTGAGCCTTTTACGGGCATCTGCTCTAATCTACCACCGTAAGGGAGGCGCCGCTGCTGTGCACGCTGATGAAGGGAGAACTCCAGGCACAGGAGGGCCCTCGCCCAGCATCACTCACTAGCAGGCGGTGGAGGGGGCGTAAATCGGGCTGCCTGATGTATTAGCCACCTCCCCGGCCAGACTCCAGCTTGCTGGGGCTGAGGCATCTGCAGGGAGATAACCAAAAAGCACCTTCCATCACCAGGAGTGCAGATAAGCCACTCGTAAGGTCACAGGAAGAAACGACTTCCCGTGCCCCCTCCTCCGGCTTTCCAGGTTACAAGCAGGTGCATCCTTCACTGGTCGGATGGGGACAGGCTTGGTCGGCGGAAAGGGAGGGCTGCTCTCAGACCTAGCCCGGGCCACTCAGACAGCGGTGGTGCTTGTCTTCACCACTGACTTTTTAACAGAAGGCCTTCCATCCTCATCAGCAGCCGGTCCTCCGGGTGAAAGGGGCCCAGTGTGGGCTCAGCACTGCTGGGGCAAGAGCTGGGGCAAGAGCGCCCCCTTGGAAGGCAGGGGTCACGCAGCCAGGACCCAAGAGGACCCGCTGGTCAGTGGTGGGAGACAACCCCTTCCGGCCAGAGCTGGAGAACCGGCTAGGATGGTGCCCTGCCACCCAAGCACCCCCCTGCAGGTTAACATCCTTTATCAAAGTGCCTGGTGTAGAGACAGGTCCTGAGAACACGGGTGGCAAGGCCAGGTCTGGGGGCGTAATTCAAAAGACTGCCTTGAAGCTCGCACGTCAGAAAGCCACGAGCCCTGCAGCGGCTGTGATTTCCTCCCCCGGCCCCTCACTCAACTACCTGGCCACAGATGCGGTGCAGCCGTCTGCACCAAAACCGCACTCAGATGGCGCCTCGGTCCCTGGGCAGCAGGGAAAGTCTCCTCCCAACCTCTTCCTTCCAGGCTCCTCATATCCCTTCAGCTCACAGGAACAGTGGGCTGTTACCTAAGAGGGGCTTTGAGTGGGAGGACGCTGCTCCTCAACTCCCTCTGGGTCTTTTGTCCAAAACTGTATCAACATACCTGGCTTACTCACCAATTCCACTTCTGAGGGCATGCCATTTCCAGGGCCAGGCCATTAAAAGACTGTGGGGCCTCTCTGCTTCTCTCTCCTTCTTGGGTCCCTCACCCTGGGGAAACCAGCTGTCAAGTGGTGAATGACTTCACAGAGAGGCCCACGTGGATGACTGCATCCCACGGGCAGGCAGCAAGGACCTCAGCCTGCAGCAGCCAGGTGAGTGAGCTGGAGGTGAGCTCCTGACCCGCCCACGGCCAGGTGAGTGAGCTCGGAAGTGATCTTTCTCCAGGTGGGATGCCTGCAGCCCCACCGACTGCAAACACACGACAGACTGAGTGAGCCAGAGACCCAGCTAAGCGGGGTCTGGATTCCTGACCCACAGTGACTGTGAGACAGTGAGTGTGTGTTGTCTGATTACACAGCCACAGGTGACTAACACAGCCCCCACACAAAAATGAATATTTAATTATCTTCCACCCCTGGAGCCATCTGCGGTCAACACCCTGACCTCGCTCAGCACCTGCCTTCACCTCTGCCCAAGTTTACTGGCTTTGAGCAAGCCCTTTAGCCCCCGTGACTCAGCTTCCCCACCTGGAAAGTGAGGGTGGCAATGACATCTGTCTCATCCTGTTGAGGAAGCACAGCGGGGCAAGTCTGTGCTGATGCGGGTGCTCAGAACGGGGCCTGGCACCAAGCGAGTGACAGCTGAGCGGTTAGCAGCCGTTATTATTGCTATTGTTGTGCCCACGATGATTTGATTCTGCTCACGCAGGAGGGAAACAAAAATTCACAATGCAGTCTGAATCCACCTGGGGCCATTCTTGAGCAGTTTTCAGCTGACCAAATCCACCGGAATCCGCCCTCACTGTCTCCCGGATAATAGCTCACTAATGACACGGGCGCCATTAGCACCGCAGATACATCTGAAAGTAACCGTTTCCACAGTTACGATCAGCTTGGACATATGGGATCATAATATTTGGTGATCACCGACAAACACACCTCTCTCCGCAAATAAACACAGCTGCCGGGGTGGGGCTGTGCGCTTCCACTTCCTGAGACGAAGTGTGCAGATTCTCTCCCTCCCAGTGATGGTGCCAGAGGGAGACTGGCCACTGGCCGCCTTCTGCCAGCGCAGGGCCAGTTCTCATGAGCACGTCCGCAGTGAGACTGCTCAGAGCCAGCCCTGAGGACCCAAGCTGAAGTGCGTGCTGTTCACCCAGGAAGGAGAGTCAGAGAGGAGGGCGGGGGCAGAAGCCCAGTCAGCCCTGGTTTAACTCACTGCTCCAGGTCACGTTCAAGGGGCAGGGGGCCTCTCTGCGAAGGGCTGACAGGCGACCTCTTAAATTCCAAAGGGTGACTGAATCACTTTGTGAAAAGGAAGATTCGATCCACTTGGGGTAGAGAGGAGCCTGTGATTCTGCATTTCTGGCCAACTTCCAGGTCAATATTTTCCCTTGCTGAAATGTTATTACATTTTACTCTCAACACTGTATTTTTTTTTCAAATAATTTACTTGGTCACAAAACTGAAACCGTCAGGTAGACTAGCACCTGGAATTCTCTTAACAACCACAATGGCCTCCCATTTGCTGAGGACAGACCGTGTGCTGGGCCCGGCTTTGAGAGCCTGACTTACACGAGACCTTCGATCCTCGTGGCTCTGAGGCTACGTGAGGCAGGGAGCGAGGACTCAGGCTGGGAAGTCTCACACCCCTGGAGTCAGCAAGGGCTTAAATTCCCACTCCACTGCTTCCTCCTGCCACCCAGGGTTACTGAGATCACCGACGTGCGACACTGTACGAGTGTAAGGCACGCAGTGATGACCTGATGCGCGGATACACGTGCTGTGCAACGATGGCGACAGTAAGGTTAGTCCACACCTCCATCATCTCATAAAGTCACCATTCTGCATGTGTGTGACGAGCGCACTTAAGGTCCACTTGCTCAGCAACTCCCAAGGATATACAACACAGTACTGCCAACTGGGACCACTGTGCTGTGCACCAGAGCCTCAGAACTGACTCATCTTGTAGCTGAAAGTTTGTTCCTCTGACCACTGTCACCCATCCCTCCCCTCCAGCCCCCGACGACCACCTTTCTTCTGTTTCTATGAATTTGGCTTTTTTTGATTTCACGTACAGCTGAGAACACACACTGTTTCTCTTTCTCTGGCTATTTTACTTAATGTCTTCAAGGTCCACAATGTTGTTGCAAACGGCAGGACTTCCTTCTTGCTCGTGGGTGAACACTATTCTACAGGATCTATACATCTTCTCCATCCATTCACCCATCAACGAACTCTCACCAACTCCTGCACTTCCCAACCAGATGACCTGGAGGGAGCTACCTATCTGTTCAGATGTTTCAACTACAAAATGAAGGAGCATACTTCCTCAGGAAGTTGTTCATGGACCATCAGTGTGTGGAAATTCACTCAGAGTGCTTACCGCGTGGTAAGCGCACCTGAAATGTGAGCTCTTAATATGATCAATGTACCCACTTTATGGAGGGGGAACCTGAGGCTTGGAGAGAGGGATAATTTGCTGAGGAGCAAACAGCTGGTACACAGCAGCGCCGGAACTCAAACACAATGCCATGCAATGTCTGGGGTTTTGTTAATGCAGGATGTGGGGATTACACCTCTCGTAGACGGAGCCAGAAAGCTATTCTAAAAAGAGAGCATGACTGCGGTAGATTTTCTATTTTCCTATTACGTTTGGTGAACACGTAAAAGAACCCAATATGCCAGATTCCAGTCTGTCGTGTTTATCGAATCCTTCTCTTAACTTCTTCCCCCTTTTGTTTGTTTTAATCTTTTGTTAATCTTGAGGGGAAGTAATTAGGTTTTTTGGTTTTTTTTTTATGGAGACACTGGGGATGGAACCCAGGACCTCATGCATGCTAAGCGCGCGCTCTACCACTGAGCTACACCCTCCCCCTCATCTCCCTTTTGAACTTCACTGCAGGTTTTTTTTTTTTTTGAGGGCAGGAACATCCAAGCCAGGGTTTCTCAGCCTCCACATGACTGATATTTGGGGCTGAATAATTCTCTGTTGTGAGGGACTGCTGGGTGCAGTGCAGGGTGTTCACAGGCATCCCTGGCCTTTATCCTCCAGATGCCGGTAACGCCCACCCCCAACCACCCAGCAGGGACCACCAAGACTGCTTCCAGACATGGCCAAATGTCCTCTGGGGACAGAACCACCCCCCACCGCCCCACCTTGAGAACCAGGACTCTAGCCTACCACAGTCATTCCTTCCGTCGCCAACCTTGCTCTGCCCAGGAGCCATCTCAGTGAGTTATGAGAGCAACTCGTACACGACACTGCTCTACACCAAACACAAACCGGCTTCCAAAGGAAGAGTGCTCGACTGCTATAAATCAACCTATTCGACTCTGCCAGAAATACTTCATCCCCTTTCCTGTCCAATGTCTAAGAGCCCTGATGAAATTTTCTTACAACCACGCATTATGGGTTCAACTGTGTCCCCCTCCACCACCCAAACTCAGGGGTTGAAATCCTGCCCAACCCCCAGAACCTCAGAACGTGACTTAGTTTGGAAATAGGGCCATGGAAGATACACTTAGCCAGGCGACGATGAGGCCATGCTAGTGCAGGACTCACCCTACTGTCCTTATTAAAGGGGGACTTTGGACCCAGACACGCACACGGGGAGAACGCTGGCGGAGACGGAGATGGAGGCAGAGGGCGGAGTGAAGCTCTCACAAGACAAGGGGCGCTGAGGGCGGCCAGCGGACCACCCACAGCAAGGAGAGGGTGGGCCAGAGTCTCCCCCCAGCCCTCAGCGGGAACCAAGCCGGCCAAGGCCCTGACCTTGGACGCTGGCCCCAGGACCGTGAGGGGAGGGACTTCTGCTGCTTGAGCCCCGCTGACAGCGTTCCACATCACAGCAGCCCTGGAAAACAAGGGCCCGGAGGCTCCTGTTTCCCTGGAGTCGGACATAGTTCACGTCCGAGGCCTCATCCAGGGGTTAGCTGAACATACTGAGGGAGATCAGGAACAGGCCAAAAGCAAAGCATGGAGTCAGCAGTTACTGGGGAACCTGACCCACAGGCACAAGGCGCCCCAGTCCTCGTCACCACTACCTTCGTCGCTGCAGGAGTTTTCACATCTCTGCTTCCTCCAAGCAGAGGCCCCCGGGCCGCCCCTTCCTGTGTCATCAGTTGTGGTTTTCCAGCCAACAAAACGCAGAAAACAGGTCTGTGCAATTCTCAGCTGACCATGAAACAGAAGTGGGTACTGGGTAGCCCTGCAGTACAGCTCAGATCTCGTTCTCCAGCTGAGAGACGAACGTTCCACCAAGTACAAAATAAAGTCCCAGAGAACAATGGCAGCAACACCAGGAAGGTTTCGAGCCTGTTTTAATTTTAAGCCGAAAACCTACCCACACAACCTCTCACTCTTAGGTCTGTTAAACAGACTTTAGAATACAATCTTCCCTTCTCCAGAGTTTGGAAGGTATTTTTAATTTATCTGAATTTGTCTTTTACTAATAACTTTCTGATTTTATAATAATGTATGCTCACTGCAGAAAATGTTTTAAATTACATGTAGAAAAGAACAGACTGAGAAAATTGGAACAAACTCCTCAAAAGTGGTGGCACATCTGACGTGTGAAATGAAGCACCGAAGACGACCCGTGTAGAGGACACACGTCCTCGGGTCGCAGACCTCGTTACATTTCACGCCTCCTCTTTCAGCCCGGTCTCTCCCTGATACTCAACAAATGAGACATCTGTGTCCAACCAAACACTGAATTTTATCAAATTACTTCAAAGCTACCCTCCCAGAAACACAGAGTGCTTTATCCACAAGGAACAATAATGCTACAAAATCTTTGAGAGAGTGGGGTGTGGTCTACAAGAAACAGAAAGCCAAGCTAAACCAGCTTATTAATCAAAAAGGAAGGCTGTGAGCTCACGTAACAGCGAGTCAGAGGTAGAGTAACCTTCAGGCCTCGCTTGATCTAGGGTCCCCCTCTGTGAGCACCTGCTTCTCCTTGCTCCCACGTGTCCAATCTGCCCTCAGGTGCGATCAAGATGGGTTCAGAGAGTCTAGTCATCTTAGTGTGTCCAAAGGAAGCAAGAAGACGGGTCCCTCTTGAAGCTCACTCAGGAGAAAAGAAAATCTGTTCTAGAAACCACCTGCCAGTCTCTCCTCACCTCTTACCAGCCACTGTTGTTTCACATGCCCTGTCCAGAACCAACCCCTCAGGGGCTCAGGGCTGCTCTGAGACCAGGGGAGCTGGACCCCGGCTACAGGGTGGGTCTGCTGACTCTGTGAGCCGCCTAGAGAAAGAGGTGGATGCCTTGAAAAAAAAAAAAAAAAAAAAAAAAAAAAAACTGGAGTTCTGTTTGGCAGGAATAAAGGGGGAAATGGATGTTAATAAGCGACCAGGTGTCCCCTCAATTCTGTAGGAGGTGTCTGGGTCTGACAGCTTGTCAGAATTCCACTGGGCACCTTCAAGAGGGAAGGGAATTTGAAAGGCAGAGGAAAATCACTGGGCCAGGAGGAACTCACTGTGCATTCAGTAAGATCTGAACAGAAACCTCCGGCAGCGCGACTTGCTGTGCCTGACGGCTGGCGGGGACAGCTCTGGACTCGGCTGATCTGGTCTTTCTTCCCAACCCAGCACTAAACTAGAGACTGTAAACCCCTTCACGCCGCACAAAAACTGTTACCTTGTATTCGGTTCTGAATCTAAGCAGGCTTTTCAAAAACCACTTAAAAGTCTTCAGTGCAGGTGACACCAAAGGACCCACCCAGGCGATTTTGTGTTTCTAGCACCCTTTTAACCAGGGTACGCTTTTCTTCCACAAAGACACGAATCGCCAGACACTTGAAACACTTTCCTCTGCCCCCGCTGAGCCTTTTCCTCAACAAGGTATCTGGGTGGCATCTCAGGCTGCAAGTCCAATAATTCGCCTGAACGTGAGGTACCTAAATTGGCTCACATGCAAAACAGAAGGAAAGATCAAATGCGTGTCTGAATGTCAACGGGGTTGAACTTCCAGATCAAAAGTTAATAGGAAAAGGTTTGGGATTCATCTCCAACTATTAATGAAGTCGTTCGAAGGGAGGCGCGTGCAACCACACAAGGAATAAAACATGAAAACGGAAACTGGTAACTGAGGCTAGGCTGCAACCTTTTGCGTTGAACGCTCTCATCCTTTGAAGGGCAAACAAGCACACCTCCCTGCAGCGAGGGCTTTATTTGAGAGCGATGACTTTTCCCATGACGCTACTTAAACCAGGTCAGCTGCTTCAAACCCATGGTTAAACCATCCCATATGCAAACTGACTAGTACCACCATCTCCCCCTTCACCAACACGGCAGCTAGGGCTCCTGTGAGACTGTAAGTCAGCTTACATCACAAAAGCCTGCAGTGGTTTTCCAGTTCAATTACATATAAAAAAGCCAAACTCCTACAAGGACTACAAGGCTCTGTACGATCTGGTTCTTCCGTCCTCATGCAGCTACGTCCCCCAACTTCCCTCCCTCCCCCAGACTTTGCTTCAGCCACACCTGCTGTTTCTAAGGCATGCCAGGCAGCCCCCGCCTCAGGGCCTTTGCACTAGCTGCCCTCCCTACCTCAGCCACTCTTCTCCCAGACATCTATTTGCTAACTTCTTTATCTTTCAAGTCTTTGTTCATATTTTATCTCTTTGCTGAGATTCCCATGCCACCTTTTTAAAAATCTCAAACTTCCTTCCAGCCACCTCCTCCCCATCTCATGTCCCCAGTGCCCTTAACACTGTATTTTTTTTTAATTGAAGGACAGTCAGTTTACAATGCTGTGTTAATTTGTTGTACAGTATAATGTTTCAGTCTTACATGTACATATATTCCTCTTCATATTCTTTTTCATTATAGGTTACTACAAGATATTGAATACAGTCCCCTGTGCTGTACAGTATAAACTTGCTGTTTATCCATTTTATATACAGTAGTTAGTAACTGCAAATCTCACACTCCCAATTGAGCCCTTTCCACCTTCTTTCCCGCCTGGTGACCATCAGTTTGTTTTGTGTGTCTGTGAGTTTGTCTCTGTTTTCTAAGTAAATTCAGTTGGCTTTTTTTTTTGAGTTCACATGTAAGTGATATCATATGATATTTTTCTCTCTCTTTCTGGGTTATTTCACTTAGAATGATGGTCTCTAGGTCCATCCATGTCGCTGCAAATGGCAGTACTTCATTCTTTTTTATGGCTGAGTAGTATTCCACTGTATAAATATACCACAACTTCCTTATCCAGTCATCTGTCGATGGACATTTAGGTTGTTTCCATGTTTTGGCTGTTGTAAATGGTGCTGCTATGAACATTGAGTCTATGTACCTTTTCAAATTAGAGCTTCCTCTGGATATGTGCCCAGGAGTGGGAGTGCTGGGTCATATGGTAAGTCTATTTTCAATTTTTTAAGGAATCTCCATACTGTTTTCCATAATGACTGCACCAAACTATATTCCCACCAACAGTGTAGGAGGGTCCCCTTTTCTCCACACTCTCTCCAGCATTTATCATTTGTCTTTAACACTTTATTTTTTCCAAAGCATTTCCCACTAAAGCCTGAAATATCTTTTACTTTTTTAAAACTTTTTTTTTAACTGAAGTTAGAGTCACATAAGAAAAATTTAACCATTTTAACATGAACAACTCAGTGACATTTTGTCCAATAAAGGGCTAACAGGCATATGAGAAGGGGAAAATCACGGTGAGACACCACCTTGCACCTGCTGAGCTGGCTATAATTAAAAAAAAAAAAAAAAGGAAAATTACAAGTGTTGACGAGGATGTGAGGAAAACGGACGCCTTGGACATTGCTGGCAGGCATGGGAAATGGTACAGCTGCTGTGTGGAAAGAGCCTAGAGATTCATAAGCACAGAATTATCATATGACCCAGCAATTCCGCTTGCTTTCTTTCTAATTATGTGTGATTATTTTGGTCCATCCCCAGTAGAATGTGAGGGAGGCACCTTGCTCTGTCTTGTTTCCCACCGGATCCCCGCACCTACACAGCAGTGCCTGGAACCGACTCGGGGCTCAATAAATAGTTCTAAAGTAAACAGATAAACACGTAGATGATCCGCCAGTCTCGTCCCGGGAGAGCAGCAGGCCGCCCGCGACTCCCCTGACTGGAGGAGCTCCTTTAACCTAGCATTTCTGCTCACGTCCTAGCTATGAAGCACACCCACTGCCTCCTCTCTCTGAACTTTCTGGCTCCGAAACATGCACGGGGCCCTAGTCTGTAGATCTCTTTGTTTACTGGGGCCACACTTGTTCACACAGCAAAACAAAAGCCCATGCAAGAATTACAGTGAGTGAAATAAACATCAACCAGGTGTTCCCAGGCTGCAGCCATGCGACACTCCAACTCTGCTGGAAAAGTGGGGAGGAGGAACCCGTCTGCCACCATATTCAGTTACCTTTCAAATGGTACTGTTCACTCTCGTAAGGAGGGATGAACGCCTGAAAACCCACACTGGAGACAACGCACTTTCTGTCCAGCCGTCTTGTCAGGTACCAGCTCTTATTAACAACCACACAATGGAGTCTGTCAATCAGTAAAGAGCTAAATCTGTGAAATGCCTACACCTACGGCCACACCTGCAATTGGGGTCGCTGGGGTGGGGTTACACGTATAGGGCAGAAGAGGACGGAAAACACTTTCAGGGCACAGAGAGTTGGAGGAGTGTTCAAAGAGACTAAAAGAAATGAGGACGGCTGGCATAGAGCTGCGACCACAGACACAGAAGACAGTCGTACAGTTTCCAAAGGGAAAGGGGAACAGATAAACCAGGAGTCTGGGAGTCACAGATCCACACTACTGTATATAAAATAAATAAGTAGCAAGGACCTTAATGTAGAGCACAGCCACTACGGTCAATAGCATGTCATGGCCTATGATGGAAAAGAAGCTTGAAAGGAATATACATGTACGTATGTATGTATACCTAAATCACTTTGCTGTACGCCTGAAACCGACACAACACTGTAAGTCAATAGTATTTCAATTAAAAATTTTTGAACAAAGAGCTGTGACCAGATTTCACTTGCTCGTGTAAACAGTGGTTCGCTTTGGGAAACTCCAACACACAAAATACAGTCTGGGAGAACGAAACTTTCTTGTAACGAAGGGATGTTTAGAAATATCTCATCTGTTGAAAGGGCTGTGACAAGAATGCACGCACACAATCATGCCCTTTAGGCTCATAAGGAACAGCAGTGATATAAGGGCAGAAACGTGTGTAAACCCATTTCTAGGCCTCCAGGTTTCAGACGTGGGGTCTGCACACAACTGTGTGATCATAAGGCAGGGACAACTGTCCTGCAACAAATCTGCCACTACTAATAAAGTGTGTGGACATTTATTAATTTGCTCCTTTTCTTATAAATCAGAGTCTATAACATCACCATACGATGATCGCCAGCCACATGCACTCCGATGCCCCCCGTGAAGGGAGGATGCTGTCTCGCACTCAACCCACCATCTCACTCCGACTCTGCCAGGGGGGCGCTGGGGAGACAGGATGGAGCAGTGAGGCAGGAGCATCCCTAAGGTTTCGGGTCACTGCTGTCCCTGCCCCGGTACTTAAGTGGAAAGGGGCACATCACTCCAGGAGCAACAGTGGTGCCTCTCTGGACTCCTCCCATCGTGACGCCTCTCAGGGACCAGCAGCAGCCAGCCAGGCAGCCCCCTCAGGCCCTGGGTCCCGGCCGCCATGTCGTGAGTCTTCACGACCCAGCCTTAGGGTGTCAGCCACTCCACATCCCCCTGTCTGCCTCTGCAGTCCCCCTACGCCTGACTGCCGGTCTGGGTATGCACGTGTGTGTGTACGAACTCCTCTCTGTTGAAACAACACGTGTGGTCTCCATCTCCTGACCTAGCGATACACACCTTGTCTTTCAAAAAAGCCTCAGTCCCTCTTACCTGTGCCTCAGAGTCGTCTTGTCAGAATCATCTGCCGTACGCCAAGGAAGGAAACTAAGAACTGATGTCACAGAACCTTCGTCAAAGGCCACGTTTCCACCCAAAGATCTCCCAGTGATTTGAAATCTGACATCAGGATCTCTCTCCCCAGCACATTAGTCAAACAACAGGAACAGCCTTGGAAGCTGGAAGGTAAATTTACTGAAAGAATTGGGGGGGGGGTGTTCACTCAAAGCAAAGTTCAACAGCCAACCTTGCAAGAGGGGAAGCCCACGGTATCTCAGGGGACCCAGTAACAGAAGTTTGAGAACCTTCTCCCAAGAGGGCCTCTGTTCACGTGCTTCAGTAACCCAAACACGTTCCACTCTAAACAGCCAATTTCCAGAAGCCTGAAGCTGATGGTCAGACTTGAACCTGTGGTATCTGTATCAGATCCACCCCAGCAAGTGGACGGGTTTCATGGTACCACACCAACCCTGGGGCCAGTCCCCAAGCACGGGATCGGTTGTGAGCCAGACCCTTTGCCCTCTGATCCTGATTTCTCACTCCAGGTGAAGACGACAGGCTGCTCTGCTGGGAAACTCAAAGCAACAGAGAGCGGGCTCCCAAGACTCCCATCACAATCAGGGCGCCTGTCGCACTAACAGACTCTCCTGCAAACTAGATACGCATGTTTCCTCCCAGGCGTGTTAGGCTAAATGCTTTGCTTTGAAACATCTGTTGAAACCCTTCCAGTTCCCCAACCTCATCATCACATTTCTCATGTAAGGATTCGATAGGAACGATTTTGCAAGCTCTTCCTTCCAGCCAAATCCTCTTACGTAGGCAGCGTCACCTGAATGCCAAGAAGGCATTTGCAGAGGTATAAAATGATTTTTCTGGGCAGTAGGGTGTTATCCAATGAGGAAAAACACAAAATCCTAGAGTCAATTTCTGAAATGCCACATACTCTCCTTACACAGCCAGCCCAACATCCGAACCATGCATTAATCATGGGAACATCTGTTGCCTGTCTACTTCCTTTGAAACCCCTACCTAGCAGCTTGGGCAGGTGTTCCTGGATGTTTTATAACTGTCTCAGTTTCATGTTTAAAATCTCACTCACATCAGATGAAATGAAGATGCACTGAGCACCTATGAGGTGGTCAGTACTCTGCTGGCCAAGGACACGCCAACCTGCCAGACACCAGCCACAGCCTCACCTGGGTCTTCCCACGTACCTAGTGAGGCAAAATGACCTTGATCGTTACCTAAAGGGCAGGCACTGAACACCTGAAGAGACCATTGAACGAGCCTTTGGGAGAAGAGTAACCTCCATTAGCTTAGAGAGAAAGCATCTCCCCGGCCACCTAACAGAACTCCGGTGCTCCCCCACCTTAGTCTTCGTGCTGCCACAAACGCTCACTGCATCCCACGGACCCTCTTGCACGAGCCAAGGCTAAGCCCCAGCACCTGCAGCAGGTGGTCCTCACACAGACAGAAACCCAGTCTATGGAAATTGCATGACCAGGCTGATTCTTGGTGTTCGAACGGCATTCACTGAAGGGATTCCCGTAAACAATGAATGTGCTGAAAACCAACTTTGCTGCACACAAGTTCATTTTACACACAACTTTCCAGGAAAAGAGCAGCACCGAAGTGACATATCTCAGTCATTTTAAAACTCAGGTGCTCAGGAAGAGGATGCTCGGGTTTGCAGAACAGAAAGACTCACCCTCTCCCTCCCCCTCTACGTGACTCCTTAAAACCAGGTGCTGGAAACCTCTTATTGGAACAAACACTGGAAAGGAGGAAAATGTTGCTATGTCAGCACCTGCAGAAGTAGGGTATCAATTAAGAGACGATCTCACGTGAGCATTAAGCGGTGGGGCACTGGGGTCCAAGAGAGGCTAGCACTGGAGTTGCAGCCCCCACAGAAGGCCAGAGTCTAGCCTGCCACGGCCCGACGTCTCCCTCTCCTAGTTCCCACCACACAGAGCTGCAAGAACTCAACAGGACGCCTCTGGCCCCATTTGAGCACTCAACACACTTGCATCATGATGATGACTACTAGGGAAACCAGCATAAGTCCCACGAGAAAAGTAACAGCAGCAGCTGAATGGGTGTAATCATGGTTAGCAGCAGCCAGGGCTTTTTTAAAGTAGACAGGAGAAGCGATCATTAATTTTGCAGATACCTATTGCTGGGCGTGGCTGTAGGTGCTGGCAACACAGAAACGGGGCAAACCAGGCAGAGGGCTGCCCTCGTGGAACGCAGAGCTGAATATGCAGCAAACTGAGAGAAAAACGCCATCTGAAGTAGAAACGGGCCACAGTCACCTTCCACGTGCCAGGTAGGTGGCCGGAGAGGCTTTGTCTGTCCACCTGGAAACAATCAGAAGTGAGGCACAAGTGGGGAGGGGAAGGGTGTGAAAGCAAATGGTGAGAAGCCCAAAACTCCGCTGCAGAGACGTCCCGCTCACTCCTGAGCCTGGGAACTGTCCACAGCAGCTGCAGCCACGCACGGACTGGACACCCGCCTTCCGCACTGGTGGCCATCACCCACAGCCAAGCAGGTCCCGTAAAGGAATCCAGGGCTCCCAACACTGAGCATGTCAGAGCATGAACGAGACAGATGCCAATACTTAAGACACCAGCAAAGCAAAACTGCCAGTGCTGTATGGTGACAGCTTTGTCAGGGGTAAAAAAAAAAAAAAAATATATATATATATATATATATATATATACACATACACACACACATATGCATATGAATATGTACACATGCATGCATATGAGCGTATATGCATGCATATATATGTATATACATGTATACGAATGTGTGTGTGCATATATGCATGCATATGAATGTGTGTACATGCATATGAATATACTGCACATGTATGAATGTATGTGCGTGTATGAGCATTACATATGCATGTATGTGAATGGTATGCATCTATACAAATATGCATGCATGTACATAAATATGTACATATGCAGGCATATATGTGTGTGAATATGTCTAGGTGCATTATGCACATACACATACGTATATGCATGTGAATATACGTATGTATGTGAACATACATGCATCTATATGAATATGCATGTGTGTACAAGAACATGTATATAGGCATGTACATGAATATATATATGAAAAAGACTCATAGAACATAAATAGAACATAAAGGAGATGAGAAAGCAAAATCAACTGCTCAATTATTGATTTGGGGTCGGATCAGAGGCAAGTATTTTCTTTTATTTAAAAGTGTTCTTTTTTTTGGTACAACAGTTTTAAAGACAAATAATTGTGTGTGTGTGTGTGTGTGTGTGTGTGTGTTTACTGAAGATCCAGGTGAGCTAATAAACTGAGCCATAGAAATTAATGATTCTCACGCTCTAAGTCTAATCAGACATCAGCAATGGGTCTTGAAATAACTTCACCCTCTGCGCCTTTGCTCTTCTCTTTGCAATCTGGAGACCTGGCTCCAGAGCAGGGCGGGGAGGAGGCAGGACTGGGTGTGTTTGCTGGTCCCTGGTGATGGGCACGGGGACACAGAGGAGCAGTGCGGGTGGTGCAAGAGAAACAGGAAGCGAGAGGGACGCAGCCCGCAACGCAGCTCAACTTGAGACATGGGTAATTCTGAAACCGCTCTGGGGCTGCTGCCGGACCAGAGCCAACTGTTTGGTGCAGAAATCCCCCTTCTTCTCAAGCCGCCCCCACGTACGCCTCTCTCTCAGCTCTCTTTCCAGCCTCTGCCCACGTCTCTGCAGGCACGGGATGGAATTCAGAAGTAAAGGAGACAAAGGCTTACCATTTCTGAAGGGAATGAAAATGGCAAGCGGAGATCTAAGCAGCCAGGTCTGCTGTCTCCTTGTGAGTTTCCGTTTAAATGGATTATCACCGGGCTAAGGTGAGGTTCCTGTAGTAAGGTCAAGCTTCATTTTTCTCCCTTCAAAAGGATTTCTGGTTAAATATAACTAACAAACAAGGAAATCACCAAAATGAGGGAAAAAATCCATCAAAGGGATTAAACTAAAATCCCGCCATACACACCACATTGTTTCAGGTTGGAGATAAATAGGTTCAAGACGCAGCATTCGGAAAAAACAAGAGCGAGCCTCCCTGCAGGCGGAAACACTCCAAGCAGGTGAGCCGCCAACTCCCCAGAAACAGGGCGGGGTGGGAAGAACACTCCTCCCCACCAACTAGAGAAAACCCTCACACTGTGGAGCCTAATTCCCATCCTGCTCTGTCCCCATCCTGTGTGAGAGATGCGGGAGTCCTGGGGCAAACGCCTTCCTCTAAAGAGCTCGTCACGGCTGCCATTTCACTTGTTACACAAGCAGAATTCCCAGCACGTGTGCGACACAGGGGAACACGCTGCTCCACACGCGACGTGCCATCACAGGTGCATCCCCCTGAGTTCAGACTGAGGGTCTCTAAGCCCCTGCCCCAAAGGCTGGTTTGCACTTCTCGAGTTCAGGGGAAAAAGAGGTTTCATAAGCCACAACAGCAGCAACACATGGGGATTCAAACTGCTGGGGACAAACGGAAGATGTGACAGGTGGCCTGCGACTTTCCTCCTGGACACTAGAGGGGTACCTGGAAGCCACGGGCAGCCGCACCCTACACCCTGGCCTCCCACACTGTTCTGATGCCCCCGCCACCCCAGAGGTGAGCACACTTTCCTCCCGAGGGCTGTGGCCACTGTCCGCGCTGCTCACGGAGGCTGGCCCTCCTCTCCTTCTGCTCACTGAACTCCCTGGACCCCTGCACTGGGTGGGATCACATGACCAGTTCCACTCAATGAGTCGTGAGCAGAAGAGCTGGGTGCCACTTCCAGGACTGGAGGACTTAGTGGCTGAGGCCAGGTGCTCCAAGCTCCTATGCCTCTGTAGGGCAGCCAGCAACATTCCAGGTGGCAGCTGCCAGACCAGCCTGGGTCCCTGAAGGACCGCAGCGAGCAGAGTCCTGCCAACCCAGGGTGGCCATGCAGCTCGACTAAGAAATGAGCATCCAAGTTTGGGGAATGTTTGTTACTGCAGCATGATCGAAACTTCCCAGACTGATACAGGAATATAATTTCTACTATGCAAATTCCAAGCAACACACATGTGAAATTTCAATTAAGGTAAAGCCAAGTCCTCTATCAATCAAAATACAAGATGTTTCCAGGGTTGCTTTTAACTGTTACAAACAATGCTACATCGTATGTGTTTATGGTTAATAGTTCTTTACCATTCCCCAAATGCCGGCAATAGTCAGGCACTGTTCTAGTCATTGAGGGTCCAGCAACGAACAAAACATACAAAGCTCCTTTCCTCACGGTGGCAAGAAACAGACAGCAAACCGATGTAACAGGCCAGGTAGTGTTAAGCACTATAAAAATCAAGCAGTATAAAGAAGACGGAGAATTAATTAGAAAAAGAGGAGCGACATGGTGGAGCTAGCTCACCCGGGCTGGGCGCCTCTCCCCAGCTCTGTGTTCAGCGAAGTCACTGGTGCCTTAAAAACAACCCCAGTGTAAGTATTTGCACCATGGAAATGGGCAAACTCTACAAACCAGAGGTGGTTTTTTGTTTGTTTGTTTTTTTTGGTAGGGGGGAGGTTCTTCCCCAAGGAGTTGGTTTACCAGAATGTCCCTGGATGTCTGAATGGAGACAGAATGGGAATGAGGGAGGGAGGGAGGGAAATGACCAGGAGGGCGTTTCAGGTAGAAGAAACTGCACTGGAAGGACACTGATGTGGAGACATGCTTGAGCGGCTGGGGGCGGAGTAGGGTGGGTAGGAGGTGGGGTCTAGGAGTAAGGGCTGCAGGTCACACGGGGCCTTGGAGACAATGGGAGAACTTTGAATTTTATCATGAGACCGAGGAGACATCTCTTTGACAGTCCTTTGTCTTTAAATGTACAGTTTAAAGCCACAGGACCAAAGCACAGACAAAAAAAAAAAAGAAAGAAAGAAAAGGAAGGGAGGAAGGGAGGATAGGGGAGGAGGAAACGCAGTTTCCTCCAGAGTCACGGGCGTTTCACCCAGGAAAGAAGCCTCTCACTACTGTGTGTGTGTGAAAGGTGCTCTGGGCCCAGCTCCATGTCCCGTGTCTGAGGTCCCCGCAGCCTGGCCATGACCCTCAGGGCCTTAAGCACCCCGCCCACAGGGACGGCTCAGCGGGCAGCGACCCAGCCCTGGCAGCCCTGCGGAGGCACGTTCTCCAGTGGGAAGCAGATGGGTATACCCAGGGCCAAAGCAAGCTCCCAAAAAAGAGAATCAAACCAAACTGTTCTCGGCTCCCTGGCCAAGAGCTGGAGAAACCTGCCTCTCTCTGGGTCTGGAAACGGGAGGGAGGCGGGGAGGAAAAGGGAGCTGGCAGGGCAGGATGACGGTCGGAGCTCTTTAGCACAAGCTGCTGCAAGCAGCGCGTGGGAGCCCTGCCGCGGAGCCAAGAGGCATATGCACGCTCCACATGCCATCAATTGAGGCCCCGAGTCCTAAGTGAATCACACCGGGAGAGCGATTGCAAAACGGTGTGTTTCCACTGCAATCCGGCAGGTCTGTGCCTGGAAGCAAAGATCTTCATGTCAAAAAAAAAGCCTGAAAGTGTGGCTGGGCGGGTGGTGGGCAGAACGGGAGCTTTTGGAGAGAGATGAGCACACAAAGAAGTGAAGGACAACCCAGACCCTCCTGCACGATCTCAGGAAAAGCTGAAGCAGACGATGTGGGATGCGGCCCCATGTTGGCCTCTGTGTCTATCTGGTCAGGCTGGGCTGGGCTGTACTTTTCTCTCCTGACCTGGGAGAACCACCCATCCTGTCTTCCACTGTCACTGCTGCTTTGAGCCTGGGCCACGGTCTTGGGTTCAAAAAGATGTAGCCACACACGGCCCACAGCACTGCAGGGAAGGCAGGCTGTGGCGGCTGCGTCCCCGATTTGTGCCAGGTCTCTCGCGTCTGGCCTGACTCACTCACTTCACCTGACTTGACTGCCCAGGCTCTAAGTTTGCAACCGGGAGACAATAAAAATTGTCAATAAGAAAAGGCCCAGAAGAGGAGAGGGTAGAGCTCAGTGGGAGAGAGCGTGCTTAGCAAGCACAAAGTCCGGGGTTCAATCCGCAGTACTTCCACTAAGAAAATTTAAAAGAAAGAAAGAAAGAAAAAAATTGAATTAAGAAAAAAAAAAAAAGACCAAGAAAAAAATGGACCAAAGTAGAGCGTGTAAGACAGGCTAAGTGTTTCTCTTTTATTGATTTCCTCAATCTTTCTGAAATGTGTTTTAGCAGCTGAAAAGCGTTTTGAGAGTTGTTATTAAAATGACCACAAGCACTTTCAGTGATGAACCAGGGGATGTGCAACGCTGTCTCTTATGACCCGAAAGGAATTTGTAATAAATTAAGATGGAGACACGTCAGGGGCATGATGTCCTGCACTTTCTGTCTCACACGCAGATGGGTGGCAGCTGCCCACCACTCACTCCTCAGCATTCGGAGGCACGAATAATCTCTCCTCTCCTTCCCTCCCACACACACCTGCTGGTGCCTCCCATCCAGCCGCTTGGCCCTCAGAACATTCCAGCATCCTTCCTATTGGCAACCTGCTGTTCCCTCATCCCCTGTCTGAAGTGTCTCTCGTCCTCTCTACCCTGCCATTCCAACTCCTCTCCGATCTTCACAGCCCTACTCAAGTCCCACCTCCTCTAGGAAGCCTTCCTACCCCTGCTCCAGCCTCTAGCCCCTTCCCGTGCTCTGAGCACCACATCAGTGTTTCCCGCCCTGCAGGCAGGCAACTCCTCCTTCACTCTGCACCAGAGCCGCATACCGACTGTTCCATCCATTTGGAAATATTTTGCATTAAAGTCAATTCAGTTTCTGTTAATGCTTCCTCAAATCAACTCACTTTCCAGGAGACGTGATTTCATGATACTGACATGGAGAAGTACTGTCATTTACTCTAAAATTGTAACCATAAAAATAAACGCAAGCAAAACCAAACATTATTAGGTCTCAGCCAAACCCATCGTCCGCCCGGTTACAGATCACAACTCCTGCCCTTTGCCCGAGAGCTGCAAGAAGACCGGCTCTTCTCTTGGAGAGGTGGTAAAGATGCCTTACGCCAACCTGGGATGTTCCCCTTTAGAAGACTGGAAGAGAAACATTCAAATGCATGTAACCCAACAGTACCCCAAAAACCTGGGGACCCATCATTCCATGGCGTGTACATTCTGTCACCTGATACGCAGCACACTGTCCTGTCCCCCGTTTAATGTGTGAGTTTCTTGTTTTATTCCCAAATGGAACAGGAAGCTCTGTGCAGAACAGTTTCTCCAGACTCACAGACACAGAAGACAAACTTATGGTTACCAAAGGGGAGAGGTAGGGATGAATTAGTTTGGGTTAGCAAATACACATTACTATACTGCTATGCATAAACATATAAAATACAGATTTATAAAATATAAAACTATACTATTACAGACAAACAAGGTCCTAAAGAATAGCATATTCAACAATTTGTGCTAACCTGTAATGGAAAAGAATAGGAAAAGGAATGTATGTACAACCGAATCACCATGCTGTATATCAGAAACTAACACAACCCTGTAAGTCCACCACACTTCAATTAAAAAGGGAAAAAAAGAACAGCTTCTCCCAGGCATCTACCAAGACGACTACACAGTTGAGCTCACAGAATATATCTGATGTATGCTTTGATTAAACTGGCGTCCCAAACACGATTACATCTCTTCTTTGGTATCTGCAAGTCCCAGGGGTGGGGGAGAGCGAGGGACTCTGCAATGACAGCATCAGGGATTCCTTCTGAAGTTAACCTCCTCCAAACTTCCGTGCAGAGCATCCTGGGCTAAATGGTCGGGAGCTTGGGCTTGTATCCTAAGCCCTCTCTGAGGAAGCTGGTGACTGGATGCAGAGCAGACTTGCTAACCAGTAACTGAAGAACCAACATTCTCTCTCATCTCTAGGACTGCATGAACAAACCTCATCAAGCCCCCAGGCATCCTTAAAACCTCAGCGCACGAGCTCCTCTCCCGCTGAACTCCTCCACCCTCGGTGGGCACGCCAGACACCGCCTTGGGCTGCAGCCTGCTCATTCATGACCCTGCAGTTCATCTCTCTGGGAGCTTCTGCAAGGCAGGTCCTGCGGCCTCCCCAGCTTTCCCTGCAGGTGGCAGGGGGTCAGTGGCACGGAGCCCACCCGACTCTTCCCTTCTGTTATAAAACACTCCAGGACTCACTGTCCTGGCTGGGGGAAAATAAAAGTCCCTATCAGTTCTGTCAGCATTTTTATAGGTTTAGGGTTTTATTTCATGCCATCCATCAGATCCTCAGTCCATCTGGAACTGATTTTGGTGTGAGGTCTGGAGAAGGAATCTAACGGCATATGCTATTCAGTTCAGTTAGACAGGTTCTGAAGCCCAAGTCCATTTACGGAATGGTCTTCTCACTGCTGATGTGAAATGAAAACAATTTCCAATATCAAATTCTTTGGGTTTTTTGTTTTTTTACCATTTTTTATTGAGGTATAGTTGATTTACGATGTTTATTAGCTTCCAGTGTAAGGTGATTCAATTATACACATACATACACACTCTTTTCCAGATTCCTTTCCATTATAAGTTATTACTAAATACTGAATATAGTTCCCTGGGCTACATATATATAGTAAGTCCCTGTGGTTAATTTTATATATAGGAGTGTGCATATGCTAATCGCAAACTCCCAATTTATCCCTCCCCCCTCTTCCCTTTGGTAACCATGTTTGTTTTCTATGTCTATGAGTCTGTTTCTGTTTTGTAAATATGTTCATTTGTGTCATTTTTTTTAGATTCCACATACAAGTGATATCATGAGATTTCTTTCTCTGACTCACTTCACTTAGTATGAGCATCTCTAGGAGCTGCAAATGGCATTATTCCATTCTTTTTATGGCTGAGTAGTATTCCATTCCATATTTATCCAGTCATCTGTTCATGGCATCAAATACCAAATTCTTACTGCAATCATAATGAACAACATTTCCTAAACACGCACAATATGCCAGGCACAGTGGGAAGCACTTAGCACAAGGTCGATACCACTGTTGTTAACCGCACTTTACGGACAGGGATGCTAAAGTGTATGTCGACAGGTTAAAGCAGCAGTTTTCAAAGTGGGGTTCCCCAGTCACCACAGCAGGAGCAACACCTGGAACTTGTTCAAAACGCAGCTTCAGTGCCTCCCAGACCAGCGCAGTCAGAGCCTGAGGGTGGGGCCGGCCCCCCGTGGTTTAACCAGCCCCCAAGTCACTCTGTGCACCCTCTATTTTGAAAACCACTGGTTGAAGGAAGCTGCCAGGTGCCACAGAGCAGGTAGGCTAAAAGCAGAACGGGACCCAAGCAGCTGTACTCCAGAACCCCTGGGTACCACCTCTCAGAAAGGCATGACGGTTCCAGGTCTTCTGAGCGGGATGAACGAGTGCCATGATTTCCCGGACAAGACTGCCTCCCCTCTGTTGGATGCTAAAATCTCTAAAAACCAGTAGCGCAACCCTCCTTCCCACGACAGACATTTCTGAATGTCATCACCCCTCTACCTAGCTCTAAACAGCGCTGAGGAGCTAATCACAGCAGCAGTAGTAACAATAATACGAAATAACAATGATACAGGAATGGCAGTAACAATAGCTAGCTCCAGCTGACGGCGGACCACGTGCGCAGGGAGCCTCCACGCATTACCGCGCTCACCACTCCTAACAGCTCTACCAGGTAAGTCCAATTCCTGTTCCTTTTTCAGACGAGAAAAGGGTTCAGACAACCAGCCCAGATCGCACAGCTAGCAAGGGACAGAGCCAGGACAGCAATCCAGCTGGCCAGCACACTCCTGTCACCGGGGCTCCAGGGGCCTCAGGAATACACAAATAGTCCTGCTCCCTGACCCCACGGGGAGCTCTGGGCGAGAGCAGTCTGCAGGGCGAGGCTGGTCTGAGCGACCCAGGTCCCTCCATTCAACCCCAGGGAGAAATTTACTCCCTGAAACAATTCCAGGCTGCCCTCAAGCCACAGTTCCCAGACTCATCAACACACTGGCATCACCGGAGGATGTTTTAAAACATCCAGAGCCAACGCCACACCCCGATCAAGTAAATCACCATCTCCCTCCGGTGCCCACCGGGTGTGGTCACGTCAGGGATAGTTGTTCTCAAGCCAGTTTCTGGGAAGGCTCAGAGTTCTGACACAGCACTACCGGCAACTAAGCATACAAGGATTTAAATCCTCACAGGAAATGCATGAGAAGCAGCTTCTACAGCAGGAAGGAAAGCCCCACACCAAGGACAAAGGGAAACCCGCGCTGCGTAACCCAGTGAAAACTGTCTCTGCAATCAGAGTTCTCAGCACACCACCGAACACCCAGGAGACAGAAACCCACCTTGAAGAACAGGACCCCTACCACTGGGGCTGAAGCTCAAGTTCACCCACAGCTGACAACATGCTTAATTGCTCCTAATCAGCCACTGTCTTCCCGGGAGACCAGAGGGCAGACTCCCCGAGGAGAAAGCAGGGAGGCCCCATGGCCCCAGGCAGCAAGCAGCCTTGGGTCCTCACTCTCTCTGCATAACCACCAGGCCCCCGTAGGAAAAATAATTCTAGCAAAGCGCCACTAAGGCTTCCAGTCTTCTCCAGAACCTTCCACCGCCTCGCTCATCAGGAGAAAGCACGCCTCTCTTGGCCAGACACAAAGTTGAACACCTTACAGCTAAAGAAGGACTGCAGGTGAAGTGAGAACAATAAAACGTTCCCATTTGCGCCTTGCCATTTGTCCTGAACACAAAGCTGGCCTGTGTCCATGTGGAGACCGCTCTCCAGGAACAGCCGGAGGAGTTCACCTTCTGGTTTGTCTCTGATACTTTTTAAGCAATGCAATTGTTTAAAAAACATCCAGAAAAGGCTAGAATTGCAAAGACTCCACCTTCTGTCTTACAAGCAAAACAATCGTCCCATCTCAAGTAAGCGGAGGGTTCTTGTCCCTCAGGGGACATATGCCTTCAGGTTCTTCATTGGGTCAGCTTGCTCCCGCTCCCAAAGTAACCGATTAAGCCTAATTTTCCTGGGCCCTGAGTACAGAACCAGAAACTCACTTTAAAAATCAGGAGGCGACTAGAAACACCACAGCCATGCATAGACCAACTCCCACAAGGCTCTCTCTTGGGCAGAGCACGTGTGAGCTGGAGTCAGAGAAAGACCTCTCGGCAAACAGAGCAACGTCAGCACATGTTTCCTGTAAAAGGCCAGATAATGCATACAACTGTTGCAAGAACTCAGCACCGCCCCCCATGGGAGAGCAACCGCAGCTCTAGGTGACAGCAGTGAGTGGGCGTGGCTGCACTGCAGTAAACCTTCATTTACAAGAACAGGTGGCAGGCTGGATTGGGTGCGCTGTCTGCCAACTCTTCCGGTGTGTTGAAAAGGGGAGGAGAGATCACCAGAGGTCCCACAACCAAAGTATGTGCATGTGCACGTGTGTCTGTGTTAAAATCAACCACACAATCTTAGGTTGAAACTTCAGATCTACCCTCCCAAGGCGGTTAGAGAGGGCTCGCTTCTCTTACTAGCGCTCGGGGGGGTGGGGGGGGGACCTGTCCTCATTCATCTAGCACCTCCCCATTTACACAACAGCGCCGCACCCACGGCTCTGCCACCACTAAGTGGGGACATGCAAATAAGACGGGGAGGTGGGGGGGGCACAGCCCTCCAAGGAATGACACAGCAATTAGCACCAAGATGGCAGAAGACCCAGTGGACCTTGAGGCCCAAGACGGCGGAGGATTTGACCCCCAGGAGGCCCCGAGCTTCATTATACGCTCACTGTAACGTATCAGCATGGGAGATGGCTCTCTCACAGGCGCCATGACAGTTCCAAGGCAGACCAGAAAATGTCAAAAAGTGGGCGGTGGCCCAGTTCCTGGGAACCCCAGCCTGTGCCCCAAAGTGGTTGGAATAACCCTCCCACTTGTTAGCACATGAAGCTACCACGCCCATAAGAACTAGCAACCCTGCCTCGCTGCCTCTCTTGCTCCCTCACCTTTTGAGACAGTCCACGCTGTCTGCAGAGTGAGTATCTGCTTTTATTTTAAACTGAGCACCCAATCCCGTGCCTCATGGCCTCTCTGGCCTTTTGTCTCTGACTAAATCTACCTTCACTCAGCGGTGGCTCGCTGCTGAATTCCTTCCTGCGTGAAGCCAAGGACCCTCACTTGGTGGGGCATGTCCCAGGGACTCAACCGAGACTTGGGACGCAGACATCCTCTCGCACCCCCTTTTCCGCTGTATCACAAGGGGGCAATGGTTGTGTTTGCTCCATCCCCCACAATACACCAGGTGGCAGGCAGAGTGCCAAGCACACTTCAGATGCTTAATGAACACATTTGAATCTCTGGATTACAAAGGCAGGCTTATTACCCTCAGGACCGCTCAGAACATGGAACATGCAATGGTCTGCTTCTGCAACTGCACTGGGGAAAATTACAACTCTTCTCAGCAGGAAGTGAAGCTTGGCCCTGAAGAGGCCAGAAAGCACGCCCTTGGTGACCATAAGGAGAGAAGAGTGTGGATGCACTGGAGGCTAGAAGGCTGTGTGAGACGGTTGGCCACATGCTCCCAGGAACGGCCCAGTCTTGCACGGCCTGCTCTCTGATTTTTCAAGAACAGTTGGAAATCATTTTATGTGAGTTCTCTCAATTTTTAAATGTTGGCAATTATCTTTATTTTACAACCTTATGCATATTACGTGTGCCACCGCTGTCTGAGGGCAAGAGTCCACCAGTTCAGGATCCCTGGTGTGTACTGCGGGCAATGGAAAAATAATTACAAACTTGTCAGGAACTGCTCCGCCCAGCACCTCCAGGACTCGGCCTAGCTTCCCGCCCCAGTCTCTGCACTGCGGATTTTCATCCAACCACTTTCCACATTATGACGGCTCTCCTACCCTGCTTTGCCCTAGAACGCCCCCGGCCCCGCACCGTGTCTCCGCGAGGCTGTTGCTGTGGTGCTCTGTCCTGCCCGAGGCTGTGTCTTTACCCACAACGCCTTTGACACCAACACTTTTCCTGTACTCCCGTAACAGTCCAGTGCGCCAGCGAGAAAAGCGTATGTTATCTGCTGTGGACACTCAAGGGTGACTTGGTCTGATCGCTTTTTCCCCGGTTTTCCAAGGCAGAGTGAGGCTCAGCTTAGGGAAGGGCTTTGCCTAACGTCGCAGGTTAGCCGCTGGCCAGGCTGTGTGAGGGCGCCTGACCCCCAATCCTAATTTACCACCATTCCACAGGCATCTCTGGCAAGCCTCTTTCTAGAAAGGTTTCCTATAAAATGTGGATCATATCTCATCAGGCTGTTACATCAGTTTAGTGGGTCATGACCTATATTTTATAAACAAAACAGGAGAGAAAATAAAAATAAAAGAGGATGGGATGGAATAGAAGAACCCAGATTAGACGGCATTAGAAAGGCAGATACGCTTTTCTGAAATCTGTCTTTCAAGGGGTGTGTGTATATGTGTACACGTGTGAAAACTGCATCTCCTTGTATGTTTCTTCCATGGTTTATGGTCCCCAAAAGTCTGAAACCCACTGTTCTAAAGTACCAGGCTCCCAGAGACGCTTCGGTTTTAATTTTAACTGGAAACCATCCTCCATCTCAGCTGGGGATGGGAAGACAGCACCCCGAGAAGCACCCAGCAGCAACACGACAAGACACAGCAACAGCTACCACAGTCACGATGCAGCTCGTGGCTACTCAACGTCCATGCAGCGCCAGGCGCGGGGCCCAGGCCTCACCTGCGTGATTAATGCCGTTACGCCCGTAGCTCCCCTGGAGGACAGGCGCTAGCTGGTATCACCCGTGACCAACTGAGGGCACAGCCAAGTTAAACAGTGCAACCGAGGACCCCACAGCCAGCCGGGGTCAAAGCCTGGACCTGACCCCGGGAAGCCCAGCTCCAGAGCCATACGCACAACCATCACACCCTCAGCCTCTCCGAGCAAACCCACCCAGAGCTGCGTCCTTACCCTTCAGCTAAACTCAGTCAATGAAAATTACACCTTTTGGCAAACAATTCCAATTGCCTTGAATAATTAACAGCAGCAGTTGCTCTGGAAATGGCACGAGCCTCGTGTTAGAGGCAGGTGTACGGGTTCGCACACCCAAGGGGAGGAAGGGAAAATACCACGTCAAGATCTCGGCTGCAAGATGCAGTCCCAGATGCCAAAGAAGAAAAACACCTTGTGGCCAGAGAGCAGAGGAGACGCCTTCAGGAGTGGTGTGGCGAAGGCCTCCGTTCTAGAAACAAAGTGCACGAGGGGCTTCAGAACAGGAGGACTCAAGGTGCACAGCATGGGAACGGAGGGCGTTTACCAGCACAACAGACGTCTGATGTTTATACTCTGCACCTCCTCCCTCTAAAAACCTGCGACCTGGCCTATCTGAACATATCGTGCTGGCCAAGACGTCGGCCCGAAAGACCCGAGTCACCATAGCTGACAAAGTCGTGCCCCTGACTTCGTGCACTTTGCTCTCCAGAAGCCCAGGCAGACCCTCACGCAGCACCTACTCACTCTTAGTTTGCATACAGTGCTAACCAGTCGACTGGTTTCCTATTTAAACCCGCAGCCACGTGGAAGCAGGCAGGCAGGAGGACAGCAGTGCACAGGTCTACGCACAGCTGCACACCTCACATTACTGAGCACCCGCTGTGTGCAGGGCATCAAACCAACGGCATGGCCTGCGTTTCCTCATGTAATACTCACACGACCCAGCAGGGGCACGACCAGCCCCCACTTCACAGACGGGGAACCGGCGCAGAGAGCCTCGCCCAGGGACACCGCCCGTAAGCGGCAAGGCTGGCTTTGAGCCCAGACGGCGAGGCCCGGAAGCACAGGGGCACAGCCACTGTTCCGCAGCACCCTCGCACTGTGGGAACTCCGTGAGGAGGGAGCCCTCGGGGACGCCAGGCGCAGAAGCCTACAACCACCTGCTTTTCTGTCTTGTCTGCTGCTCTAGACCCAGTGGTCGGAGTGGGACCTGAGACACAGGTAAGCGCTCAGTACACGTTTGTTAACAGAAACACGGGCGCACATGCTAGGAGCCCTGACGCCCCCACTGATACTCGTGCCATCAGGAAAGGAATGTCACCATCATGCCACTGGCTCTCTTCAATCTGATTTTTCACAGATGTTCAAACTATACAACTGAACTAAATATTTCAATACAAAATAGACTAAATGGATAAATGCCTTGAAAGACTCAAAGAGCAAAGTTCACTCAAGAAGAAATACGTAACTTGAATGGCTCTCTATTTATTAAAGAAATATCATTTATAGTAAAGGGCTTCCGACAAAGAAAACTCCAGTCAAAGACAGCTTCCCTGGGGAATTCCAACAAATATTTAAGGGCAAAATAATCCAAATTCTGCATGAAGTCTTCACAAAAAATCTGAAGAGGAGGAAACACTACCCAACTCATTCTTTGAGGCCAGCATTGCCCTAACAGCAAAGACATTGCAAGAAAACTACAGGACACTTGGTCACATAAACACAAAAGTTATAAACAAAATGTCAGCAAATTGAATCCAACAATACACACACAAAGGGTAACACCTCCTACCCAGACAGAGTCTGTCTCAGGAATGCAAAGTTAATTTCACATTTGTAAAAGCAGTCGAGTCATAAAATGTAAAAAGAAAAATCACCTCGCCTACACAGACTCCTGAGAAACCACCACGCCAACCTCCAACGACAGCGCCTGGCCAAGCGGCGGCAGGAGGAGGCGTCCTCCACTCTCCTGACTGCGGGGACGGCCCTGGGGCGCACCGGTTACCTGGAAAAGCAGAAGCAGTGGAATCATACCCAGCTTGGAGACAAGGCTTTCCCGGTGTTTTGTGAGATAAAGAATTGCGGAGGGTTAACGTTCAAACAGCCGACACGTGTACACAGGCAGCTCTTCTGCCCGGTCGTTTATCTGAACACTCGCTGAACTGAAGGGCAAGTAAACACTTCTCTAAAATCCCTGGAAGCAGAAAAGGAGCTCATTTGCTGTTTTTTAACTGCGGCTCCTTAGTGATACATGCTGTAATAACACTGTTAGCATGTTCTGCTTTTAGATACACATATTAAATAGGAACTATATGTTTCCATAAAAATGTGGTTTTGCTCACGCCTTATGCACAAAACCGTCAGACTGCCGGGCACAGGACAAGATGCTGAAGTAATGTTTCCTCACGTGTGGGCGCCACACCTGCCCCCCGGACTCTCTACGAGCAGTTCCTATTATCTGCTGCTGTGTTCCGGGGAACTCCAAAACCGACTGGCTTACAACAGTTTCTTTTGCACAGGGTCATCTGGTTTGGGAGTTCAGGAAGAGCTCAGAGGGCGGTTCATCTCTGTTCCATGTGGTGTCAGGTAAGCAGCCACTTCAGTCCCGGCCCGGTGCCTTGGTGGGCCTTGGTCTGTCTGTCTGTCTGTCTGTCTCCCCCTCTTTTCCGCTTGGCTGGCACCTCTCCCAGGATGGTGCCCTCAGGTGAGTCATGTGTCTTACTTCCAGGAAACTGGAAATACTTCCAGGAAATGGAAGCTAGTGGGCCAGCCAGACACTACAGCCCACATCAGCACCACGTCTCCGTTCTGTCAGAGCAGCCACAGGACCCACCGAGGTTCCGGGGCTGGAGAAGTGGACCCCAGCTCTGGGTGATGAGGGAGGGGCCACCCTGCAGAAGAGCAGGAAGGATGGGAGAGACTTTCACGGCCATCTTTGGAAACTACAATCTGCTCCAAGGAGAGTCCCAGTTTTGCTCCTGTATGTAAGCACATTGCTCATCTGCCCCCAGGTCCATCCCCCACCCTGCCCTGTGCCCTGGGTGGGGCAGTGGGCTGACTTTGCTGGGCTGCCGTCCTTACCCTTCCTTGTCCACCCAAAGGGATTCAGAGCAACAGGAGACGATCAGTGGGTGGGCAGAGAGAAGGGTCAGAGTCCTTACTTCTCCACACCCCATCCTGGGGATGGCGCCCCAACTCTGTGGCCACCACCTCTGTCGGTCCCCCACCCCATCCTCAGCTCCAGGAGTCAACCAAGCTATCACACCATCTTCTCCAAATTTACGCGTGATTACCAGCCTCCCACTGTCACCAGACCCCACCTCCTCCTGGTTCTCCTAACCATGCCCACACACCTGTAAACAGTCCTTCAGAGTCTCTCCAAAATCCCAGTCGTGGGGAGGGTACAGCTCAGGGGCAGAGTGCGTGCTTAGCACACACGAGGTCCTGGGTTCAATCCCCAGTTCCTCGATTAAAAATAAATATACCTAATTACCTACCCCCGTCAAAAAAAAAAACCAAAATCTCAGCTGAGCGGCCCCTCCATCTCCTGCAGACCCTGACCCAGACACTTTCCACAGTGCCGGGCTCCGCCCGGGGGGACACTCACACCCTCTGCTGAATGGTGAGCCTGCTGGGGAATTAGGCTTGAGTAACCCTTTTACTGTCAAGGCTAACTCGCTACGTGATTTAACTAACGAGAAGAACCACTAGCAATCATAAAGATCACCAGCTAAACAGAGTTAGTCCAGGTCACCAGAATTCTTGAACTTGAGTGGGACTGGACAAACCCTACCAGCTACCTGGAGCCACCCACACTGGGGTGGGGTGGGCGCGGGGTGGGCACACTGGTGGCAAATATGATTATCTCTTTTATTTCTCGTTGGATTGGCAGCCGCTGGGCTGTGGCACATCCATCATGCTGAAAAAGTGTGCTATGTCTGTGGATTAAAAATTAATTTACTGTCCAGCCTGGCTTCCAGCTTGATGCCTTAATTGAGTTTTGTTATGACAGTGGTGCTGAGCTCCAAGGCATCATTCAGCCTGGGCTGGAGGGCTCAGGATTCGGGGAGAGGTTTATGAGCTCAGTAATACAATTATCCTCCCGCACGCACAGAATGGTCATCTCCAAAGTCGCTCACAATTCATCCTGGGTTCTTTATGCACATGGAACTAGGCACAGAGTTATTGATCTGCTTCCTCAAAGACACATTCAACAGTCTCGAGTCTCTAAGGGAAAGAAAGGAGAACTCGATCCTCGTGCTGAGAAAGCCCCTCTTTGGAGAAGCACGTTGATTAACTGGGTTAAACACTTAACTGAGGGGCTACTGTACGCTCAGTGCGCAACTGAGTGTCACATAATCCCCCCAGAAGCACAGTGATGCTTTCAGCCAAGTGCAACTCAACGGCATGGGTAAAAGGGCAGCTCTCTGGCCGAGAGGCCTCCTGAGATTCCTCTCTTTATTTAAAGGGCATGTATGCAGTGCTGGCTTCGCAAGAGCAGCATCGCAAGTATTAACCCTCACAGCCATCAGGGCATCCCTAAGACTTGTCTCATGTGGTTCCCATTTTGCACGTGAGGAACCAGAGGCCTCTCGTCCGCCTCTCTCCACAGCCCCAACAACCTTCGTCATGTCAGCCCCAATGTTCCCGAGGAACATGCCACCTCGTGAGCTGGGTTGGCCATACCCCAGACGCACCCCATGGAGCCATGACAGTGCCCTTTGATGCCCTCCTTCCTTCTGGAGGCGTGTCCTTGCATGTCCAAGGGCTGGTCTGGACGGTGCACACTTGCCGGGAGACGAGGTCACCCTGGTGGCTGTACAGGTGGCTTGTGCCTCATTAGGGGCCCCGGGGTGGGACAACCCCTTCTCAGGCACTGGCAGGGCTGCCACTGACTTCTTTCCCTTTCCTTATTTGGCGGCAAACATATACTGTGTGACCACTGCCTTGAGTGTGCGTAATTGACAGCCACTCGAGAAATGAACAAAGAGAAGTCGACACACAGGAGAGAAGGGTTAGTGAAGCGACAGCTACGCCGCATCAGATTACAACAAATGATGTCGAGAACTTGTGTCCACTTTTAATAGGGCTTGGCACTCCTTCAGCACAAATGCAGAAGTGTTATTTCAGCAGCTCAAAAAATGGGAATTATTGCAATTATGTATTTCTCAGTCTGTGAGCATTTGAGAGTTTACCCTCCACAGGGACTGTCAAGAGGAATTCACCTCCTAAAAAGGGGAAGGACCACTTCTTACTTACACCAGTGAGGTTTTCCACTGTGGCAGGATTCAGTAAAAAGGTACAATTTCCAACAATCTTCTCATTTAAAAACAAAAATTGACAGCATGATTCACATTCAGAATATATCAAGTAATCTCACATATCAAAAAGGAAACAAGGGAACAAAAGTTAAATTCAAATGACTAAATGAGATGAAAATATGTTCAGCCTCACCAGCACCCAAGGGCATGCAAAGTTCCCATGAGACGGGCAAAAATGTACAAATCTGCCTGTCGAGTACTGAAAAGGCGGGAAAGCAGGTTCACTCACACGGTGCTTGCAGGAGCGTGAGATGGTCCGCCAGGTAGAGGGCAAGTGGGAGAACCCGCTGAACCCAACGCGTGCGCGTCCTCCGAGCCCAGTCATTTCGCCTGGACTCACTCGCGTGTACAGTGCTGAGTCTGCACACACTGCATCCCAAACATTAACCCTGCAGCCGTGAAAGCACTGCACCCAACACAGAAAAAGGGAAAACCCAACAGGAAGACGAGTAAGGAAAACTCATCAACCCAAATACGCCTCCAAGACGCGAGGCAGCGCGAGGACAGCAGTGAGGAATCACATGCCCAGTGCAATACGCTTGTGAAAAAACCTACATTAAAGAACAGCACTCCAGTGTAAACAGAGGCACTGTTTACAACAGCCAAGACAGGGAAACAGCCTAAATGTCCGTCGAGAGATGACTGGATAAAGAAGCTGTAGTATGTCTGTATGTGTGTGTGTGTGTGTGTATGTGTGTACACACACATACACACACACACAATGGAATACTACTCAGCCATAAAAAGATGAAACAATACCATCTGCAGCAACATGGACGGACCTAGAAATTGTCATACTAAGTGAAGTAAGCCAGACAGAGACAAATACCACATGGTATCACTTATAAGTGGACTCTAAGAAAAAAAAAAAGACAGAAATGAACTTGTTTACAAAACAGAAACAGAATCACAGACATAGAAAACAAACTGACGGTTACCAGTGGGGAAAGGGGGTGGGGAGGGATAAAACAGGAGTGAGATTTGCAGATACTAACTAGTATATATAAAACAGGCAAACAGCAAGTTTCTTCTGTACAGCACAGGGAAATATATTCAGTATCTTGTAGTAACCTACAATTGAAAACATATACGTGAATGTGTATGTATGACCGAAACACTATGCTGTACACCAGAAATTGATACAACATTATAAACTGACTATACCTCACTTACAAAAAGACATCTATTTTCTGAGGAGACAGACAGACGGTTACAGATATCTAGGTACACAGATACACGTACCTACGTATGTAAAACTTGGAAGGATACACAATATTGTAGTAACATAATGGACGCTTCTGGGGCTTGGGGCAGGTAATGGAGGAGACGCTATAAATCAAAGAGGAATTTAGCTTTATTCATAATTTTTAAAGGGCAATATGTACCATTGATCTGGTCTCTTCAATAAATCGACGACATGGAGGAAAGGATGTTTTCAACTTAAAAAGAGACTAAAAAGACGTGACAGCCAATGTACTACATCAAGCTTGACTGGATCTTGGTTTAATTCTTTTTTAAAGGATAAAAGCTATCCGAGGAACAGCTAAGAATTTTTGCATGTGGGCTGGACATTAGATAATATCGAGGAATGACTGAATTTGGGGGTATGATAATGATATTGTGGTTATGCAGGAAGTGACCTTATTTTAAGATGATGCATAATGAAGTCACGAGGTGGCACAATGTCTGTATCTTTGACATAGTTCATCAAAAATAGACTGTAGATCGATAGATAAATAGACAGACAACCGAATATGACCAGTTTTTTAAAAGGCTGGGTCTACGTGGTGTGTCTGTGAGGGTTCACTGTACTATGCTTTCAATTTCTCCGTATGGCTGAAATTTTTCACAAGAAGAAGTTTTGAAAAGGCAAGAGCAATGCGTAACTTTTTGAAAGTATGAACGATGAAAATCACTGGAAGCAGACACCGGCCCTGTGAGTCCCCGGGACGGAAATCACACCTGTGTTATTGTCTCCTCTGCACTTTTCTTTTAAAAAAGGAAACTCCCAAATTAACCAAAAAGTGACACAGACAACACCAAAGTCCTGGGAATGCCGCCGTCTCAGGATTCCCCACCGCTAGCGGCCCAGAACAGGTCGCAGGAAGGAAGCGCTGAGTCTCCGAAACGGCCTAAGACGTCGGGTGGGAAGGAGCCCACTCACCTCCTCCGCGTCCCGACCCCACCCAGGGCAGCGGAGCTGAGGGCCGCGAGGGCGTCAGGCCGGGAGGGATTCTGCAGAGGGTCTCTTCGTCGCAAGACTGTTCATGGCTTTCATACAAACCGTACCTGAGAGTGTGAATTGTGAAATGCACATTTTTCAGGGCAAACTGTAGACTACGAACTTTAGATATTCTAGAACCTTCTTCTCAGTCTCAAATTACAATCTGTAATTTCTGTCCTAGTGCAGAATGATGGCTTTGCTTTAGCGAAGTCAAAAAAATAAAGCAAAATGTTAAGGCTACAGAAAACAGTCCCACGAACCATGACAGAGGACTCCAACGCCTTCATATGAAGTGGATCGTCCCGACTCAGCAGCCTACCGCTGAGAGGAGGCCCCTTGTCCAAGCTGAACTCCTCCAGGTCGACGCGGTCTACATCCCACAGCCAGCACGGGCAACGCGCCCGCTGGAGCCGGAGCCCCTGGGAAGCTCTCCCGGAAGGTCTGACACGGCCCCCTCCAGAGAGGACAGCTCTCTGGGGACGGCACGTGCTCGGGTCGCACCAGAACGCCTGACAGGGCTGCACCTGACAGGCGGCGCTCGGCGTCCGGTGGATGTCCCCAGAGGGCCACACACGGCCCCGGCGAACGGCCACCTCCCGGGTGTCTGCAGATTCCTTCCACAGGGTCTCTGAATGCTTCCATAGCAGGGCCACGTTTCCACGCACTCGACGTGAACACTGCTCATGCACGGCGCTTCGATCACCCCTGCGAGCTCCTCCGAGAGAGGGATGAAAACGCCAGCTCCTACGTCATCCTCAGAGGCCACTGTTTTCTCCACGCTCAGCCCGAGGGTGAGTCGGGCACCAACGACCCCCGGCAGGAACCGCTCGCCGGTCAGATGGCACGGAGCGGTCATGCAGCAGAGCCGCCGAGAACCGGCTCCCTCTTCTCTCATCTCTGACCAAACAGAAGCATGTTGTCCCAGCCACCGAACTTCTGCGCTGGGTGCCAGCAACAGAAACGACGTGGCCAACTCAGCCGACAAGAGTCCAGGGGAGGGAGTGGGAGCACACAGGAGGTAAATAATGGCTGGAAGACAGGCTACCGGGATGCACTGCACAGCACGGGCAACACAGCCAGCATTTTGTAGTAACTGTAAATGGAGTGTAACCTTTAAAAACTGTATTAAAAAGGGACTTCCAGTCAAGACGGCGGAGAGGGAGGACCACGAGCTCACCTCTCCTCACGACTACAACGAAACCACAACTGAACGCTAAACCACCACCGAAGAAAAGACTGGAGCCTAGCAAAAAAGATCTTCTGCAACTGGAAACAAAGAGGGAACCACGGCAGGACGGTAGGAGGGGCGTGCTCACAATACAGCTGGGCCCCACCCCCCGGGGGTGGGTGACCCACCAGCTGAAGGTCAGCTGAATCACAGAGGCCCTCCCACAGGAGAGAGAGCTCTAAGCCCCACGTCAGGCTCCCCAGATCGGGGTCCCGCCACTGGGAGAAGGAGACCCCAGAACATCTGGTTTTGAAGGCCAGAGGGACTTGGCTCCAGGTGCCCCACGAGACTGAGGGAAACGGAGACTCCATTTGCTTGAGAAGTGTACACAGAAATTCACGTGTGCCAGGTCCAAGGGAAGTGGCAGTGATTTCATAGGAACCTGGGCCAGATCTGCCTGCTGGATTTGGAGGGTCTCCTGCAGACGTCGGGGACGGCTGTGGCTCATTCAGGGGACATAAAAGCTGGTGGCGAACGTTCCAGGAGTGTTCATCTGCATGAGCTTTCCTGGAGGCTGACATCTTGATTGGATCATCAGCCCCAAGACCCAGCCCCACCCCCACCCAACACCTGTAGGGAAGCCTCAGGCCAGACAACGTACAGGGTGGGAACACAGCCCCACCCATCAGCAGACTTCCTGAGCCACAGAGGCCTCTAGACACAGCCCACCCACCTGAGCTCCAGGACCAAGCTCCACCCAGCAGTGGGCAGGCACCAGCTCCTCCTGCCAGGAACCCTCTAGTCCAGCCTCATCCACTGGGGGCAGATACTAGAAATAAGAAAACAACAATCCCAAAGCCTGTGGAAGGGATCCACAAACACAGACCAGACTCTACACTGGGACTGGCTGGACCCTGGCCCTTGGGTGACAAGAGAGGAGTGTACTGCTGGGACGCATAGGACGTCTCCCACAGAGGGCCACCTCTCCAAGGTCAAGAAATGTAACTAACCTACCAAAAAATACAACTAGATAGACAATATGAGGCGGCAGAGGAGTATCTCCCAGGCCAAGGCACAAGATACAATCCCAGAAGAAGAAACAAGTGATGAGGAGATAAGCAATCTATCTGAGAAAGAGTTTAAGGTAATGATGGCCAAGATGCTCAGAGAACTCAAGAGGAGTACAGATGCACAGAGCAAAGGTTTTGGCAGAGCTGGAAAACATAAAGAATACCCAGACAGCGCTGAAGAATAAAATCACTGAAATTAACACCACACTAAGGAACCAAGAATAGACTCAACGAGGCAGAAGGACGGATCAGCGAGCCAGAAGACAGATCAGTGGAAATCACTACTGCAGAACAAAAAAAAGAAAACGGAATGAAAAGAAAGGAAGATAGCTTAAGAGCACTCTGGGACAACATGAAGTGCACTAATATTCACATTACAGGGGTCCCAGAAAGAGACGAGAGAGAGAAAGGACCCGAGGAAATTTTTGGAGAGATAATCACTGGAAACTTCCACAACTTGGGAAAGGAAACAGTCACCCAAGTCCAGGAGTGCAAAGAGTTCCACACAGGATCAGCCCAGAGAGGGACACACCGAGGCACACAGTCATCAAATAGACAACAATTAAGGATAACGAGAAAATATTAAAATTAGCAAGAGAAAAGCAACGAACAACATACAAGGGAACTCCCATAAGGGTTATCAGCTGATTTTTCAGCAGAAACTCTACAGGCCAGAAGGGAGTGGCATGATATATTTAAAGTAATGAAAGGGAAAAAACTTACAACCAAGAACACTCTACCCAGCAAGGCTCTCGTTCAGACTTGGAGAAATCAAAAGCTTCACAGATAAACAAAACCTAAAAGATTTCAGCACCAAAACAGCTTTATAACAAATGTTAAAGGACCTTCTCTAGTCATCAAACCATAAGAAAGGAGAACAAAAAGAAAAAAGAGAGAGAGAGACCTACAAAAGATTGCTTTGGCTGTTCGGGGTCTTTTGTGGTTCCTTATGAACTTTGGAATTGTTTGTTCTAGTTCTGTGAGGAATGTTCTGGTATTTTGACGGGGGTTGCATTGGACCTGTGGATTGCTTTGGGTAGTGTGGCCATTTTGATAGTGTTGATTCTTCTAATCCAAGAGCGCAATAAATCTTTCCATTTCTTTGTGTCATTTTGGTAACCTCCTTGGTTAAGTTTGTTTCTAGGTATTTTGTTGTTTTTGATGTAATGGAAATGTTTCTGCCAGTTATAAAATTCTGGTTTTTGAAGTGGGAAAAAAAAATGGCAAAATATACTTCTATATTATGAGTGAGCTGTATTCCATTACATACACATATATGTCTGCTGCATCTTCATCATCTATTCAACTGTTGATGTGTGCTTAGGGTGCTTCCCTATCTTAGCAGTTGTAAGTAATGTTGCTGTTAATAGCAGGGTGTATGTATCTTTTTGAGTTAATTCTTGTTTTGTGGTTGGCTTTATTCCTTTTATCACTATGTAAGTTTAAAATGCTAAAGCTCTAAACGTTCTTAGAAACTATGAACAGCACATACATGTAAATTTAAAAATATATGTGTAGTTACAAAATATGAGCTATCAAACGATGAAAGACATGAAGGAAACTTAAAGGACAAATTGCTCAATGGAAGAAGACAGTCTGAAAAGGCTGCAAACTGTACGATTCCAGCCAAATGACCTTCTGGAAAAGGCACAGCTACAGAAACAATAAAAAGACTGTGGTTTCCAGGGGTCTGGGGAAAGGGAGGGAGGGAGGGAGGGATGAACAGATGGAGCGCAAGGGATTTTTAGGGCGATGAAATTACTCTGTAGGATACTGTAGTGGTGGCTACACGTCATTATGCATTTGTCAAAACCCACAGAATGTACAGCATCAAGAGTGAACCCTAATGTAAACTACAGACTTTGGTTGATCCATGTTGGTTCACTGATCATATCAAATATGCCACACTGATGAGGGTGGGGGAGTATATATGTGTCAGTGGGGAGGGATATGTGTGAACTCCGTATTTTCTGCTCAATTCTGCTGTGAACCTGAAACTGCTCTAAAAAAAAAATCAGTTTATTAATAAAAAAAAAAAACTGTACTTAAAAAATAAAGTTTGGAGAACCAGGCTCAGGAAGCAGAGAGCCGCCCCAGGCCATCTTGAAGAAACTGCCAGAAAGCTACTACCCACCCCCCAGCCAGGAACTTGCCGCTGAAATAAACGTTCTCCAGCTACTGACTCTTCCCCTACTTCACTCAGCAAAGATTCCGAGTTCCAGAGCAGAGCACCCGACTGGACACAGCGACATGTCCAACGTCCGCCTGCCTCCATACCAGGGTCGCGGAAGAAAAAACTCTGGCAGGAAAAGCAACTAGAAAACTCTGGTTTCTCCAATGAGGGGGCGAGGTACCTGGGCAAACAACTGAATAAAACTACACACGACAAGGAAGAGATGAGATACAGGGGGAACCAAGGCCCTCTTAGGAGGAGAGCCTGGATGCAGGGGTGACGCGGCATCTTGTGTGAACCAGCCCCACCTGGAACCCTGCAGCCACAACCCTATCAGCCTCCTGGCTACCCTGGTGTCGCTGGGCATTTCAGGGAAGTTTCAACCGTCAAAGGGTCAAAGAGACTTTCCAGGCCAGGCCATCAGGTATGGCTGCATCCTGGGTGGGGGGTGGACAGTCTGATGCCTGCTGGGTGGGACTGAGGGAGTATATCTGGGAGGGGAGAGGAGTCAGGCCCTGCAGGGATGGAGAGCTGGTCCCTGGCTGGTCATCGTTGCAGGACTCCAGGTTAACGTCCCAGTTTGGAAGCGGGGTTCGCCTAGTTCTATCAGAGTGGCCTCTGCCCATCCGGGGGGGAGTGAGGCCCCCACGGCTGCCCTCTGGTACTGGACTGGGATCTGGGTCCCCTTCCTCTGCTGGGTGGGGAGCATCTTGTTCCTTCAGCCCTGGGCTCCCTAACCAGCTCCCCTTCCTCCTCCCACCTTTCAGAGCTCCACTGTGGCTGCGTCTGGCTTTATTGCCTGGGTTGATGGCTGCACCTAGTGGGGAGGGTCTATGCCATCTTGGGTCAACCCGAAGTTGGATAATTCTGAAAAACTTCTCCATGCTTATATATATTTAGATTTTCTAGTTGGTAAACACTTGTCTTTTTGAGAACCAAAAACAAAAGGGTAAAAGCAAAGTAACATTTCTGAGCAATCTACAAGCAATTAATAAACATTTTGTGACTCATAAAAAAAATATTTCCTCCTCTATATTCAGCGTCAATCACTCACTGCCACTAGGACACCCACGATGTGTCACAAACACACATTTGTTAGAAACCCCAACTGGCCGATGACTGTTGGAGAGTTTGCTCGCTTTTCTCTGAAGGCTCCAGTGTGATCAACTCAGAAGGCTCAAGCAAAAGGCCCTGGGACCACTCACCCAATCGTCTCACAGGCCCTGGGACCATCCATCCAATCGTCTCACAGGCCCTGGACCATCCACCCAATCGTCTCTCAGGCCCTGGGACCATCCACCCAATCGTCTCACAGGCCCTGGGACCATCCACCCAATCGTCTCACAGGCCCTGGACCATCCACCCAATTGTCTCTCAGGCCCTGGACCATCCACCCAATCATCTCTCAGGCCCTGGGACCATCCACCCAATCGTCTCTCAGGCCCTGGGACCATCCACCCAATCGTCTCACAGGCCCTGGACCATCCACCCAATCGTCTCTCAGGCCCTGGACCATCCACCCAATCGTCTCTCAGGCCAGGACCTGAAAAGGACTGTGGGGAGTGGTGGACCTCCAGCCACAAAGCTCGCAGGGCAGAGCCCACTCTGTCTCAGGGCTGAGCCCAGCCCACTGGGACCCTGCCAGCATTGCGCTCAGCACCCAGGGATCCAGAAACGTCAGGGCCCCGGACTCCAACCCACCTCTCATCCAAAGGGCGCTCTGTGCCGGCTTCACCCAGGACTCCATGTCACTGTCTGGCTCTCGCAGAGTTGCCTCCTCGCGGGGTTGCTCTCCCTCCCAGGGTCTCCCTGGGCTACAGCCTGTGACACACGATAAATCGCAAGGCTGTTTTCCTGGCCTGTTCATCTTTCACTCTAATGGAAGACAGAGCAGCCTGGGTACTTTATTCATCGTCAGCGGTGCTTCTGGTCCTCGGCTGGAAGAGGCTGCCTGTCGGACACAAGGCTTCACTGCAGGTATAAATTGCAGACATTAACCGGTCTGGCAGCAAAGGCACCCCCTCCAGATAGGATTTACCGCGGTGGCGAGGGCTCGGGGAAGTTCAGAGGTTTACAGTCTTGATGTAGAAGGTCCTTCGTCTGCAGCTGCAGCAATCTCATCTCTTTCCCCTCAAAGGGCTCAGTTCCAGCCCTGGGACACACATGACAGAAAGCCTTCTATTCTCCAAGTGCTGTTAACTGTATACTTCATGAAGAGCTGACGCCTAGCAAGCAGGACACGGGTCACATGTTCACCCGCTGCCTAGGGAGGAGACACTCAAATGCCCTGATGGTGAAAGTTCTCTGTGTGCAGCGGACTCCGAGAGATGAGTCGGGGCGGAAGGAAGACTCCCTGAGTAAAGAGTCGGGAGGCACTGGCACTGAATGCTGTTCTGCACCTGAAGCAGGTCTGGTGTGTCCTCCGAGACGCCATCTGCCGGACAGGTCAGGCCCTGGGACCTGCAATCACCTAAAGGCTAACAGGCACCTTCCAGAGAGAGCCAGAGAGGGCAGGGGTTGGGACGTCACCCTGCATGGCCAGCACATCTCTGGGTCAGAGCATCTGCTTGGGATGAGCCGTGGGTCTCCCCAGAGTGGAGACCAGACTCACCTGTTGGCCTAGCCTGCAACCTCACCATCCCTAGGCTGAGAACTGGCCTCGAGGCCTGCGTGCGGCCCAAGGCATGCTTTGGTCAGCCAGCTTCCATCTCCACTTGAATGACTTTTTAAAAAATTATTTTGGCTTGTTTATCAGGGACCACCTTTTTTCATGTTCTTTTACATCTGCTTGGTTTGGGCAAACCGCAGGGTCAAGGAGGACTGGTCATGATGTGTGAGCTCCTCCGCTCAGTACAAATTCTTGATCCAAACAGTAAGACCAGCTCTCAGAGATTAAAGTGGCCCTGGGTCCGGGTCCCCAAGGCCAGCCCCAGAGGAAGAGATTTGCCAGTGGGATCACAAGACTCAGCACAGAGTCGTGCTCTGGGCTATAATTTATTACAGCAAAGGGACATAAAGCAGAACCAGCAAAGAGAAAGGGCACGGGGGAACCAGGAGCAAGTGCCCAGAGTCCTCTCCCAGGGAGTCACACAAGACAAACTGAACTCCCGCAGCATTAATCCGTGCCAGACGGTAGAGACCCAGCACCTGGAGTTCACTGGGACCTGGTCACGTAGGCGCCTCTGCCTTGGATGGACCAGAATCCCAGACTCCCAGAGGGAAGCAGGTGTCAGCATCAATGACAACACTGGTGCAAACACTCTGGACACAGCGAGCCCCCTTGTCAGTTGCGGAACGGCGGGAACCCTCTGGAAATCCAAGGCGTCTGACGCCAGCCAAGGGCCAGCCTCCAGCCGGCGGCGAGAACACTCTTTCTGCCCACACAGGCTCCCAGACCAGAGTGTGTTTCAGTCTCCATCTTACCTGCAAGCCAAGCCCACGTGCCAGGTGGGGCGAGGGGACACAGAGGCACGCCCGACCTCTGGACAACATGAGCAGCTCCGTCTGCCCAGAACCAGCTCCGACCAGCCAGGAACCCTGTCCACGTCCCTCTTCCATGCAGTTGGGGATAAAAAAGCACGTCCTTATTTTAAGCTCTGTCGCCTTGTTTTCTACAACAGCTAGACATCAAGGGCCCTGGGGAGGACACGCGCGCTCCGGCCCGCTGCAGGGCCCGCCCCCCCCCCCCCCCCCAGAGCGCACAGCCGGCCCTCTGCACTTGTGACTGTGCTCCTCCAGGGCCAGAGACTTCTCACCTCCAGCCCCACTTCAGCCACACAGGTGACCTGCGTGCACAGAGGTATCCCGCCCCACCTCCCGTAGTCATTCATTCTACCCCAACATCTAACTGCGGTTTAGAAGCAGCAGGAGGAACAGCAACAACCCCTGTGTACATTATGGAAAACAGTGTTTTGTTTTGCTCTGTTTTCAGTGGAAGTAGTGGGGATGGAACCCAGGACTGCGTACCTGCTAAGGACGCACTCCACCGCTGAGCTCCTTCCTTCCGCCCCATCTCCCGGCCGAAAAAATGGTGTTTGAAAAATAATTTTAAGGCACCATTTTGACAGGACAATTAAGACTTGAGAGGAAGCAGTGTGAGTGCGAGATCAGGAGAAATCTGAGGGATTTTGTCAAAGAGAGGCTGTCCTTTCTAAAGACGAGCTTCCCCAGTGACCACAGGGCCAGCAGCAGCCTGGGCTCGCCCTGGGCCCTCCCTGCCATCAGACGGCCTCAGGCACGAGGCCGGGCTTCACCCTGGGGCTCCACCACCTCCCTGCTCCCCTCCCACAGGCTAACTCACCATTTAGCCCCTGACTTTCATTTTTATTTTTTTGCTGCAAAAACAAGTGTATTGTTTCATTGTATTAATTTTTTTTTATTTTCCCCCTGATTATTAAAAGAGCCTCTAACTGACCTCTGGTGCACCTGCTCAGATGCTGTGAGCAAGCTGACAAAAGCTCCCTTGCCTTCTGTCCTACACACTTCCCAGCTCCCACTGCTGGCAAAGACGACTGTGTGACATTTCAGATCAACAAGCACAGGTGGACATCTGCAGGAAAGCTGTGTCTGCCAGGGTCCAGGACGAGAGAGGCGCCCTGCTCCAGCAGTAACTGAGAGACTTTACGGGGAGACAGAGGCAGCCCCAGAGACTGGAGACAGCCTTCCACTGTTACCACCCAGACTAGAGGCAGGGGGCAGCCGTAAATATCCCAGCCTCTCCAACGTCCAGTGACCAAACCAGAGGTCAGGAGGGCCTGAGGACGGGGCTCCCAGGGCAAAGGGCAGAAGAGGAAGGAGCAGAGGGTTCTGGACGCAGCCTGAGAACACCGGGCTTGGAGTCATCCCGCCAGACAGAGAGGCAGGGTCCGCAGAGACAGCCCTTCCCCTGCCCTTTGCTTCCCCCAACAGATGCGATGCCTGAAGGTGCAGCAGCCGTGACTGCGAACACAGCAGGGCACCGGGAGGCAGCGTGCTGGAGCCCTGGGCACCCCGGGGTGGCCCCTCAGGACTTGCCTCATCTCCGTACGACAGTGTTGAAAGGCTCTGCTGTACCCTGGAGCTGGACCTAACCTAATCACTGCACCCATCTGGTCCGTCCGCACTTGACGGAATGCTTTGTACTTGGCAACACAGCTCCATGTAGAGCCTCTGATTTGAACTGAGAAAAACGAATGGGTGTGCCTCTCCTCAAATAAAGGGGTGTGGAGGAGGGGGGTGGGTAACAGCTCAGTGCCAGAGCACGTGCTTAGCGTGCACGACGTCTGGGTTCAATCCCCAGTACCTCCATCAAAATGAGGGGAGGGGAGGAAAGGAAGAGGTAAGGAGTCACCCCCCAGGAGCAGAGTGAGGGCGCAGCAGCACAGGAGCGCCCTGACTCCTCTCACAGACGTCCCCCCACCCTCCCACCCCTGCTGCCCGAGCCCCACCCAACGTCCACGTGGCTCCTTCCTGCGGCTCAGACAACCAAGACAGCCTTTCCTCCAACTCAGCATCACTGCTTTCTGAAGGTCAAAGACTGTTAAGATGTCCCAGAAGAGACCAACCCCTGCAGTCAGGGAGCTATAAAGTGAATGAACAACATAAACAAATGGATGAAATACGCAACACTCAACAACAGGATGCTTCCCACACATCAGATTCGCTCCAAAAAAGTTAAAGTGAAGACACCCAGTGCTGGCAAGCACGCGAGGAACAGGAAACTCCGTACGCAGCGGACGGGAAGGGCATTCCTAGAGTCTTTTTTGGAAAACCACCTGCCGGAAGCATAATTTAAAGGAATATAAACACATTTTGACCCATAAATTCCTAGAAATGGATTTCTTAAAATAAAAGCCATAATAATATATCCATGGAATCCTTACCATAGCACTGTACAGGTAAAAAAATGGAATGTCTTTTAATGTAACAGTTGAGTAAAATTGTGGTATATATATACAGTGTTATGTTTCAATGATGTCTCCATAAAGCTAGCGAAAATATTTTTTAGTTGTGGTATATCCATAGCATGGATTCCATAAAGTAAATTCAAAATAATTGGAAGTGTATATATTGGCATGAAATATGTTCATGACACACTTCTGAGCAGAAAAGAATGTACCCTGTGTGTGTGTCTGTTTCTATGACTGGTGTGACTGCAGTGGTGCCCAGCGCTCCAGCACGCAGCCTCCCGGTGCCCTGCTGTGTTCACAGTCATGGCTGCTGCACCTTCAGACATCGCGTCCACGGGAGGAAGCCAAAGTGCATTCGCACCAGTCACAGAAACAGATACGCACACAGGGTATGTATGCCCATTTTTTATAAGCCGACAAAACCCAAAAAAGCCTAAATGTGGGCATACAGGTGTTCTCACCTGATTATACAGTGGGGGGCAAGGTGTGGAGGAAACCACGCTGGTTACCTGGGCGTGGGGAATGTGATGTAAGAAATCTTTAGGGGAGAGCTAAGGGGGGGGAACCAATACATATAAGCAGCACCGTTTTTCATGGACAGGGACAGGCCTCCCTGCAGTGATGGGCAAAGATTTCAGACCTCCACCACCACGACCGTAGGTGCCATCAGTCCGTCCAGGCGAGCTGCGTGCAGAGGCATCCATGTGAAAATCCCTGCCTCACAGATGCCCCGTCCTTCTGCTCCAGACAAAGGCGTTTGCTTCCTCACCTTTGACAGGCTTCAATCTTTCTGCCTGGAGGAGGCACACAGTCCACAAACATTTTGAATTTTTAAAGGAACCTACAGGCGGCTGCTCTGCATCCAAGAGCAAACGACGTCTACTGTTACAGACTACAATACTCTACACATGGCTCGCAGGACAGGTGGGGAGCTGTCTAAGGTATCCTGTCGCAGACCTAGACATCTGGTCCTCTTGACCCCTCCCCCCCCACACACACACACAAAACACAGTCTCTCTGTCTCTGGCCTCCCCCACCTCCTTCCTCCATTCCCGCTCCCTCTCTCCCTCCTCCTCCTCTTCCTCTCTTCCTTTCTCTCCCTGTCTCCCATTTGTCTCCCTCCCCTCACTGCCTCCTCCAATCTCATCACCTTTAGGAGGGCTCACAACTCGGGCTGGTGCAGAATCACCTGATTAATAACCACAACACCATTTACCAAGTGCCCACTCTTGTTCTCAAAGCTGACTGCAAAATGAGTACTACTGTTAAACCCATCTAACATCCAAGGAAACTGAGGCACAGAAAAATCCACTCAACCAATTAACAAATGTCTCCTAAGCTCCTACTATGTTCTAGGCACTATTCCAGGTAGCAGTGAACCAGACAGAGGTGAAGGGACTCCCCACTCCAGTTCTCACAGGACAGAGCCTGTGGCTGGCAGGAAGCCATGCATGTCCTGAGACCTGGCAGCGTGGAGCCCTGGGGCCCTTTCCCAAGAACAGGGAAGCTCTCCTCTTAAATCTCTATGAAGCAGCAAGCAAGGAGCTTGATGGGGCAGGACACAGCACCAGAAGAAAGAGGAGTAAGAAACGCTGGTCGCCGGATCCGCTCAGATCCACTCGGCGTCACAGAGCCCACTTCATCCCATTGCCGGGACGCTTCACCCCATCTGCTATCTTTCTAGAACCTCCAACCCTGTGCCTCACAGTCACCGGGTCCGAGCCCCTCCTGTGCACCAGTCCTGGCGCTGAGACCTTACCAGCTTTCACTGCATTTAACCCCACAAACAGCACCTCTGAGACAAGTCCTGGTTAAACACACGGCAGCAGGACAGTTTCAGGAAATTCCAGCATCAGCCCACATCCAGTAGGCGGTAGGTGACGGCGCCAGGACGTGGACCCAGTCCTGTCTGCACCCAAGTGGCACGTCCCTCTTGCCTAGACTATACTTCTCCTCCCCTAGCAAACACTGCCCTAGGGCATGGGCTGGGGCTTCCATAAAAACTGCTCACGCTGGCTGTAAGGACGTGCCATTTGTATCTGTAGGCAGAAATAACGAGTTGGTTTCATCTCATGTCACCCTTCTCTAATGCCTTTACTTAATGGCACTGAGAAGGGTCCCAAGGCTGTGACACGGTCGACAGGAAAGAGCACCACAGAGAATCAAGCGTGTGCCTCGTGGGCAGGAGGTCGGGGAGTGCTGTGTGTGTTGGTTAGGATGGCCCAGGTTTCAAAGAGTCATGGGAGGGGCTTCAGGTAGGGCTGGAACAAGGGGCCTGGCTGATACTGCTCAGTTTCTTTCCAGGGTCTGGGAAAACCTGACCCTTCCTCGGGTCTGGCTTTAATATCTGACTCTGATTCCACGCTAGGTGCTAACAGGTCTGGTGTTTTAAGCTTTGTTACCCACAGGCAGTGGAAAAGGAGAAATCTTTATGACAGCATGGTAACCACATTCTCAAAGGCCACTCTGACTGGACTGAGGCCACACACAGATCTGAAAGTGGCCAGACAGACAGAATGAACCAAAGAGCTGGCCAAGGTCACATGCTCTCTCCCTTGAGTCGGGGATGCAGCAAGCTTCCTCTGAGCCTTGTGAATCGAAAAACAATAGGGAGTGAGGGAAAGGGGTGTGGAGGCGGACAGGCTGTCAACAAACCTCCACTGCGCCATGTGCATCACATCGCCCCCCCAGAGGCCCATCCGTCCACCCTGGGAGAACACGGGTGTGAGCCGAACACCTCCTTCCCCCTGCATGAAACGCAGACCTAGGGGGCTCCTTCCCCCTCTGTTGTGTGCTCCCTTACTGCACGTCTCTGCAGAGATAAAGGAAGGACCTCCTCATGTCCCTCCAGTAACCGATCTCCATACTGCTCGTTAGACCAAGGCCCGGGCGATGGAATGGGGGCAACGCCCTACAACACACCCAGCTTCCCTACGGTTCTGTCACAAGGGTAATTACCAGGTGTGACACTGTAACCCCATTTTCTCTGAGAAGGACTTTTTCCACTGACCTGATTAAACTAGGAGTGAGTGTAATTAGGGGACAGAACCGAGTGCTCATCACAAAGGAGGCGTGGATGGCTATGCAGGCAGTGTATTAAGCCCCAGCACGGACACGGTTATGGACAAACACACTGCTAACTCGGGGCCAAGGGAACAGCACTAAGTCTCTTCTGCAAAGCTGCTGTGGGGCTCCGCGAGCTTCCGATGAGAGTCACGCCCCCTAAATATCTCAGAGCTCTAAAGAGAGAAAAAACCTGCACGTCTGCAAATCAGTTGATTCATGCAAATTTTTCTAGCCATTGGACACCATCTCCAAGTTGCCCAGACAACTAAGCTATTCCTGGCCTGCCGAAATGATTTAATTCGTGAACCTCCTGTTAACTCAGAACTCGGGGCCATCCACAGGTCTGGGGGGCAGAAGGCCCCTGGTGACGAACTCTAGGGCAGAGATACTCAACCTCACTGCTGAAAGGGTCAAAAGCCCCCTTCTCCTTCCTCCACTGAGCCTCCAGCTGGAACAACCTACCTCCCCTGAAAGAAAGGCACCAGGAGGGCTCACCCTCCACCCCACCGAGGACACTGGGACGTTGCCGCCTGTCTGAAACCACGAGGCATGTTATTCAGGGCGTTTACCCACTGATGTAACTGCCATGAGAGGACAGAAAGAACTCCACGTGGATTCTACTTAGAAGATTAGCCCTGGATCTCACTCACCTCGTCGCTGCTTTCCAGTCCGACAAGCCCCACGCAGGACGGCCCTGCGTGACACCCAAGGGGCTTTCAGGTACAGACCTGGCAGGCGTTTCCACAGTCACTGACCTACACATCGCAGGACCATCGGCAATTTAATGTCCTTCAATGAAAACGGCTCCATTTGATGCACATCCGTACTGTACACCTCTGTAATACGGTCACCTCCCCTCTGGTGTATGCGTGAACAGGCCTCAGGTCTGCGGGTCCAGACAGCCCCCCAGATCTCGCTGGATCTGAGTAGCAGTGTTGTTTTCCATGTATTTGACTATTTTTACCTTCTATCTCTAGCAGGATCTTCCACTTAATCTAGTGATACCAAGGTTGTTAAACAGATTTACACAGTCCATTAATTTAAACAAATATAATGATACTATATAAGTGATAGTAAAGCTATCAAGCAGATAGTGCGAAAGTCAGGAACATGGTGACTCTCATGGATAAATATTTATGAAACAAATGAACACATTTATCTCTCTTCCAAACCCATAGGTTTCCAACTCCCTGCTCTAATGCACCGTAATGCTCATGTCTCCCCTTTGCCTGAGCTGGCTGGCGTGGCTAGCAACCTTTCACAAATCCACATTATCTTCTCACAGTATCAGACTCACTGAGGGGCCAGTTCATATCTTTCTCATTCCTAAATCTTTCATAGTACACAGGGCAGAAGCACTGGATCAAGTCTGATTAGTTGAATTGTTCCCTCTGCCTCTATGAATCCAACCTCTCTTCCAGGGCCTCTGGTCCTCCTCCTCTAGGAAGCCCTCCTTGATCACCCTGGCCCATAATGTCTTTATCTCAATGAACAATCTGTTTTGGTTGGCTCTGCATCCATTCCCCATTCTTCTAGTTCTAATAGTCTACTTTTTCTCTGGGAAATTACTGTTCTCCTTTTCAGTCCAGAGTGGGCACATGGCCCAGACCTGGACAAAATGCCATCCATCCTAAACCAAATAATTGTTATGGAACATATGTTGTCTCAGGTTGAGTGCCACGTTGGTCCCATCAGAGACAAACTTGGGTCTTCTGCTGGGTTATCAAACAGCAGCAGCTCCCTTTCTTCCTGCATAGTGAGCTAGGAAAAGAGAAGGTTAGCCTAGAGCTGCTGGTGGCCACCACGTGCGTGGAAAGAGCCTGCTGAGATGAAGCTGGTGGGGAAGAAAGGTGGGTCAAGAAATGGAAAGACACTATATCCTGATGACATTGCTTCAGCCACTGGATCCATCCAAGCCTGAAGTTCTTCTCTCCATAAATATCCTTTTTTGTTTAAGCCAGAATGAGTTGACTGTTCATTAACTTGAAGCCAAAAAAATCTGTGACTAATACACCATCATTTGAACCTCAAATATGCATCTTATCTGTACTATTTGAACAGAGAAAGATACTGCATCTCCGTGTCCTCACATGGCCTCTCACAGGCACCAAGTCATTGGATGTACAGCACACCATAATCCAGTATGACCTCATCTTAACTTACATCTTCACTGTGTCAGCAAGGGCTCTACTTCTGAACAGGGTTACATTTGCAGGTAACAGGGGTTAGGATCTGAACATATCTTGGGGGACTGAATTCAACCCATTACAGCTACCATCTTGTAACTCCTAGGAAAGCCAGTCTCAAGGCAAAGGAGGGAGAGAGAAACAAGCCGAATATATTTGTGATACAACAGATCGAGCCTCACCTGCAGTCTGCATGACATCTGGACCTGCCTCCCCTTCACATCCCCAAATATCCTTTCTTATTTAAGCCAACTTGAGTGGGTTTTTCTATTATTTTTAACAAAACACGCTGTAACCAGAATGAATATGGAGTCTCTCAAGTCACTGGTCTCATGAGGGTAGGATGCTCTCCCCAAAGCAGGACAGATTTCTGGACAAAGCAACCAGGGGCTCAAAATCCTCTGGCCCTCTCCCCCTAGTAAAGACAAAAAGATCGAGGACTCTTCATTCTCAGTTTTTTTCTCCCTCCTTCAACTTTCCTGGTGTAGGGTCTGTTCTGCACGTGGGGAAGGATTCCCGCTCTAGCATCCCAAGGGCTGTGTGGCCTCCGTTCTACCTGGTGCTACCTGCTCCAAGGGGCCTGGCTCCTTTTCATACTGCCTGGCCACGGCTGAACAGTCTTCCTGGCAGCTGACGGGACTGCAAAAAGAAATTCAGGCAAAATGCCTTCTTCAAAAGCGTTGAGAGAGAAATTTTTTTTATAGCTTTGTAATGTAAATAACCTTGAAGTCAAAATTCCAGCAACAGAAAGCAAATGTAAGACTGCACATGAAAAGGATGGAAAAGAGATCTTTTAGTCATATTCAAGCGTACAGTGATCTTGCTAATAATACAAGGCACACAGTCCATTTAGAAAGAGAGGGAAGGTGGGAGGGAGAAAGAAAGTCTGACTCTCCACCCCAGGTTTTCATCAGAGACGAGTCTTGGTCTAAAAGCCAGAAATTAACACCTTTCTTGCTGTTGAAGTTCCCATGTTTTGAAAAAAATTACCTTGTAAGAAGTTACCTTCAAAATATGGCACCAAATCAGCAAAATTGGGGAAAAAATATTTTTCCAGTATGTTAGTATTCATTCACTCATTTAATGATTCATTCATTCATCCCATCATCTATTCAACAAATACACGTGCTTACTACGTGTCAGAGGAACAGTCCAGGTGCTGAGAAAACTGAATAAATTAGGCAAATTCCCTGCCCTCTCTAGTTTAGCGGGTCTCACAGACCGCAGACAAGCAAATAAATGAACGTGGTTTCAGGGAGTGCAGACGCTGCTGAGTAAGACAACGGCTTCACAAAACCAGCCGCTGCAGCTCATCCTCACGCACTCTCATTTCCCATCTCGCCCAGGACTGAGACAACAACACCCTTTACCTACCCTGTCGTTGCTGACTTCTTACTTCCTTGGGAAACAGATCCTACAAATTCACAGAAACTAAAGCCCCCCTGTTTACAGGATGCATGTGGGTTATCCGCACTAATCAAGCAGGGAACTAAATCAAGGAGAGATTTTAGAAGCCACAGTTCTGCATAAACAGCCTGAGATATTTTAACATGAATATCCTCTACGTTCCACAGTGACTGACTCTCACGCTGGCTTAATCTGACAAAGCCATGTCGTCATGGGAACCAGGCACAGTCCACGGCCACAGGTTAAAAATTAAGCTCCACCTGTGGTAATGCTCCCTTATCCATCTCCTCTTGGAATCCAAAGCCCTTGCGTTTGCCCTGGGCAGCCGGCCACGCTCTGCTGATAGCACCTGCCAGGGGCAAAGGCTGTTGCCTGGTTACTAACTGGTGACAGGGACAAGCCTGGCTGGACTGCAGGCCAAAGACGCCTAAGGGCTGGCGTGGAGATGGGACAGCGTCAGTGAGGAGGTGGCCCTCGGCCCTTCGTACTCGGGTGCCACAGAGGGCCAGGTGGAAGGGAGCCTGCATCCCAGGAGGCATCTTCCTGGGAGGTGCCCCCCAACACTGTGACGCAGGCTCCCAGGTCCGCGTGCAACAGGGCCATGCGCACTCTTCTTCCGGCCAGAGCACCTGACTTCGCTCTGGACATGGTCTGGCGAGAAGGGCAAGCAAGGTGCCCACCCCCTCCCACCGTGGGGCGAGGAAGACCCCGGCCAGCGGAGAGAACCAAACACAAAAGCAGCAGCTGCAGCGGACTGCTCCCAGTGGTCAGCCTGAGGGCCCACCCGTTAATACCCACTCCCTAGGCTCCCACGTCCTCTCCTTCCAGCTGATCCTTCTAGAACACGCCCCTTCTTGGGATAGCCAGGACTGGGTTCTGCTGCTTGTCCCCAAAGCCCGTGTCAGCTGGCTGGGGCTGCCGTGACCAAGCACCCCAAACTGGGTGACTCAACAGACCCCTATGTTTCACAGTTCTGCAGGCTGGAAGTCTGAGCGCGCAGTGCCGGCAGGGCTGGCTCCTCCCGAGGCTGTGAGGGAGTCGGTCCCCACGCCTCCCCCAGGCCCTGATGGTCCACTGGCAACGTTCTTCGGCTTGTGGAAACTCCCCCCGGTCTCTGCCTCCCCCTGGACATGGCATCCCCCTGCGTGCATGTCTGTGTCTAAACTTCCTCTTTATAAGGACACCAGTCCTACTGGATCAGGGCCCACACTAGTGTCCTCTTTCTGACTTGACTGCATCTGTAAGGACCCCTTCTTCAAATAAGGTCACATTCTGAGCTGCTGGGGGTCAGACCTCCAACATTTTGTGGGGAATACAATTCAACCCATAACAGATCTCTAAGCGATCCAGAGTGGACCATACCATACAGCCATGGCAAGCATGCAGGAACCTACAAACCAGGACCCACCCCAGTTAGTGTCCCATGGAACAGTTATGTTAGCAACGAGCAGCATGCCTCGAGATCGGCCTGGATGCGGAGGCCTGCAAATGCCAAACACACCTCTGTAAGGAGGACGAGGTCGTCTCACAGTGAAGGATGAGTTCATTTTTTTCACCCCAATCTCCTGGGGAACGTGGTCAATTTTTTATAGGGAATAACCTTAGGTGAATTTGAAAACTCTTGATCCTGATCACAAGGCTTCAGGAAATGGGTCTTCCAAAAGAAGAGTTAAGGTGGTAGAATTTGGGTGGATGCTCTCCTTGAGTGAAAAGTACGGACCCAAGAAACCACAGTACAAAGTTCTGCTGCCTTTCTGAGACTAATGATAGAGGCGTCAAAATGATGGGAAAGTAGCATCAGGTCTATGAACTCTAAGGGTATGGTTAAGAGATTCTAATTAAAACTGAAGCCAACACAGAGGAAACTGACTCAGATTCCTGAAACACTGTTTGAGCTCCTGGATCAAACTGTTCCTGAAGCCAGTGTCTATGCTCTCTTCAATTACACCAGTCAATTAACTCTCCCTTTTGCTTAAGCTAGTTTGAGCTGTGTTCCTGTCATCTGCAAACTAAAGAGCTCGGACAAACACAAGAGCACAGGGCATGGCGGGCCCCAAAGACCTTGCTGAGAATACAGCGGCCTCCCTTCTCTTTCTGCAGGACAAAAGGAGCATGAGAGCTGTGTTCCAGGGTCTGAGTTTGCCAAGAGACCAGAGTGATAAGGACACTCTCAAGATCCATATGCGGTAGCTTTCCTGGCAGTTTCTGAAGCCTCTGCCACACACATTTGCACACTCTTGTGCTTTTTACTACCCTTGCCAGCACACAGAGGGCCATTACAGCATGCCAGCATCACACGTGCTCCCTGGCACGCCCAGGACAGTGGTAACAATCACTGGACTGTAACTGGCACTAAGACTTCTGTATCAACAGAGCCCATTCCATTTTGACTCATCTACTTTAAAAAAAAAAAAAAAAGAAACAAAATAGAATTTAAAATACATAATTGCTTTAGTCATGACAAGTAATGACATTAAGAGCCATTTTAACTAGACATTTCCACACAAATGAGATTATGCTGAGACAGTCTGTCCTGAGGCCCCAACCAAAGTGAGACCCCAGAACCTGTGCAGGGGACTCTTGGTCCTGGGGCACAAGAACCTCTGAGGTTGTAGGAAACTGGGTTTCCCCAACCCTCACAAGTTTTGCCATGTCTCTGTACCACCGAATAACTTCCCCTGTTTCCTTCAACAAGCACATGTGTCTTACGGACATAAAAACACTGAAAAAGGAGACTTCGTCTCCTTGTGGTTTTGATTCACATTTCCTTGATGATTAGTGATGCTGAACATCTTTTCATGCGCCTGTTGGCCATCTGTGTGTCTTTTTGGGAAAACTGTCTACTCAGGTCCTCCGCTCCTTTGTTAGCAGGGTTGCTTGTTTGTCTGTTTGTGCGTGTTGTTGCTGTTGAGCTGCATGAGTTTTTTTTTTACCTATTCTGGATTTCAGCCTTTATCAGACGTATGATTTGCAAATACATTCTCCCATTCAGGAGGCTACCTTTTTGTCTTGTTGATGGTTTCCTCTACTGCACAGAGGCTTTTTAGTTTATTTTGCTCCTGTCACCCTTGCCTGTGTGAGTAAATCCAAAAAAAAAAAACACTAAGACTGGCATTAATGAGGATACTGCCTATGTTTTCTTCTAGGAATTTTATGGGTTCAGGTCTTATATTCAAGTCTTTAATTCATTGTAAGTTAATTTTTATGTATGGTATAAGATCGTGGTCTAGGTTCATTCTTTTGCATGTGGCCATCCACTGTCACACCTGTTAGAATGACTATTATCAAACAGACCTGAAATAACAAATGTTGGTGAGGGTGTGGAGAAAGGGGAATCCTTGTACACTGCTGGTGGGAATGTAACTTGGTGCAGCCACTGTGGAGAACAGTATGGAGATTCTTCAAACAATTAAGCATAGAATTACCATCTGATTTAGCTATTCCACTTCTGGGTGTTCATCTAAAGAACACCCAGAAGCACTAATCCAAAAAAGTACATGCACCCCCATGTTCATAGCAGTGTTATTTACAATAGTCAAGATATGGAAACAACCTAAGAGTCCACTGACAGATGAATGGATAAAGAAGATGTAAAATATATATATATATGATATTCTATATATATGATACATGTATATCTGTACCTTTTATCTTTATTAGGTTAATTATTTCATGGTCAACCAATACAGTTTCATATACATACATACACACACATACACGTATACATACACACACACACACATATACACACAAACACACAGAGTGGAATAGTACTCAGCCACAAAGAAGAATGGAACCCTGCCATTTGTGACAACATGGATGGACCTTGAGTGTATTATGCTAATTGAAATAAGTCAGAGGGAGAAAGACAAATACCATATGATTTCACTCATATGTCGAATCTTTAAAAAAAAAACAAACAAATGAACAAACTAAGTAAAAGAAAACAAGCTCATAGATACAGAGATCAGACGAGTGGGTGGCGGAGGGGAGGGGTTGGGGGCAGGCGGAGGGTGTGGGGGGCCGAGTGTATGATGAAGGATGGTCACCAGACTCGTGGTGATTGCTCTGCGACGCACGCAGAGGTCGAATTATCATGCTGTACACCCAAAACTTACGTACTAAAAACAGACTGAAAACTGTATTGGTTGACCATGAAATAATTAACCTAATAAAGATGAAAGGTACAGATTTATTTCTCGACAGAAGAAAAGGGAAGAGAAACTTTTATTACTATCATGAGACCATTGGTTGATGCACTAGTTACAACTTTTTAGTGAAGAATTTTAATTTTTTCCAGGAACTGTCTGACTGTATTTGGGTTCTGCTGGCTGTGTCTGTCTGGCTACCCACAGAACACTTGAGGTATTGGGTTGGTCGACAGGTTTAGGCTGCACCTTCACCAGACTGACAAAGTTCTCCATAGGGGCAGAGAAGACAAAATTACTTTCTCTCAGACCCTGCTCACAGCTTGAATATCATCTCTGTTCCAAGAGCTCACGGCATTGAGTAAACAGGTCTGCCTGCCAACCCTAGGAGGCAGGAACAATACAAATTATCTAAGAGGGGGCATGAAAGAACAGATGGTATGGCCAAAGTGCCAATGGACCAGTGAGTCCATTTCCTTCCAGGGTCAATGATCCCCGGTCTTAACAAATATTGACTGAGTACCTATAACGTACAAAGTCAGGCCATTAGACTACACACACACACACACACAGAAGCAGATCCAGAAGGAGCAAACTGATGACAGTGGACAGCTTGGTGGAAGGGAGAAAGTCAAAGACACCCGAGTTTTCACGAATGGAACATATCCATTTACTGCCTAAGTAAGGAAAAATGAATTTTAAAGGTTGCAGAGCAGTGTACGTATGTCCTTGGATACACACACACATCAAGGTAAGCACACACATACACATGCACCTCATTTTTGTACACGCACAGACATCTCTAATATCAAAGCACTGTGCCTGTGTGTGTGTTTGTGGATGCATGGGAAAAGATGTGAAAATTCTGTAATAACTGAGAACTTTCCCTAACTTGGGAAAGGAGACAGTCACCCAAGTCCAGGGAGCACAGAGTTCCACACAGGATCAGCCCAAAGATGAGCACACCGAGGCACACAGTCATCAAATTGACAGCAATTAAGGATGAGGAGAAAATATTAAAATCAGCAACAGAAAAGCAACAAATAAACTATGGGAGTTCCCTTGTATGTTATCAGCTGATTTTTCAGCAGAAACTCCTCAGGCCAGAAGGGAGTGGCACGGTATACTTAAAGTGATGGAAGGGGGGAACTTACAACCAAGAACACTCTACCCAGCAAGGCTCTCGTTCAGATTTGATGGAGAAATCAAAAGCTTCACAGATAAACAAAAGCTAAAAGAATTCAGCACCACCAAGCCAGCTTTACAACAAATGTTAAAGGAACTTCTCTAGGCATCAAACCACAAGAAAAGAGAACAGGGGGGGGGGAAGACCTACAAAAACAAACCCAAAACAGTTAACAAAATGGCAGTAAGAACATAACATATCAATAACAACCTTATGTAAACTGAGTAAACGCTCCAACCTAAAGACACAGACTGGCTGGATGGGGACGGGAACAAGAGCCGTATACACGCTGTCTACAAGAGACCCACTCCGGAGCTAGACACATGCAGGCTGCAAGTGAGGGGACGGGAAAAGGCACGCCCTGCAAAAGGAGACCGAAAGAAAGCTGGAGTAGCAACACTTACATCAGAGACTGAAAGGAGACTGAAAATTCTGAAAGGAAACACCTAACTCTTAATAGTGATTACTGACGGGGATCAGGGAAGGGGACAGTATCCAGAGGACTTTCCCTCTTCACTCGACGTGCCTGTAAGATGAGACTGCTACTGCCCTTGAAATCTGACAAAGGAAAACGATTTTAAAGATGTTTCCACACACTCATGACCTCCGTAAAATTGCTGTTGACGACATAAAGCTCTCCAGCTTGGGTTTATGAATAAACAGGTCGACGTTATATTTACACAGAGGGGCCCTGGCCCCCGTTTAAAGGAATGGGTACCATCATACTGTGAATAACGTGCACGACAGATTCACAGGCACTGCCCTCAGAGAGCTTAAACCGGAGCGATCATTAAGGTGTGCTTAAGGCAGCTGTAACTTCCACACTCAGAATGCTCTCAGAGAGCCTCCTGCTCGGAGACAAACATGCAGGCCCTCCGAGACTCGCTGGCTAGACCTCCTATTTTGATAAGTCATGAGGATCTATTTTCTAATTGCTTTCTCTTCATGGTGAAATAATTCAAACATTCCATCCCCTTCCAAAGTGAGAACAAGAGCTAAATTTAAATGCAATAACTTAATGATGCATCTGCAATTCCAAGCAGCCAACAATCTATCAAAAAAAAAAAATTAGCCCATTCCAAATATAGGAAAGATTCACACACAAGCACACCCCTCCTCTCTGTAGCTTGCAACCCCACAATGACCAAACACAATTTTTAAAGCCATCAAGTAATGAGCTCTCGAAGTAACCTGCATGTTACCCCTAAGAGAACGGAGTAAGTTCTGGGTCCCCTAGGCCATGCATAACAAATGAACTCTAAAAACATCACACACAAATGATAACCTGCGTCACTCAACTGAGACGTGCCCTCTTTGAACGTGTCCATAACGACTCAGTGTGTCTGCTGAGGGCATACAGATAGACATCTCTCCCTCTAAATGATATCCACGGAAGAAATGGATGCTGTTAGGCAGATCATGATGGAAGATAAAGGGTTTGGGATATTATGCAGACATCTTCCCACCCCCAAGGACCCTGCCTTTATTAATTAAATAATGATTTGGGGGGGGGCCTTATAGTGATGAAAAAAGGATGGTTACCAAGTGTTTATCCTGTATCTGAAACAGCTGAGTTTCACATACAGACTCTTTCCATCTCCTGCCAGGGAAATGAACACACAAAACAGAAATCACAGGATTGGGTATGAACTTAAATCTACAGAACACACACTGCCTGGGTCGCCTCTTACCAGCGCCGTCACTGCTATCGTTCTCACCACCACCGCCTCCACCATCGCCTCTATCCCCACCAGCATCTATTTACTGAAATACAAGATTCCGACCCATTTGTTTCTGTCAGGAGAAACCCTCAATGCCAAGCCCAGGCAGGGGCACCGGAGTTTCAGCTGGTTCACCTTCCGCTTCCTGTTAAAATGCTTGACCAACAACTAGCACCCAGCCCCCAGCCAGCCACCTGACCCCTGGAATCTTTGGCAGAAAGGAGCAGCTATTATCCTTGCCCCCTCAGATCATCTCAGGGTCACACAGTGTCAGTTACCGCCCTGTGTTCAGACCCCGCCTCCACACAGGAACGCTAAACTGAACGTGCTGTAAAGGAAGAATCGAGCCAGCCTGGGTTTCTCTCCGGAACTCCTGAACCGACTTCCTCACCCCTGTGTTCAGGTGTAACTCAGACTCAAAACAGTGTCAGTGCAAAGCTGAATCCGAATCTTCCCCACAAGTCTGATTCTCTCTGTCTTCCTCATCGCAGGAAATGACACCCCCCCCCCACCTATGCTGTCCGCACCAAAATTCTGAAAGTCGTGCTGGTGAGCCCTCTCGCCCCTCCTCCATTCCAAAACGTCGCAGCCGGCGGGTCTTACTGCCCAGCTCCATCCAGAACCACTCCCACAGCCCTCACTTCTAGCGCCCGCACCCTGGTCCAGGCCGCCACGGCCGCTCAGGGGGCCACACGGTGGCCTCCCAGTTCTCCTTGCCGCCACGTCTGCCTCCATCTCCACTCAGAATTTGCAGTGATTTTTTTAGGAGGCAAATTTTGATCAAATGTCACTCTCCTATGTAAAACTGGTCACTACTAGCTGGCCATTGCTCTTAGACTTGAAATCTACATCCTAACAGAACCTATGAGGTCCTGAATGAGCTGCCCCTCTCCCCCATCTGTGTCCAGACAACCACATTTCATGCATCTTGCTTGCCTCAGGACCTTGGCACTGCCATTCCCCCACAACACTGCTATCTCCACGAGGGTACAGATAACATCTGCTTTGCTCGCCGTTCTGACCTCCCCAACTAACAACCTACAGTTGGCCTTGATAAACATGTTTTGAATAGACCCTTAAACAACAAGAGAATGGACACGGCCTCTGACTGACACAGGGGGCAGAGCCTCAGAAGGAATAAAGGACAACTTACCACCAAGTTCCACTGCTGGGTTCCAGTGGAAAATTCCCAAGTGGGTCTTCCAAAGGGTGAGTCTGATCAGGTGTGTCCTCTGGACCAACAGGCCTCAGGTATGACGGGTCACGTCTAAACTGCAGGAAGAAGCGTGCAATGTTCTGTCACAAAAGGACGGCTTATATGTTGGCTTTTCTACTCCCTCCACCTTCCTCTGTGCCTAAGATGCAGGCAAGTCAGGAGATAGGCTACATTTTCCAGTTCATAGTGTAACAGGGGAGAACAAATCTGACAAATGTTTCTTTTACTTTGACCTTTGTATCTACTGCTTTTGCAACAAGTTAATCACTCTAAGAATGTTGCCCATAAGTTTAAATTACACACAATAATCCATCTGTGGGAACCTGCCTCCCAGGTAATGAGCATTAAGCTAAAATACTTTCGTTTAGCTCACAGGGAACATCCTGACCAGGCCCACCTATGAATGACTGCATGCAGGAAGGACGAAATTAACACACCCTCTCTGGAGGCTGACCAGAACCCAAAATGTTTGACTTCACTCCCTCCCCTTTTGGTATAAAAGAAACCTGAATTCTAACACAGGTAAGACACTAGTCTTTGGGACACTAGTCCACCATCTTCTCTGTCTGCTAGCTTTCCAAATAAAGTCGCTATTCCTTGCCCCAACACCTTGCCCCTTGATTTACTGGCCCACTGTGCAGGGTCCAATACGAGCTTGGACTTGGTAACAGCAGCGCTGAGGGCTAAGGGACTGAGAGCTGAAACTTAGCTCCAGCCTGCCACTCTTCTTTCCCTTCACCAGAATTTCCTGGTGTAGATCAATGCAAAATACACACACATAAGCTTTCATGAGTCTCTGAGCAGAACTCTACGTTCCAAGATGTGACTAGAGCTATCGTGCGCAGGGCTAGCTATCCCTCTTTGCAGAGTGGTGGCACGCCATCGGCTGGTGACAAGTGGGGCAGACCTGGGGCCACAAGTCAGCACCCAGGCCTGCTCTACACGTTTCCTGAATTATATAAACACGACTGGTGCTCAGCGGCTTAGGAGAAGTGTTACTGTGGGTCAAATTAATAAAAATCAACATAAAAACCAACAAGCATGATGCACGTAGCAAACTCTCAGGGAACTCCCATCTAGCCACCAAATACTTAAAAACAGAAATTCTCATATTTCAGTAAACCTTCAGGCTGACATAAAAAATCGAACTATCAGAAGTTCTTCTACTCCTCTCTCATTTTGTTAATAAAATGTCTTTAAACTCCTTAGACACACAGAACAAGACAATATGTTGAATTGTCTTAGGTTTTATCCAAAAGTTCGAAAGCATCTAGGGTTCCAAGCAAGCAGCACGGGCAAGTAAAAGAACCATCAGAAAGCTGGGCTTCAGCCTGGAATTTGGAACTGAAAAACTGTCAGTCTGACCAAAGCTCAGATTATTTCAATACAGCAAACATCTTCTGAGCACCAGTGAAGTTCCCGGCGGTTGACAGACCCAAACGTAAGTAAGATCAGGTACTTCCAGGACCCACAGTCTGAGAGAGGAGGCCGGAACACGCGTGTGTAATGTGAAGTCAAGCTAGACTTTGAGATTTAGAACGATGGGCAAAGGAGACGTGAGGGGAAGATGGCAGGCAAGAAGAAGACTGGAGGCCTCTCTCCCAGAGGTGGTCACCGACAGTGCAGGACGCAGGCAGCAGGAAGGGCTCACCCCAGAGGGGCGCCACGCTGATCCGAGCAACACACAGAGGCCGCCTGTGATGACCCACCGCCGCCCCCACGCACGACTCAGGCCTCAACTGGGAGACCGGAAAAGGCAAGTACGCCCACCTCGGGACACTGGGAGCTCCCACAGCAAGATGTTCAGGTCCCCGCAATTACTCTGCAGTGAGGCCACCACTGACACGCCCCGCTACACCCGCCACGCTGTCAGGATCTCGCTCCAAAATCAAACCCCAGCTAAGCCATGAAAACACAGGGAGGTGTCTCCAAGCCATCAGCGGGGCCAAGTGGAAAGTGAGCCAAAGCAGAGACCCCCAGAGACAGCTCCACCGGCAGAAGCACCGTGCGTGTGCTGACTAAGCCCCGACTTTTTTTTCGAGATTTAAGGGTTTTGTAACGGCTTCTTCACACCTTAACCATCTTCTTATAATGCAAATCCCCAAAGACCTTGTGTCCCTCTAAGGAATTATGTTCTTAGGGAAGTGGTTAAGGGTGGCATAAAAAAAAATAGGGACACAGGAAACCATGACAGCCTGCAAGTTGTGTAAATATTTCCTAATTTTATAAAAAAAAAAAAAAAAAGAAAATGTAGGACAGTAATCTCTAGCCTTCTCAGTGCACTTAGCGAATTTGGGTGCTCCCTGCACAGAGTGAGTAAATTCATCTCTTTTCTTCCTTCATCTTTCTGGGCTCTGGGACTGAGGGTCTTCAACCACCTTCCATCCTCTGCTCTCTGCCCCTTCCCCCCGCCCACTCATAACAGGGCTCTAAGGCCTCTCCGTCTCACCAGGCTGATTGGGGAGCTTGCCAGTGATTACACAGCATGAAAAACTCCTCTATATGGTTGCATGTAAAGTATGATTATTATTAATTCAAAAGTGGTCCAGCAAGATGATGCCTTTGAGGGGATGTGTATAACCAACTCTAATGCCTCTTAAGTAAAACTGAATATACCGCTCGACTATCACTCTGTACGAAGTTTTAATTACCAGAGCTGTTTGGGCAGACAGGGAAAGAAGAGCAATGATTTATTGATGCACATTTTACTGCTACTATCAAATGCCAAGCAACAGAAAACACTGCCCACCTGTTCTGTCCTACAAACACGTCCACCCACAGGGCGGAATCGATTCTTCTGCTGTGAGGGAAAAATCTAGTTCTTGCCATTTAATGTTCAGAGGACACTCAGTTCATTTCATCTCTCCAGTTACCACCAGAATAGATAGAAAAAAATTGAACAGAACCTCCTGGTCTTACGGCCAGCACCAGCCTCCTGACACTCACACGTATTACTTCAACTAACAGCGTGCCAATCTGAAATGAAAGTGCTACAATGACATTCATCATCTAATTATATTCCTTACCTGAAACCGTCACAATGTTAAACCCGGTCTCGTGAGCTGGGCTTAAAGAACTGACAAGGGCTGCCCCAAAACTGAACACAAAGCGAAGGTCGAGATGTCCATGGGAGACAGCTTTGAAAATGCGCTGTTTTCAACGCCAGTTATGTGATGCTTAAATGAGCAAGACGAAATGGTTTCAAACGGAGCAGATTTCCTGAGGGAGTGAGGTTGAGGGGACAAAAAATAAGCGCTCGACCCAGCAGCAAGTTACACCACTGCCTTTTGTCCTGAGGGACAGCATGTCCTGAGCGTCCTGCTCAAAACTTACCCAGCGGTCTGACCCTCAGTGCAGGGGGCCCTTCTGAACCTGGCGCTGGCCCAGGGACAGATCTGGAAGCAAATGCACACTGGGTAGCAGCAGGGATTTAAGCCAAAAGTAAGACCCAAAGGCTTTGAAACTGGGAATTAGTATGAATTCGGAGGCAGCAAAATACCCTCCCCGTGTCTCAGCACACAAGAACAGACCCCGTCCTGAGCCAGCCCGACTCCGCAGGTCGATTTTTCTATGTCTAAGCCATATCTCATGAATCCATCAGACCCCTCCCCGTCCCCAAAAGCGGGTACTTACAAGATGCTGGGGATCTCTAGTGGATCAGACGGACTAGCCTCGGCCCCCCGCAGCAGCGCCGGCTGCCTGTCCCCTGCAGACGCCAGCCTCTCTGAGCCTCCGATGTTTGTGCTCGGCATCGAGCTAGAAGACTGTTTACTTATTCATGGACTGCCCGAGCCGGCCAGGAACTGCTTTGTGTCAGCTGAATAGGATGGTAATTCAATCTCCAAATGGGGACTGTTCAGCACACGGCATATCTGTCATAATGAGTCACGCAGATAAAAAGAACACAGCTCTCAGAGCCATGGGTGAAGCGTCTGTTTGGACAGCGAGCAGTGTTTCCAGGACACGACCGCTCCCCTCCTCCCCTCCAAGTCACCCCACCTCAGGCTGAGTGCCCCATGGGACTCCGGACACGTGGGAATCACACCCCTGGCAGAACAGGAGTGAAGGAAACGCTCTCTCTTCCCTCGCAAGAAGCACGAACATTTGAAGAGAAAGGAGGTGGAAAGGTTTGGGAACTGACAAAAGAAACTTAAGGGGCAACGAAGCCAGAGGAAACAGAGTTCATCTGTAGCAAAGGTTTCCACCGTGGGACGCCTTGCATGATCACCTCAAAGACAGCGGGGTCTCCAGCACCTGGAGATGATGGCATTCATTAAGCCGCTGGATCCAGAGGACGGCCTGCCGTCCAGAGTGAGAGGGCCCCAGTCAACGGTAGCGTGAACGACTCCCGGTCCCCAGAGAGCCATGCCTAGCAAAGGTAATCTCCTAATTCTCATTCCTGCGACTGCGCGTGCCTCCTAGTAATTTTTTTCTTGAGAATTTAAAACCTGCAGTTCACCTGATTTCTTTGTTTCAGCCACATGAAGCCCTACTGCTCCCCAACCTCCTCTTACACCTCTATTCCGCCTCCTCTATGAGCCACTTACTCTATTCATTTCTTTACCCATATATCTTGGAGTCTGCCCTCAAAACTACCCTCCTGACAGTGTCTCCGAAGCTTTACTCCCCCACTGTTCTCCAGTTACCAGCTTGGCAAGACCCCACCCCTGGGTTAACCAACAGCCCACTTTCTCTCCACCTGCTGCACAGGCTGCTGCTGACCACTGTATAAAACCCACAACCCAATGCCCGGACTGACCTCTGTCCCCCAGAGACCATAAGCTTCATGAGGGTAGGGACCATGCCTCCCATGTCCCGTGTGCTATTCTAGGCAACTCACAGTGTCCAGCTAGAGAAGCTACTCAAACATTTGTTGAAATACCAACTGAAGGTAGTCTTCAGTTTCAATGTTGCCTTGAAATATGTAGCAGTCAGGATGGATTGGTTAGGTTATGCTATGGCAACAAATAGCCCCCAAATATCAGTGGCTTTCAAAGACAAAGGTTTATTTCCCACTCATACTCTGTGTCCATGGAGGACCAGCTACAGCTCTTTTCCACGTCACCCTCACTCCAGAACCCAGATGGAATGGAGCAGGGAACAGGAAATAGAAAATCAAAACTAGGAGCATGTTTGTAGGAACATAAATTAATTCCATACTCCACAGCCATTGGATTTCTGCACTGAGATGTTTTGCTCAACTGATTCTTCATATTTGTACCCACTCTATTCCCTTCCTGTCTTCAGGTCTTGGCTCAAACATCACCTCTCCATGGAAGTGGTCCCCTGACCATCCAGTTTAAAGCACAAGCATCAACCCCAAACTGTCACCACTTACAAGTGTTTATCTTCAGTGCTCCACCAGAAGTGCTCTGAGAGCAAAGCCCTTATTCACCTCAGTCCCCACCCTGTCCCCCAAGCCTAGTGCCTGGAACATAGTAAATGCACAATAACCGCTTGTTGAGTAAAAGGATGAGTAAAATAGAGTACACTGGAGAACCCACAGCATGTTGGTGCAATTAGTTATAAAATCAGTGAGTTCAAGAAGCAATCTCATTAAAATGAAAGTAGCATGATATACTAAGAATAACATAACTAGAACAGAAAATTTGGGCCACATACAAGAAATCCTGAAATTACTGAAGATGAAGAATTTGTCAAAGTATTCCCTGCACTGTCTGCTGGGAGAAAAGGATTTCTTTATAGGATTTGATTGGGACCAGCCCTCACAACAGCAGACTGAGGTGGCGCTACAGAGCTTAGTGTAAGCATGCTTACCCATTCCTGTCCAGCCTTCTATCCGTTCTCCATCCAGCAACCTCCTGCCCTGTACCTGGATCTCCTAGCATACAGCTCATGAGAAAGGAAAGAAAGACTGTCCAAATTACTAGTACCCTGCATCACGCCAGCTCTCCTGACCTTGGTTATCAATATTTCCTCAACATTATTGGGTTATTTGGTGAATCTGGTCAGTGTTTTTGGCACTGGATAGTTGAGGAAATCAGGCCTTGCAATGTGCAAGTGTAATGAGCATGGATTATAAGGACCCCTGAGACCCACCCCAACTTCCTTGCTATGATGGCATCCCCCATTTGCTACAAGAAGGCATTTGGTGAATAACTTGTCAGTTATCCAATTCATGTCCAAAACCAGAGACCTCCCCTAGTGGTTCACTTGGATCAATACATAGCAAATCTTCCCTGTTTTGGAATATCCACTGGCTGAGATCTGCTTAAAAGTACCCTCACAAGCAACCAAGAGGTCCTTCAGTGGGTGACAGATAAACGGTGGTCCATCCATCCCGACAATGGGCTAGTATTCAGCACGAAGATGAAATGAGCTAATCAAGCCATGAAAACATGTAGAAAAACCTTAAATGCATATTAGTAAATGAAAGAAACCCGTCTGAAAAGGCCACCCACTGGATGATCCCAACTCTATAACCTCTGGAAAAGGCAAACCTATGGAGACAGTAAAGGGATCAGTGGTTGCCAGGAGTGGGGGAAGGGAGGCAGGGGTGAACAGGCAGAGCCCAGGGAATCGGGGGGGGGGGGGCAGTGAAACTACTCTATACGAGACCATAACGATGGATACATGCCGCTGTACATTTGTGCAAACCCACCGAATGTACAAAGGAACCCTCATGTAAACTCTAGGCTGTCAGTGATAATCATGTCTCAGCACTGGCTCATCAGCTGTAACAAACGCAAGACAGAAGCAACAGGGGACACTGTGGGCAGGGAGGAGGGGCAGGGAACCCTGTGCTTTCTCAACAACTTTTCTGTCAACTCAAAACTGATCTTTTTTTTTTTAAGTCTATTAATTTTTTAATTGACCCAAAAAAGCACCCCACCCCTTTAAAGGCTGCTCTTGGGCAGCCATTCTGGGCGCGTGGATTTCTTCCCCTTCACCGCGGTGAGCTCGGCAGGTGTGCCCGAGGAGGACGAGCTCACCGACAGCAGGAGTCCGGGTGACCCAGGCCTCAGAGAGAAGCCCGGCCCACGGAAAGGGCGCCACGACTGTTTGCTGAATAAAGATTTCAGTCCTTGTGTCTCTGCTTGGCCATGAATGGCGGAACACTGACAAGTGCAGACTGAAAGCTGAGATCAAAAACCTCCCCCGGGAAAAGCAGTCCGGCGGCCACCTTCCCCAGAGACGTTCTAGAGAGCTGCAGGCACGCGGAGCGCTCCGTGAAGCACTGGCGGGCCCGCGGGCGGCCGGCGCGCTGCGTCGGTCCGCGCTGCGGGGCGTCATCAACCCCGCCTCGTTGCGCGCGCCGGTGCTCGCCGGCCCTCGCGGTGGGTTTCTCACTGTGTCACTCTCCATCGCAGCCGTTTCAGCCACGAGGGACGAGGGCAGCAGACCCACCCTCTGGAGCCATCCAAGCCGCTGAGATGACGGCTCCGAGAAGAAGGGAAAGGCCCCGTTCCGGGGGACGGCGCGAGCCTGAGCCCGCGGCCGGAGCCAACGCCCGCGCTGCGCCCACGCGCGGGCTGCTCAAGAGCAGCCCCTCTGCTCCACCGCCCGCCTGGACGCGGACCGAGCTCCCGCTGGCAGCCCCCCCAGGGGGGGTGCTGCACGCGCCCTTCCGGCACAGACCAGGCTTCTCCTCGGCCCAGTCTCTTCCGTATTTTCAAAGGAAGTTCGGGGTGTGGTGTTGCTTCCTAAAATAAACTTCCTTCAGGGATCTGGCTTTCTGTTTCAATGTTAATTACCAGATTCAGTAACAGCAGCTACCGTCATGAGTGCTCATTATACACTAAGCGCTGTTCTTTTTTAAATTAAACTACAGTCAGTTTACAATGTGTTAATTTTTGGTGTGCAGCATAGTGATTCAGTTATATATATATATTCCTTTCCATATTTTTTATTGCAGGCTATTATAAGATATTCAATATAGTTCCCTGTGCTCCTTATTGTTCATCTATTTTATATACAGAAGTATGTATCTACAAATCCCTAACTCCCAATTTATCCCTCCACCCTCCCTTTTCCCCTCTGGTAACCACAAGTTTGTTTGCTGTCTGTGAGTCTGTTTCTGTTTTGTACATAAGTTCATTTGTGTCCTTTTTTTAGATTCCACATATAAGTGATATCACATGGTATTTGTCTCTCTCTGTCTGACTTACTTCACTTAGTATGATGATCTCCAGGTCCATCCATGTTGCTGCAAATGGCATTACTTTATTCTTTTTATGGCTGAGTAGTATTCCATTGTATAAATATACCACAACTTCTTTATCCAGTCATCTGTCAATGGACACTTAAGTTGCTTCCATGTCTTGTTAAACAGTGCTGTTATGAACACTGGGGTGCATGTATCTTTTTGAATTAGGAGTTTCCTCCAGATATATGCCCAGAAGTGGGATTGCTGGGTCACATGGCAAGTCTATTTTTAGTTTTTTAAGGAATCTCCATACTGTTTTCCCTAATGGCTGCAGCAAACTACATTCCCACCAACAGTGTAGGAGGGTTCCCTTTTCTCCATACCCTCTCCAGCATTTATTATCAGACTTTTTAATGACGGCCATTCTGACAGGTGTGAGGTGATACCTCACCGTAGTTTTGATTTGCATCTCTGACAATTAGTGATGCTGAGCATCTTTTCACGTACGCACTGTTCTAAGTGTACCCCTGAATCCCCAAAAGACCCCTGAGGTCAGTACTGTGATCATCTCCACATGTCACAAGTGAAGACCCCAAGCACAGAGAAGTTAGTCACCCAGTGGATCACACAGCATGGATGGCAAGGAGTCTGGATTTGAACTCACTTGGGCAGCCTGGCTGCAAGGACTGTAGTTGGCCACACACACAGGGCTTCGCCACTGCCCCGTGATGAGCAGCCCCATAAGTCAGATGGCCAGTGTAGACCGAGGGAGAAAGGGTAATTACTCTCACTGCCAATGTTTTCAAAGAAAAAAAGCATTCTCTTTTCCAAATGTGAGAAATACCTTATTCTATCTACTACATTGGCCTTTGGAAATACTAAGTTGAAAACTTGTAGTACTGAAAACTAATATATTGAAAACTAGTATTTCTAGGGTTAACTAGAAAACCGCCAGGAATGTTCTAAAGCAGAGATAAGAAAGATCAACCCCTAGAAAAGCTGAGTCAAGTCAAGATAGTAGCCGTCCTTGCACCCAGGACAGCCCTGGTCTCATCTTCAACTTAGCCAATTATAACACATCTCCTGTAATCCTGGAGCCATGTTTTTCTGCACCACTTGAAGATGCAACCTCATAAATGATTACAAGACTCCAGAAGCGTCAGAGCCCTAATTCCTATCCTGTTGTTTGCCATTTCCAAGGGAGAAAGCTAAATAATTATCCAGATCACGCCACCTGACCTGAACCTCAGGACAGGCCTCCAAGTGGCTGGAGGTTGATTCCGCCTGACAGATGACGTGGTGGACACTGAGCCAGACACCACAGCAGCCTGTTTTGGACCCTGACTCCTGCCGTCCTCCCTTCCTTCTGCATCATAATTGTCCTTCTCAGTTCCTCTCCTCTAATCAGCCTCGTGAGCTGAGAGGCCCTCACTAGCGCCTAGGAATTAGCTGGAGTACAAAACAAAAGCAGACCAAGACTATGTTGGTCCTGGCGTCATGGGGAATGAAGAAGGTGACTCTGCCTGGAGGGCACTGGAACATGAGTCAGCGTACTGAGGGCCCCTCAACTTCCCCTTATAGTTAGGTACGTGGCCGAGAACACCCCAGGAGGACTGCAGGGGAGGTGGTCCGCACAGAAAGGGGCGCTGCACCAGACCTGGGCCCCTCAATGCTGGGCAGTGCTATGAGCATCAGTCAACACAAGCACACCCCAGGTGATGCCTGAGTGCATACATCTACTCCCACTGCACAGATGAGAAAACTGAGGTCACAAGAGGTCATACAATTTGCAAACAGCGGAGTCCACAGTCAAGCCCATGTCTAATCACAGCCCTCCACAGCCTCCTGTCCTCAGGGCCTGAAAAATCTTTGCACTGGTACAAGGGGCTCAGGGACAGTGTGGGGACGTAAGGCTGACTGGTGCCGTATCCGAGAAATCACTGCCAAGCCCAATGCCACGAAGCTTTCCCCCTCCTGTTCTCTTGTAGGAATTTTAAAGTTCTAGGTCTTCCGTTTCAAGCTTTAATCCACTTTGAGTTGACTTTGGTGTATGATGTAAGTTAAGGGTCCGATTTCATTCTTTTGCATGTCAATTTCCAGTGTTCAACAGTGCTGTATCAAAGTTAAGAGAGTAAATCTTAAGAGCTCTCAACACCAAAAAAACAAATTGTTCTATTTCTTTAATTTTTTTACCTATATGAGATAATGAAGTGTTCCCTACACTTAAGGTGATAATTACTTCATGATGTATGTAAGTCAAATCATTCTGCTATATACACCTTAAACTTATACAATGCTGTATGCCAATTATACCTCAATAAAAATGAAAGAAAAATACTTTTAAAAAAAGTTTTAAAGACTGTTTGAAAGAGAAAAGACGGCTCTCTACCCAGGAGGCCCCAAAGGGCAGCCCGAACTTCAGGGAGGTTCCTTGTTTTACAAGCAGCTTTGAGTTTGGTCTGAGAAGTCAGACTGTCGCAACAGGAATTATAACTTGTTATTTTAACAACCAGCATCAACTGACATGTATTTAACCTCTTCGAGGTGCCAGGCCCTATTCACCTATTTAACCCTGACAGCAACAAATTTGTGAATCAAGTCCTCTTACTATTTCCATTTCTTGGATGAGAAAATCACACAGCGAGGCAGCGTGCACCAGGATGTGAACCAGGAGGTCCCTCTTAACTGGGGCACGTGCTGTATCCACTGCCTCTCACTGGGAGTGAGGGGTTCGCAGGAAGCCAACAGTTTCCTCCAGCTTACCTCCCACAAAACTTCTCTCAGACCCCTCCTGTCTATACAGATTCATATCCCTCACCTGAGAGTCTTGGACTAGATCCACTCTGTAATCCCCAACTCTCCAAGCCTCTGACGCCCCACCTCTCACCGCTACCCTGGGGCTCCTGACCTGTGGACTGGCTTACCATCTGAAAACGAAGCCCTCCCCCAAATGGCCACCTGCCCTCCTGGGCCAACCTCATGTTCCGAGGTAACAGGGAAGCCCCTGCCTGCTCCCTCCACCAGGTAAGGCCCTGGGCAAGACCTGGCCCCAGTGACACAGGCCACCGCGGAGGCCCCCTGACATCAACCTGCATCCTCCATGAGGGGCATGCAGTTTACACTGGGAAGAGGCCAGCGGCACAAACAAGCAACAGGAGGGACTAGGGGGAGTGGAAGATGCGAATGCAGATGAGGAGGTCTCCTGGGTGACCAGAATTATCAAACTGGGAAGATGAAAATGCGTTTCTACAGGTGTGTCAAGGGTCACAAGGGCAGGCCCCATATCTTACAGACAAGGAAACTGAATCCCACAAGTGGAGGGAAAGCGCTTGCCCAGGTCAGGCTGCGTGGAAGTGGAGGCTCTTCCCTCATCCATGTACTCCATCCATTCAAATGTACGGACCACCGACAGCACAGGAGCATCAGTGAACAACAGGGAGAGAAAGGTAAGGTCCCAGCCTCAAGAGAACACACAGTCCAGAGGAGGGGAAAAAGGGAGACAACAAACAAGCAAACAAACAAGACCACCTTAGCTCACAAAACAGAAGAAAACAGAGCAAGAAAGTGTGTAAACAGAGAGTGGGATGTTTGATGGGGAGCTAATTTAGACAGAGTGGTCAGAGTGGGCCTCTCTGAGGAGATGTCTGTCCTATGGAGTGATGAGAAGGCATCTCCGGCCTGAGAATGGGGGGAGAGACAGAGTTCCAGCAGAAAGCACAGCATGTGCAAAGGCCCTGAGGCAGGAGAGTCTATGGGCACTTTCTCAGAACAGTCCCCTCCTTACTAAGGCTCCAGCCCTCACTGCCGTAAGAGCTAGACTGTGGGGTCCTGGGGTCCGCTGCCTCCTCCTTTAAGACCAAGGGAAAGAAGGGGAGAGGAAGACTAAATGTGGAGGGCCTCAAATTGCTCAAACCAATACTTGCTGTGAGACTAGTAGACCGAGGAGGTGGTGCGAGGAGACACATCATTTCCTCCATTGTGGTCTCAGATACATTAGGTTTCACAACCCTCTCAGCTTTTAATCTATTAAGGCAGACATGTGTAACCTTGGTTAAGAGTCCAGTGAAACCCAGCCCTGAGATGCAGACTGCATTTAAAATATAATTGCATATTGATTCAGACTCTACCAGTGGCTTTATTCATCATCTAGTCTAGGAAGACTAACCATTAAAAAAAATCTATACACATGGGATGGGAAGATTAAAAGCATTCTTATTTCAAGGAGCCTCAATATCAAAGACAAATTAATTTGTGCAGTGCACCACACTTGTATCTAAACCGAACAGACCAGGATGATGCCCAGGAACTATGGAAGAGGTTTCAAAACCAGAGGATTCCAATCACAGGCAGACTTCAGAGTCAGTACAGCCAGAAAGTGACACCAGAAAAGCCACAGGACAGACCCCAACACTCGAGTCTGTGACCATGATCATCACATCACTTCAGGGCATCCTGAAATAAGCCTCTAGGAAGACAAGGTTTCCTGAAGTACCAGGGCCAAGCACCTTTTAGGAAAACCCAAATTCTGCCTGACGTCAGGCAGCTGGAGCCCACTGGTACAGACCACATGGGCGAATTAACCAGGTACGAACAACTGCAAGTTACAAAGATGGCGCCCACCAGTTGCGGAAGCCAGTGGCCACCTTCTCCAATTGTTAAGTGTTCAGGAATATTATCACTGAAGCAGCGGAAGCCTGACACCAACCATGGTTGGAGTCACACCATGGAATCAGGCAAAGACTACAAGCAGTGCTGTTTTTCTCCAGAGAGCCAGGTTACCAGGACAGCACCTCCTAAAACCCACTTCTATTATGGGGGCAGGAAAATAAATCAGAATGAAGAACCATACTCCATGTGTGTTGGAGACTCACTCCTCCATGCCTCCTCCAACACTGGCTTTGTCTGATGCTGGGGGCTGAATGTGTCCCCCCAAATATCCACATGCTACAACCCTAACCCTCAGGGTGATGGTGTTAGGAGGCGGGCCTTCGTGACTGAGATCAGCGCCCTTAGACAAGAAGCCCCAGAAGCTGACCCGCCTCTCTGACATGTGGGGACACAAGGAGAAAACAGCCACTGGCAACCCGGAAGTGGGCTCTTGCCAGAACTCGACAATGCTGGCCGGCACCCTGATCCCAGACGTCCAGCCTCCAGAACTGTAAGAAGTAAATCTCCGTTGTTCACAAGTCACCTGGCCTGTGGTGTTCTTCCACAGCAGGCCAGATGGACTAAGAAAACGATCAGCACCCCCTTCCCCCAGAAAGGGTGACGATGTGGAGGTGAGTCCAGGACCTGAGCTGGTCCAAAGGGAACTTCGAGACTGGGAAAAGCCGCACATTATCCCACTGGAACAAAGTGATCAAGGATGTGGCCCGGGTGGGAAGGGGAGTGTCAGAAGCCATCTCGTAACTAGAGGAGGAGCCACCTTTAGCCCAAAGACGGCACAGCGAAAGAGGAAAAGCAGCAAAGTCCTGGCTGATGACATTAAGTCTCTGGATCAAACCTTGCCTGATGCATTCCTGATCTCCGGCCCCTGCAGTTATCTAAATCTATACACGTCCTTTTAAAATTGAAGCCACTTTTAGACACATTTTCTTCTAATGGAAAGATTCCCAACCAAAAGAAATCTGAAACCAAGCCTTTACATGTCAGCCCCCCTCGCCTAACTAAATGGACTCATTAAAGCTCTTTCAAATTACTAAATCACTTAATAGCTCTGTGCTCCCAAGCTCTTAGAGAAGAAAACCACCACCAGTGAGCCACACTTCACACTGCACCTGAGCGTTGAAATCCGGGAACACATATGCATATTCACACAGAAGGTGATTAATTTTTTTTTCCAGTGTTCTAAATGCCCTTCTGTTCCCATTCCATCCAGAGGTACTGTTTTTAAAGGATGCTTTTCTGGCACTAACCAAGGGTTGCAAATACACACGTCTCTGTGATCAAATGGCAGAGGTTCGTGGAGGTAACGGGGATGTTTCAAGTCGGAGCTAGGGGAGTCGTCATGAACGGGGGGTGCCCTGTTTAAAACATAAAATCGTACAAAGCCGCACTTGGAAAGAGCCATAGAGATCATCTACCACGGAACAAGAGGGAAAAACCAGGCCACACGTCTGAATGACTTACTGATGGTCTCACAATTGAGAGTCGCAGAGCCAGGCTTGGGGCAGCTCCTGACTCCAGGCTCCGCAGCAGTAGGGGGCACGGCAGCCAGGGCGTTCCAGCACCCATGAAGACTGAAATCCTGGCTTTGCCAGCAGCACCCTGTCCCCACCTCCCGGTCCAGGGGGCCGGTGTTGGCCCATGTCATTCTCACGGGACACACGCACGTGCACACAGGCACTTCACACAGCATCAATTATCACCCACTGCATCTGTCACTATTATTTCCTTAATTTTTGCATATAGTTACTTTCTAACTTTTCTATAATAAATAATAACAAATGGAAACAATTTCCTTAAGGCTTTCAAGGTAAGAGGAGAAGGCGCATCTTGCATACTGCAAATGAGAAAGAACTGGATGCAATCTAAAGCTCTTTATCAAATGTCTTAGAAACACGCACATCTTTGGACCCAGAAATTCCACTTGTGTAAGTTTATCTTAGAGGATAATAAGTGGATGTGACTGAATCATCTCATCTTCAAGAATTACACACATAATGTGCTCACTGCTTAAAAATGAAAGTAGGTAAGCATGAAGATGAAAATGAAAATGAAAACTACCTAATACCCCCCACATACATTCAGCCCATATGCATTTTCTAAATATCCCAGCAACGTAAGATTCAAACTACGTACACCAGGTGTTATGCGTGAGGACTGTGTTGAAGTTACGTTTCTGGGTGATTTAAATTTTTTTCTTTTTTTTTTAATCGAAGTCTAGTCAGTTTACAATGCTGTGTCGATTCCTGGTGCACAGCATCATGTTTCAGTCATTTGTGATACATACATACATTTGTTTTCATATTCCTTCTCATTATAGGTTACTGTAAGATACTGTGTATAGTTCCCTGTGCTCTACAGATGAACTCGTTTATCTATGTTATACATAGTAGTTAGTATCTGCAGATCTCGAACTTCTAATTTATCCCTTTCCATGCCCCTTCCCCCCTGGTAACCATAAATTTGCTTTCTATGTCTGAGTCTGTTTATGTTTTGCAATTAAGTTCTGATTTAAATTTTTTCTAAATTATTTTCTATAAAAATTTTCTACCGGAATGTATATTACTCTATGGGTTAAATTACAGTAACCCTGGATCACTTTTACTTACAAAAGACACAGCAGATGCACAGTCACTGTCGCGCAGAATTAAATAGTGTAGGACACAAATGCCCTTTTTCAAGTTGATTGCATAGCCCCGTGGAGCACACGGTTCTTAAAGAGCCAACAGCTTAAAGGCACCAGTAACTGGGCTCCCAAATTCCTGCCCAACACAACAGTGATCAGTTGGGGAGTGGGGAATGAGCTGATGGACAAGAAAGTAATGGAAGAGGATAGAATCATATCAAGTATGTCAGTATCAAACCAGCCTCTATACCAAGTGAGGTACTGAAGTGTGGGGTTTAATGCAATGCGCATTTATTTCTTACAAACTCAGTCAATGCAGGCGGTCCTAGCTGGGGGCAGCTCCCTCACGTGCAGCAACCCGGAGACCCAGGTCCCTTCCACCCTGTGTCTCCTATGTTCCCTGGGGCTCACAGGCCTCAGCATCCAACTCACAGGTGAGTTAAGAAGTGTGTTTCTCCATCATCTTGGCCCAGAAGTGACACACGTCACCTCCCCTTCCTTCTCATTGGCTGGAACCAGTACTGTGGCCCCTTAGGTCCAGGGCTGCCCAAAAATGTGCTCCGTAGGTGAGAAGCAGCTTCCACAACCACTCAGAGCTACAGGAGAAAGCATCTTAGGTGAACAGGCACCTCCTCTATTCACGGGGAGATAGCGTGGGCAGTGGAGGACCCCCAAACAGACCCCCTTACTGTGACTAGCTCGTCTTGCTTTGTCCTAGACCCTCCCAGTTTAGCACAGGAAGTCCCTCCCATCCTAGGAAAACCTGGAGAGTCGATCATTCTCCCGTTCCCAAAACACAGCCTCCATACCCCGCCTACTGAACTGAGACTTGAGGACAGAGTTCTGGATGAAGCAGAAAAGGCAGCCTTATTTCCCTGCAGGCAAAGGAGGTCACAGTGGACGAATGCCTCTAAGACTGTGAGCCTGCTGGGGAGAGAAAGCAGGGGGTTTTATAGTAAAAGTTCAAGAGTTCCAGGGGGTGAGATAGTTTTTACAGAGATCAAATACGGGGTAACAAACTGTTGCAAATTTATTCTTGTTTTTGCAGATGCAGAGGTCCCCCTTCCCTCTGCTGGGTATGAAGTTCACCTCCTGCTTTGGGACTCTCAACATTCTTGTACCTAGAACAAAGCGTGCCCAGAAGGGGCTCTGTGGAAAGGAGCTCTACATAGAAACTTGTGCAGTTTAAAGTCAAGCTGATAGATGCTTTTAGCCTTTCAAGCAAGCGGAGGCCTGAGACCTCCTGTTGCAAGCTGGGACCTGCAGCTCAAACAACAGGATACAAGGAAACCACAAGGAGTCGAGAGAAGGGCACCAGAGTCAAGAGCAAGACTCTGAGCATGATCCCTGCACAGAGGACCGCGAGGAGGTTGAGCGGACCACCCAAGCTTCCCCCCTCTGCAGCCAAACCCTGGTCAGCAAGAGCATGAGAAAACCCTTTAAACCATTACACAGTTGAGCAGTTACAAACACCAAACACCATTACAGGTATCAGACAGTCACCAATGATGACAATAGGGTCCTGCTCGGCTATACTCCTACTTAGCAGTTTGACAAGACAACAGCCGGACAGGGGAGGGTCTAAGGCCTGGCTGCCCCCACCCCTAGGAGAGGACGCAGCAGTCTGGGAGCCTTGCACTCAGTGACTCTCACGATGGCAGGTACAGAAACCTACCCCACAGCCCTTCCACCCCTATGCTCAGGATAAGCCAAACCTTGTCTGCAGGTCAGAAAATATATAGGAACAGGCGTTCCCAGGCTCTGAGAGAGGACGGGGTATGCAGAGTATACAATCCAAGTCCAAGGCACCAAACATGAAGGTGTACCTGGCACGTGTGGGGTCAACCCTGGGCTGACTTGCTCACCTGCTCTGGGAGATCCAGCGGGGGCTGAAGGGGGTAAAAGAAGAAAACTGCATCTGCTCCTTTGGCACCAAAACAGAGAGGCATTTCCTGGGTGGGCAGCTTGCAGGCTGTCCCATGCCCCCTTCCCCACAGCCAGCTGCCTATTCCATTCTTACAAACCGCCAGGGTCACGTGACAGCCCTGCAGCAAATGCTGTTAGCTCCAGGTCTGGGCTCCAAGCAGAACTGCTTTTAACACCACGCCTGTGCTATTTCTACCCGGCACAGCCCTCTGCCAAACGTCAGCGTCTTGTGGTGCCTTTATCTGTGGACTCACGCAGGGAAGTTCTCCCACAGGGCATGACCCAGAGGCGGGATCCCCCACATCTGTGGAGAGGCTGTACCCCCTCATGCAGCACACCCACTCCTATACGCATTTGAAATCCACATGGAAACATTCTGAAGACGTTGTGTCCACGCACAGATGCTGACCTCCGTCCTTTGCCCAGGGAAGCCGGAGATTCATGTGATTATCCAAAGACCCCTTCATCACCTCAGTTAACAGGAAGGACTAGGGCTGTTTTCTTAACCGATCATTGTTTTCTGGGGACAGCGGGGAGCAATGAAAAGGCAGAACCCTCTTCAAAACAAATAACTGCATCAGAAGTTTACATTTTATGTTTTAAGCCTGGGCCCTAAAAGGAAATGTCCAGGAATCAACATGAGCCTCCTGACCTTGGAGGAAAACATCAAAGATTTCAAGCAGCGTTTCTTTCAACAAAAATTTGCACAAAACCTTGCTTTAAAAAAAAAAATAATAATAAAACCACTGTGTAAATGTCACAGGAAGGATGCTAGGCGCAAGGTGAGAAGGCTCCAGGGGAGGGAAGAGCATTCTTCCTGTGATCTGGGCTAGGGCTGAGGCTCCAGGTTCTGGGGCCTTATGAGTGTCTCAGTCTCCAAAGTAAAGCTGCTCTCTGGAAGGGCTTATTGGCGCGTGCATCCCACAAAGATCTGTACTTTCCATTTCACTCTGCAGAGACCGGGGCTTCCAAACATCTCCTAGCACCACCTCTGCACCCCTTGCCATGGGAGGCAGGGGAGAGGGCGGGGAGCACACCACAGAGGCTGCCCAGGGGTGCCTGAGGATGCTCAGGAAGACAGGTTTAAAAGAAGAAATGGCTAGAATGAGGTGCATGGACCATGATGAGGCAGGCAGTGTGATGATGGGAACAAGGATGTGCTGTGCTGATGGACATTCCTGAGAGGTGGCAGAGTTCTGGTCACCCATAAGTGCAGGAAGTCATCTGGTCCCCACTGCCCCCCTGTTAAGCAGGTACTATTGTCATTTTCATTTTAAGGAGCAGAAAGCTGTGAGCAACACTGTGGTTGAGTTACTTATTCACAGCGTATAGTCAGGAAGTAGAGGAGGCGGAGTTCAAACCCACAGGGTCCACCTGCCCCTGGCCATCTCCCAGCCCAGCACACCCATCCTCACATTAACACAACAGCATGGTAGATCCAGAACCCCACCAGGGTGGAGTCTGGAAATAGCCTTTGAGTTGAGTCTTCCCAAAGAACCAGCCCTCTTTGACCAGGGATCCACCCTTACAGGCACCCAACCCAAGTCAGGCCCTACCAACGAAAAGGAAAAAGCTTCAGTTTAAATGAGCTTGGATGTGGGACTTTTTTGTTGAAAGAAACGATAACTAAACTGGTGCTACTCAAGGGACCAAAGACAGAGAGGATACCCCTGCCTTAGGAACTCTAATTCAAAAGCACACATGCACCCCAGTGTTCACAACAGCACTATTTACAATAGCCAGGACATGGAAACAACCTACATGTCCATTAACAGATGATTGGATAAAGAAGTTGTGGTATAGTTATACAATGGAATACTACTCAGCCATAAAAAATAGTAATATAATGCCATTCACAGCAACATGGATGGACCTGGAGATTGTCATTCTAAGTGAAGCCAGAAAGAGAAAGAAAAATACCATATAATATCACTCATATGTGGAATGTAAAAAAGGACACGAACTTATTTACAAAACAGAAATAGACTCACAGACATAGTAAACAATCTTATGGTTTCCAGGGGGTAAGCGGGTGGGAAGGGGTAAACTGGGAGTTCAAGGTTCGCAGATACTATCTACTATGTATGAAAAAGATAAACAAGTTTCTATGGTATAGCACAGGGACCTATATTCAATAGTTTGTAGTAACCTGTAATGAAAAAAAATGAGAATATATTTATGTATATGTATGACTGAAACATGATGCTGTACACCAGAAACTGACACAATATCATAAACTGGCTATACTTCAGTTTAAAAAGTGGGGGAAAAAAAGAAAAGCCAACAGCATCGACCCAAGATTTCACTGGAGGGGACGGGAGGAGCTAGTCTCACGGCGCGGGTTTGGCAGGGGCAGTGAGAGCAAACACAGCTTCATTTCATCACACTCGTGAGTCTTCCTGGTCAACCCCGTGGCTTTCATTCTCTCACAAAGTATGTGGTTTTCAATCTCCAATGTTACTTTGAAGCAGTCATCTGATGTGTTTCTTTTCCAATTTCCCTTTTGGTGTATATTTTATCTTGCTTTAAATATGCGTGTGCTGAGACTATTCAAGATCAGAGAATGAATACTGGACAGGAGCCAAACCATATTTCAAAGGCGCATATATTTAGGAGCAGAGGGTTTTTGCCATACGATGCTCAGTCCCAAGATGCTTGATTTTTTTCCCCTGTCCTCTCTACTACTGTACTTGACCTCCCCAGTCCCTACAAAAGACGGCCTAACTGACAATCTGCTCACTCACAGGATGGCTTTGCAACAGGAAGAGGGCTGAAGCATCGGGGCCCCAGGCAGCCTGGGGAGGTGGGCAGGGGGAGGGGAGACCCCACGGCCAGAGGACTTATACTCTGACTTCCGGGTTCCTCAGCCATCTCTGCCTGCCTCGCCAGGGGCCAGCCAGGGGCCTCTGGTTCTGAACCACCGCACCACCTCTGAGACACGATCCTGCCGGCAGGAATGGGAATTTTATTACTTGCATTTAGATATACTCAAATATAAATACAGAGAGACACAAACACTCTTGCATCTTCTCCATGGCACATTTGGACAAAAAGCAGCCATTTCAACTATTAAAAAAAAAAAAAAACCAACCAGGAGAATAATATTTCACTGAGTAAATTGACAAAAGGTCAGAAAGCTTGATCTTTGCCACTAATGTGCTTGGTCTGAAAGCTGAGCCTCCATTTAAATATTCATAGGCAAGATCCCACAGCAGAGCCAGGCAGGGCCCAGTTTATAATAACCAAGTTCCCTTTGGAGGGACCTTCTGGGAAGGAGCCCACTCCTGCCAACCGGCAGCAGCCACGGGGCGCTCACCGCTGCGTCTCAGACCCTAAAGGAATACAAGCAATGCTCGGGGCGCCAGACCCCGTGGTGGCTGCAGGCACACGTGTGAGAAGATGCTTCAAGCCCCGGCTCAGTGACACACTGACTCCACTGCTGCTTCCCACTGTCTTCACCCTCCCCCATCTCCATCCCTCCAGCACGCCTGCACCAGTGCTCCCAGTGTATCATTTTAATGCCGCCTTTGCGAAAAAGATCAAAGATTTCTATAAGGGTGTGCGTGAAGGAGGCAGGAGTGGTCTAACCCAGTGCCACCCAAGAAAAATGTAATTCAAGCCATATACGTAATCTTAAATGTGGAGGTGGGGAGACTTTAGTGAAAAAGTAACAGATAAGATTAATTTTAATAGTACATTTAGAAGTCAGACATGGAAAGGCAGTATCATGATATCACTTATATGCAGAATCTTAAAAAAACGACACAAATGAACTTACAAAACAGAGACAGACTCAACAGACATAGAAAACAAACTGATGGTTACTGAAGGGGAAAGGAGAGGGGAGGGAAGGATAAATTAGGACTTTGGGATTAGCAGATACAAACTACTGTATATAAAATAGATAAACAACAAGGTCCTAATGTACAACACAGGAAATTACATTTAATTAAAATATTAACCTATAATAAAAAACAATCTGAAAAAGAATGCATATATGTATAACCAAATCACTATGTTGTACATCAGCAATTAAGACCGCATCATACATCAACTAAACTTCAATAAAAAAATAAGAAATTTAAAAAATAAAAATTGTTAATGCTGTTTTACACACTTTTTCTCTCAACTCAGACTGCCCACATTTGGTGGCTTGACGGCCGCTGCAGAGTGGGGCGGGCGGGTCTGAGTCAGGAGGATGAGGTGGGCTGCGCTGTTCCCTGGAACGGGGAGAGGAGAGACTAAGGACGGGAGCAGCTGCTGGTATAAGGCATTGAGAGCACTGGCAGCAGCTCCTGGGTTCGGGGGTTGGGGTTCACTCATCCCAAAGACTGGGCCTCGCACCTCCCTCTTCTTTCCCTGTACTCTCCTCCTGGGCACCTCACAGAAACCTCCAGTTCAGTGGCCGTCTTTACACAAGTGCCACGTGAGCAAGGGAGCTGAGGGAACACATGGGGCTCCTGAGAAGATTCCAGTGCAAACTGCACGGTGTAAACCATGCTAGATGGTATGGGGGGAGGTGGTGATAAAGAGGACACGGACATGAGGCGGTCTGGTCCACACTGGCGGGCGCACGGTGAGACTCTGCACACAGGATCCCTCGGCCTCGAACTCTGGAACCAATGGCAGAAACGCAATCCCACCAAACGCTGAAGTCGGCAGGACGGGCAACCACTCATGCGGCCAGGAAAGCCTTCACTGGACCCTCGCTTCTTCCTCTGACCATTCAAGGTTAAGAGGCCAAGATCTCACACGCGACTACACAGCAAAGCCCAAGGCTCCTGGAAAGGCCTCTGCCACTGAGGGGAACACATGCTTCCACGTCAAGGAGATCTGCACTCAAACGTCCCTCTCCTACCCACTTAGGAGCCATGTGACCCCCAAAATTACATAACAGGATGGGAAAGGGCCCCTAAAATGGAACACAGAGGCTAGCGAACTGAACCGTATTTCAAATGAACACAAGACCCCATGGAGGGCAGAGGGGGTTCCCTAAGTAACTTACAAATGCAGTACTTGGAGCATGCGCCCACGAGCCAAAGGCAAGAGAGCTGTGAACAAATACCGAGCTCTGCTCAGCAGTGCTTTCGTCTTCTAGGACTGAGCAGGTGCACGGATACCTGGTGTAAAATGGAATCCCAGTTTCTCATCGCCAAGGGAAAGGAGTCAGACACACGGGAGGGGAGAGGCTGCAGGAAACCCATGGGTCAGACTGTGTTTGGAAGGACAATTATGAACTCGTGGTTTCAGGAAGATTAAAACTGATACACAGACAGACTTGGAATCAGAAAGATACAGAAATACACACTCTGTCTGCTGAGACGCCCCAGAAGTGTGACACCCCCGCTGCAAAGGTCACCCCAGGCTCCCAAACTTTGGTTTCTAAGTATCATTCTCCACCAAAAGAAACAGGCTCCTTCAAGAAACGGCTAAGCCTAGGACTGGGGCAGGGAAAGGACAAAGTGAGCTGGAATATCGCATTATGCTTAAAGTAAGTAAAAGCTAAAAACTGATGGTCATACACCAAAACAGCACAGGAAGCAGCTCCCACTGCTCCTTCAGATGAGAGTTAAGGTAAATAATGAAGGTAAATTTCACCACTAAATAAAATAACAGTCCATTCACACAAGTGGATATAAGTAAACATAAATCTGTAAATGGAGGGAAAGCGGAAGGTTCTCCCTTACAGAGGAAAGCCAGGCAATAAACACTGAAGCAGTGCTAGGGAAATTGCCGTTTTGCATCTGTCTTAAGTGATACTTGATTCGGATGAGCATCGGCAGATGCTAAAGCGAGTGTTCGGTGAGGCACGGTCTCGGTGCGGCCCCCACAGACCTCGAACTCACTACAGGGGGGCCACAGTAACTCTACAGCCAAGGAACTCACGGAGGGCCCCTCAACCTAGTGACAAAATCAACATCCTCGAACACGCGGCAAACGGACGCCCTGTGTTTGCACTGGCAGGACGCGCTGACACGGAGGCAACGTAGCCTCTGCAGTGTTCCTGCTGAAACGCACGCCCCGCGTGCCATCAGGAGGAAACACCAGACAAACCCTGAGTGAGAAACACTCTATGAAATAACTGGCTTGTAGTTTTCAGAGATGGTCAAAGTAAGGGAAGACCAAAAGGGCTGAGAATCTCCTGCAGGTTAAAGGAGATTAAAGAGACGTTACAACATACATTGTGGGTGATTCTGGGATGGGTCCTGGACAGGAAAGGAAGGAATGAAGGAGGGGGGGAGGGGACCGTCCCAGTGGGATGAAAAAAGACTTGACAAACCCTATCCATCCTGGCTGAAAGCAGATGGCTCACTTAAATTGGGTAATTTGAAGAAAGCTGAATAGAGGCATTGTTTACAGAGTTGTGGGCAGAGTACAGGAATCAAAGAGATGGAGAAATCCCGCTGGGGCCGGCAACATCTGGAAGCCCACCCCACCCCACCCCAGAAGAGGGACGAGGAGGCGGAGGAGTTACCGCACCAGGTGGGGGGCAGGGCGGGTGGGTGTAAGGACCAGGGAGTGGAACGCCCACCGCCCTCCCAGCCCTGGCCCTGCAGTTGAGGACAACAGGCCGCTGGGCAGGAGCAGGGTGGAGGGTGGACGCAGAGGCAGGAACACAGCTAGAAGACGCCACCTCCTGGTGTGTAATGCGACTCTGGGGCCTTTGCTCCTGGTCCCTGAAGGCAGCTTCTGAATCCTTGGGATTTGCCAGGTCATAGGCGTGGCCTCGTTATGGCCGCCAGGGTCACACCTGAGTTTATGCTAATAAAGTGGCTCCTGCAGGGACCATAGGCTGTTTCAGGATGGGGGCAGGACATACAGGGAAAACCTTGTGACTAAGGGTTGGAGCTTTGAGCCAGGTGATCTCAGCTTAACCCTCTAAGAGGGGAGAGGGCTGCAGACCTGTGGAAATGACCTAACTCCTTGCAACTGGTGTCAGAATTACTTTGCAAAAGATACAACTGAATGCTGAGCAGGAGGTGATGGTGACCATTTTAGCTGACACTGGGAGGTTTCCAACGCACCAGGTGCTTTAGCAACAATGTATCACTTAACCCCACCAACAGCCTATAAGGTACATCTTCCTGCGCATCCTCATTTCACAGACAAGAAAACCATCTCAGAGACAACCATTCGGGATTTGAACCCACACAACTCAAGAGCACACACGAGAGAAATGGCCAGTGGTTCTGTGCCCTCCTCCACCGTGGCTGGGGCAGAGGATGTGTGAGATGGGGACCAACGAGGAGAAGAGGGAACAGCGCTCTCCACCGGGAACAGCCCAAACCTGGCCCAGCAAGAACAGGATAAGCAGACTTGGCCCAAGCACAGGATTTGAGACGGGCTGATGGAGCGGGGCCGGGACACACACACAGCAAGTGCTCAATAAATATGTAATAGATCAGCTCAAAAGCTGGAGTACTCAGTTGGGCATCACAAGATGAGATCCAAGGGAAGACGAACCAGGAAAACCAGCAGCCTGTTCCCCATGCCCTATGGTTAGAAATAACCTCTCAACTCCTAACAGGATTCTTCATTCTGAACGGTGTAGACGCTGCCTGTAAAACCATCAGAGAGGTAGCAAGCCTTCTCTGCGAACGCCTGTGCTTGTGCTTGTGCTCGGTCACAGGTTTATGGCTGGCCTTTAAGAAGATGTATCCACATCCTGGACCACAGAAACTGTGCATGCTGTTACTTGGAAAAGGGGTCTTCACAGGCATACAGGTAAAGCAAGATGAGCTCATCCTGAATTACCCAGGTGGGCTCTAAACCCACAGACTGTACCCTTCTAAGAGACACACTGAGAAGACAGACAGACACACAGGTGGAGGGGGGAGGACACTGCAGTCATGCAGCCACAAGTCGAGGAGTGCCGGTGGCCCCCAGAAGCTGGGACGGCAAGAGGTGGAGTCTCCCCGAGAGCCTCTGGAGGGAGCACCGTGCTCTCAGCACCTGACGGCAGTCTGTCATACCGAGTGCAGGCTTCTGAGAGCAGGAACTGTTGCTCCCAGACACCCAGTTTGTGGCCATTTGTTACAGCAGCAGCAGGAAACAGCCCCTGGGAAGCTGAGAGAGGCAGATCCTCCTGGCAGAGGCCGCTGTGAGGGCACTTTCCTTCAGGAAACTAGCAAGTAGGGTGATGGGGGTTCTCATACCAGCACTGGCATGTCTGTCTCTGTCTCTGTCTCTCTCTCTCTTTCCTGGCCCTAGCCTCTAGGCCCCCACACATGCTGTTACCCTCCCTCTGGCATGCCCTTCCACAGGTTTCCAGATGACCACCTCCTTCCTACCATCACGGGCTCAGCTCTGATGTCACAGGTGCCAGCACATAAAGCTGGCTGACCTGACACCCACCCCCTAACACCTTCCTCCCACACCTGCCTCCACCAGAGAGGCTGGAAAGGATAAATACTAACCTATCCAACCTCACCAGCAGCTGCAGTTGTCATGCAACCTAGATCTCCCCCCAGCTCATAAGATGTCTGTTGACAGAGCTTTCATGATAGTTTCTACTCATGTGATAGGAGCGCTGGATGGAGCTGAGGCCATTTTTCCCACCAGGAGCACAAATGTGGTGCCTGGAGCTACAACAGCCATTTTGTGACCCTGAGGTGGGGGTGGGGGGAACCCAAGAGAGTTTCAGAGACCCTGGCCCTGAGTCAGTTTTAGCAGCTACCTACTTCTAGGCTCCTTATTAAGTGAACATTTAAACCATGGTAAGTCACATTTTCTTACTTTTCGATAGTAAAATTCCTAACTGATCGATTTCCTCACCAAAGAGGACTTCCACAACTAACCAATCATCCCCACCAGACACCCACCTCTACCACATGACTCGGACTAACTTTCCTTGTTGCTTGAACTAAAGTTATCTTGCGACTTTATGGCCTCTCTGTCCTCCTCTGCTCCACCACCGGGACAGGGACACTCTCTGTCTTATTCACCACCTCATCCCCGGTGCCTAGCACAGCGATTGTGAAAAGAAGACACCCAGTGAACATTGTTTAATATTCAACCTCAGCACCACTGAAATCTGGGGCTGGAGAATTACCTGCAGCACAAGGCAGTCTTGGCTGGAGAATTACCTGCTGCACAAGACGGTCTTGCACACTGCAGGATGTTTAACAGTATCCCTGGTCTCTATCAACTGGATGCCAGCAGCACACCCACCAACTATGACAATCAAAAACTTCTCCAGACATCACCAAACGTCCGCCAGGAGCAAAAAAAAAAGCACCTGGTTGAAAACGGCTGATTTAATGAGTGAGTGAGTGAGTGAATGAATGGCCTTCTCTAAGTGCACACAAAAATGACACCATATGAGAGATGGTGGCAGATGACAAAATCTCAGGAGAAAATGGCACCTAGAAGAGAACTATTTATAGTCAGCTGAATCGAACAAGACAATGGTCAATGGGCCAGCATCTTTGCTTGTCTGTCCTTGGACATGATATGAGATGTGCTCTGACATGTTTTCAGGGTGGAAAAGGGTCGAACTTTTGTATCGCCCACCTCCCACGGAAGCTTAGAACCCCCCAGATCATCAAAGGATGTTTGGCTCAGAATGTGTCTCCAACTCTCTGGCTCAATGCTCCAAGAGTTCTAAGACAATTCAAGTTAAAACCTCAAATCCCTCACTAAAACTGCACTGCTCTAATTCTAAGGAAAGTTCCACAGATGGAGATGGCAATAAATACACACTCTTGGCCAGGTCTGAATCTCGCAACACGACTCATTAAATCAATTAAATCACTTGCTTGGCAGGATTATTTATGGAAATAAGGAATCATTTTCCATCAGCAAGCTGGAGGGCGGCTCAACGCCATCTCCAAACTGGCGGGGTGAGTTCAGCTCGTGTGCACAGAATTTGGATGAAACAAACCTTACATTTCTCGAAGCATCTTTAAGGTCCCCAAGCACTTCCAGGTCTATCCAGGACACTGCATCTCCCGTGACAGCCTTGGAGTAGTTCCCTTTGCAGGTGGGAGATGGAACCACAAAGGGGCTCAGTGGCTCAGTCAAGCTGCCAACTGAGCAAGAACCTGAGCGTGGGCGTTTCAGCAGCACATCCTCAGCCAGGGGCCAAAGGCAGAGGCCCCCAGGAGCGGGCAGTGAGGGAGATGGAAGCAGGCAGGTGGGGCTGTGGCACTTGGAAGAACTGCTGCTTCTTCGTGCAAGCTGATTGCTGCCAGAGCCGCTGACTTTTTTCAAGAAAACAGTCAGAAATCTGGAGAATTGTGAGAAACGTTTGGGCATTTTTTTTTAAACACTGGCCATGAATTCAAAATTGAAAACACAATTTTGCGGGTCTTATCAGAGCATTTAGATCAATGCTTTGTGGTCCCCACCTTTTTTCTTCTCCCACACCTTCATTCCGTAAGAGGCAGTTCCGAGTCATTTCTTTCTTCTCACTTAGGGATTTGTTCTGCCCTTAGACACACCAGGAAGTCCCCAAGGAATGGACAGCCTTTCTCAGAAAGGAACACGAGATTCCCCGAAGGAACAGCTCCCGCTTGGGAATCTAATAATCACAGTGCCTGCTCCTGATCTTTACAGAGAAATGTAACTGGTGCTAAATTGTCAGAAGAGCCACAAAACTGCTCTGTCTGGGTTCCCAGTAAAGCATGGGAACTGCTGTCAGCAGAATGGGTGGGTGCCCAATCCGGAAAAGCCGCAGATGCCAGCCCGCTGACCTGGAGAGCGGGCAGCCCCACCCTCTGTCTTATGCACAAAGCGGCCAAAAAGCCCATTTAGGGAAGCCCTCAACAAGTGACCCACACCGCAACTCAAACGTGGATGCAGGGATCGAGGCAATGCCGTCCCTACGCTAAGCTAGAAGGAACTTCCAGTGGCTCAGCAGCTCACTGGCTGGGAAATCTCAGAGGCACGGCAGATCGCTGAGGTCTGGTTTATTCCTAAGTAAATTTTTTTGATGCAATTTTAAAAAGGATTGTTTTTTCACACTAACAGTGAGATATCAGACAAGCAAAGACATGAAACCAGTCTCCGCATGTTCATCTTGTACCCCGCTACTCTATCAGCTCTAGTAGCTTCTGCGTGCAGGCTTTATGGCTCCTACACACAGTATCCTGTCATCTGCACACAGTGATACTTCACCTCTTCTCTTCCAGTGTGGGTCCCTCTTATTTCTTTTTCTTTTCTGATTACTATGGCTAGGACTTCCAATAGTACGTTGTACAGAAGTGGTGCGAGTGGGCATGTTTGTCGTTTCAGATTTGACCACGAGGTTTGGAAGGAAACACAGGTGGGCTTGTACATAAAACACTGGGCTGAGGCCTGACACAGTGCAGCTTCCAGTCAGTAGGAAAGTGGTTGCATCAGAATTGAAGAGCTTTCTCCAGGATAAGGACACTGCCATGCAAAGCGTGGCAGCTGCACAGGTGAGAGCGCCCTGTCCCTGAGGTCATCATGCACGTCCCTGACATTTATTAGGTGTCACTCACTCCAGTAGGCTGTTTCTAAATTAGGATAAAACACACACAGCTTAACATTTACCACTGTAACTGTCTTAAAGTATGCAAATTGTGACATGAAATGCATTCACAACATTGTGTAAACATCACCACTAGCAAACTCCACAATGTTTCCATCTCCCCAGACAGAAACCCCACCCCTAGTAGCAGTCACTCCTCGTTCCCCTCCCGCCCCCACCCCTGATATCCACTTGTCTACTTCCTGTCTCTATGGACTTGCCAATTTTAGACATTTCTTTTAAATGGAACCATACAAAGGACAAACAGCATATGACATCACTCACATGTGGAATCTAAAGAAATAATACCAATGAACTTATTTACAGAACAGAAACAGACTCACAGACATCGAAAACAAACTTACGGTGACCGGGGGGAAAGGAGGAGGAGAGATAAAACAGCTCAGGGTTAGCAGATGCTACTGTATACAGAACAGTTCAATCCCCAGTACTTCAATTTAAAAACAGACAAAGACACAAACTCTAAGGGGCAGTGCCATGGCTGGAACCCAGTCTTCCTGAACACCACCCAGGGGGCGGTGCCCAATGGTGGTAGAAGGAAACACGGACGTCCCGCCCTGCTCTTCCGCCCAGGCCTCAGCCTCCCCTTGGGCTCAGGCGGATTTAGTCTGCAGACCTTGGGGAACACAGGCTCCTTCAATTCTGCTCATGGACAACCACCGCCAGTCCCCGCCAGCAGAGCACCTGCCCAGCCAAGCGGGCCTCCCTGCTCTCGGCTTGCTCGTCCCCACCTCTGTGCCTGCGTGCAGAGACGTCCAGAGGCTCCCATGTCTCCCCAGAGCCACGATGTCCACTGCACCCTTGGCCTTGCAGGGAAGCAGGAAGAACCTTCCTCTGCATGGCCTGGCCTCTCCTCAGCCAAGTCACTGCCTCTGCCCTTTGCCCCTCCTTCACCCCTCCTACAGTGAACCCTCACAATTCTCCCCCAAAAACTCCCTCTGAGAGTTGCCTGCACTGGACTGGTGTCAGCTACAGATCATAGAAAATCTGTGCCTTGTCCATGATTCACAGAGCTGCATGTCTCCAAAATGCTGCCATGTCCTGTGCTGTGGCCCAGCCTGGCCAACAGACAGACATCCTGGGGTCAGGCAGGCCTCGGGATGAAACTCTCTCCGATCTGCTACCTAATGCTGCCACTCCTCAGCCCACACCCCCCCCTCCAGCCCCACCTACTTCCCATGAAGGGAAATTCTTCTGCGACCCTGGAGATGCCTGCAGACTTTATGCTCAGAGCAGTCCCTGTTTGGGTGGCCCCTCGCTGCTCCCTTGGCAAGAATCCTCCGGAATGAAGCCTCTGCTTACAAGGCCCAGGTGTGTTTCCTATCTGACGCTCATCACAAATTCTGTGTGTCGCTCAGTCGAGACAATCGGCTAAGAACCAGCTCAGCGTCTCATCACCCTTGCCTACTGAGCGACCAGCACACACTACACACCCCTCGCGGGCTTGTTCAGCGTGCAGGACACTGAAAGCGCCACACGAACAGGACCCAGGAGACGGTCATCACCTCCCTCCCACGTGAGGAGGACATTCACACGGGGGCCCTGAATGCCGGAGTCACAAGGCTCCCCTGGACCTGATGGGCTGATCGATGCGTTTAAACCCCCGCTGAGGTTAAACGCCACGGCTGTGCCTGGCGCGGGGCCAAGTCTGCCAAGATGAGGATCTGACGATGAAGCAGACCGCTGGCACCACCGCGCTGGGCCTGGGCCACGGCACCCGCGGCCTGGCCTCCAGCCCACAGGCCTGCATGTTGGCGGGGGCAGACTGGAGCGGTGGGGAGCCAGGCGGCGTCTTCCAACACTGTGTGTCCCCTGCCAGCTGGCCGGACGCCACTCGGGGGCCTCCGCAGCCAGGGGCCGGGAAACCAGGGGGCTTTGGTGACTCCACGGCATGAACTGGAAGTGGTGGAGGGAAGAGGGGACGGGCCGCAGTTTGCACCACCCCATTTACAGGAAATGACACGCACACACCAGCTACGAAGTGTTCGTCTATAACCTGGACGTCGCACTGATTAGAGACCAGCTCCCAGGTGGAATCACCATGGAGAAAGAGTATGCACTTTCTTTCTCGTGAATTCCTTAATGTTCCTACCTTTCTAAAGATGAAAACATCATCACTATCTCTTCGGGTTAAAAATCACCCAGACACACACGTGTCATAGTCTCTGTGCATCCTGGCTTGTCACTTGTTTCATAAACTAAAGGAAAGTTAAAGGAACAAAGAAAACACGTGAAAAGAAAATTTGTTCCATGTGGTTTTATGGCATTTATTTTACCAGATATTTGTTTCTTTTACTAAAGTCCCAGGTAACCGGACACTGGACAAAAGAGGTAAACAGAAAATAAAAGCAATGCTTTCTAATAAAGACGAGTATATACATATATCCAACTGGATCACTTTGTGGTCAACCAGAAACTAACACAACACTGTAAATCAACTGTACTTCAACTTAAAAAAAAAGCAATTCTTTCTAAATTTAAGACAATCTAAGTAAAGTGGAAAGGTAAGAAGGAAAAAAATTAAAAATTAAGAAATTTCTGTCATGCAGAATGTAAGACTTCCAGACTCTGTCCACCCATATTCCCACATGGAGACAAACAAGGCCCTTCACTGAGCAGGCGTGCTAACTGCCTGCTTTACACCGCTGACGGCAACACTAACTGAACACCCAGGCGCTCCAGGGAGAAGGCCCCACAGCACGGTAAGCGCCAGCAATCAGGTCTCCGGCACACACCCACGAATGAGTTAAAACAGCACTCACAGTACAACGGGTTTTAGAAAACCGCAGCCCTGATTTTCTTAATGGAAAATGGAAGGAGCCCAAAGACCCTCACAACCTTGGCCCACAGGTTAGATCAACCAGCCACACCCCTCGCACCGAGGGAGGAGGGGCGCGCCTCCCATGGAAGTGCGTGCGTTACCGCGGGCTCTGCCACCACGGCAGTCGCGGCTCCCGGCACCCAGCCTGCTCCGGGCCGTTATTCCCACCTGGACTCTTACAACGGGCCCCTGCCCACCCTTGCCCACCGAGTTCTCTGCACAACCACGCGGCCCCTGGAGTCGGCAGTCACGTCCCCGGGGCTCCACTGGTACCACAGAACCTACCGCTGGTACCTGGCGACCTAAAAGGCCAGACCCCACTGGCCTCCTCCCACACCCCTCTCCCCACCGCACCCCCTCCCTGCCTCACTGGCCGTCTCGTTCTTCCAAGCTCACTCCTGACATCAGGCAGCACATGGAACATTCTAGAACTCTGGAACACTCTTCCCCCAGCATCCCACTCCCTATTCAAATGCCACCCCTCAGATCTCCCCACGTGAGGGGCCTCACCCAGCCCTGCCCGGCCACTCTCTCACATCCCTGTCTTCACAGCACCTGTCACCATCCAGTATTGGCACACAGGAGGACAGCAAGGGACAGTGAATGGACAAAGCGTGTTCTCCAGGAGAGCAGCCACGAGACTCAGAGTGAGTCACAGTCACCTCTCATACCCAGATGACCCTCAAAACTCTCCTGGAGGATGGCGGGCGGGTTTTGCCAGCCCGCAAGCCCGGAGCTGGGGAGGCTGTGTCAGGAGGATGCCAGGGCCTTTCTCGCTGCCCTGGAGCTGGTGACCAGGGCAGGTGACCTGTGAGAGCAGGGGCACTGAGGACCTCACGTTCTGAAGACCCCAAAATGGAGGCCAGATGTCCCCCTTGAGGCTCCCGAACAGGCACAGAACTACTATGCTGCCCCCCAGCAGCTACTTCCAGCGACCCCCAAGTTCAGCTACTCAGCCTTGAAGCCTGGTGGACCGGGGCATGTAACCCACCAGGGACACGGGACGGGTAGCTGAAACAAAGGTTTCATGAACCACAACTGTGTTCTCCACTATCTTCGCTTCCTCTCCGTCTCTGACGACCTCGAGTCCGTGATCACTAACGGGCTGCGACCTGCAGTTTGAAAAGCAGTGCACGTGCTGCTCTGCACCAGCCACCGCGACCGGTTCTCTCGCGCCTGCATCCCCGCATCCTGGCGCTGCCAGACGGGAAGAGCTCTCACACGGAACGGATGAGATGACAGGCAACGAGTGTGGGGTGCACAGTTGACAAGGACGTCCCCCTTCTCTCCCATAAGCTAACAAGGAAAGTGAGTGTTCAAGATCACAGGGACATGGCCGGAACAGGTAGACACACCTGTCTCTGACCCGAAGCTGGGTGGGAGAGGGGACCCACCAACCAGCAACTCAGGATTGAATCCCTAGTGCTGGCTGATGCAGGGACAAGCAGAAAAGACCACCAGAACTGAGCAGTGTGGCTCCAGCCTTCAGGTGGAGTCAGGAGAGGCTGTGCCCGTGTCCCACGACCACAAGCGGCACCAACCGTCAGCTCCTGGCTCTGAAGGTCTGAGTATGGGCATCTCAGCCAGGCCCTCCGCTCAGGGTCACAAGGAAGAAATCAGGGTGCTGGCCCCAGTGGGGGCGCAGCTGGAGGCCCTGCGGGAGAATCTGCTCTAGGTCACTGGCAGAAATCAGCCCCCCGTGAGTGCAAGACTGCAGTCCCGCCTCCTTGCACGCTGCTGGCTGGGGCCGCTCAGCAGCAGGAGGTGGCCTTCTGGTCCCCACACGTGGGTCCTCCATCTTCATCATCAGATCCTTCTCCATCCTCGACCCTCTGACTCTCCCGCCTGCCTCCAGCCAGACAGAGTGCTCCCCTTTCAAGGGCTCGTGAGATCAGATCAGACCTTCGCAGGAGGTCTCTCCCTCCAAGGCAACGCCATCACACGGTGACACCCCACTGTACCCACAGGTTTCCGGGAGTTGGGATGTGGGATCTAGGAGCACATTTAGAGCTCTGCCTACCACAGAAGTCTCTGCAATTCCCTACTGGCCGGGAACCTGAGAGAATGCGGTTCCAAGCTGCTGGCAGCCACTCTGTCACCATGAGGGGAAAGCCCACTTCAGAACGCAGAAAGAAGACAGACTCCTCATTCTGGTGACACCACTGGAGCCCTGAATCGAGCCAAGCCTGTCGTCCCCTACACCCTGGGTCCCTCTGCTGATCCAGCCCATCCATTCTCCTTTTGCTCACTCCCGTCTGGGAGGGCTTCTCTGTCTTTTGCAAACAACAGTCCTGACTTAAGTAACGGCTAGTGTGCTGAGGGCCCCACACCAACCACGGCAACCACACACCTCCACTGGAAACTCCCCATGCCAACAAAGATATAAAAAGGGTGCGTTTTTTCTTCCGGGAGGATGTGATTTCACATGCCAGGAGCCCATGGGCCCGGCTGCCTAGGTGGGACTCATGGGTCACTTCTGAGGTGCATGGAGACCCCCACGGCCCACAGGGAAGTGGGCCAGAGGGGCGTCCTTCTCCCAGAGGGGACGCTCTGTAACCTACACACGGTCCCCAGTGAAAGGGGAGACAACTGGCAGGGGTGTGTTTGTTATCAGAGGTGAGGAGGGAGCTCTTCAGAGGGGTGCTGGCCCCTCTCCACACGGTCTGATGAAGGACAAAGGGAGAGGTCTACAGCGCCCCCGGGAGGCAGGTTAATGCCACTGGGGCGTCCTCCTGTTCCCACAGTAATTCCACACAGGACCCGGCGAAGGCCCGTGATTCTCTCAATGTGCGAGCAGGTGCCGCTCCGAGCAGGCCTCCCGTGGAGATGGGGAGGATGAAAGGGAACTGGGCTCCAGCCTTCATCACAAAGAGCCCGGGGCGCCCTTCCCTCTGTTCCTCCTCCCATCCATCCTTCCCCAAAGGCCAGGAAGAGAGGAGCGGCCCGAGGCCCCTTCTGCTTAAGCAGCTGAAGGAGGTGGGGCCCACCTCAGCTCTCAGAAGAGAAAACGACACAGTGGGCGTGTGGTGGCACCGGTGCAGACGTGGGAGAAATCATCTTTAAGCAGAAATTAGCTGGAAAGTGGAGGCTCCTTAAGGGCATGCGTGATGCTTTATTCACTGTGACCAACAGGGGGCTGTGGCTGTGTCGGGAACGTCGCAGGCAGCCCCTAAGGCTTCCCAAGACAGTGGACGCACCCCCAGACGGTGGAAGCTCGTGGTTACCCGAGAGAAGTGGTCTGGGGGCGCCTCGAGGGGTCTAAGAAGCCAGTACTGGGTGCTGCCAGGTGGAGAAGGAGAAGCTACTGGTTGACAACAGTACAGAAAGAAGAAAGCCGGCCATGTCTCAGCCAGTAGCCAGAAAGGGATGCGGTGAGGCCCGATGGGCGGCTGGACTTGCCAGCAAGGGCAGCCTCTGTGGGGAACCCCCCGGAGCAGGAGACAAGGGGGTGGGCTTCATTCCTGACACTGGAAGAAAGCCTCAGGGTCCACAGGACAGGTGAGTTCACAGCTGGAAGCCTTAAATCCAAAGCCTCGTGGGGTTGGTGGGAAGGGAGAGAGGGACCAAGTGGGATTCAGAGGAGACCCTCACCTGGACCAGTGAAGTTCAAGTCCCCCGGGACCAACCAGGTCCACATCTTTCCTGAGTGTCCTTTCCAAGCCTCCCCCTGCCTGCTCCCTCTCCTCCCCCGCTGGTTTATAACTGAGCCTCTTAACTGCCTCGTGTTGAGCAGTGATGGATGAAGAATGATTTCATGAGTCCTTTGTTCTCTTTTTTACATACTAAATTTTAACTAAACACCATTAAAGTTACCCTGTCCTGATGCCCAGAAATCAATCTCACTGAGACCTGGAGGTCTCCTCCCGGGCAGGGTCCCACTGCCGGAAGGCGGCCCCCTGATTCGCTGTTCCAGCCTGACCCATTCCCAGTCTTGCCCCACTGCTGCCATGGGTGAGGTTCCTGAAAGGAGCTGTCCAAACACCAAGGCATGGCTGACCAGACTGTGGGGTCAACTGCGTAGGTCTTAACACCATTTCTTACAGTAGAATAGAATGGGGCGGGATGGAATGAAATTGAATAGAGACACACAAGTTACGAACTGTTATCATCCATCTCCATTTTACAGACAAGGAAACAGAGACAAGCTCACTCCACGAGCAAGTACCTGAGACATGACTTAAACACAAAACTGTCTCCCGCATCCCTCAGGCTTGCCCCATATTTTTACAGTAGCCCTTCTCAGAAGATTCGTGTCTGTCTCTCCTTCTTGTCTATAAATTTCATTAAATAAGATTTTATATTCTGGTGTGCAGTCGTGTAACAATTTGATTGGATGGATGGATGGATGAAATGTGATTTAAAAAAAATGCAGACAGTATCTCTAAACTCATTTTCCCAATTTTCCTTACAGTTCCGATCTCAAAACAATCAGCAATCACAGAAGACTGCACCCTGCAGGGACTCAGGCAGTAACACTCTTCCATTCCCACCCAGGAGGGCAGCTTAAAGACGACCTCATACAAGAATAACACTTATTGAAAATGCATTTCCTAGACCAACTTTCCTTTCATTTTTTTAACGGAGGTACTGGGGATTGAACCCAGGACCTCCTGCACACTAAGCAACACGCTCTGCCACTGAGCAGTTCCCCACTCCCCTAGAGATACTTTCAAGATACTTTAGACAATTGGGAAAAGTCTGAGTACACACGTACACACACAAACACACACACATCCAACGCTGGCACAATGACAACCTATGAAAGAGAGGCATCCTAGGGAAATTAGATCAACCACCAAACAATGATGGCTATTTGCCATATGTGCCTCCCTTTCAAAACAGTGACCCTCAACGCCAGTGAAACTCAAGGAGGATTCACCTGCAGGCCCACCGCAAGAGAGGCTCACAGGCCAGAAGAGAAACGTGCACCGGGTGAGGGGAGCAGGGGTTTGGAAGACCTCTGTGGCCTACCCAATAAGCATTCACTCTCCTTCTTCCTCACAGAATTCGAGTTGTATTGGTGGTGGTAATGCCCCAGCGACACAGCTATTACTTCCCAGCTTCTGGTGCAGTTTGGGGTGGGCACCCGACAGGTCCGACCAATGAAATGTGGGCAGAAGTCACTGAACAGCGTTCCCAAGAAAGGGGGGTGCTGCAGCTGTCTTTTTTTCTTGCCCACCATTGTTTCCCCCTCTTCCAGCCCGGAAGGTGGACATACCAGCTGGCGCTCCAGCAGCCATCCTGACAGCATCAAGACAAGGGTCACTGTCATCAAGATGACAGAGCAGCAAGCTCGAAGCCTGAGTCCTCAGTGATTCAGTGAAGCCAACATACCTGGAAGCTCTGGCCCTCCTACATCTGAAATTTTCATGTCACGAAAATACAAAGCCCTATCTCATTTGAGGCTGCATTTTCTTTAACATGCAGCTGAACGTAATCCTGAATGATGTATCTAGGACACAAATGGACCAGAGGGGCTGCTACACGCTGCACAAACCATAATCCTTGAGCAAGATTCCCCTCCAGAAGAGCAACCCTGACAGCCCTGCTCGCTGACGGATGAGGAAGCCGGAAGTGCTGACTCAGCGCTCTCCTGTCACTCCACCAGTTACCACCTATTAACTCTCAGTCCTGGAGATCACTTCCATCCCATGATCTTCATCCGGGCCACCAACCTCTCTCCCCTAGATTATGTAACTCAGTGGTCTTTCTTCTAGCTGTGTCCTTTATCATTTCTTTTTTTTTAATGTGTACTCCTACACACTTTTTTTTAATGGAGGTACTGGGGATTGAACTCAGGACCCCAGGCACACTAACCACGTGCTTTATCACTGAGCTCCACCCTGAACGTGGAGAATGAGATGAGATGAAATTTTTGTCGTTTTAACTCACTGAGACTTAGGGGTTGCTTGTCAAGGCAGCATGAACATAACCTACCGTGACGGATACAAGCTTGGCACATGTCTTTTAAAGATGAATGCTTTATCAAAATGTGTAATCCATCCACCTTTTGGTGTCACCTCTTTTGAAGAGGACATCAAAAGTGCAGATTCAATGGCCTCTGTCACGTAGGATGAGGCTGAACAGCCCTCCCAAACTTCTGGTAAGAGTCCTTGCCTGTATCTAAATAGGAGTAAGACATATCGACTGAAATAAAATGCACAAATTAAAAGCTGAGAGTTATGTTTTATTCGGTGGACTTTTGAGGACTCGAACCCAGGACGCAGCTCTAAGAGACTGTTCCAAAGTGGCAAAGGTACATAGGAGTGTTTGCAACACAGACCAGGTGGTTGGAACATCAAAAGATTACTGTTAATTAAAGAAAACCAGACATTCCAAGTTAAGGAGCTCAGCGCTTTCCGGTGTGTGGGAAGATGCAAGAGTCTGGGCTCACTGAAACCACTCCTGTGATCTGCACCTCAGCTGTCTGGGGCCATTGCCTGTGCTTTCCCATCCTTGAGTCCCCTCAGGGGGCACCGCTGGGGGCGGCGGCAGAAGCCAGGCAGCCTGCTGGTCTCCATCCTGAGTTCCCTCTGCTCACCGTCGGGGGTGGCAGTAGCAGCTGATGACTTGATGGCTGCAGCACCCTCTGTTTACTGATATAGCAGGCAATATTTTTCATTTACCAAAAGCAGGGTGAAGGATGCTCCACACTCCAGGGGAAAACGCATTCTCAGCTTCCCAAGAGAAGGATTTGGTAAAGCATCGACCAAACGCAAGAAAACTCGCGTGCGCTGGGGCCCCGACGTGAGGAACACACAAAGGACAAGTGTGAGAGTCCCCAGACTCCTGTCTTTGCTGCTTTTTTTTTTTTTTAACGTCTACTAGCAGGAGAGGTTTCTGAACTAAAAACTAACAAAGGGGCTTGTGATGATTCTATACGTTTCTAATTACAGTTTCAATTAAAACCAAAAAACCCCAAAACCTTCTTCACAGACCAGTTCTTTTCCAAGGTTCTCTCTCCACTGCGCTCTGCATGCTCGGATGATGCATCTCCAATCCCATCTTCTGCTGGAAGCAAATACTTAATGCTTTGACATCTGGGCTTCTCCTCACAGCGCAGACCTGCAAATATTCCCCTTGGGAGACATTTGCTTTTGTTTTCAAATGAGAATACATTTCCTGCTCCGGAGTTCTAGGTGGGAAGGACAGTTCCCCGTTCATCTCTACTCCTCAGGTGATAAAGGAACCCTCTTTCCATCCCTAAACTCTGTAACCTGTGCCTCTGCTTTACATCTGAAGCTCCCGGTAACGTCCACAGCAGGACCCGGTGCAGGGATAAAGGCACTCAATGTGCCAAGGAGCCCCACTCTCCTTCTGGAGTTGAAACAGTTAGAGGAGCCAAACAGGAGACGTCAGCAGATGAAGAAGGCCAGGTGTGGTCAGCAAGGGGGAGTGGAGATGAACGGAGCCTCAAAGGAGTCTCCTGTTAGGTGACCTTGGCTTCACCGACGCGAGTTTAGCTTCAAACATGTCGACTGTAGAAGCAGAACGCCATCTTCAAGACCCAAGAAATGATGCACACACACTCTCTCTAACTCCTAGAGATGCTGATGCCACCGCATTCCACCACCACGGCGGTCACCCAAAGACAAGGCCACTGGGAAGTCCCAAGGCTCCCATCATTCCCAAACCTAGCTCCAAAAGCCAAGTCCAGTGCTACGGCCAGGACCACCAGCGGCCCCTAGTATCCATTCTCGCCTTCATACACGTTAACAGAATTTCGTGGCTGGATATACGGCTGCCGGGTAACGACCACCTTTCCCAGCCTCCCTGGCAGCTACGCGTGGCCACATCACTGAGTCTCAACCCATGAGATGCATGTAAAAGAAGCGGTGCTGACACTCTGGGTGGTGTCCCCCAGGAAGGGGTGTGCCCTCTCTTTCACCGCAACTCCATTCCTGCCATCGGGAATGAGGCTGTGCTGAGACCTGTGGATCAGACAGCTGAGGCCAGAGCAGAGCAACAGGACAGCAGGAACCTGGGTTTTCAAGCCTGGGGAGCCCCTCTGTCAGACGAGGAAAGCCTAACCTGGACTACTGTTTAATCAAATGCTCTTGGTCACTCTAGCTTACTGAAGCTCGTTACAGCAGCAGAACCTGTCTCCACACTAACTCAAGTGCATTATTCCACCTGCCCGCTTGACGAGGTCCCCTCCATCACCCTGAGTGTGCAGGCCTTCTGCCCTCCCTCCCTGGCCCTTCACCAGGGAAACTGTCCCCCTCTGGAAGGGAGAGTCAAGACGTCGACCCCATCAAATACTGCTCCCAGGTCACAAAAGTCCACTGTCTGCAATTGTGTAAATTTTTTATTTTAAAAAATTCCAATTTTTAAATGTTCATAACCAATATTATAGTTTTTTTCTTAACTCTGTTGGCCAAACAAAACATGTGCATGATGGCCCTCAGTCTAGAAATAAGTGCCCATCTGTAACCTCTGGGAGACATCAGGGGCCCCCAACCATCCAAATGGTTTATGGAAAAAATGCCTTCTGAACCGTCACTGGCCAGAGAACACCTACAACCTTCCAGTTAGTGAGGTCTTTCCTCTCCACTCAAACCAGGCTGGCCAGACCCACAGAGGCCCACAAACGCCAGTCCCTCAACAGCAGTGTTCTTTTCCCCTTCATCAGCTCCTTCAGATGTTACCTGAGTTGAGGAGATTCCTAAAACACCAGCCTGCACCCCAAAGGGATCCCCTCGGTGAATACTCATGGCAGTGTTTTGAATGGTGTCCCCCCAAAATTCGTGTCCACTCAGAACTTCCGAATGCAACTCTATTTGGAAACAGAGTCTTTGCAGATGCAATTAATGTAAAAACGGAGGTGAGACCGTACTGGATTAGAGTGGCCCCAAATCCAGTGAGTGTGTCCTTCTAGGAGACAGAGAAGGACAGATGGAGACCCAGAGCAGGAGGCCACGCACAGATGAAGCGCAGAGACTGGAGTGATGCTTCCCCAGGTAAGGAGCATCAGGAGACACCAGAGGCTCAAACAGACAGGAAGGACCTTCCCCTGGAGCCTTCAGAGGATGTGTGGTCCTGCCAACACCTTGGTTCAGACGTCAAGCCTCCAGCCCATGAGAGAATACAGTTCTGTTATTTGAAACCACCAAGTCTGTAGTAAATTGCTGCAGCAGCCCCAGGAAAGCCACACAACCACTCAGCACACACCAGACGGGCTACCATCCAACAAGCACTTTCTGAGCACCTGCCGTGTGCAAGAAATTGTCCCAGGTACGGTGGGCATGTGCAATGACACACGACCCTGCCCTCCAGGAAGCAGTTTTCTAGGACAGACAAGAGAGGTGTGCAGATAGCCAAGACACAGGGAAACATCAGAAAGTACTAAAACGGGGGGAGAGTGTAGCTCAGTGGTAGACTGTGTGTCTAGCATGCACAAGGTCCTGGGTTCAATCCCCAGTATCTCCATTAATAAATAAATAAATAAACAAATAATCCTAATTATCTCCCACTCCCCCCTAAAAAATACTGGTTCTGCTCTAATTCAAAAAGATACAGCACCCCAGTGCTCACAGCAGCACTATATACAATAGCCAAGACATGGAAGTAACCTATGTGTCCATCAACAGATGACTGGATAAAGCAGCTGTGGTATATTTACACAATGGAATACCACTCAGCCATAAAAAAGAATAAAATAATGCCATTTGCAGCAACATGGATGGACCTAGAGATTGTTATTCTAAGTGAAGCAAGCCAGAAAGAGAAAGAAAAATACCATATATCACTCATATGTGGAATCTAAAAAAAAAAAAAAGAAAGAAAATAAGAGGACACTATGAACTCATCTACCAAACGGAAAGAGACTTGCAGACACAGTAAACAGTCTTATAGTTACCAGAGGAAAGGAGGTGGGCAGGGATAAATCTGGGAGTCTGAGATTTGCAAATGTTAGCCACTATATACAAAAATAGATTTTAAAAAATCAGATTTCTTCTGTACAGCACAGGGAACTATGTTTAATATCCTGTAATAACCTTTAATGAAAAAGAATATGAAAACGAATATATGTACGTATGTGCATGACTGGGACACAGTGTTGTACACCAGAAACTGACACACTGTAACTGACTATACTTCAATAAAAAAAATGTTTTTAATTAAAAGATATTGGTTCTCCACAAAGACCAATTTTTAAAAAAGAAAGACAGGCAGGAAAGAATCGTAGCCAAAGGCTGTTGGACAGCTTTACAGAGGAACAACCCTGAGTAGGCCTGGTGAGACGACACTGTGGTTAGGACAGTCACTCCAGCAGGGAGGAGGAGCCTAGGACAGGTGCCTGCAGGCCCCAGCCCCCAGCACGTTGCTACCCCTTCTGCTTGGTCAGGCAGGGACGCCTGCAAAGCGCTGTAACAGTATGGAACAGCTGGGCAGGCCACGTCACCTCTGTCTACGCCCCGCCTGTGTCACACCCTGAGCTGCTTGTGTTGGTCCACTTGCGTGGCCACAACCAAACACCGCAGACTGGGGCTCAAACCACAGAAACGCAGTCTCACAGTCTGGAGGCTGGGCTCCAAGATCAAGGTGCGGTCTGGGTGGGTCTCTCCTGAGGCCGCCTTCTCACCGTGTCCCTACACGGTCACCCCTCTGTGCGTGCAGTTCTAATATCTCTCTGCGTGTCCTAATTTCCCTCTGTAAGGTCACGAGTCCTATTAGATTAGGACCCACACTAATGACCTCATTTAGCCTTAATGACTTCTTTAAAGGCCCCATCTCCTCTAAAGAGCAAACGGTCACGTTCTGAGGTCCTGAGGGTTAGGACTCAGACATATGGATTTGGACGGGAGGTCCACAACTCAGCCCATAAAACAACCCCTAGGGAAATAAGGGCTCCCGAGAACGAAGGAGGGTAACAACTAACTGAAATTCCAGCACGCAGGGCAGGTGAAGAACATACAAGGGGAAGCTTCTCAGGTGTGCTGGCGTGAGAGCCCGGGGCCTTGCGGACCACCCCAGGCACTTGGGCCTGGCTGGAGTGAGCCACGCGGCACAGCTCCAACGCTTCCGGAGGGGGAAACGCTGTGTTAGAGCATTTTGCTAATTCCAGCCCTTTAAAGCCACAGAACTCCAATCATTCATAGCTGATGGGCAGCTGCAAAATTCATTTGTTTTTCAAGATCTTTGGGCCAAACAATCGTATGTCTCTTAATAACGGATCTTTGAGCTCAGTGGGTAAAACAGGTTTACAACTGACTATGTGACTTTAAAATCGAAGAAGTGGGAGGACAGAGCGGTGGCAGCCTACCCCTCCCCCGCCGCAGCTCCCCACCAGGGACTGCTTTCTGCCTGGCACACGCCCCCCAGCCCTGCTGCATGCACAGGCGACCCTCACACACGTGCGTGAAAGGGGTCAGGAGCTGTAGGAAAGAGCACTGCAGGCAAACCCCCCCCCCAAATTAACACAGCATAGAAGGGTCTCTCAACAGTACTGCCCCTGGTTCCAACTGATTTCAGCCAAAAATCCAGTACAGGAAACGCCTAGAGTTCCAGCTAACCAAACAAGTGGTCTTCGTAACAAAAGAATGCGACTGACTATTTGTATTACAGGGAGGAGAAAAGTCTAACTTAACAGCTGATCCTTTGGAAATGGTTTTCGGTAAATTCCAAAACTGCCTCCATCAAACTCAACAAAGAAATAATCACTTATTTATCAAGGGGCTGGAGGAGAAAGTAGGTGGAAATGATGTGTGTGAGTGCGTGAGAAAGTGAGAGTGAGTGAGAGACAGACAGACACAGACAGACAAAGGGTATGTGTACATGCCCTTAATTCAAAAAATTTCTTTTCAGCTATTCATTTCTTCCAGAAGAACCACTGCACATCGGTTGAGAGAGAAGGCTCTGGAATCAGAATCTCCTCCCCACCCCCGACACCCCCAGATGCAAACTACATGACTGTGGACACATTATTTAAGCTCCTGGTCCCTCACCCAATAAAGCCCATCCTTAAGCCAGAAATAACAACAGGGATGTGGGAATTCAATAAGATTAAAACCTCAAAAAGCTCAGAAGAGGACCTGTCTCCTTATGTTAGAGCAACACCATCCATTTCTTCTCCTCTTCCCCAGGCCTAGACCACGAGACTGTGATTTCCAGCAATTCACTCATTTCAGTAAATGCCGCTGGGCTTCAGACGCCTGGAGAGGTTCATGATTAATAAGGTCTTCTCAGCGAGGCTGCAGGTTAGTGGGCCACCTCAGTGGGCACAGGCTGGATCACTGCCTCGAAGCCTGTAATAGCTGGAGCAGGCACCAGAGTGCCGGACCCAGGACCACCAGGGCAGCCAGTTAACCCAGGATGTGATGCTCACCACTTACAGCCCACTTCCTCTGCTTTTTGCTGTCACTACTAATGGTCACACAGGTGCCCCTCACCGCCCAGTGCGTGTGGGGGTCACCTTCACCTATTGCACAGGCTGCCCAAGAATCCTTGATTCCTTAATAAGAAAATTACAACCTACCATCAGTGTTTGGAAATCACCTTTAGAATTCAGGCAGGAAGGGTATTTTTAAACGATCATTTTTTAAAAGTGTGGACATGCCTTTTGCCATCCGGCGTCTTCTCCCTGAGCCACGGGCCACGCAGTCCTTGGGAATTATGGACCCCAGCCCAGCCCAGCCCCCACCTGGGGTCTGCTGGCCTGGCTCTAGGCAGGGCGCCGGGTCAGATCTCCGGTCATCAGTAATCAGGATCTGAGAGGCATTAGCTGTCACATGACTGGGCTGACCCCTCCTAACCCTGATTAGCTTCCCCCACAAGCTGCCACCTGCTCTGGGCTCAAGCTGACTTTCCACGTTTTGGATAAGACTCAACAACTCTTAATGGGTGGAGTATTTGGGGGAGGGGGTGTTAAAATGGAGATTCCTAGGGGAGAAGAAAGAAAAATAAAATAGTACCCCGTAATAGAACAGTGTAGGAAATGCAGAGAGAGGCGAGGATGTAGAAGGGAGAGAAAGATCTAGAAGCAACAAGAGAAATCACAGCCCAGGCCACAGGTCGCTCCTCAGCACAAGACAGAGGCCACAGCCGGACCAGCAGGCATTCAGGGCCCCCCGGATGATCCAGGACCATGAACCCCTCCTCTTAGACGCTGAACTTAATCGCACCTTTTGCCATATAAGGCAATTGTCACAGTCCCAGGAATTAGGACGTGGATGCCCGTTTTGGGGGTATGCTCAGCCCCCTACACTTCCCTTAGAGGGCTGCTGTGAAGATGTAATGAGCTAAAACCTTAGTGCTTGGCATGCAGTGAGAGCTGAATGCCATTGTCAGCTGTTACAGTTTTATTATTTTTATTATTATTATTATTATTATTATTATTATTATTATTATATTATTATTATTCAGCAGTGGCATCAAGTAACATCAATTCATCACCTGTTCTCTTCCAGGAGCTCCTCCCGGAGGAAGTCTCAATCAGGGGCTAGAATGTCTTTAACCCCTTCCTAATGCTCACGCACCAGCGTCCCTTTTCATCAAGAGGGCAGGTCTCAGAAGCCGAGCCCAGGCAGGCAGGAGCAGATGCCCAGGAATGGTTAGACTTCTCTTCCCACACTATTTTCATTTTGAGGCTTGCTTCATCTGAGATGCTATAAGGATTTCATTTATGGTAATCACATACAATTGTATCTGTTTATTGTTAGCCTCTATAAATGTCTTTAAAAAGGAAAATGAGTCCATTGAAAACAGATATTAAGTCAGCAACAGCACAGGCTCCAACAACTGGGGCAAAAGAAATCACGAAGCTGTGTTACAGAGGACAGAGAGGAGGGGCGTCCGCCGGGCTCCAGGAATAAAGGAGGAGGCAAAGGGGCGTCACCGCTCACACTCACGTGCACGGGGTCGGGAGAGGACGCCTGCGTGACCCAAGTTTGTGAAACACTGGTGTGAGATGACTATCCCCACTTTGGAAGCGTGGGCGGTGAAGTGACCAGTGAGTAGCCTCGTGGCCCTTCATGATAAAACAAAGACCAGACCCCCGGGTTCCTGGGGCAGCTAGTCTGCTTTCTGATGTGCATTTACTTTTGGGGAGAAAGGGGTTCTGTTCCCCCCATTTTCTCCCCAAGACTGTGAGCCACAGAATCATGCTGGGGGTGGAGGTGGCCGGGAGGGGACACAGCTGTCCCGTCAGCCAGGTGCACCCACTAACCCGCGTGCGCATCCCCGTTTCCCACGTGCTCCTCGTGGATGGAACGTCGACAATAGGTCTCTGCCATGTTACCTACTCTGTGTCTTCCCACTGTTTCTCCCCCGCTTTCTTCTACACGCCTGGAGCAGGCTGCACAGGACAGAAGGAGAGAGCTTCCAGCTCCCCTAGGCTGCAGAGATGTCCTGGCCCCCAGACAGCGGGGCAGGGCTCCAACCACCACATCTACCCCGAGGCCACAAGCGAGCAGAAGCCAAACAAAGGGAGGCCCAGGCCAGCCCCATCCCAGCTCATCGACCAGGCAGGACCACGCGGACGGGCACTCCGTGCACACATCTCTCCCTCCCCCACCGGCTGGCTCTCCCCACACACAGTGTAGGCAGCTCCGCTCATAAGAAAGGAAAAATAAATAAACCACAGAAGCGTCCATAAAAAAATCTAGGCTACACTGCCCAGGAGACGAAAGTCAAAACAAACTTCAAAGGACCAGTGCAATCAATCCGCACTTTCGCTCCTGGCTCCTGAGACAGATCAGAGCTGGGGAGTCCCCTACATCAAGCCTGATTTTTTTTTTCCCACGTTTTTAAAGCTGTTTATATTTGCAGCCTGTATAACATCTGGGGAGAAACTAAAACACAAGATGACTCCTTCCAAGTCTGGCAAACTGCATCCTTGGGCCTTAGCAAACATTTCTTAACCCCAACGTACAGGGGTGCAGTATTCAAGTCTGCAGGCTGTCCACTCTTCTCTCTTAAGTATCACCTAGATTCGGACGATAACCTCCTTCTTCCCATAACTGACAACAATTATTTGTCCTACAGATTTTGTCTACATGCCTCAACTTTGAATTTATTTTAATCTAGAAAAAAAGTCAGTGTAGTGGAAAGACTAGATTTTGAAGTTTTGAAAACCTGGCTTTGAAACCTGGTTCTGTTTCACAAGCTAGCTGAGTGATTTTTGCACAAGTCACTTAACTTGGCTCTCTGAACACTCTTTGCCTTCCTAAAGCACGCTAAAATACCTATCTCCTAATGTTGCTCTAAGGGTGAAATGAGACAAAACACCTCCGTTACCTCACACAGTACTTGGCATGTAACCGATGCCCAATCCATAACGGGAGCTATTCCCAGTTTCTCAGCTCCCTGAAAGCAAGAGCATGTGTCTCCTTGAATCCTCGCCATCTCAGTAACTAGCAGAGTTCCTCACACATCACAGAAACTCAGCGAATCCCAGGAACCGCCTCAGGAGGAAGTTCCTAGCCTTTAGGTAAATATTTCACTACCATTCTTTTTTTTTTCTCCTTGAGGCAGACGTACCTCCACTGTATTCCATATTCATTTATATAAAAGTGTTTTAATTGTTTTTAATTCTTTTCATAACCTTTCAACGGCTTTCTATGGTTCTCAGAATACAACCCAAGCTCTTTACTGGGGCCTAGTGATCTATTTAGTGCCCGCTTGTCTTCCCCTTCACTTAAGACGTACTAGCCACACCTGCCCTCTCCCTGCTCCTCAATCACCACTCTGAGCCTATTTCAGCCTCGCGGTCTGTTTTCCTTAACAGGAACGCCTCGCTCACTCTCACAGGTGGGGCTATTTAGAGCTGGAGGCTCAAAAGTGGCCTCCTGACAGTCCTCCCCTTGATTGCACGGCCTCCCCCGTTACCGTATGTTAAATTACTCACGAACATCACTTACCGCTGTGCCCAATTCTCCCCGGTTTGTTCGTCTCCGAACGAGGACAGGGACTGCGTCTATCTTGTTTCTAGGCGCGTCCCCGGTGCTAGAACCGTGTCCGGCAGAGAAGAAGTGAGCGACCGCGGGCGACAACGCCTCCCTCAGGTCCACCTTCTGGCCTGCAGGCCGGAGCCCGGGCCGTCGAGGGGGCCTTCACTGGGACACGCCACGCCAAGGGCGGGCACCCCCTCCCACACGGGCTGGCCCGGGGCGTCAGCCGCCCCCAGGGTGGGGTCACGGCCCCTGGGGCTCACGCTGGACACTCGTGCGGCCACAGCGGCTCAGGGCCTCGGCCTGCGCTTCTGGACTGCGCGCGGGGTCCGCCAGGCCCGCCGACACCTCCGGCCTCAGCCCCCGGACCCGTCTCCGGTCTCTAGCGCAGGCCCGTCAGGAAGGCGGCCTCCTCTCGGAGGCGGCGGGAGGAAGTCGCGTTCCAGTCACCAGGAAACTGCTTCCGGGGAACCGACTGGAACTCTCACCAGAGAGCGTGGGCCGCTGGACACCGCGAGACTTGGTCGGAGGGAGGAGCCGCGGGCCGGAGACACCGAGTGCGCCTGCGCTGAGCCCGCGCCGGGCTTTAAAGGAGCCGCTCCTCGGAGTCAGCAAGCAGCCGCACGTGCGTCCAGCCTCGTCTCCACGTGGTTACTTCCGCAGAGGACCCGTCACAAAGAGGTAGCGCTGCTGCTTGAACTTTCCAGTCGTCGAGAGCAAGGGAAATGTGACATTTTACTACGCGTGATGGACGGGGCTGTGCAGGGGGTCAGATCTGCCACCAGTTCGTGCGGCAGAAGCAAAGCTTACGGAGACTACCCCCGACTCGGGGCAGTGGGGTGGGGAGCAGGTCCCCATTAATCCATCAGATGGGATCCTGTCCCATTGATATCATCCTACTAATTCTGCTGTCACTTTCCTGCCTGGCCTGTTTGGAGTCCAAGAGCAATAGCAGGGATGATGCTAGCTAGAATTTATTGAACCCTCACTACACGCGAGGCCCTGTTCTAAATGTTTCACATCACTCAACTCATTTAATCATCAGAACGCCCATCTGCAGTCTTCCCATCTGAATGAGAATGATGGTAAGAGTTAACATTTACTGGGTGCTAACTCTGTACTTAGTACTTTTCCTATATTATAGCAATCCTTTGAGGAGGAGATACATACCGTTGTTCTCCCATTCTACAGATGAGAAAATGAGGCACAGAGAGGTTAAGAAACATACCCATGGTCACACAGCCAGGAAATCACAGAGCCAAGATCAAAACTAGCCAGTGTGGCTCAAGACTCTGCCCTCTAACCATGCCCAATGCCACCCACTGAAGGTCATTTCACTGCCCCATTTGTGGAACTAACTTCTCTTGCAGGTGCCATAGAAAGAGAAGGAAATACAGGGACGGGTCTGCACGTTCCTCAGTGGCAGTGTGGCATGGTGGTTAGGGATGTGCAGTCTTCCTTAAGTGTCCACAGTTAACCTTGACTGCACCATTCACTGGCCACATGAGTATGGCCAAGTGACTTCACCTCCCTGATCTTTGCCCCTTAGGTGGCAGACATGGAGGATGATAGCTTCTGTTATTATTAGTACTGCTGTTATGATGGGACTCCAAACAGACTAATCATTAACAGAACTATTAATCAATGATGGAGTATTTATTACTCATCAATAATGGAATTATTCAGCAAACAACAAATAGCCCCCAATGCGGCAGGACCATAATCTGACACAGTAATAGAGACCTTGTCCCCAGACGTCCTGCAGCCCAGGGGAGGGGGAAGGCATATTCTGGACCAGTTCTGCTTAGACTCTACTTTGCCTCTGATGGCAGAGCTGACCCCGGCCAGCTGTACCCTCCTGGAATAGAAATTAACTGTGAAATCCTGAATTGATAGAGAAAAGACGAAACAACTAAAGTTATCCTCCAGCAACAAGATTAACTTTCCTGCTCTCAAGAAAAAAGCAGAGCTAAAACAAGCTGAGTTACAGACAGGAAAGCAACCTCAGAGTACCGCAGATCCGGTGGGTGTCAGACACTGCCCACATCACTGCGCTCGCCTCGCCCACATCTCCGACCCTGCGCCCACTATCTGCACACCTCCAGGGCCTCGCCCCCCCAAGGGATGCCAGGATGGGCGGGGGCATGGGAGGGAGGAGACACCCAAGGGAAGGGTTCATGGGTCTTCCGAAAGGTGACCACCTTGAGAGAGGCCAGAGGAAGACAGAGAGGACAAAGGGAGCCCACTCCTCCCTCCAGCAGAGAGGAAGAAGCAGGTTTCCTACAAGAAAACTGCGCAGAGAACCAGAACGGAACATACCATCTCTGGAGCCCCAAGGCACCCACACAGTCCCCAGTTTTTGAGAAGAACCTGCATTCAGGGCTCACTCCAGCTTCTGAGAGCAGGTGCTTTGGGATGGCACACGGGCATCAGTATTTTTAAAACAGATTTATTGAGATAAAATTCACATATCATCCAACTCACCCCATTAAAGTGCACAGTTCGATGGCTTTTAGTATATTCCAAGATACATGCAGTCATCAACACAGTCAATTTTAGGACATTTTCACCAGTTTGAGAACATTTTCTCAAAAAAACTAAAAATAGAACTACCCTATGACCCAGCAATTCCACTCCTGGATTTATATATACACACACACACACACACAAAAAAGACATAAAAAATGCTAATTAGAAAAGATACATGCACCCCAATTTTCATAGCAGAGTTATTTACAATTGCCAAGGTATGGAAGAAACCTAAGTCCATCAACAAGCGAAAGGATGAAGAAGATGTGGTATATACACACAATGGAATACTACTCAGCCATAAAAAAGAGTGAAATAATGCCATTTGCAACAACATGGATGGACTTGGAGGGCACTGTGCTAAGTGAACTAAGTCAGACAGAGAAAGACAAATACTGTATGACATCACATATATGTGGAATCTGAAAAATACAACAGACTAGTGAATAAAACAAGAAAGAAGCAGACTCACAGACAGAACAAACTAGCCATGATCATGGGGAGAGGGGAGGGGGAGGGGCAAGCTAGGAGTAGGGGATTAAAACACAAGGGTTATTATGGGATTATGTGAAATCGTGTGTGTGAAACTTTTGAGAATTATAAAGCACTATAGAATTTAAAGAATCTTTCATTCAATAAAAAAAAGTCAAATAAAAGAATGTTAATTTTAGAACATTTTCATCCCCTCAGAAAGAAACCCTGTGCCCTTGATCATTTCCCAGTCCCCCCAGTCCTCCAGCCCTGGGCAACACCAGTCCACTCCCTGTCTATGGATTTGTCTGTCCTGGATGCTTCTTACCACTGGAATCAGGGGTCCTCTGTGTCTGTCTCCTTAGACTTAACATCGTGTTCTCAAGTTTCATCCACAGTGTAGGCTGCGTCAGAACTTCGCTCCTTTTTTTACAGCTGAATAGTATTCCATTGTATGGGTCTACCAATTTAGTTCATCTGTAAGCATCAGTATTTTTTAACAGGTCTGAGAACCACTGCTGAATCAGAGACATGTAAATCTACATGGTCCCTCCTCCCTCCCTCCTCCTCCCTCCTCAGCTAAGCAGTCCTTCTTCCCATACTCAGTACAGTTGTACCCTAGACTTGTTCCTGCTGATTTATTCCTTCTCTGTCCCTTGATGTCCCGAATCTGACCTCTTCTCACTGTGGCCATGGCTACACCCCTGGCCTGAGCTGAGACCCCCGTGTCTCATCTCTGCATCCCTCCTGGCCTCCTGAGTCCATCTCTGCCCCACATTCCGCCCTCCACACAGCAGCCAGAGCATCCTTGTTAAAACAGGTAGATAATGCCACTCCCCTTGGAACCTGCCGATTGCTTTTACTCTAACTTAGAACTAAACTGAGGTCCTTCCGATGGCCACTGCGTGATGCGGTCCTGTTTCCTCCCCATCTCCATCACCGCCATGCCCCTTCTCTTCCCCCCACTGAGGCTGGCCCGTTCACTCTTCCTCAGTCTCCCGAGCACATCTCCCACCTGTCCACCAGGGCAGTGCCGCACACAGTGGGTATACACCGGCTTCCAAGCTTGGCCAGCCCACGTTTGGAACCTGGCCTGTCCCTCGCCATCTGTGTGACCTTGGAAGAGTCACTTCATTTCTCGTAGGTGATTGTCCTGTCTGTAAAATGGGTCTGAGCTAGCAGCAGTGCCCATCTCGTCTAGTGTCAGTGGTGTCCAGAGAAAAGCAAGGATGCGCAGTGACGCCCGGCCAGCAGCACGTTGTAGGACTGCATTACAGCTTCAAGAGCTGTTCACACGTGCTCCCTTATTTCTCAGCCTGAAAAAATGGTCCAGAACTGAAGACAAAAGACCCCACCCAGGGCTGGTGGGCTTGGGGACTGTCCAGAGTCCAGGGCAACCAGCTCATCCTGGAGCATGTCTGGCACACCAGTTCACCGTTACTGAGCACCTACTATGTGTCAGGTGTACCAGTTTATCATAAGTGTGCACCTACTATGTGTCACGTGCACCAGTTTCTTTGCCAAGCACCTACTATGTGTCTGCCACCTGCCAGCACAGGGGATTTGGCCACAACCACATTCAAGCATATTGAACAGACTTGCATGGCTCTTTGGATGGAAGTGGGCCAGGGGAAGTCCAAAGAGACCCCAGACCTCAAGCTGGGGTGTCTGGGTGGCAGGTGGCACTATTCACTTTGATGTCCAGAGGATTCCAAAGGAAGTGGGGGTTTTTAGAGAGAAGATAAGGCCAGTTGTCACCATGTTGTAATCTGCCACTCCTATGCCCTGCTGTGCCATGGGGAACCCTGCTGTAAAACCCACCCCACAGCCCTCCGAACGGCCAGCCCTGTGTGCTGCCCAGAAAGACAGCAAGCAGAGCAGGTATGGTGGCCCATTATTGGGAATAATGAGGAAAAACGGAAGCCTGAGTGGTCATGGAGGGCAAGTAGGTGGGGACCGCCCTGCAGAAGTAATGTGCAGCCACCCTAAAGGATGTTTTTGCAGAGTTTTTCACACCATGGAAAAATCCCAGCATTATCATATAAAAACTTTTTAAACATAATTCAAAATAGTTAACTCCATGAAAATTCTTGTAGAAAGCAGAAACAGACTCACAGACACAGAAAACAAACTTACGGTTACCAAGGGGGAAAGGAGGTGGGAAGGGACAAATTGGGAGTTTGAGATTTGCAGATACCAAGTACTATATATAAAAAAGATAAACAACAAATTCCTACTGTACAGCACAGGGAACTATATTCAATATCTTGTGGTGACGTGGTAACCTGTAATGAAACAGAGTGTGAAATGGAACATATGTATGTATATGCATGACTGAAACATGATGCTGCGCACCAGAAATTGACAGAACATTGTAAACTGACTATACATCAATTAAAAAAAAGAAAAGAAAAAAATACTATATATAAGAAACTTCTGGATCATTAATAATATTTGCATTAAACATAATAATTTAAAGCATGTGTCTGGGTGACAGAATTATGAGTAGTAAATTTTCATCTTCATGCTTTTTTTGTTTAATACTTTCTAACTTTCCCACAGTGAACAGTCATTACTTTCACAATAAAAATCAAAGGATGTCATAAAAAGAAAAGCAGGTTCAGGATGCAGACCCCACTCTGTGAGCTGGGGCGGAGCCAGCGTGCGTGGGTCTGATGTCAGCCAGGGCACCCCTTCCACCTGCCCACGCCCTGGGCTCTGAGTTCACCAGCATCGCCACCCCAGGAGCAGGGCCCAGCTCCGTCCCTAAAATCTGAGCTCTTTAAAGACGTGGGACTCACAGCCCAAACATGATTTCCTGATCCTCTGGGGCTCCTCCTACAGGGGCAGGGGTTAGGAGGGAATACCAGAAACATGCAAGCAAACCCATCTCCATATTTTCCATCGACCTCCCTCATCCGAGGTAACGAAGTAGCTCTCTGATGGTGAGTATTTCTGTCTTAGACACAAAGTTACCAATAGCCACCAGTAACATCCTGACGGAGAGCCACTCTGCCGCCAGTTCTCAGCACTGTCCTTCCAGCCTTCCAGCCAGGTCTTGGCAGCAAGAGCCCCATCACCAGCTCTGCTGGATAGGGCAGCATCCATGAGCCCCCCTCCTCAGAGGCTCCTTTTCCAAAAGCAGGACAATCAGGTTTCCTTTGTCGCAGCACAGAGTGGAGGGTAGAGCAGGGTGGGGACAGGAGGAAGGGGGGAGGGGAACCTTTGTTCCTGGACAACGGGACCCCCTACTCCCACCGTTGGTTCCCCGAGGATGCAACTGGCAGGGTACACCCACCCACTGGTTTCCAGACACTCTTAGGATCTCACACTGAGTGTCCATGGGCAAAATCTTGGGGACTCCAGACCTTTGTCACCCCACCTGCTCCAAAAACAGACTGTCAGCACCTCCCTCACGGCCATCTAGGAGGAATGATGCCATCCTTCCTCCTCCAAATACTCAGGGTCTTTGCACTGGTATCTGTGTAGCTGGATCCTTCTCATCATTCATGGCGGAGCATACACATCACCTCCTCTGGGAGGCCTTCCTGGATCACCAGTCACAGTCTCTCACGTCAGGCTGTTGTAATCCTCCATATGGCACTACCTCCATTTGTTTATGTTATTTATCCACTTGCTTATTGTCAGACACACACCCACACATACACACATACACAAATGTCATCTCTGTAAGAGCAGGGACTTCAGCCATCTTGCTGGCCGCTCTGTGCCCAGCACCTAAAATGCTACTTAACATTTAACAGGTGCTCATATGTTTGTTGAATGACTAAGTGAATGAACCACCTTCATCACTCCGCATACAGAGATGAAATCGATCCCCATCGCTGCCTTCCAGGAGCTTAATTAGAGGGGAGAACCGTCATGGAAACAGACACTCACACGTATGGCGGTGAAGGGGATGAGAAAAGCAATGCTCAGGCAAGTGATCAGACCGAGGGGAGGGGAGGGGAGAAGGGAGGAAGGGAAGGTGCCTCCCCACCCCGGGGCATCACGTTGGTCATTTCATTTCCTTTATTTGTTCTTTCAAAAAAATGTATTCACTGACCATCTATTTTGTGCAAAGTGTTTGCTTGTGTAGAAAAACATACAATAGAAACCTCAGCAAATAAGATAATTTTAGATGAATAGCCTTAGGCCACCCTGCTCCCCGTTTCTTCACACGTCTCTCAATTGCCACAGACCCCACCACCTCACAGGTTTGTGTTCCTGCCGAGCCCCAAGGCCCGGGAAGTCATGACACCGCTTTCCCATGCAGCTGAACATTAAGAAGAGGTTGTCTGTAGGGTAGGCACAGCTCAGTGGCAAAGCGCATGCTTAGCATGTACAGAGTCTGGGGGTTCAATCCCAGTACCTCCACTAAAAAAAAATAGGTTATCTGAAGCTTCTTACACTATTGGTGGGAATGTAGTTTGGCCCAGCCATTATGGAAACACTATGGAGATTCCTTAAAAAACTGAAAATAGACTTACCTTCTGATCCAGCAATCCCACTCCTGGGTATATATCTGGAGGGAACTAATTCAAAAAGATACATACACCCCAATGATCAGAGCAGCACTATTTACAACAGCCAAGACATGGAAACAACCTAAATGTCCATCGACAGATGACTGGATAAAGACATTGTGGCATATATATATGGTGGAATACTACTCAGCCATAAAAAAAGAATAAAATAATGTCTTTTGCAGCAACATGGATGGACCTGGAGATTGTTATACTAAGAGGAGTAAATCAGACAGAGAAAGAAAAATACCGTATGACATCACTTATATGTGGAATCTTTACCAAAAAAAAGCACAAATGAACTTATTTACAAAACAGAGAGACTCACAGACACAGAAAACAAACTTTTGATTACCAGAGGGGAGAGGGGGTGGGGAGTTTGGGATTTGCAGACACACACTACTATATATAAAATAAACAACAAGGTCCTACTGTCGAGCACAGGGAACTGTATTCGATATCTTGTAATAGTCTATAATGAAAAAGAATCTGAAAAGGAACATATATGTGTATCTGTATAACTCAACCACTATGCTGTACACCAGGAATTAACACAACACAACTCTACTTCATTTAAAAAAAGAAGAGGTCATGCGGCCTCTCAGAAGGCCAGAGGAGCCCCAGCGTCTCCCATTTCATGAGGCTCCTGGGCCAGTGAAAAACCAAGAAATGTCAAGACAAGAGTAAATGGTTAGTTTTAAGGTATCCACTTAACACATGAATCCTATAGCCCAGCAAACCTTAGTACGACATGAATGCCCTGTTCCAAAGTATAGGTTTCTGAAAAGGAAAGATGGGCACAATGAGCTGGGGGTCCAGTCACAGTGCACAGGTCTAAAGGTGCCTGAGGAATGATTGCTTCTTCAGGTCTTCTCAGCAGATCTTGGAGACTGAAAATGTAGCCTCAAAGGTCAAGGGTTAATTTGAGACTCTCTGTCGCTGTGAGGCAGGTCAAACAGCCCTCCCAGATGCTCCCAGAACCACTTCTGGCTCTCCAAGGGGAAGACCTCTCACCCGCAGGGCCCTGGGACACGGGGCAGCCTCTGCCGAGACCTCAGAGGTGGCTCTGAGGAGACGCAGCCCGGTCACCCGGAAGCCTGCCCACCCCCACGCTGCTGCCCTCGGGTGCTAGTTTGGAACTGCGGCATCTCTGAAAGCCCGCCCCCAACCATCTTCAGGGAGAACTGAATCTACAAGGGCTAGAAAAAAATCGTAGCAAACGTTAGAAACCCGGACGATGCTAAGTGTTGGCAAGAACACGGGGAGAGAAGAGCTGCTCTGCAGAGCAAGCTGGAGGGGCTTGCTGAGATGACGGCGACACGCCCCCTCCGCCCCAGCGTCCGCTTCTGAGGCGCGCCCAGAGCAAGCCTCACACTGGCTCGCGAGGCGCGCGCGCGCGAGGGCTCTGCGGCGGCACCGTCTGCACCGCAGGGCTCTGGAGCCCCCCTGCCGCCCTCCCCGGGGAACCGGCAAGGAAAGCGCGGTCCGTGAACGCCACGGAGCAGCACCCAGCAGTCAGACGTAACCAGCCAGAAGTACACGCAGCACAGATGGGCCGTAAAGGGACAGAGCTGCCTGAGAGAAGCGGGAGGCAGAACGAGGTCTAGAGCGCAGTGGGGTTTGGGGTCAGAGAACACCTGCAAATGCAGCGGCGCTGATGCTTCACGTGGACGCAAGCCCGCGGTGCCGTCAAACACGCTGAACAGCCTGCCCGTGATGGAGAAGGCAAAGGGGGTGGGGACGGGGGTGGGAGGGCAGGACAGAGAGAGGCACGGGAGACCGGGGGAAAGGAACCAGTGATGACAGCATGTTAGGGGCTGAGGAGGGGGATTAATCCAACCCTTTGTACCGAAGGAGGCGGCACCAACATCAACAAGACAGGCTGATGCTCTTGCAAACGCCATTCATAGGACATACGATCTAACTCAAAGGGAACAAGAGAAGTGAAGAGCGGAGTTTTCCATTAAGTTGGCGTCAGCCACTCCAGCGCATCCACATCGGACAGGTGCGGCAGGTGCGTCCTTCACCAAGTTCCCAGAACCACCCGATCCCAGCCTTCCAGTCACATGGACAAGGCTGAGCAATCCAGCGGGGACGTCCTCCAGCTCCTCCACCCCCAGCAGCGAAGGAGCACCCTCTCCTCCTTGCGACATTTACGAGCCTGGACCCGCCCGCCCAAGAGGGAAGCGCCTGGCTCGAGTCCCCCCTCCTTTATACCTGCAGCCGAAGACAAGAGTGCAGAGGAGCTTCCCACAGATGGTTAACCGCCTTGGGGTCACGCCCTGGCCCAGCGGTTCTCAAAGCAGGGCCCCTGGACCAGCAGCACCGGCACCCAGAAACGGACAGGTGCAAACCCTCCCCGGCCCTGCTCGCCGCAGACGGCTCCCACCGTCCTGCCGCGACACGCACGCTCACCAGCACTGGGGAATTAAAACGGAAACTTCAGGCTTCCTTCCAAGAACACAGAGGAGGGAGGATTTGAAAGTAAGCTCGGGAAAGACGGATCCTGCCCTGTCCCTCTTCTCCTGCCCTTGAAGCACGTGCTCTTCTCCCCCAAATGCCAACCTTACGCGGAGCAAAATAAATGAGACGGGAAATCGCGGTGCAGAGAATCAGCTGAATCGGTTCGCTGCCTTTTTTTTTTTAATTACTAGTTCCCAGCCCAGCCTGCGCATGGCCTCACCTGGGGAAGCTCTACTACCCAGGCCTGGGGTCTGGGTGTGGCTGGGTCCCGGCCTTTGTGGGCTGGCCCGGGGAAACCAGACACAGAACTCTCCCTGGGGTGGGGGGCGAGTGGCAGCCCGGACAGTCCAGCATCTCCCCTGCCCCCCGCCCTTGGCACGCGGACAACGCCAACCTTTCCCTGACCCAGTTTGTCATCTTCTCAGAAGGGGAGGGTGGAAAATATCAGCTGTCAGCCACTTCCCCGAAATAACCTCAAAAAGCTTTGCTCCGCGTCCTGGGTACAGTGCCATATGGCCAGCCGAGCCACCCTCGACCCTGGGGCACGGCCCGATCCCCCCACGCTGCAGATGGGCCCGGCTGCCTGCCTTCCTCCCACATCACAGCCCCAGGCCAGAGCCACGAGCCTGGGTGGTACCCGACCATCCCACCCCGAGGCTCGAATTCATAGGAGCCCACACCACACTCCAAGGTACCAAACCCCAAATGTCAGGCAGCAGCCAGGACTGGGACGGAGGAAAAGCCAGGGGGTTCCAGCAGCAGGGCTGGGAGAGAGCACAGGGCCCAGAGATCCTGGGGTGCAGGGGCGGGTGTTTCCAGAGGACCCCCACCCCACACCAGTGATCACCTTGCAAACAGGGTGAACTTGAAGTGCCTCCCTCCCCCAGCCTCATTCACTCCTGGCTCAGAAACTGGACAGGAGGAGAGGCTATCCACGCCCCACACACACAGAGGCTCGCGGGCCGGGACAGCCTCCCCCCTCCACCCACCTTCCATTTTCAGAGCCAGCTCACTCTGTCCTCTTGCCCGGCCTGTCCCCTCTGGGAGATTTTCTGTTCCTTCATGATGTGGGGTCTCTCTAGTGAAAGGAGGTATTGCAGGCAAAGGTGATGGGGACCCCTTTCCCCAGGGCCCTTCTCTCCTTGCTCACCCCACTGCCCCAAGAGCCTGCGAGAATGCAGATCCAGCCGAAGGATCTGGACTTCTGTCCGCTGTCCCTGCAGGAGCCCCCAGCAGGGCTGCTCCCTGGGGCCCAGGACCTGGTGGCGAGCTGTGTCCACCCAGCCTCAGCCCACATTCGTGTGGGCTCCCTGGGGACAGGGGCGAACCAGCCCCCACAGAGGACTCCACCTCAGGACAGTCGCACTCCCACCCCCACGGGCCTCCCAAAGCCGACTTCCCTCCAGGCAGGTTGTCCTGTAAACACGCACCACGACTGCCAGGGGGACGGCCTGCCCCAGCGAACAGCCTGCCATGGGCACACCCACCCACACACACGCACACACACATTCTGCCAGGAACATCTGTTTTGACAAACAAATTATTCAAGTCAGTCTATGGGACGTGAATTGACAGATTCTCAGCCTGCTGGGTCCTCGCTCACTGCGTTCTCAACCCGAGCCCAGCTGTGGGTGATACAACCAACTCTTTTGTTTTTCATTTGTTGGCCCACATCCCCTGTGCCTGCTCCAGCCAGACCCCCAAGAGGACCACTTCCGAAGCCCCAGAGAGGCTGCGATGTGAAACAGCCCATCCTCACACTCCTGGGGGCTAGAAAGGCATTTCCTGGTGTGATGTCAAACTTCGCCCAGAGGGGCTTTTCTGCCGGGGTGGGGGGCGGGAGGGGACGAGGGAGCCCCATGCTGCCAGAGACCCACCAGCCCTGCCCTGCGAGAAACGGATTCGCGCGGGCCGAGCAGCAGAGCCCCACACCCGCGGGAGGGAGGAATCGTCTGGAAAGGCCCCCTCTCCCCGCCGCGGCGCTCCGGCACCCAGCGTCCATGGCAGCCTCGCCACCCGGGCGGCTGCCTGGACCCCGGGCTGAAGGGCATCCTCGAATGGCTGGAAAATAAACTTTGTCCGGGCCAAGAGTTTCCGGCTGTCGCCCCGCGGTCGACGCTGCTGCAGCTCAGGGTGCGGGCGGAGGGGCGAAGGGAAACGGGAAGCTATTTTTAGGAGAAAAAAATAAATCTCAGCCTACCTTGGAAGCAGCAGTGCCAAGACTGGGAGGCTCAGCGCGGAGACTGCAGTCTACTGTGTCAGATTACAAACTGGGGGCCGAGGGAGGGAGGGAGGGAGGGAGGGGAGGGCGGAGGGCGGGGAGGGAGGGCGGAGAGAGGGCATTGGTGTGCCGGCGCTGCCTGGATTCAGCTAGAAATGATTCATTAGTTTTCTGCAGGCAGGCAAGCAGGCCGAGAGGGAGAGAGAGGAGCCATCCACCATGCAGCAGTGCCCAGAGCCCACGAACGTCAGTGCTGAGACACACATGCACGCATGCACACACCAAGATGGCTTTCCCTTCCCTGCCAGTGTCTTCTGCACCGAGCTGTGGCCAAAAGCTGGGACAGGCATGGAGGTGAGGCAGCTCCCTTCGCCAAGCAGAGCTGGGGAGGGGGGCCGGGTGTCGCTGGGTGATTTTTCCCTCCGGGGAATAAAAGCGCAAGCTCTCCCCCGCTGGCTGCCAGAGGCCTCCTGCAACCAACCGGCCGCTGGCTGCTGCCAAGTGGAGGTAAAACCTGCCCTCGCGCGCCCCACAAAGCTGGGAAAGTCAAGCACTGCCAGGAATTAAGCGGTGGTGTGCCACAGCCCAAGCTGTTCGCGTCTGTACCCTCTGCTCGGGCTCCCCCGCTCCCCCAAGCCTCCAGAACCACGAGAAAATAACAGATTTGTCCTCCTCGTCCTCCCAGAAGTTCAGGCTGTTGCAGGAAGGTACCAGCCACCCAGCAACGCAGTAGAGAGTGGTGAACTGGGGAAGCGACGTTTGTGGACTTACATACACACACGCACACACACGCACACACACGCATGCACACGCTTCATTCCCTGGTATGAAAACCCCCTCGTGTGTTATTTGAAGATGCTAAATGATTTAGCTCATGGAAGGAAGGCTAATGTTGGAGCCCACGAGCCCTGACTGTGGCTCGGAATGTGGGCAGGGACACACAGGGTGGAGACAGGCACACGCCATCTGCAGGTCCTTTATACCAAAAGGAAAGACTCTCCCGAGATGCTTTCTGCTGCTTCTCCAAGGAACAGGCTTACAAAACTGGCTCCGCGGTGAAACTCTGATGCACCTTCCTCCACAGTAGTTGGGTAGTTTGTCTTACATGAACCACAGGGGTCTAAAAGCAAGGCAGCCAGAGGGAGACTCCTTCCCCAGACAACCTCTGCATAACTGGGGCAGGCAGGTGGAGCAAAAGTTTTCCCAGTCAGGACCCACTTTTGCTTCCTGAGGATGGGGAGCATCTGAATTTGCTGGCAAGAGGGGATGGCTTCTTCGAGCCCTGTGTCCACTAGTCCTAGGCTCTTAGATGCCCCTGATCATAGTGGCATTGTTCACAACAGCCAACAGGTGGGGGCAACCCCATGCCTGTTGATGGGTGGGTGGATGAACAGAAGGTGGTCTGTCCACACAGTGGAATACTATTCAGCCATCAAAAGGAGTGAAGCACTGACACAGGCTACAAAGTGGCTGCACCTGGAAAACATGTGACTCAGTGGAAGAAGCCAGACACAAAAGACCACATTGTACGATTCCATTTATGGAAATGTCCAGAGAGAGAAAGGAGATTAGTGGTGTGGGCGCCAGGGCCTGGGAGGAGGGGGCAGGACTGCTAATGCATACAGGGTTTCCTTTTGGGGCAATGAAAATTTTGTAGAATTAGACAGAGGTGGTGGTTGTACAACATGGTGAAGGCATTAAATGCCACTGAATTATTCACTTTATAAAGGTTAATTTTGTGTTATGTGAGCCTCACTTCAACTGAAAAAAAAAAAGGCCATGGGAAAACTCCATGTATTGGGGAGTCACATTGGACAAGGTCTGAATCCTGACTCTGTGTGACCTTGAACAGGTCGGTCTGTTCCCTTGGCTACAAAATATCGCATCTGCTTATAAGAGAGCCATCACCGCGTGGGGCCGTTGTGGGGACAAATAACGCAGGGGATAGAAGGAAATAAAGCTGTCCCCCCCGAGGTTAGCAGCTACACACTAGTGTAATCAAATAAACAGCAAGGACCTATGGACCAGCGCAGGGAGCGGCCTTCAGTGTCCCGCCATGAGCCATGATGGAAAAGAGCGTGACAGAGAACATGCATATGTGCACACGAGTGCATCGCTTTGCTGTACCCCGGAACGGACACAGCACTGTGAATCAACCGTACTTCAACTGGAAAAAAAAAGCTGCTCCCCCTTGGAAAGAACTTAGTCTTTGAGAAGGACATTTGATGGTGTGAAAACGGTCTTCTACCCGTCTCTTCTCAGCAGAGAGGGAACCGTTTTGGAGCAATCCCGCTGACCACACAGGCCTCAAGTCCGCGGTGCTGAAACAGTTCGGCAGCAGAAGCGTGTTCCTTTCGAGAGGCTGACCCCTCCCCGGGCTGGACCACGGCCATCCGAAGCCAGGTGTGGTGGGACTCCGGAGTTAGCCATCTCAGGTCACCCCAAAGGGTGTTCTTGGCCCGCGGGTCTCTGTGTGAGCCCGTTCGGTGGACGGGGCAACCTGAGGCCAGGAGAGGGCGCTGTCCCTGCGGAGCCAGAAAAGGAAGGCAGGGGTTCCACCTCTGGGAGCCACGTTCTAATTCCACAAAGGCCAGGTGAGGAGGGGGCCTAGCTCAAGCAGCAGAGCACGTGCTTCGCATGCACGAGGCCCTGGGTTCAAGCCCCGGTACCTCCTCCAAAGTTAAATACATAAACAACCGTAATTACCTCTCCCACAAAAAAGTATATTAAAAAAGAGAAAAGAAATCTGCAAAGACCAGGTGAATTCTGTGCATGAGACACTGGGAAATGTAGCAAAGCAGAAGCGTGCTCTGGGGTCACTCATGACACAGATGAAGTGGGAAGGGGTTACCTGTCCCAGAAAACGGGCTGCCAAGCCCAGGGCTGGCATCCTCGAAGAAAGCAGAGAAGCGAGCCTCTTCGACACTGGCTACAGGCGGCCCACTAGCTCCTGCCTGGAAGGCAGACCGCACGAAGGCGTCCCTGTCCCCCGGGCCTGTCGGGCCGTCCAGGATCCTGAATGCACTGAGAGCGGCAGGACGACGGATGCCAAGCTGCGTACCTGCCGTCCAGAACCCCCTGGGGGGCCCGCGGGGAGGGCGCAGCGGGGCCACTCAGTCCTTCTCCAGCAGCATTCAGAGACGTTACTCTGGTATACCAGGACCCTCCACGGGAACCGAGACAGTGCCACAAGTAAGAACATTCCTCAGCAGAATACAATAGTATGTCGTTTTTGTTTCCAGCATAGTTTGTATGTTATTGCAAATAATAAGAAACAGAACTCAGCAGGTTTCCTGTGTAAGAAGAGCAGTCAGGAAACGTCATGCAAGAAAAAAAATCCCATCTGCAGTAGCATCCAAAAAGAAAACGTTCCTACGAATGATTTGAACCAGAAATATATAAGATATAGACGAAGAAAACCGGAGAACAAAACAGGAAACCTGACCGGAGGAGCGCGTGCCCTGCACTGGGATGGGAGGCTTAAACTCTGTAAAGTGCTCCCTAAACCACCCTCAAATGTAATGCGATTCCAAAGGTACAAAAGGCAGGATTTTTTTAGACCTAGGGAAGCTGATTCTAAATTCTGCATGAAAATATAAGCACAAACGTATAACCTGGGAATTTTTTTAGATTTCAAATAAGAGTAATGAAAGGATATCAGCCTTACCAGACATTAAAATATATCATAAGTATATAAATAAGATTGTTGGTTCTGGTGCATGAACAGAAAGGTCAATAGAACAGACTCGGATAAATGAATCTTATCACATATCTGCATTTACTGTATGATAAAGTAGCACTTCTAGTCAATAAAAGACTGATTATTCAATAAATGATATTCAGAAAACAGGATAATTAAAAATATATATATATTCTTACACAAAACTTCCAAATGAATTAAGTATTTAAACCCATAAAGAAAAAGTCAAACATCCTTGACAGAATCATGAAATTTTTTCTCATTATTTTGGAATGAAGAAGAACTTTGTAACCAAGACAGAAAATGAGGGCTGATGAAAGGAAAGGCCGATTAAATTTGACAACACGGAAATTTAAAAATTCTGCACAGTGAGGGGAAAAATGCCAAAAATAAGATCAAAAGGTAAGTTACAAACCAGAAGGAAATATTTGCCAACACAAATTTCAGATGCAAGTATGAGTCCAGGTTTTGAGGGACCTGGAGTTTGCTCAACTTGAGGAAACCTGTTTAAGAAAAATCAAAACAAAACAAAACAAAACAAAACAAAAAACCCACCAATACAACAAAGTACAAATATGATTATTAATCAAAAACGATAAAATAAATTACTACAAATTCCAGACTTTAAAAAGCTAACAAATCCCACAAAAATCACAAAGTCTAGAAAAATAATCTTATATGTGTTTAATTAGCTGCCTGACACACCTCTGGAATACTTTTTTTAAAACATTTTTTTGGGGACTGTATAATCTTTGATGGTCTCTCCAGAAGACAATAATTTTGTGACATTTTTCTCCTCCAAGAGAATAAAAGAAAACTTCTAGGGGGAGGGTACAGCTCAGCAGTAGAGCACATGCTTAACACGCACAAGGTCCTGGGTTCAATCCCCAGTCCCTCCGTTAAAAAATAAATAAAATAAAAATAAGTAAACCTAATTATCTCCTTCCTCTAGATAAATAAATAAGTAAATAAACATTTAAAAAAATTAACAAACAAAAATACCCAACAACAAAAAAAGAAAAAGAAAAATTATTTCCCTAGCATAACTGATCAAATCTGGGTTTCTTAAGGTTTTTTTGGTAGTTGAAAGGTTTCCTTTAACAAATGTAGTCCACGTACAGCTGCCGTCACAGTCATCCCTGAACTGCTATTCCAGGGTGCGTCCGAAAAGCATAGGAATTCTGACCAATTCTGTTTTGTTTGGTTACCGACGAAAAAGAAATAAAAAACAAATACGTGATGGATTACACTGATGTCTGCTGAATTACTGAGGATATTCTGGACAGGAGAACCTCCTGCTGGTCACATGTTGGTGAGAAAGGCATCCTCTGCTTAGACTTGGGGATTGGGGATTGGAAGAATTTTCCATGGACAAATTTTTCACATATATTTCAAATCTCTTTTCTCATCCACCACCCATGTGCGTCCAGCACCAAATACCTTATATTTGGTTCACGTTATAATATGATCTTTGGCTGCACAGGCTAGCTAAGGATAATTTGGTCTGAAAGGCCACAAAAGTATTCCAGGCAGCCATCGCATGCCATGACGGCCAGTGATCATTTATGCCCAAAAGAGACAGAGACCCATTTAACATACCCCACTAAATCCAAATTAAATGGCATCTTAACTGAACTTCCTCTGAGCTGGGTGTCAAAAATGCCCACAGCGTGTCTGACAGAACTCGCCTAAGGGAAAGTCTCAGTAGAAAGATGCAATTGCCTGAGATGATTCCAGGTAAAATGACTTGCCTGAGTGAATTTTGTGAACACATTCCTGGGATCCCTTCAGGGTCTTGTAAGGTTTTGTACAAGTGAGGACCATGGAAGCTGAAACTTCATTGGCTTCATGTAAATCTACCTCTTGACAAGCTAAGGACTAAATTCCTTAACATGTAAAGAGCTTTTACAAGTCAATGTGACCAAAAATTCAATTGAAAAATTGGCAAATGGTGCAAATACACAGTCCAGCACTTGCCCCAATTTAAAAAATGGTGAGGTGTTATTACAATACCATCTCCAAAAAAGGTAAGTGCAAAAAAAAGTGTGCATGTATTCTCCAGTTTGCATATAAAAAAAGAAAGCTTATACATGTATAGTCTGTCTCAGAAAGCTTACAACGCACGAGTGGGTCCCTCTTGAGAGAGGGACTAGGGACTCAAGGTTTGAGAGTTAAAACTCTTACTTTGGCACAGAGTAAATTTTTCTACCATGCACAGAGATGATTATTTCTTTTTAACTCAGAGTGCTCTTACTTATGAAAACTCATTGAGCTCTAAAAGGGTACATTTTACTGCATTTAAAATAAAAATTATCTTACAGATATTTTGAAACATGATTATTAAGTATATAATATATTATATAATAAATATATTTTGTATTAAGTGAATATATGTATATACACACACAGGGCTTGTACACACACACACACACACACACACACACAGGACGTACTGAAAAACGTCCTTTATTTAACATTTGCTTTACTTTCGCTACTGGACTGAACATGGCTAGAGGTAATAACGCAGCATTGTATACAACTCTGAAACATTCCTCCTAGACCTGATACGTGTTACTGTTACAATTTGCATCAGGTTTACCAAGTAATCCTGTATGAACCTAAAGTCTGAACACAGCAAACCACTGCAGTAGAAAGATAAGCAAAAAAACAGCCTAAGACAGTGGGGAGGGCACAGCTCAGTGGCAGAGCACATGCTTAGCATGCGTGAGGTCCTGGGTTCCATCCCCAGTCCCTCCATTAAAGAATAAACAAATAAACAAACAAACAAACCTAATTACCACTCCCCCAAACCCCCCCAATTTCAAGGCACCCATGTCCTCAGGACAGAGAGCCAGATGACGGACAAATACAGAGAGGTCTGGAACCTGGAACATGGGATGTGATGGAGGCCAGGAGGACACGCAGGGCAGGGAAGAGGGCAGACAGAAGTCCACTCTGAGAAGGTGACAGTGGAGCAGGAAACTAGCGAGTGAGAGAGCCAGACTTAGAAGAGGAAAGTCCCCAGCTCGTGGGAGGATGAGGACACACCTGGCGTGGGGGACACACAGGCTGTCGGAGGTGGGGGCGGAGGGGAGGGGGAGGGGAGGGGAGGGGAGGGGAGGGGAGGGGGAGGGGAGGGGAGGGGGAGGGGAGGGGAGGGGGGGGAGGGGAGGGGAGGGGAGGGGGAGGGGAGGGGAGGGGGAGGGGAGGGGGAGGGGGAGGGGAGGGCAGCACGCGGTGTGCATTTTTGTTAGACTCGGCGAGACCTCTTCTTCCTTCTCTGAGTGAGGTGAGAGTGACCCGATGGCCTCTGCTTTCAAAGGGTCACCTCAAGTTTATAAAAATAAACTAAAAACGGGTTAAATACCTCACGTAAGACCAGAAACCTTAAGACGCCTAGGAGAACACCCAGGCGGAAACTCTTTGACACAGTGGTAGCAGTAACTCTCAGCCCGGGGGCTGGGAGCTCGCACGCCCGCTTCTCCCCCGCTGACTCCGAGGTCACGGAGCCGCACGACGCCAGGACAGACGCCGCGGAGAGAGGGCGGATGCGGGAGGGAGGCGGGAGGAGTGCCGGGCTCCGCGTCGGGAGGGCCGGGCGGGCGGAGGCGGCAGAGCCAGGGCGGGGGTGGCGTTTTCGCCGCATCGCAGTCCAGCGCCGGCAGGGGAGCGAGGAGGCGCCGAGAACCGTCCCCCGGCCCGTCCCTGGGCTCAGCCCGTGCCCCCCACCCACTCGGACGTCGTGATCAGACCCAAAGGTCCCGGAGACACGGCTTCTCGTGTCTCACCTTCCTTCTGCTCAGAGTGCGTGTTTTCCCTGAGTCCCTGTTGGGAGCTGTTCACAGCGTCCGGACCTGCTCCCGAAGTTCATAGGAAGAGTGGCTTGACACCCCACCAAACCCGGCACTGATGACCCCGGGGTGGGGGAGGCTGGGGGGCGTCTGCGGCTGCCTGGAGCCACAGTGAACCACTTCGCCTCCCCCTTGCTGGCTCACGCGAAAAAACATTTGAGAATATTCCACCCGAGAGCAGAGGAGACACCTGCTCACAGGCAAGACAGAGAGAGAGACTGTGTGGCTGTTTTTTTCAGTTGGTTGGGAAACTCCTACCACGAATTTCAGAACTCTGTGCATCTTGCCAAACACAGAGATGGTCCCAGCAGTGAAACCAACAGCGGTTCACCCAGAAAATCAGGAAGCCCCATAAGCTAAGATAAAATGCACTCGCCTTCCTGAGCTACTGCTTTAGGAGAACAGCTTAAAGTGTAAACCAGAGTTTGCAAAGTAAGTTACCTACAGGGAACAAAGGGGCTAATAAAGGAACAAAACGGACTGAGGGTGAGAAACTTGTTCCCAGCATGGATCCTTATCTTCTGACTTTTAACAGAGACATGGGTATTAAAAACACATCACTTCCCACTTAATTCTACTATAATAAAAATAATAAAAATTCTCCTAGAAAACAAATGATGAGGAAACCCTAGGTACAGTTAGGTAGGAAGTTAATAGGAGCTGAGCACCCAATGCCAAACAGTGCAGTAAAGGCATTCGTTCACCACGGCTGCCGGAACAAAGTTCCCCAGACTGGGTGACTCACACGGCAGAAACTGATCTGTTCACCGATCCGGGCGCTGGACGTCCAAGAGCAGGGTGCCAGAGGGGCGGTTTCCCCTGAGGTCCCTCTCCCTGACCTGCAGACGGCCGTCTTCTCCCCGTGTCTTCACGTGGCCTTCCCTCTGTTCATCTCTGTCTCCTAATCTCTTCCTGGAAGGACGCTAGTCAGACTGGACCAGGGTTTGGAGGTGTTCAGGGTTAGGATTTCAACATACGAATTGATGGGGACACAATTCAACCCTGTACCCCATGTAGCATATTATACGACATGGAAAGAAGGAAAGCAGATGCGTCCCTGCGGGGAGGGGGACCACGCAAGCAACCCCCTTCCTAGGAGAAGACCTCGCGGCAGAAAGCCCAGCAGAGGTCCCCCCGGGGAACTTGAGCCCCCCCAACAGCATCCTGCCGCTGACACTCGCCTCCAGGTTGCCCCTTCCTCCTACATGGGTTCTCTTTTTCTTCCGGGCGCCCCCAGCTCCCTGGAAGGAAGTGCTCTCTTGGGGTGAGTCTGTGGTTGGCTTGTCTTTTTTTTTTTTTTTTAAGAATTGACTCAACAGTTTCTGGATAATTCCAATAATTCAAAAGTCAAAGTCCCATTTGCAGCACCATGGATGGACCTGGAGATCATCATTTTAAGTGAAGTAAGCCAGACAGAGAAAGAAAAATACCATATGACATCACTTAAATGTGGAATCTAAAAAAATAAGACAAATGAACTTATGTACAAAACAGAAACAGACTCACAGACATAGAAACAAAACAAAACAAAACCCCCCAAACTTATGGTTACCAGGGGGGAAAGTGGGTGGGAAGGGATAAAATGGAAATTTTAGATTTGTAGATACTATATATAAAATAGATTAAAAAAAACAAGGAACTGTAGAGCACAAGGAACTGTATTCAATATCGTGCAGTAACCTGTAACGAGAAAGAATGTGAAAAGGAATATATGCGTGTATACATCTGACTGGAACAGTATGCTGCACACCGGGCATTGACACAACATTGTAAACTGACTAGACCTCAAAAAAAAAACATCAAAGCTGCAGAATGTGAGATGGAGCATCCGCTTCAATAGTTAACAAGTTTCGATCGCCTTTGGAAAGGAAAACAGAAAAGCAAAACACAGAGAGATGGCTGGAGATGCAGAGCCTTACTTGCCCGCCACGTCCCTCCCTGTTAGGTTTAAAGGGAGGTGACACCCCTGCCCCCCCCCGCCGGAGACCCGGTGTGTGTCCTGCGCTCCCCTCTTCGGAGAACCTGCCCAGTGGTGGACGGTCATCTCCGGCTGGTCCCGCTCAGGAATCCTCCACAAACCTCCCTCCTTGAGAAACAGCCAGCCGATCGCCCCCAGCCCGTACTCACGCTACTGTTCCCAAGACTCGTTCCACCCCCGGCTGGTGACTTTCTGGTGCCCGTCCCCACGTCATTGGGGACCAGAAACCTGGGGCCCTAGAATCTCCCAGAACCAGGTGCCAGTGCAATACTGCGACCTGGAAGGGGCCTGCCCGCGTCAGGTCGTGCCACCCCCTCAGCAGGACCATGCAGAGCGAAGCAAGTTAAGTCAACAGCTAGCTCCTTCCAAGGCTCTCGGACCCCCTGGGGTGAGCCTCGCAATGATGAAGGTTCCCTTGTAGGGACGTGGCTAATTGGGCCACTAAATATAAACATCCCGGTTCGGTTCATTTTCCATCTGGGACTTAGCATCCCACGGCTACAAGGGGGAGGAGCTCTAGAAGGTGACTCCTTGACTGTCAGCACTTCCCAAAGGGGAGGAAAATAAACATGATTTCAGGGTCCAAGGGACCCATCCAGGCGGGGCGGGGAAAGAGTGAGGCCTGTGGTCACTGGGGAAGCCAAGCCCCACCCGGAACAATCCCAGTGAGCTGCAAACTGTGCAGACAGAACACAGACACTGTGTAGGGCCTTCCAGGCAGTTTCTAGGGGAAAACTTCTCATCAGATCTAAAGGGAACTTACATTCTAACCTCATTTGATGTCATGGCAACTTTGAAAGTGTGCATCCGCTGATGCATGATTAGATTCATCCTCTGAACAACTATGCACCAAGAATTAAGATCCCAAAGCTTCTAGCCCAGACCCTGCAGAGCAGGAAAATCACTCATAAGGGAAGACTCCTGGGTTTTAGGGGGTAAATCAATTGCCAGTGGAATAAGGTGCAGGTCAAAACTGTGGCCGCGAGAGAGCTACCTGTATAGGACTGAAGTCAGAACATTCCCCAACACCATGTACAAAGGTAAACTCAAAATGGGTTAAAGACCTAAATGTAAGACCAGATACTAGGAAACTCCTAGAGGAAAACACGGGCTGAACACTCCTGGACGTAAATCACAGCGGTATGTTTTTTGAACCAGCTCCTAGAGTAATGGAAATAAAAGCAAAAGTAAACAAATGGGATCCAATTAAACTTAAAGGCTTTTGCACAGTTAAGGAAACCATCAACAAAACGAAAAGGTAGCCTACAGAATGGGAGAAAATATTTGCAAATGATGCGGCTGACAAGGGGCTAATTTCCAAAATACACAAACAGATCATATACCTTAATGAGAAAAAAAAAAAAAAAACAAGCAACCCAATCAAAAAATGGGCAGAAGACCTAAAGAGACATCTCTCCAACGAAAACAGATAGACGCCCACAAGCACATGAAAAGATGCTCAACATCACTCACTGTTAAGAGAAATGCAAATCAAAACTACAATGAGGTGTCACCTCACGCCTGCCAGAGTGGCCGTCATGAGAGAGTCTACAAACGATAAACGCTGGGGAGGGTGTGGAGAAAAGGGAGCCCTCCTGCACTGCTGGTGGGAATGTAAACTGGTGCAGCCACTGTGGAGGACAGTATGGGGGTTCCTTGGGAAACTAAAATTAGACTTACCATATTGTCCAGCAATCCCACTCCTGGGCATGTATCCAGAGAAAGATATAATTTAAAAAGACACCTGCACCCCAGTGTTCACAGCAGCTAAAACATAGAAATAACCTAAATGTCCATCAACGGATGACTGGATAAAGAAGTTGTGGTATATTTATACAATGGAATACTACTGAGCTGTGAAAAAGAATGAAGTAGTGTCATTTGCAGCAACATCGACGGACCTAGAGATCATCATACTAAGAGAAGTCAGACAAAGGCAAATATCATATGATATCACTTATATGTGGAAAATAAAAAATGATACAAATGAACTTACTTGCAAACCAGAAATAGACTCACAAACATAGAAAACAAACTGTAGTCACCAAAGGGGAAAGGGGAGAGGGAGGGGTAAATTAGGAGTTTGAGATCAGCAGATACACACTACTGTATACAAAACAGATAAACAGCAAGGTCCTACTGTAGAGCAAGGTCCTACTATTCAATATCTTGTAATAACCTGAAATGGAAAAGAATCTGAAAAATAATATATGTGAATACGTATAACTGAATCACTTTGCTGTACACCCGAAACTAACACAATATTGTAAATTAACTGTACTCAATAAAAATAAATAAAAATTTTTCAAAATTTTAAATAAGGGCTATAGATTAGAAATAGTAATTTATCGGTGTTAAGTCTTCAGATCGTTGTACTGTGGTTGTGTGGGAGGGTGTCCATGTTCTAAGAAAAAGCTCACCAAAATATTTGGGGATAAAGGGACGATATATTTGCAATTTACTGTCAGGTAGATGGTCTGGGGGAAAAATCTCTCTCCCTATCCCACTGTGCATGTGTGTGTGTGTGTGTGTGTGTGTGTGTGTGTGTCTATATAGATGGATGATTGGTAGATGGATGGATGGATAGATAGATAGATAGATAGATAAAATGATTTTAAAAATGGAGGCAAAATGTAAACAATTGATGAATCTAAATAAAGAATATAAAACACACAAAAAAAAACAAAAAAAAGGAACACCTAATTACTCCCCCCCTCAAAAAGAATATAAAAGCATTCTTCCTGCTATTCTTGCTGCTTTTCTGAAAGTGTTAAATTATGTCAAAATAAGACTTTTTAAAATGCAGGACAAGAATCTGAAAAGCAGCCCCAAGGACAGAGCTCTTGTCTTGGAGTCACTCCTGGCAGCTCATGCTCTCGGGGTTCATTTCTGTTCAGGTCAGTAACGCAAAGTGCACTTACCCTGGGGCCCCACACGGGTCTCTCAGGCGCCCCTCTTCATCCCCGGGTACTGATTTCTCGGGGCCTCCCTGGGCATCTGCTGCAGGAGCTGGGTTTATCCAGGAGCTCATGACCTTCGGGTTTGGTGGAAAGCAGCCTTGTAGAGTGTGTTGTCCTTTTCCCAGATGAGACAGAACATAGCTGGTTCTAAAGTGAACAGAAAAAGAGAGATGCTAAATATTGCGCAAATTTTGGTTTGGCTAGTGTGGCATAGAGTTTCTAAGAGCCATTCACTCCTCTTTTCTATACAGACAAGATACTGAATAATGTAGCAATGGACCCAGACTCTGTTGGAGGTAGAGGTAGCCATGTTATGCTGTTTTGGCCAATGAGCTGTGCTGACTGGGGGTCGGGAGAAAAGAATTCTGGAAAACTGTTTTCATTACTCATAAAGGGGAGTAGATGAGGATAGCATTATCCCTCATTCTATTTCCTGTCCTGAATATAGATGTGATGGCTGGAGCTGTGGCAGCCATCTTGCAATCATGAGGGAAAGGCCCCGAGAATCATAAGCCATTGACTCATGGCCAGCAGCTGCCTAGTTCTCATGTGAGAAAAAAATCAAGCCCTATTTATTTAAGACACTGTTAGTTGCGTGTTCTATTGCTTTTTTTGTCAAACCCATTTTTAATTGCTATAACAATAAATCTTATTTTCCTTTTTTATCTTAAGCTCCTGAGAAGAGTTGTGATAAAATATATTGCCTTATATTCCCTTGGGGTCCCTTTCTGTTCTCCCTCCCACAAGAAGATAATGTTCCGTTAATCCGTGGACTTAAGTCTTGACTCAGGCAAAACTCCCACAGGGAGGGTTCTCTGCATAAAGCTGATGATTCCTACTTTCCTTCCCCAAACTGAACACTTTCTACTTCTCTTTGTTAATATGCTGCAGATATAGTTAAGATGCGACCCTAGCATAAAGTATATTTAAAACTCTAGCAGGGATTTCCACTACGCTGATGAATAAAGGATGAGCTGTCCCTGCTTGCCTTCCCCTGACCGCCCAGCTGCTCTCCCGCCCTCCCGCTTCTCGCGTCGCTGGCAGCCCTTCCGCCTGGGCTGTTTGTCCAGCCAGCTGACGGGACCATCATAAGGATCACGCTCAGAGAAGTCATGCGCCCGGGACTCCACGGGGAATGGCAAGTCTTAACGCCAGCTGAGAGGCTGTGCTTGAGGTTCACTTATCGAGACAGTTTCGAAGAGAAAGACTAGTTCCCGAAGCAGATTCTCTCCAGCCTGACTCAGTGCGGGGCACAGAAAATGGTCCAGACTGTGCCTACTGCCCACCCCAGACCCAGTGCATGGTCCAGAGACACTGGCAGCCAGTAGACCTGAGCAGAAGATGTCAATGGACTCTTCGGAGAAGAAAAGCAAAGTTAGACAAGACACCAGTGAAGGCCCCAGGATGAAACGTCGGCGTGAATGTGGCCCAGTCACAGCACATTTCTTGCGAGTAGAAACATTCCAGCCCTGAAAGTTATTCATCTGGGTAAAAGTATTATGATTCCAAAACTCCCAGACAATTGGAAATGTCTCTAGATAGATTACGGGGGAAGGAGGCCTCTGAAGCTCTCTAGTGTTTTTATCAGAGATTGCCCAGAGCAGGCCATGGAGGAACGGGGTACAGAAGGGGTAATTTCCAGTAAACGCAGAAAAATGACCTGGTGTATCAGGTGCAGGAGGCAGCATTGCACAGATTCCTGCGGCACCCGGGGAGCGGGCATCGCTGATGCAGGGCAGGGGCTGGGGGTGGGGGGTTCAAGGGAACAGGCCTCAGCAAAAGAGATCAAGGGACACCAGGGGGACAGGTATCACCTAGAGAGACCCTGGGGACACCGAGGGACAAGTATTACAATCCGGGGGCAGCAGAGGGACAGGCATCACTCAGGGAAACCCTGGGACACCAGAGGGACAGGCTTCACTTAGAGAAATCTTGGGGACATCAGAGAAACAGGCATCACTTTATGAGATTCTGAGGACACCAGGGGACAGGCGTCACTGACAGCATTCCCGGGAGCATCAGGGCTTGACTCCATCAGATGTGTGAAGGGGGTGCGTGGCTGACCTCCCCACTGTGCAGCCCCTGCCCCATCATAAGATGACCAGGCCCTTGGCAGCAGCCTGTCCTTCAGCCCAAACTCCAGCGAAGCCCTTGCAGGAGACTCTGCTGACCTGGAGCCCGAGGCGGAGCCACCCATGGGTGCCCAGCCCACTCAGCTGGCCTTCCCGTGACCTGCTCTCCCTGACGTGAGAGGCAATGTGCTGTCTTCTCCGGCCCTGAGACGTGGGACTGTTTGTTACGCAGCAGTCGCTTACCCATAACATCCTGCTGCTGAAGATGGGCTACCCCTGTTGTGGTGGGCTGGGAGAGCAAAAATTTGTGATCTGTGCTCAAAAACAACAGTCAATACATGCAGCCTATCAAGTCCACCTGGCTTTGGAAAGAAAGAAAATCATTAAATGGAAATGCAAGAGGTTTCACACGTCATGCAGGATATTCCCCCGGTGTCCGTTACACCTTCATAGGCTGAATATCCCCGTTCGTATCATCAACATGTGTCTCCAAAGGTGAGCTATCATAACAACGTGCTGTTCACTGGTTTGTTACCACAGCTTGGCGGACAGAGCCCTCCACCCCAGCCCAGCCTTCCCTGGTTGTTTTCCAGGGTCCCTGGGGGTCTTAGTCCCCCGTGCGGTCCTGGTTAGTCCTTGTTTTATAAAATCAGATGGCTAACCACCGAAACACACCTACAGATGTGTTCATCTTACCTCCTTCACTTGATGTCAGGGACTCGAGAATGTCATCCTGTGTGCAGGCATCTTTCCCTTAGTGCCTCCAAAATCCTAAAAAAATCAGCAGCTCATATATGTCATATCCTGTTGTGCAGGCATCTTTCCCTTAGTGCCTCCAAAATCCTAAAAAAATCAGCAGCTCAGTGTGAAATCGCTTCCCAGGACCCTGTTTTCTGCTCTTTCATATTGGAAACCTTACGACACATCGCACACCAGCCCAAACGCCCCAACCAAATTCCTAGCCGTAACAACCTGTCATGTGAGCAGTAAAAGCCTCCCAACGTTGCCTCCTCTCGGACGACACAGACGACTGTCACCGGCCGTCGTTCTGGGCGCCGCTCTGGGGCACCCGGGAGGCGCGGCCCTTTTGTGGGCACGGGGAAGCCTTTCCAAATTCCTCCACTTGACAATGAATTTCTTCCGCTTGCTTTGGGAGAGTAAGCTGCAACTTTGTCCACTTACCATTTTGTTTAAAATGCCATCTTGTTTGCAAATACTAACTACTGTACATAAAATAGATAAACAAGTTCACACGGTAGAGCGCAGGGAACTATATTCAGCATCTTGTGGTAACTTAGGGTGAAAAAGAATACGAGAACGAACATACGCACATTCACGTATGACTGAGGCACTGTGCTGTGCGCCAGAAATTGACACATTATAAACTGACCATACTTCAATAAAAACATATTTAAAAAATAATAAAATAAAGTGCCATCTTGGGTTGTGGGATCCAAAACGTGTATTTCTCTTTAGATACATAACTGAGAAGTTATATAGTCGTATCACATATATGTATTATATTACACATTGGCTATGTAATTATGCATATACATTTATATGTGAAGTTGGGTTTTAAAAACCAAGAGGTGTACTTCCGGGAACGTAGTGACCCATGCGACGCTGGGCGGGGTCTGACTGCGTTTTAAGAGCTGGGGTTCTGGACTCTCCCGGAGCCGTCTCAGCCTCCCACCCTCCGCTTAGAAGCTCTGTGTCCCTGAGTACGTCGTGTAAACCTTGTTTCCCCTTGCATAAAACAGAAAACCTGTGCGGCGCACCTGAAACCGAGGAAATACTGTAAGCCAACTAAACTTCCACTTACAAAGCAGAAGAGGTTCTACCTAGCACAGAACGCGGTTAAGAATTAGATGAAATCATGCGCGCCGCTCACAGCAAGCGGTTCCCTTTCTTAGGAGAGGAATGCGCGCGTGGACGCCCTCTTCTGACCCGCGCAGGGCCACGTGCCTTATTCGGGCAAAGCACTGGGAGCGGTTGGGTGCGTGTGCGTGTCACCTCCAGGTAGAGCGCATGAAGAGTCACCCACAGTTTGCCGTTCTCTCGGGTCCCTGTCTCCACAGCCCAGGAAACACGCGTTGGGAAGACCACCCCTCTGCCTGGTGGGTGGCTCCCCGGGGTGACTCGCAATGGGCAACAGCGTGATTCAGGAATCAACCTGTTCTTTAAGCCCCCGAGACGAGCGATTTCTTCGCCACGTCAGCACAAGCTGACCCACCCTGCCTCGTGTTAATTGTGCAGTGACGCCGAGCACGGGGCCGCCTGGGGAAAGCCCGCAGTCCCGGCAGCCGCGGTGTCCGCCGCTGTGCCACGGGGGCGCTGGCCCCCCGTGCACCTGCCGGGGCTGCCGAGGGGCTGAAGTGCACAGGCGGGAGTGACGCTGGCCAAAGAGCCACCACCACCATCCTCGCTGTCCTGTCAAAGGCATTCAACGAACACTTCTAGAATTTAGCTGAACTGCATTTATCGACGCTCATGAACAAATCGGTTCCATTTCTTCTGAGGGGCCCAGCCCGTAAGTCTCCGGACTCTGTGTCCCAGCGCGCCGTGTAGACGGCCCCTGCCTGCCGCTGTCATTTTTACGGCTATTACTACTCTTCTCGTTTCCTGGACAGCTGACCACCTAGCCCAGCAAGAGCCTACTTTATTCCCCCAGGTCACTCTTCTTCCCCTGCAAAAACAAACGTGCGCAAAATTCTGGGCGGGACTTCCCGCCGTTCCTCTCTCCACCACCAGCTCCTCCCGCCACCCCTTTGCAGGTCCCTCTTCGCTGTCCCCACTCGCCCGAGAGGAGCCGATCTGGGGAGCAGGAGCTTGTAAAGCCTTCGGGGCGCTGGGTGCCCGGAGGTAGCTGGTCATCCGTGCTGGTCCTGCCGTGCACTCCCCCCGCGGCGGCCGCGGGCAGCCGAGCCCGCAGGTGCCCGCAGCGCAGGCGGGGCGGCCGCGACCGGGTCTCCGCGACCTGGGCGCACACGCGGGGCTCGAGAGCGCCGCTGCCCTCGGGCGCCACCTGCTGGCCTCGCGCTCCCTCCCGGAGCTTCCTCGCGCTCGAACACGAGAAGCGGAGCCCCAGCTGGCTGCGCTTTCTTTTATAACGACTGATCGCGGGGGTGGAGGGACGGCATGCTGATTCCCGAGGAGATGCCCTAACGCTTGCCCTGTGTACAAAATACAAAACCAGCCCAGAGACAAACGCCAGCGACCACCCCCTTAGAGCCCCGCTTCGAAGTAACCGTCAGCCGCGCTCTCCGCACCTGCCTTTCCCGTCCCTCTCGTGGCGTTTTGCGGTGCGTACCATGCGCGTCACGTAGGACACCTGCTACGCACATACCGTATCCGGTACATGTGTTTTCTCTGGACGTACGTCAGGGGAAGAGCGTTGTGACTTTGTTTTGCGTTCCCTAGATTCTATTTCGCAACCTGATTTTTTCTACTGAGCCAGCACTGTCCCATAATACAACCTTTCTATTAAATTGTGGCTTTTGAACATTGTCATTGTAGAAACATTCCGTAGCTCGCCTCCCACGCTCTGACGTTTCACCTGACTCTGCAGTGATAGCCTTGGATGTAAAGTCGGTTGCCCATCTTTCATTATTTCACAGCAATTTATTCCCAGGAACAAAACGCCTGGATCCACCGAGGCAGGCCTTTCTATATGGTTCTTGATTCAATTGCCAAATTGCCATCTAAGTTACATCAATTTTTCATTTCTGTGAGTAGTGCCTCTTTCCCTGCATCCTCACCAACATTTGGCACTATCGTTTGTTAAGAAATCATGGCCAACTTGGCAGGTTTAAAAAAATGGCATGTCTCTGCCTTAATTTGTTTGGGGACCAGCTGTGCAATCTCGGGCAAGTCACCTAACCTCTCTGTGCCTCTGTTTCCTCCACAATGGAAATAAAGGGAGTAGTGATGCCTTCTAAGTTCATGGGAGCCTGGAGTGAAGACAGCGGCTCACACACAGCACAGGGTCAATGTCGCGCTCACTGTGTCCCTGGGTTACCTCGAGAAGGGGCGCGCTTCTCAGTGGCCTCTCAGTTGTGTGGGTTTCATTACCCTGAGCTCAGAGCAACCCTCTTGAAACTATTATTTATTCGTGAGCAATGTTGGTTTCCATGACGTTTGCCATTAGGAAGATTTGATCTAAATTGTACCCAGTGGACTAGGAGAGACATTAGGATGCTAATGTGAATTGCTAACTTTCACTTGTATGGCATTTTAGAATTTGATAGAAGCTATTTTTGATTTTAACAAATAGTAAGGTTAATTCAGAGATGGACAGTGTGATGGATAGATGGATAAATTAATGCTAAAGCAAATACAGCAAAGTGCAGACTCTAGACGGTGGGCCTGCCTGGGCTCCCGACAACTCGCCCACGTTTTTCTATATGTTTGAAAAATGCCTTCAAAGTTGTGATACGGTAGCTGCTTTTAATACATTATTTCATTTCTTCCCTCTCTGACCACGTGGATTCCTCAGTCTCTTCAGCTACATCTCTTGTCCACGGCTGACTGCTGAGTGTTGGTGTCACGGGTCTTGCCTGTGACTTTATAAATCTGTGTCTTCCCACAAGGCCACCCCGACACTGAGAGTCATCCACAGCCCTGGCCCTGCCACACCTGGGTGGCACCTCAAATTCAACCAGATCAAAACCAGTGGCACCTCAAGTTCTCTATATATGTGGAATATTACTGAGTCATTAAAGAGAATGAAACAACGCCATTTGCAGTGCAATGGATGTACCTAAAGATGATCATACTCAGTGAGTCAGACAGACAAAGACAAATAACATATGATATCACTTATATGTGGAATCTAAAAAAAGATACCAAAGAACTGATTTACAAAACAGAAACAGACTCACAGACATGGAAAACAAACTTATGGTTACCAGGGGGGAAAGAGAGGAGGAGGGATAAATTAGGAGTTTGGCATTAGCTGATACAAACGACTACATGTAAAACAGATAAATGTTGGGGGGAGGGCACAGCTCAGTGGTAGAGTGCATGCTTAGCAGGCATGAGGTCCTGAGTTCAATCCTCAGTCCCTACATTAAAAAAAAAAAAGATAAGCAACAGGGTCTTAATGCATAGCACAGGAAACTATATTCAATACCTTGTAATAACCTGAAATGAAAAAGAATATATATGCATAACTTAATCACTGTGCTGTATACCAGAAACCAACCCAACACTGTAAATCAACTACAGTGTTAAAAAAAGAGAGCGCGGACCTCAGGATCTCCTGGTCCAGCCCCACTCCAACCCTCTCCTGCAGCTCGGAACCCCGCGTGGGTTCCCCTTTACGCTGTGGCATCCCGGGGCCGCCTTCCCTCCCTGCGGCCCACGAGAATACAGTAACCCCATCTCACGGAGTCCCTGCAAGCACTGGGCCCCAGCTCTCAGTACATGACACCCCTGAAGCATCAAGTCCAAACTCTCACCACCTGGCCGCCCTCAGCTTCCCGAGGGAGAATCATTAACCAGACTGCGGTCCTGCGGGGCCTGGGGTCAATTCCTGCCACACAGGTGGTTTGTTTGCATTGTTCTGATCTTGGGAATTCCGCAGGGGCCCCGACTCCCGCAGGGCCTCCGGACAAGCTCGCCACTAAATCGTTCACTCCTGCTCTGGTCACCTACGTGTCTGTGCCCCCTCCCCATTTCCAATAGGATTACGGACGCCACTAAGCATTGTGGGAAACTCCCTCGGGTTCCCTTCCCAGGAAGCTTGGTTATTGAAGCCCAGGCCCCGCGTTTTATTCCACCTATTGACCAAAGAGTCCCCTGCTGTCTTGGGACCCTTCACAGGCCTGAATAGGCTGCTTGACAAAAGCACTCCCGGCGGGGATGCTTTAGACAGTGCCTCCTACAGGTAACCATTGTCTGTGGATTATTCACGTGCTGCTAGCTTCGCGGGCCTGGAGCTCGAAGGGGCCCGCCTTCAGAAGCAATGATAAACAGCTCTTAAAGGGTCGCACAGGTCAGAGAGAAACGGGATTTGATTGACACGGATTCTATTGACCCAAGGTTTTTAAGAAAACAGTTGCCAAGGAGAAAAAGCAGCCACATTCCCCAGCTGGGCAAAGAGCCTGTGCTCGGCGGCTGTGACAGAGCGCCCTCTGCTGCTCACTCGGCGCTCTGCAGGCCACGAGAGCAAAGGCCGAGAAAACCCCAAGACGCAGGGCAGAGGCCGGGGTGCCGCTCAGTGTCCCCAGGGCAGAGGCGGGGGTGCCGCTCAGTGTCCCCAGGGCAGAGGCGGGGGTGCCGCTCAGTGTCCCCAGGGCAGAGGCGGGGGTGCCGCTCAGTGTCCCCAGGGCAGAGGCGGGGGTGCCGCTCAGTGTCCCCAGGGCAGAGGCGGGGGTGCCGCTCAGTGTCCCCAGGGCAGAGGCGGGGGTGCCGCTCAGTGTCCCCAGGGCAGAGGCGGGGGTGCCGCTCAGTGTCCCCAGGGCAGAGGTGGGGGTGCCGCTCAGTGTCCTCAGGGCAGAGGTGGGGGTGCCGCTCAGTGTCCCCAGGGCAGAGGTCGGGGTCCCGCTCAGTGTCCTCAGGGCAGAGGTAGGGGTGCCGCTCAGTGTCCCCAGGGCAGAGGTGGGGGTGCCGCTCAGTGTACTCAGGGCAGAGGCTGGGGTCCCGCTCAGTGTCCCCAGGGCAGAGGCGGGGGTCCCGCTCACCGTCCCCGGGATGACCTCACTCTCCAAGCCCTGCGTGGAGAGGGGACTGTGACTTTGTTAAACGTGCTTTTACTGAGATGTAATTCGCACACCATCGTAAAGGTGGAGCTGGACGGCTTTAGTACTTCTGTAGTTACACATCACAGTATAGATGCACGGTGCGTCGCCACAGCCCAGTTCTAAAACACTTCCATCGCTCCAGAAAGTTCCCAGGCCACCGCGGAGCTGCCTTCTGCCTCAGTCATCCTGCCTGTCCTTAGAAGCCTCACATGAGGGAAATCCTGCAATAAATAACCTCTCGTATGCAGCTTCCCTCACTGCACGTAATGATTTTGCGGCTCAGCCTCGCTGCTACAGGACTCAGTAGCACCCCCTTGCATGGATCGACCACGTTTCATTTATCCCCTCACCTGTTGGTGGACAGGTGGGTTGCTTCCAGTTTGGGACGATTACGAACAACGCTGCTGGGGTGGGGAGGGGAGGGGAGGGGAGGGGAGGAGATAGCTCAGTGGTTGTGTGCGTGCCTAGCATGCACGAGGTCCTGGGCTCCATCCCCAGTACCTCCATTAAGATAAATAAACCTAATTACCTCCTCCCACCAAAAAGCCAAACAAAGAAACAAACAAACAAACAAAAAAACAATGCTACTGGAAAACTGCGTGGATAAGTGCGATCGTATGTTTTCATTTCTCTTGGGTAAAAGCACCTAGGGGTAGGCTTGCTGGGTCGTGGAAGACTGTGTTTAGCTTGTTAAGAAAGCGCCAAATTGTTCTCCAAAATACCTGCACCATTTCCATTCCCACCTACAAAGGATGAGGTAAGGGAAGGGAGCTGTCCCGGGATTAAACTTTGATCAAGGCAAATATCAAAACAGGTCATTGACAGTTTCCCCATGTCCTCGCCAAGCCTGCCCACACACACCCGCCTCCCGCCTTGTGGGGGTGGACTCTTTTCTCTGGACCTGTCCCCCATTCTGGGGGCTAAAGACCACTTAAGAGGTCCCCCCTCTATCTATCCCACATTTGACCCACATTAACTCCCTTGGTTGCAATTAAATCAGCTGCAACGTTTAAATGCAAGGAAAGCTCGCGTTAAGACCCAGATGTCCAGCTTCTCCCAAAAACGTGGACATGCTGGCGACCCCGTCCCGCACTCCAGGCGGAGCTGAGAGGCCACAGCTGCTTCAGAAAAATCCCTTCATTTGCTTGGTGTTTTTGCTCACACAGGATGCAGTCTCGCTTTCTGGTACCCAGCATCCTAATTTGCCACCTGTGGCCACCCGAACTCTCTCAAGTCTGTCTGAGTGGAGCTGATACTGACCTTACGCAGAATCACTATTTGGTGAATGAGTGAACAAGGGAACAGTGCACCCAGGCTCTGGGAAGTCGGGCACCGCCCTGCCCCCCGAGGTGAACCGACGGCCCCTGAACGAGCCCGCTGCAGCCGGCGCCCTGCGCGCCCGGCGTCTCACCGCCCACGGACCGCTCGCCTGCGGTCGCAGGCGTGAAGCGCAGCGTCGCGGCCCCCCTCCTGCCAGCGCGGCGCCCTCGGGTCACAGGTGAACACAGCACACCTGTCCCGCTGCTACACTGAACGAGGTGTTCCCAACTGACCGGAGGCAGAACCAGAGTCTGCCAGGTGGTCTGGGGAACGGACGGGTCATTCGCCCAGTTGGTCACACTTACCTGTTTATCAAGCAGAATTTCATTCTCATGACAGGTACAGAGACCCTACCAGGCGCCAGGTGGAGGTGGTCAGGGGGCAGAAAGGTCAACAAAGGCAGTGCCTGCCCCTTCCTGGGGGCCCGGCAGCCCTTGCTGCAATGGTGGGAATGTTCTGCATCCATGGGGTCTGTCCAGCGGGGCAGCTGTGGCCACACATGGCCCCCTGAGCACCTGAGGGGTGACTGGTGCAACTGAGAAGTGGATTTTATTTTATTTTTATTTTAATAGCCACCTGTGGCTAGCGGCTTCCCTATGAGTGTAGATCTAGGAGGAAACAGACCCCCAAACTAGAAAAGGCAGGAGAGAATTTTTAATGTTATTTTCTTCCTTCTGTACGTCCATCACAAATTTTCAGTTAGCACCAGCTGTGTTGGGGGTACCATGTTTGGCACTGGGGATACAGCAATGAACAGAACAGAAACAGTGACCACCTTGGTGGAGATTCCATTCCAGAGGGGGAGGTGAAGACGAGAAATTCGTGAAAGAATAAAACAACTTCCTGCAGAGACAAGTGCAGTGACGACAGCTAGGAAGGGAGCGCTGGCGTCCGGGCAGGGGCTGCGCAAGGCAGCTCTGAGGAGGTGACGGTTAAGCAGACCTGAGTGGTAAGCAATTACCAGCCAGGCAAAAATCGACAGGAAGAGCATTCTAATACATGGAGAATGGCAGGTGCAAAGGCCCTGAGGTCCGAGGAACAAAGGGAAGCTCTAAGTAAGGCTACTGGAGAGTGACCAGAGGGGATGGTGGTGGGAAACGAGGCCTGTGAGGATGGCCGAGGTCAGATAACCACCAGCCAACACCCAGACACGATGCTACCCCAAGAGCTGCCAAAACCCGTGTGGTTTGACGGACAGCTGCCCACAGACCCAAAGGTTGTAAAGTTTGGGGCCAAAGGCTGTTACACTTACCTCTCCAGAGTCTCCTACACAAAACAAGAGACAGTGCAATAAACTCCTTAAAAAGAGTTTTCAATTCTGATATGAATAGATAAAGAAGTTGTAGTATATGTGTACATGGTGTGTATACACACACACACACACACAATGGAAAATTACTCAGCCATAAAAAAGAATGAAATAATGCCATTTGCAGCAACATGGATGGACCTAGAGATTATCCTATTAAGTGAAGTAAGTCAGACAGAGAAACACAAATACCATATGATATCACTTATATGTGGAATCTAAAAAAAAAAGTGATACAAATGAACTTATTTACAAACCAGAAAGAGACTCACAGACATAGAAAACAAACTATGGTTACCAAGTGGGGAGGGCCTGGGAGGGATAAATTAGGGGCTGGGGATTAACAGACACACATTACTATATATAAAACAGATAAAAAACAAGGACCTACTGTACAGCACAAGGAACTACATTCAACTTTTTGGAATAACATATAATGGAAAAGAATCTGAAAAGAAAAAAATGCATATATGTATGTATGTGTATAACTGAATCACCTTGCTGTACACCTGAAACTAACATTATAAATTAACTACCCTTCAATCAAAGAAAATTCTTAAAAGAAAATAAAAATTTTTGTTATGTAAACTAACATATGACCAGCAATATCACGCCTAGAAATCTACCAGAGAAAAATGGAAACACGTGTCCACAGAAATGCATGCACACAGGTTCCTAGCAGTGCTATTTGCAGTAGCTAAAAACGCAGACAGCTCAGAGGTCTGTGCGCTGGGGAGCGGACGCACACGTGTGGGGGTACCCTAAAAAGCAGTAAAAAGGAACCAACCACGAATCCATGCTGAGAGGTGCTCCCGTCCATCACGCCAAGCGAAGGAATCTGGATGTGAGACTACGTATTATGTGATCCCAAGTGCAGGAAATGTCCAGAAAAGCCGTATTTATCAAGAGAAAGCTCTACCTGCGCCCCCCGGGCTGGGGGCGGGAGGCAGCGATTAGACACAAATGAGTGTTTTTTGGACGGTGGAAACACTCTGAAGCTGGAAGGTCACGATGATCAAACAAGTCTACAAATTTACTAGAACTCGTAGAATTATCCAGTCACGATGGATGGCTGCACGGCAAATTATACTCAAAACGCAGCTGTAGAAAAGATGGAAGGCGTGGAGGCAACGTACCCCTCCCCCCAGGCCCGCAGCCACGTGGAGCCCTCGGGCCGCCCCACCGCACCCAGGCCTCCAGCACGAGCCGCGGGGCTCGGATTTGCACGTCTGGGGAAGCACAGAAGGACCAAGCCTGGGTCCCACAAGACCCAGCCCTACGACCCAAGGCCACCGGCCTGCAGCGGGACCTTCTGAGGGGCTCTGAGCACAGAGGGAGCAAGCCCCCTTGGGGCACACGGGAAACAGGTGGAGAGCGTGTCCGCACACCGCCATCCTCCGCGCCTCCCGTCGGTCTGGCTGGTCCACGCTCCCCGACTCCCGGCCCCCCCACCAGGTCTTCACGGAGCCCCCTCCACCCGTCACCCACGCTCCGCACTTCAGGCGGCCTTTGCTGTCCGCCCCCCCCACCCCGCGTCACTTGCCGCTGAGCCCCCGCTCAGCTCGCCCTCCGCCCGCAGCCCCCCCCGCTGCCCGGCCACCCCGCTTCCCCTGGGCAGGCTGGACTGTGTCTGCAGCCGCTCTTCCAGGCCGCTCGCCGTCACGGGCCTCCTGGCTGCCCCGTCCACACTGAATTCCGTCATCTCGCGGCACAGCCTGGACCGGCCCAGCGACGCACTCCATGCGCTGAAAACCCAGCCGGCAGGGGGGACGTGGCGGGAGCCGCTGCCAGTGGCGCTTGTGTCCCGGGGTCGGGGGTGGGGAGCCGCCCCCGAGCGCGTTCCTCCGTCAGCCTCGCCAGCCTCGCCGAGGGCTGAGGTGAAACAGCCGTCGCCCTGGGCCGCAGTCTCCCACCCCCGCCCTCCTTCCCGCACCGGCTGTCCGCACTCTTCCTCTTTGGAAGCGCGAGGTGCACGCCCGCCTCGGAGGTATCGGGACACCGGACGCACCCGCGTTTAAATCCCGCGCACGTTAGCCCCTTGCACGCCGCACGCACAAACTCACTTCAACAGAGAAGCCGGAATTTGATGAAAGGACTGCCGTGTGACACGACCTGCGCTCACCGTGTCCTGTTTCGCACCCTGCAAACCAAGCGGGGAGACCCCGGCTTCGCCCGGCTGCGCTCCAGAGCCTGGCTTTTCCACCGGTCACAGCAGCGCACCGCCCTCCGGAGCCATTCTTCTCACTGACTGTGCTCGCGGGACTCGTGCCGCTGTGCCGACTAAAACAGCAGCCCTGGGGGGCCTCGGTCCCCGCAGGCGTCCCCGACCGTGGACGAGCACACAGGCCACAGCCCTGACAAGGCGCGGACTGCGGCGGCCGGGCCACCGTCCAGCAGGCTGCCCCGACCCCCTGACCTCCCCTCCCCGCGACCTCAGAGCCCCTCCCCAGGGCCCCACCCACAACCTGGGCCCCCGTGACACAGGCGACCCTGACCCAGGACCCCTGACCTGGGCGCCCCCCTCAAGCCCTGCCTGTGACCCAGGCTTGCCCCTAACAAGGGCCCCCCTGACCCCCGGGTCCCATCATTTAAACTGGGGGAAGGACGTGGGCTTAGATGTACTGAAGACAGTAACAAAAATTTGCTGGAAGAGGTGCGGGTGAGGTCGTGACCACTGTTGACCCAAGAGCTGGCCCCGGGCATCGGAGGCCTCTCGCCCTGCCTGGTTCTTGGCATGTCGGCTCTGCCCCCGTGGGCACTGCTGCAAGGACGCACCCTGGGACAGCGGGTGCGGCGGGGGCCCCGGGACGGTCCTCTCTGTGAAGTCTGAGAAAAGCGGACGGCCAGCGAGCTTGTCCGCCAGCCCCGGAGACAAGCCGCGGAGGGAAGGCAAACCGCCACCACGCACCTGGGCGGTCGCCTCCCCCTTCCGTCCCCCCGGCCTCCGGGGCTTCTACACCCGGGAAACTCCTGAGGGAGCGAACCCAGAATGTTTGTTTGGAGGATAACCTTTGTATTCTTTAAAAAGCATAAACAAAGGAACACATTTACTGAATGCACAACCAAGACTGCAATTTGAGCGGAAATCGGCGGAGGGAGAAACCCAGGAATGGAGGCTCAAGGCAAAGCGGGGGCTCCCCCTCCATGAACTGATGTTCTCCAGAGCCCTTCTTCTTTCTTGTTTTTAAATTCTGGATTTTGAACATCACTTTCCAACATGGTTAGAATTTCAGTCAGGCTTACGGATTAAGGAAATTCCACTTAATAGGAAAAATTCTGAAAGAGGATTAAGGAAAGTGTAGAGGACAAATAACTCAGAACTTGGGCTGGGGGGGGGGTCACCTTCTTAATAAACGTTCATGAGAACCTGTCAGATTGACACAAGCAGGGAGAGCCGGTGAGTGGAGACACACAGCCCGCGTCCCTTGGGTTGGCGTTTGCTGTAAACTGGAAGAGCTCAGGTGGCCTCCTTAACCTGCCCTGCCGACACCTGAGACATGAACCACAGAAGCTTGTAGTAACAACAACAATAATCATCAAAAACGTATCAGAGACAACTCACATTTCCTGCTCACGTCGTGCTACTCTTCATAATAACGGCCACAGGTAGTTTTCTTAGCAGAACAATTTATTAATGGATATGCAACAAAATATCTCCCAAAAAATCTTTCCAGAAATAACAAGGCAGAAAGTAGATTTTTTTTTTTTTGGTTCTGAGAGCTTTTTAATGTAAACATGAAATATCTGAAGAAATGATAAAAAGTAACAAATAAACCTGTATAGACATTTTTAAAACTCTGATTTCAAATAGGCACTTGGGGCTTAGTCATACAAAACGTGTTACCTGATGAATGACTTAAACGTCTACATAGGAACCAAAACGCATTTCTGTAACTTCAACTGTAAAACACAAGTTCAGTAAGTACTACAAATCCAGGAAGAACGTCTTGAAAAAATACAGTTAAGAATTATGATGAAAGGTGAGGACTAAAAAGACTTACGTTGAGGGGAAAGCGGGGCCCACGGAGACGGGTCCCCACCAGCACAAAGCTCCTCTACATGTGGACATAATCACGAAGACAAGTAGGTGCACAGAAGTCACATTACATCAGCATGATCTCCAAACACTTAAATACCCTTCAAGACAAGCTGTACCTTCCATGTAAGCACGGATCACTGGGCATGCCCCCCGACGGGCCACTCAGAGATCCAGGGCCTGTGTCTGGCAGAGCCAGAAGACTCCCAGCGCCGTAACTCTGAGCGCACCGTGATGAGCAGCTAGGGAAGCTAATGCACGGGCACAGACTGCGATCACAGCGAGGCAGGCAGACGTATGTGTGACGTTCACACTTGCATTAAGTAAGGAAGACAGGTTCCAGACTGCTCCAGTCACACTTATTGTTTGGAATCAAGCACATCTATACTAGTTTTCAGACCGAACATTAGAAGACAGTCACGTGCCTACACTGTCACTTGCAGAAGTAACGAGTTAACTATATTTGAGTATCCTTCACGTATTCATTGAAAATTTCGACCAGATGCTGTCTTACAGATGTCCATTCACTAGTAGGAGTCCATACAGTTTACAAGTCTGAAAATAAAGCTTATTATTACACTAAAACAAAGAACAATACAAATGTTTAATTATCACAGATTCCTGTAAACTTTGGGATTCAGCAGAATAGCAGGCACTTAACAAGAACATTTACGTGATCTGTACAACAGTTTAAATTCAAAAGAATTACTTAATTGCCTGGGAATAATTTCCTTCAGTTTAAAATTTGGTTTTATCACTGTCTTAAATTCAGACTTCATTAGCATGAACAGGGAAACACAAACCTTGCATTTTATGGAATAAAAGAAGAGACCGTGTCTTCACAGTGCAATAACTAATCTATTACCTTGGGTAATGGGACGGGCAGGACTGGAGCTGAGGACAATAACTGAGGTTTTCCTGGAGGCTGTAGGTGCATTTAAACCTCATAAGTAGATTTTAACAGAAGGCACTCAAAAGGCTTTTGTGGGTACTTTGCAACCCATGGGTTCTATGCCGCTGGCAAACTTTGTAAACAACTGTGCAAAGATGGCTCTAGTATCCTGAAGCTTTCTATTTCTTTTTAAAGGCAGTAGTTAATATACAAAATTGGAGTAAATTAAGATGTTAATATATTAAACAATTTATAAACATTTAAAATTATAGATATCTTACAAAACAGTTCTGTGATAATAAAAATAATTTTTGCAAACATAAACAAACACGAATTAAACATAGTACAAAAATGTCTTTTAATCAGCATGTTAGCCAGGAGAGGGAAGAAGGTCTTAGACCTGAAATCTAACAGCTTCATAACATAAAATACTCCTAATTGAACTTCACATATATTTTTAACACTGAAGTATTAAAAAAATTGAAATTTTCAATAATTCCTTATTTTAAGGCCACTGAAACAAGGTTCACATTGTTAAATCTCTGTGGCGTGTTATTTCGAGTCCAGGGATGTTTGGGTTAACTCATCACACCCATTATGCTCACGGTGTGTTTCACCAGACAACACATTCCGTTGTGCTTTTCCTCGAACTCAGTAATGAAAGCTCAGCACCGAGCACTCCAGGGCAGCGCCTACGATTCACTCACGAAACGGGAAGGCGCTGCTGTGCTGCAGGTGTGGTCCGACTCCAGGGGAAACGGCTCTTGGAACATGGTTGCTATGACAGTGTCGTTGCTAGGACAATTCCAAGGATCACAAGCAAAATAACTACACAAATAATAATGAACACCATTTTCTGCAAGATAAAGAAAAACGTTAATTAACTCACAAGGTATCAAAGGCAGGTGATCACTAGTGATATTTCCTAACAAAATCCTCCTGGAATTAGAGATGCTTTAAAATACAAACCCGCCATCAAGGAAGAGCCCCCAGAGGTCGCAGAAAGGGGAGGGGCAGGGAAGGAAAGTTCCAGAGGCAAAGCACTAAGTTACAGACACATGGACATTAAGTTAAATGAGTGTGATAAGTTAAAATACATATCATTAAAATAACGACCACTTACTCCTGGAGGTAAAAGGCAACATCTACTCGGCACCACGCGGGTTCCTGATGAACACTCCCCACCGATCACAACAGAATCCCAACCTGTCAATTCTCAGATGCATTACACGTCTTTTTAAAACTTTAGCTGAATCTGTTTCTCACGTGCTGAAGAAATCTCACATGTACATACACTCTTTTACACTGAGGTACGATGCACGTGTGCAAGAATCAACAAGCCACTGACTCAGTCTTGGGCTGCATCCATGGCCCAGAGCAGGGCACCCCAGCGTTCCACTTTGCTTTTAATTAACAAGCATCCTTGCACAGTTGAAAAGCTAAACAACCTTAGGAAATCTAGTCTCTTCGAGGACACCTGTCTGCGAGAGAGGGGAAGGAATTCACACACACGAAAGGCACACCCCACTGTCCGACTCCGATCTCTCCCTGTGAGAAGCAGAGACAGATTGTTTTCGATCACGGCCAACAAATGTGTCCCGCATCCTCATCCAGGAAGTCACAGCCGTGACACGGGCCGGCCCTCCACCCACACCAGCCTGGTGAGAGCTCCGCTGATTCCTGCAGGACTCACGGAGGCCAGCGTGGCCGGGCCCCTCTGTAAACTCCCACGCCCGTTACTCAGCACCTAGGGATCGCTGCCTTCAGGATCCCTGTCACTCCCTCAAATCCAGTGCTGCTTGTCAAGATCACGTATGTTTCTTGGAGAGCGAGGGGTGCTAGCTGCCTCGATGCATCTCCCTGTGAACCTTGCTCAGCCTTTCCAGACACACTTTCCCCAGGGCCCATCCATCTCTCCTTCCCACCAGCATCCATCCTTTGGCTCCAGAACCTGCTCCGCGTACCCCAGTTAACCTCCCTCGACCCAGAACCACCTCAGAGAATGAGGCTGCTCTGACTCCCACCCCATCGAGGCGAAGGCTGATTGTTGGGGGCTCTGTGTGTGCACTTGCTCCCACGCCTGGCCCTCAGCGGTGCTGCTCTGAGCTCCATGGCAGCTGGGTTCCTGCGTCCTCAGAGCCACATTTCTAACAACCATTCTCGTGCACTCTCCTGCCAGCAGCTCCAGCCAAGAGCCTGGACTTCTTGGTGGACAGGGCACACCCTTGAGAGTCAATCCACCACCCACTACACCTAAATCCTCGGCCAGGTGCTCCTAGACAGAAAGCCAGGCATCCCAGCCTCCCTGCAGGGCTACAGGGACCAGGATGTCTGGGCCCAGCGGAAAGCTGTGCTGAACCACTTGCTGAATAAATTAGTTTTTCAAAAGTATAATCAGAGACATCAACCACTGCATTTGTATAAAAAAAAAAAAACTGCTGGTGTGCACTTAGGTGTGCTTCTTATTAGCAAGATTGTCTTGTGTTCATTTGTGCTGAAAGGCATGAAGGCAGACCGGCCGGCCCCCGGGGACACAGAGTAAGCAGCCCCCCCACCCCAAGAACGACACGGAGGGGAGCCTGCCTCTGTCCAATGGCAATGACCACAGCCTCCATCTCACTGGGGCCCATCAGAAACTAAGTTTATCTCCAGTGTAAGCACATCCAACTAACCATGTGAACTAGGAAAAGCTGAGAAAACACATGTTTTATAAAGAATTATTTAAAAAAATTTAAAACACCGTTATTATTCGTGAAGGAAAAAGCACATAACCATTTTTTCCACAGAGGTAACGGGAAAGCGTTAGGGAAGATACAAAAACATGCTGCCTGATACGAACAGGGCGGAGAGCGCTCAGCCTGCCCACTTCCACGCCCAGCGCGTGTGGCGCAGGTCTCTAGCGCGGCGTGTGGCTCCCACGACGGGGCAGGGGCAGCAAGGGCCGCGTCTGTTAAGTGCGCGTGCTAGTGCACGGGTGCTCGTGGCGAGGGACACCTCTTTTTTTTTTTTTCTTTTAAAGTGCCAAGTGTCTATCAAGCCAGCACTTGCTTTCATGACAAAATAATGAATCCATCAAGGACTACTTGTCACAATCTAGGTCCTCACAAGTTTAATCGCAATGATTATGCCAAACATTTTAGGATAAATAACTGGAATGCCCAAACCTAATATACAAGATGACATTCTAACTTCAAAGTACACAAAGGATGATTCCAAATGCGTAAGAAAACCAGAGGAAAAACAAAATCCACTGAAGTTTGGGGAAAGGGGTACTCACGGTGAACAAAAATAAAGATGCTCTAAATAAAGAATTGAGTATCTTTCGTATTCACAACTCTTTAATTAACAGGCATGCTCACTAAAAACAGTTTTCCCTTTAATACAGCAGCACTTAAAGCAAACGACAAGCTGCCAATGGAAACACGTTAGACAAGGTATTTTAATTTCATTCCGTGATTTCATAGCGCTCGCCCCATTCCCTCTAATTCCACAGTGACAATGGTGAGTAAACAAACAGATTTCACAAAGTGACTTTTGGGTGCTGCGCGTGTTCCAAAAGTCAACCTTTAAGAGATAAATCCAATACTAAGGGTTAGTTTTTTTAACTGGGAACGAATCCTCGCTGCTAGGATGGTCACACTTAGCGGAGCGCTCGCTGCAGGGAGGGCGAGCCTGCCCAGACCGCAGACACGAGGCTGAGGAGCAGCAGGGGCGGCTGCCGGCCGCACCGCCACGTCTCCGCAGCACAGGGGAGCCGAGGACGCTGGTTTAGAAGGAGCTGCGCCCAGCCTCCACTGTGCTCAGCACCTGACGGCCGGAGACCGGGGCTCGGAGGTCGGGCACACGCCCCGCTGGCAGGCTTGGATTACTTTTCAGTGTTTTTAAAGTGGGCAAGCTACTAGTTAATTGGGCGAGTGAATACAAGCAGATTAGTGGATTAGTTACTTACTGCCGCGCGGCAGAGAGGCACGCACACCCAGGGTCTCCACGTCATCATTTGCCAACTGATAAACCAATAATTAGAGCAATTACAGCCACCAGAACCAGCACCACAGCAGCAATTATCCACTTTTTCTGTCAAAGAAAGGCAAGCTGGTTATGTCACAGTCAAGTCCACACCCCACATTAAAAGGCATCACTCATTTAAAACAAGACAATCCATCGGAATTGGCTTTAGAGCCTAAGGCAAGGGACAGCTGACTATTTCTCAGCCCTGGAGAGAGCGCTTTTCCACTTGCCTCGGTCAGGCGGCCGGCAGAGCCTGCCTCGGAGCCCCTGGAGTGCTGGGCCACGACCTCTCGACAAGTTTCTGGTGGTTTCTGACATGGGCAACTGACTTCTCTTCACGCAGAGAGAAGCCAGCTCAGCAAACTAGGAAATCAGTTCTCTGCGGGATAAGCTAAGGCCGCCCCAGCTCCCGCCCTCCATGTAAGCCACGTCACTGCACTGGTGCCGCTGGCCTCCCAGGGGCTGACTCGGCTGCCCCAGGACCGCCACCAGGACGCTGGCCAGTAGCCCAGCAGCCCAGCAAGGACACACCTGAGAAGCAGAGGGAGTGTTAGCTGGTTGTGTGGTTTGGGGTGTCAGGCTGTGAACCGGGGAGACAGGGGTGAGTTTGGGTACGAGCATCATGTCCCTGACAGCGGCTGCCCGGGAGCGTGCACGCCCATCACCTGCTAAAGCGAGGCTCCCCCCGCCCCATTCCGGGTGGAAACATACGCCTCCACCGCCTCCGAGCTCTGTGAAAGCAACCGGCTTCTCACTGGAATCCTCGCTGGGCTGACGTGCTGCTTAGGTCATGGAGAAAAGGAAGGGGCTGCCCTTCCGAAATGCGTTTTAAGGGGAGTCCACTTCGTGCCTGGAACTGGCCTGAGCACTCATGCCCCGCAGCCCCTCACTAAATGCTTTTTAAGGGGGAGTCCACTTTGTGCCTGGAACAGGCCTGAGCGCTCATGCACCGCAGTGCCTCACTCTGCTTTAAAGCTCAGTATGTCTAAAGGCGTAACGCAGAATAGCGCAAGAAACTGTCTTACGGTTCAAGATGACTAGTCCATCAGATAGTCCCAAGAAAAAGCAGAGTGCGGTGCCGGGCAGGCTGACATAAACCCAGACACGCAGCCTCCTATCTGAGAATGGCTACGTACAGCTGTTATAGGTCAATCTCAAAATTTGACTTTTCGTCCTTCCTGAACATTCTGCAATGACCTCTTCATGGGTCCTTCCTGACATCACACTGGAACCTTCCGCCCAAGGCACTGAGCAATCGCCTCTAAGAAAGGCGTTGTCAGCCCAGTGGCCGCCGTGGGGAGGGGGAGGGGGAGGGTGACACGCTGAAAGTAGTGTTTGCTGCTTCACAGTCCTTCCCCGTAGGGGGGAGAGAGACCGAGAAGGGCTGGGCAAGGACATGCGATGCCATGCACAGCTCCCCGTCCCTCAGTCAGAACTGAGTTCTGCTGTCACTTTTTCCTGAGAAGAGCTTTCGCTCATACACCACACACGTTAAGATTCAGATGAAGATGTTAAAACGCGTGTACAAAGCTTAAACGGGGACGCTACGTAACACGTTAGCTCCACAGTCTCCAACAACCCTCTCTTCTTTCCTCCAAACCAAAGGATAAGCAAATAACCTAAATAAAAAGTACAGTGTTCAATTCACTGCATCGTATGTGTAGCCAACGATTCTGGGGGCAGAATTTCCAGTCCCATTAGTTCTGTACCTCCTGCCAAGTAATGACCCAAGAAGCAAACAGAGAACTTCAGGACTGAAACCCGTCCAGCTGAGAAAAGGGAGAGGAACTGACTGTGGTTACGAAGAGTTTTCATTACTTAGAACCAACAGGGTTCAGGCAGCATGACTTAGCTGACAAACTTCAAACATCTTAGCAAAATAAGGAAGTACTTCAGTTTTAAAACGAAACTTCAACGTAAGATGCTTTTGTTTCTGGGAATCCCTGGGAAGCAGGCCCACAGGCAAGTACTAGCACTCAGAACCAAGGGCAGAGAGAAACGCACTTCAGTGCTTGAAGACCGCACTCACCCTTCGCGCTTTGCTGTGATATTTAATAGCTTTCTTCGTTTCTTCTTTAGCATGTTCTACATAGTCCATGGCGTTCATAACGTTTTTTTCTATGTTGTTGATCATTTCACCCTGAAAGCAAAAAGTTTCGAACTTAGAGGACATTTTTAAATGACATAATTGTGCATCTTAAGACGGCCACACAGCAGTGCTGTTTCCACAGGGACATAAGGTGCATGTAATTGGGACCGAATTTTTCACATTTACAAAAAAAGATGAGACCATTACACATGTGCCAATACAAAGTAGTCAAAATCCAACCTGCATTATGGAAAGAACGAAAAGGGATGGGCAACCGTGCTGATGGCTGAAGGTGACCCACACAGACTCTGGGATGTGCTCCAGCACGGGACACTCTCTGCAGCCGGCACAGGAGTGAGAGGCGGCTGCGTCAGCGAGCTAACACCCGCTGTCATGCGCGCGCAGCAAGCGACAGAGAGAGCCAGCCTCCCTGACGGGGAGGAAGCTGCTGTGATTCCTTTACAGCATCAGCAAACTAAGAGGAGCGTATGGTTGCCACTCAGGTGACTAAAATGAATGAGCAGAAACGTAAGGTGAGATGAATCCAGGGAGACGCTAGAGGAGAAGACACACTGCCTGGCTTTCTGTCCACAGCAGCCTGCGGCAGTGGGGAGTGGCGCACAGTCAGCTTACTCATGCCCAAGCGTCAACCTGCTAGTAAGTTCTAACTACGCACACATTTTAAATAGGCTGTGTCACTAAAATGCAACACTAACAGACTTCTAAAAGGAAAAAATGAAGAAAAGCTAAGAACACAGCAATTTTTTTTCTACTGGAAATGAATACAATACATTTGACATAGAGCAATTCTAATGAAAAGTCCAAGGCACTCCAAAATCTTCAGTAATGACAAAAATAATTAGTTCTCGTTCTTACCGTCTAACTAGTTTCCTTTCTGAAAATGAGAAGCCGGTGGTGGCCAGACTCCCCACTCTCCCCTTCTGCACCCTGAGCGGCAGCAGGTCCACCCAAGCAGGAAGGAGGGAACCTGCCCGTCCCCGCCCCACGCTGCAAATGTCGTCACACACTTCTGTGACAAAGTCTCTCAGGTAAACAGTGTTCTTCAAAAGGTCAGTGATGATGTGGAGAATGAACCCGGTGCCTGGATGGGTCCCCAAGTCTCCTCACATCATAATCCAGGCAGACACAGAAAACAGGCCGGCAGACCTGAACCTTCTCAGAGAACCATCCCGGCCGGCAGGTCCTGCAGCCAGGCCTGGTGGGAGCAGGACCTCACAGCGCGGCCGGCTGCCCCAGCGAGCGACCCTGCGCGAGCCTCGCGGCCCTTGGAGAATCACGGAGGACCTTACTCAGGGCCACGAGAGGTGGCGCAGCAACCCGCCCGCCCAGCAGGGGCTGCCGGCGCGCGGCGCTGGTTCCCTCGGCCCCCACAGGGTCCCCCTGCCCATGCCGTGGACACCGCACAGCAAGCACGAGCTTGGTTTATGGCGTGGCTGCAGCCCCTTTGGGGCTTATTCTTGTAAACGTTTCTCCCTATTGTTACTCTCATATAGCTCCTTGTAGAAAACTTCAAAACACACACACTTTAAAGAAGAAAACGAGGATTCCCAGAACCCCCTGCTGCTACACTGCTTGGCGCGCTTCTTTCCATCTGTGAATGCTGCTCCACGTCGCGGAGTGCACGCCGTGCTCACTTCTACACACACGCGCGCGCATGTGGGTGTGCCACACACGTTCACATCTGCGCATACGTGCGTGTCTAGGGATACACACGTGTATACACACACACGCCGCGCGCGTGCGAGGCTTCACATCTCCCTCTGATGCCAACCTGAGATTCCAGCGCAGCACTGTGTGTTTCATTAGCGACCCTCCGTGAACAAAGCCTGAGCGGCCTACCCGCCGTGCTCTGGACATGCCCGAATTTAATTAACTAAACCAGTCCCTTGCTGTGCAAGGTTCAAGTTGTTTCCAGCATTTCAGTCTCACATGGCAATAACACTACAATCAGCCTTTGAATTATGAGACTGAACCCAAAACAATGGCCTTCCCAGGCCTGTGGGAACCAGACGCGCGCCCGTGCAAGCGCCTGCCCCGCCGCCAGGCGGTGACGGCGCGCGGCTACCTGCGTCTCCACAAGCACGGCCATGTCCACGAACACCTCATGCAGCTCCCGGATGCTGGTCTCCAGCCTCATGATGTCTTTGTGACGCGACTCAATTTCACTGAGAGCTTGTCTAGTGATTTGTGAATCTGATATGATCTTTGGAAAAAACAAGCAGAAGAGAAACACTAGTGACCTCACGACTGCTCTGGCAGCGAGAGGGAGAAAGCACATGTGCACGTACAAGCACGCGCGGTCACAAAGCCCCCCACATACTCACGTCTGACGTGAAAATGGAGGGGTTGCCACTTTCCAGCATCTCTTCGAGTTCATCATCGGTGGTGGTTTTTCCAGCTAAAATATTAACAAGTAAACCTCCGTTCAGAATGCAGCAATATTTGAAAATGACGTTGGCACCCGTAAGTTAGCAGCTACAATCTGAGTTGCTAACATTTTTAAACAATGTTTTCCTAAACTTTCAAATGTATTTTCTTAGGCAAGTATTAATGATGAAAGAAATTAACGTAAGACTCAGAAGCAGGAAGCACTGGAAACCGCTCATGAAAAACTTTAGGACTGGAACGAACAACAACGCTCAGTGTTAGCATGAACGAGAAGCAACTATAAAAAGGAAACTGACACACACACTCTGGGCAAATCAGTTTTCCTAAAAGGGTGACTCTGGCTGTGGGGAAGGGGACAGCTGAGCGCACGCGCTGAAGGGCGAGGGTGCAGACGCAGCATCAGAGCGACCGGCATGAACACTTCCGGTCTCACTCCTTGAGTTAAACGTGTGGATGCTCTCTATGAACAGGTTCACAGGTTTTCGGAACAACCCAACTGATGATTACTATTGTTCACACTCCGTGCCACAAAAGACAAAATTAAATGAGTAACTGTCATAATAATTAAAATAACACTTAATGTGAATGTTCCTAGCAGCATCATTCATAATCACCAAAAAGTGGAAACAACCCAAATGTTCATCCCCTGATGACTGAATAAACCTATCGTTAATGTGATCCATCCCCACGATGGACGTGATCCAACCATAAAGAGGCTGAAACACTGATAAACGCTACAATATGGTGGAGCCTTGAAAACACTGTGCTCAGTGGAGGAGGCCAGTTTATGTCGACATGCAAATAGGCAAATCTACAAATACGAGAGTAAACTGGCTGCTGCCTAGCGCTGGGGGAGGGAAGTGGAGTGACTGGTCACATGTCAGAGTTTCCTTTAGGGGTGATTAAAATGTTCTAAAATTGATTGTGCTAATATACTAAAACCACTGGGCTATACACTTGGAACATCATTCACATGGCATGTCAACTGTCTCTCAATAAAATTGTTACAGTGTCACTTAATGAGGTCCGTGCTCACCGCTCCTCCCCCTCCCCGAGTCCCTGGGGGGCAGAGCAGCCCAGCAGACCCGGTGCCCACACTGGGCCAGTGTTGCAGCTCGGAACCCTGCTCTTCCACGACGGGGAGTAAGCAAGCCCGCCTGACCTCTACCCAGCACGCGCACGGCCTCTGCCCAGGCTGAGCGTACACAGACATCCTGGGAAGGGAGTCCGGAGCAGGAGGGCACTGCCTGTCTGCTCACCAGACCTGCAGAACCATGAGAGACCCCCGGGAACGGTCTCCTGAGACGGGGCAGGAAGGGTAGGGGGACACGAAACTACTCCAGGAGATGATGGCTGAAAGTTTTCCAAATCTGATTAACCCTCTACAAGTCTGGTCAACAGAAAGTACTCTGAGGTCCACTCACCTAGAATTTCTGAAGGAGGTCAGTAAACAATAGGCTGGTTGATTCAATGAACAGGAAGCTCTGTAAGGGCTTTAGGTTTTACAGTACTGACAAAAACAGAGATGGAATCACTTTTTTGGAGTTACATACCTTCATGTCAGACCTTAAGGAAGAAAAATACGTTTTTAACAAAGACAGCATTTTCACTGACTCACTTATTTCCAGCTGCCTCTGTATCCGTCCTTTGCTTCGCTCCCGAAATAGAGTCTGAGCTTCATTATATTCTGTCATAACTTCCACAAACTTTCGAGACAGCACTGAATGCTGGCAACACAGGAAAAACTGGATCAATACATAATGGCCACTTCTGTTAAGTGATCAATGAAAATACCACATTGCAAAAATTCAAACTATTCAGCTACTTACTCCTTCAAGTGGAAAATAAGAGCAACTTACTCTGTAACGGAGTCTAAGCTGAGAACTCGACATGAACAAGTGTGCTTGATTTTCACAGTGACCCTGCTGCACTGTTACTGCCCCCGTGCGACAGGAGGGAAAGCCAGGATTTAGAGAAGCCAGTAGGTCCATGGCTTCAGGCTGACTGGATCAGATTTGGCACCCAAGCACACTGCCCCCAGAGCCCAAATGTACAACCACCATCTGTCAGGCAGAGTTAAGTGGACTGAGTCCCACTGTGCTGCCCCGCAAACCCCTGCAGGGCGAGGGTCTCAGCTCCAGCACTGCAAGGATTCGGGTGATTCTCTGGTCTTCAGAACAGAACTCTGTTGACGGGCTGAACAGATTTTTTTTTTTCCTTCGTAATATAGAGGTAATCTAAACACTATGCCTTTCTTACGCGGAAATGTTGTGAGGATTCGTGGGACAGTAAAGACGAAATTATTGTAAATCTGGAAGAAGAAAGTAAAGAGGCCTAATTCTTGGACATCACTCCAATCTAGACGAGGCTGACAGTCAAACCTGGGTTCTTCGTATCCGAAGATCCACCGAAGTCCGGTTCCCACTCTCATCCTGATCAAAACTCTGCTCAATAGCTAGAAACACAAGAAAGAGTTACCTTTTAAACTAAAAAAAAAAAAAAAAAAAGCTTTTCAAGCCCTATCTGAAATTTATCTTTTCAACTACTAAATGTATGAATTTTGGTAATCATTTATTGATAATATTACAAAATAAAGCCAGATGTTACAGCTTAATGTTTAAAAGAAAAAAAGCTGAACCTGATCCGGTTTGGAGAACTTAACTATCAATTGACAGGAACTGCAGAGGACGGTGGAACCTGTTAGGTGACATCAGAGGGGGGAAGTCAGCGAAACTGCAACATGGCAACTTTGGATGGACTAACGTCCTGGCTTCTCCAACCAAAAAAAAAGTGCTGGGGGCAAAGATGGAAGGAGAAACCAATCTAAAGAAATTTTGAGTGACATATCGACAACCACAGTGTATAGTCCTTATTTGGAACCCAATTCAAACAAACTGTTAAAAAAAAATTAAAAGATCATTGGGGAAGTCTAAATCCTGATTGGCTGGTTTATAATAAATAATAGTATTTAATGTGACTTAGCGGGTGGGTATAGCTCAAGTGGTAGAGCGCACGCTTAGCACGCATAAGGTTCAATTCCCAGTACCTCCTCTAAAACACAAACCAACCAACCTAATTATGTGCCCCCCTCAAACAGTTTTAACAAATTAGAAAAAAAAATGTAACTTAGATGTAATAATAGTATTACAGTTGTATTTTGGAGGGAAATCCTTGTTTTAGAAATACACACTGAAGACCATATGCTGGTAAAGTCCGGGATGTCTGGGATTGGTTGCAAAACCAACCAGGTTGGGTGGGGGCCACTGAGGACTGTGGAGCTGAAGGTCATGGACACTGGCTCCACCCCCATATATGTCTGAAATTTCCCATAATAAAGGCCTTGATCTTCAGAGACATTCTTGATTTGAATGTTATTTTGCAAAAATTAAATGCAATGTGTCTTTCTACCATATCAAGAAAACACCACCTCTGGGTTAAGTCCCAGAGGAAAGCTGTAAACCTCTTGGGATCCACTGATGTTGAAACTGAGCCATCAACTAAGCTGAATTGTACTAAATGTTCAAAAGAGCTCGTCAACTAAACCCTGAAGAAGAATCTGGTGATTCACTTTAAAGGCTGCTCACCTGCTCAAGGGCCTTGAGTTTGGCCCGAAACTACACCAATAAACATACAGCGTAAAAGGTGAACAGTGTGCAAGTGCTTGCTCTTGCTGAATATGAATTAGTGCTTAACAGTCACGAGCTTCAGCTCCTGGTATGTGCTCCCCAGAGCTGGGAGTTCAAGAATTCTAGGACAGTGTATAGCTTAGACAAGGCTTACTATTCCAGGTACATAAAAATAATTTAAAGTGCTCACAATTTTAACTTTTGAAGATGTAAAAGCATAAAAATTATAAAGAAGAAAATAATAATTTCCCACATTCCCAATGTCAATGATTACACATAATCAAAACTTTAAACTCACACTTTAACTTGGTCCGAATTTTATTAGCAGTTTTCTTGATTTCTTTGTTCAGATCTTCAAGCTCTTCTTTTATTTCTGTGAAATTTAAAATAAAAAAAGATACCTGAGCTATGATATCCAAAACAGCATGTCCTACAAACTTAGACAGAACAATGTTCTCTGTTAACATTCAGGTTTGTCTTTTTCTTAAAAACTGCTCGTGCCACCAGCTCTCAGAGTGTGGGTCCCGGACCAGCAGCTTCAGTGTCAGGTAGGAGTTCCGTAGAAATGCAAGTTCCTGGGCCCCACCCCAACCTACTCAATAGGAAACTTGGCTGGCTGGGCCAGTCACGTGACTCAACAAGGCCTCCCGGGGCTCCTGGCGCACACCCAGGTTTGAGGATGGCTGATGTACCAACTAACTGATGAAACAGTTCACAGAATCCATTGCTAACCTAGACCTGAAAAAGGAAAGCAGAAATGTAACCATGTGCTGGGGGGAACAGTTCCTCCCATATATTTCATTTCTTTTCTGCTATCTACTCTAACCCCGGCGGGCCCTGGTGGGAGGGCTGGACCCCCTCACCGTGTCTGGGGAAGGCGAGTGGAGGAAGGGGTCCAGGGGGAAGTGCACCTGCAGCAGAAGGGTTGGGCAGGGGCGGGCCCAGCTGAGGACACGATGCGCCAGAGCCAGGGCCGGGGTACAGCTGGGGACCCTGAGCAGCTGCAGGAGCACCCCAACCGAGGCTGCGACTGCAGGGTCAGCCCCTTCCCAGCGGGCGGCCCACAGGGGACTCCCCTCCCAGGATAAGGAAGCCCTGGCGGGGGTCACCCGGGATGGAGGCTCTGGACCTGCCTGCTAACACAGCGCGCAGGGCTCAGGCGGCAGTGAGAGGAATGAAAGGGGCACTGCCGTACTGACGTGACACGCCACAGAAGTGGGTGCTCAGGCTGCACTGGTCAAGGCGGGACTTCCAGTCACAGAGGGAACGGCGTGTTGGCAGCATCCTCTTCAGTGGGCAGGCAGTCTCATCGGCCCTCTGCTGACCACAGAGGGCTGCACAAAATGGTTTAAGATGCTTAGAGGTGTCATAAAGCCAAAATGGCAGGAAAGAAGATTCAAGAGAAGGCAACCCAGAGAAGTGCCCATCGACCGGAGGCGCTCTCCCCTGAGGCAGCTGAGGCCTGAGAAGCCAAGAAGCACAGCGAGCCCGCAGGCGCGCGGGGAGGAGAGCGGGCGGGGCAGCCCAACCCCAGGCTGGCCAGGCTGCCATATGGCTCCACCAGGGCCACTGCGCTCAGAGCCCTTCTGGGCGCCCACCCAGGGGCCTGCGCAGGGTGGCCGGGGCTCCAGCTTCCCCTGCCTGCCCGCCCGGGCGGGGACAGCAGCCCAGGGCCAGGTGCCTCCTCCTGGCACTTCCAGGGCTGGCACTGTGGGGCAGGAGTTACTGTATTTTTCTTTCCAAACACCAACTTAAGTAAGCAGTTAGATGTCACTTCCTACATTTTGGTTCCATTCTGTTTTGGAACAGACAAAAAGCAATCATTCTCTTTAGGCCCAAGGGACGACTGTGAAGCACTAAGAGCTCTAAATTCACTCAAGCAATCATATCTGCTCTTACTTGGTGACGAAAGTTTAGGGAGGCAAATTTCTCAGAAAAAAAAAAAAACAAAAACAATACACTAACATTTATTCAAATTCAACTTCTCCAAGAATCAAGCAAGATGCTAACAGGTGTTACGTAAAAGTTCTGTGGGCAAACACTCTGGCAAAATCACTACCTGAGCAAAGGGAAAGAGGCTTCTTCGTGCAGGACTTCCCAGAGCCTCCATGACGCTTAGCACACTGTAACTCTCCAAGCAGGGGACGGGGTGTAAAGACGACCCCACAGAACTTGCTTCATAAACTAGCCAATGAGATTCCCACTCCAGGGGCCCCACACTTCGGGAAACATTCTTCTAAATCATAAGACAGGGCATCTACAGACACGCAAAGCAGTATTCTACAAGAATGCAAAATCTGACAAAAATGAGTTCCTTTTCAATTTAATGCCGAGCTCTTTCTTCAGTGTACGGCCACACCAAACAATCTGCTAACGAAGCTGCTTCAACTCTTCCCCGAGACTGAGAATCAGTGTCCCCACCGCCACCCCTACTCATGCTGTATGGAAGGTCAGGGAAGTCAGTCAACTGAAAACGAAAAGCCTAAGGACTCAGGGACAACTGTCATTATCCACAGAGGACGTGACTGGGTGCAGAGAAGGCCCAACAGAATCTACCGAGAAATTGCTGAAATCAGTAACTAGGCAAGATAATGGGATACAAGATCAACATGCAAATCCTGCTGTATTTCTATATATAGAAACAATCAGAAAATAAAAGTTACAGCAGAGACTATCTGCACTGGCGTGAAAGGTGTGTGAGGCCTTGACGCGACCCCTGTGGGACACTACTGAGAGCAATGAAAGACGGCGTGAGTAGAGGGACAGTCACTTTCATGGATTAAAACTCTCGGTATTAACACCCCCCCCCAGAAAAGGGGTATGGATCCCAATTTGCAGTCTCTGGCTTATCAGCCAGATCCATCTTACTTTTAAAAGTTTGCAAAATTTATCAGTTCAGATCAAGGAAACACTTTCTCGTAACCTCCAATGCCTGGTGCTCGGTTAATTTAAAATCACGTGGTCACACGCTGCCACCAGACACTGAGAACAGCACACTCCACACAGAAGTCTCTGCTTAGGACTTGAGACCGCCTCTTCGTCTGTTCTTCATCTTTAAGCCTGCTCTAACAAGTACTGTTTCCGAAATCAATCTCTTACTTTCATCTAAACACAAAATTCTATTACTCTTGTTTAGCTGTGAACATACTCCAGATCTAAGGCCAGTCACTGACACAGCCCCAAACTCCCGCAAAGCCACCTTTCTGTAGCCTTGCGGACGCCCCGCATCAGTGGTCCTCACCCCGGCTGAACAACGGACAGACGCCTCGGCTCACCCAGAACAGACTCATCAGAATCCTGAGGTCGGGCCCGCCAGCCTCTAGCACTGGGACGACCCCCAGCCCAGTCTCATGAGCTGCCAGGCTGAGGCCTGTGTCACAGACAGACAGACAGACAGACAGACAGACACACTTCTTTTCAAAACCAACGACTTACTTCCTTCTGGGTTTGGTGCAGAGAGGATGATGCTGTGGTTTTTCTTCACGTCTTCAACATGCTGAGCTATTTTAGCTATGCTGCTTCTGATCTCCTCAACCTAGGAGAGACAGAAAGCCATCACCACGGTGGCAAGTTCAAATCTGCTACCACTTTTCGTTACCTAAAAAGGGAAGGAGAAAGGAGGGAAGTAAAGGAATGATTATCACATAAAGAAATATGTGTTTTTCGCATCTGTTTAATTTAAAAAATAATGGGAAACATATCACATTAAAACATCTACCTTTATGACCAAGGCAACATCAACCAACATTCACCCGCAAAACCCACGAGGCTGTGGAAAGGTTTACAGCCGAGACGCAGCATCACTGCAGCTGACAGCAACTCCAAGCACCCAGTGCCCCTGCGGTGCCCCGCGCAGACGGCAGGGGAGCTCGCCCGGCACAACACGCTGGCAAGAACATTCTCTGAGAGCAGGTTTCACAGCTGGCACGGCCAAGCTTTCTCATTATTTTTTGCCTCTTATAGTCTAAATGATTCAATGCTTGTTTACAAATGTAATGCACTCATTAGCAAGGTTTGTCCAGGTGGATTCGTAACATTATCTTCAGAAACCTCTGTGGTGGGCTGAATACCGTCCCCCAGATGTCCAGGTCCTCATCCCCGGAACCGGTGACTGTTCCCTTACATGGCAAAAGAAATTGCAGGTGTGACTAGAGGAAGGCCTGCGGGACGAGGGCACAGGCCAGCCCGGACTCCCCAGGTGGGCCCTCGATACAATCACAAGGGTTCTCAGGAGAGAGAAGCAGGGGGAGACGTGGCTACAGAAGAAGGCACACGACTGGGGAAGCAAGAGGCAACGCTGCTGGCCTGGGAGACGGAGGCAGGGACCACGAGCCAAGGATGCAGCGCCAGGGCTGGACAGGCTGGGAAATGGATTCTCCCCTCGGGCCTCCGGGCCTGGGACCCTGCTGGCCCCTTGATCTCACCCCAGTGAAACCAGTCTGGACCTCTGGTCTCCAGAAACGAAGAGGATAAATCTGTGCTGTTTTCAACTACTAAGTTTGTGCAGCCCTTAAGCACAACTTCCACATTTAAGAGATCAGGGAAACCCCAAAGCCCACTAACGGGGGACTTGTTAGGTTACATTATGGAACTAACACAAAGGTATGAAAAGGTCTCCAGGATCTATATTAAGTTAAAAACAAGCGAATAATAAACCAAAAGAAAGAAAGAGAGAAAGAAAAAAACAAACCCAGAAAGTGCAGAACAAAACATATATACGCATTAGCAATGATGCAGGAAAGAGGTCAACACAAGCACAGAATAACTTGCAGATGTTAACATTTACATGAAGAAACACTGGGACATCTAAACAGGAAACTAAAAAAAGCATCACCTGTGGAGCAGAGAGGTGAGAAAACAGAGCAGGTGAGGACAGGAGCGGGAGCTCGGTCACCCCCGTATGCACCTTCCACGTCACTTCCCAACCACGGGGAAGGACACCGCGGTGGGACAGACGTGAGGAGCCCTACCGCCAAGCGCAGCCCACGGATGTGGTCTTGGGACCTCTGTCCTGGAAAGTCACCGAAGGCCCCAGAGAGCTCTGGCTCCTGTAGGCCGCAGCTCTCCACAGGTAACTGCCACCGCGGAGAAGCAGCTTCGACGTGCGTTCATTCAGTTGAAACAGTAACTACAAGCCCACTGCGCGTGTGGTATACGCCCACACCTGAACCCTGTGACCGTGACCTTGCAGGGCAAAGGGACTTTCAGGTGTGATTAGTCTGGATTGGTATTACCTTGGACTCTCTGGGCTGTTCTAACGTAACCACAAGGGTTCTTATAAAACGGAGGCAACAGGATCAAATTTTGAAAAAAGAGGTGTGATCAGACCGGCAAAGGCCACAGCAGTGTGCTTCGGGGAGAGGGAGGGGCCACGTGCCAGGAACGCGGGCGCCTCTGGAAGCTGGAAACACGTCCCCCAGAGCCTGGAGAGGGAGCTCAGCCCTGCGCACACCTGGACGTGGGCCCCCGCGGCTCCCTTCTGGCTTCTGACCTCCAGACTGTAAGGCAGAAATGTGTGCTGTGTGAAGCCACTGCGTGCGGGGGAAGCTATCAGCAGCCGTGGGAAACTAAGACGCATGTATAATGTATTTTCCCCAAACGTCAGTAAAGGAAGAGCAGTGATCTGCACTTCCCAGCAAACGGAGGGCGTCCTGATTCTGACGTCTGCTTCTGCGTTTGGCCTGCTGGGCTGTCACACCGCATGTGGCCTCTAGGATGCTCTGCCACCAGCCACCGGAGAGGGGATGGTGGGGGAGGCAAACGTCCTGGCGTTATCAGGAAAGTGGTTTTGGCCACATGAACTCTGCAGAAGGGTCTTGGGGCCCCAGGGCACGTTTTGAAAACCCATGTTATCAGAGGAGAGTCTAACACAGAATTCTGCTTTCATGGCTATTTTATCAGGCCTGGGCGCTACTTCCACTTACAATTTGTACAGAACTTCACAAACTTATAATTTAATTTTATTAATCATGGAAAAAAACACAAAATTAAAGCTGATTCTTTTAAATTTTTTGTGATTTTACCGTGACAGCTTAAACACAAATAATGACTTTTTGGTTTTAGTGCACAGATCTACGTTTCAATTAGCCACCTTTAAGGCACCATTTCTGAAGTAAATTAGTGGTACGCACCTGTCTCAAAGTAGAAAAGATACTGTTTTACCTCTTGGAGGGTTCTGTATCACACACCACCAGCACCTCTGCAGCAGAAGCCTCCGTGTGGCCCCAAGGAGGAGACTGCTGGCCCAGCTCAGCACCAGGAGGGAAGGGCCACCGCAACTGCCCTTTATGTCCACCTCACGTCACCATCACAAAAAGGAGACTCCCTGGCCGCCCGTCAGAGCACTATTTGTCTTAACCAAACACGGGTCATGAGCAACACACGTATCTTTCTGCAAAGTTCTATGTGATATTTAAGCTCTGAATGCCATTTTCTGAAAAAGAGTTTGTATTAGCAAGTAACACTTGCTTCTGTTTGTCTAAGAAGCCATTTCACAGAAATCAACCACAAACTAAATCAACTATTTAACACATGAAACCGAACTTAAGTTAGAATCAAATGCTGTATTTTATTAACATATTCCATACTTTCAAATCCACGTGTTGACAGTCCAGTTTAGGCTGTCAATGGATTTAAGAGTCCATTGAAACTATTAGACTAGATTCAGCACAATCAAAACAAACCCTGCAAGTAAAGTTTTCATCATTAAAAAATTATACCGAAAACGTTTCTTTTCTTCATGTTTAATAATCAAAATATTTGTTCTCTGACTCAATTTCAAAAATTTGATATTATGCAAAATTTGATCAACTATTCCTTAGGTTTAAGAATGTAAACAGGGAAATGTATTCAATTTCTTGTAATAACATATAATAGAAAAGAATCTGAAAAAAAAGTACGTATATGTGTAACTGAACCACTTTGTTGTACACCTGAAACTACCACTGTAAATCAACTACACTTCAATTTAAAAAAAAAAAGATAATTTAAGCATGATGGCAGCCTAGAAACAGCCCTGGGGAGCTAAGAGGGAGAGGGAAAAGCCTCGCGGTGAAGCCCAGAGAACTGACAGGTATGAGGGCAGATCCAAGGACGCAGGTCCAGGGCAGTGGCCTCTGTGCTGATGGCTCAGAGAAAGGCCCGCTGACCGACGGCCACACGGAGGAGCTTCCTCAGGTACATTTCTGCTCACGTGTGAGCCCTCCAGGAGAGAAGTCCCATCTGACCGAGGGTCCGACGTTCTGAAACGTGGGAAGCCTCTCTGATCCACGCCATCAAGGCAAGGGCCTCACCCCTGCTCCGGGGAGCGGCCTCGCTGTGCGCACGGTGCACTCCAGACTCAGCACGACCAGCAGCCGGGGCAGCACTGCTGCCAGGACTCCCACTCGCAAGGACCAAGTGACCACTGGGCACAAGTGAGAACTTGTAAATATCAGAGGGTGTGGCAGGGTCTCTCCAAGGTACCCTGCTCTGGGAGGAGGGCTAACAGCCACTGGGAGCAGCATGAGCCCATGGGCAGCGCACCGCCCCCCAAGCACCTCCCGGCCTGAGGGCGTCCGCCTCCTCCTCGTGGGCGGGGGCGGAGGGATGAGTCTGCTGTCCCCACATCCAAGGCCACCGCCTCAGCCCCCCAAGGCAATGAGCAGGAAGAACGGCTCAACAGTAACGACTACATCAGTAGCACCATGTATCACCATCATGTAATTCCACCACCAACTTTTTAAAATATCAGTTTCTGTATTATTTCAAATATGACCACTGCACAGCTACATTAACATAATGATGTTTAAAGACAGAGAGTCTGGGTTTCATTGAATGACTCTTACCTGATGGAAGAAATCGTCCATAAAATGGTCCTTTTCAACAACAACAGTTGTGTCCCCGTCATCATTTTTCCTACACTAAAATGAAAAAACATAAAACGTAAAATTCTGGTTTTAAAACTTTTCACGTAGGCGCAGACAGTGAACTGACGGACAAAAGCTACCCTGTGCCTACAAGATCTCAACTCCCTGAGAGCAGCGGAGTGCAAGGAGCCGGCAGCCCGCCAGGCCAGCGACCCGGACCCTGACCCCTGACCCCGGCCAAGGCAGGGGCGGGGCGGACGGCTGCATGCCTGGGGAAGCAGCCCCAGCCCAGGACAGCAGCTGGGCTTCCCAGGACTGAGCAGGGGACAGCCGTCCGTCCTCACAACGCAGGTCAACAAAGCACAAGCCAGCTCTCTCCCCCATGAGTGAGGCCGCTCGCGCTGCACGCTCTCTGTGGAGACGAGGAACACTGACACCGCTGCCAACTCTTCTAGGCTATACGATGATTTTCAACGACCTTTCACACTTACTAGCTGTTTATCATTTTTCCCTGAGTAACGCCCAGCCACGCCCACATGAGTCATCAATAAACGCCTTAACAAGGAAAAGACTTAGCCAAGAAGATAGTAGTGAGTAAAACTGAGGGAGCAGCACCTGTGATGCTCACTGGGCGGAGCCAAGCTAACTGTTAGGAACCAGGTCGTGTGACAGGTTTCAAATAACATCAAAGAGTAAAGACTGAGATATTCCAGGCCAACGGTTCTCCAACTTGAGGTGAATCAGAAGCTCCTGGAGGGCTGGGTCTCTGACTCAGCAGGGCTAGGGAGGGGCAGGCTATGAATTTGAGAACACTCTAGAATATTCCAGAATGTTGCCACATTTCAACAAGTTCCAGGTGAAGCTTCTGGTCCAGGTGCTCCCCTTGAAGAACTACCCTTCTGCACAGGCAGAACATCCTAACCGTGAGAAGTCTCTGGTGGGAAGAAAGCGACTTCTGTCTGCAACTATGGGGTGGCGGGGACCATGTCAGACACCGGGGCCTGGCGTCTGGACCACACAGTGTTCATCCAAGTCATGTGATGCAAAATCCAGTAAGAGCTGTGGAATTCGAGAGGAAAAAGGAAAGGAACCCTGCCAGAACACAGCGCAGGAAGCCGTTCTGAACCATCTCCCCGAGGACACGAGGATGAGTCAGCTCAGTTCCGACCTTGCCGCAGCAGAGGTGGCGGTGCATTTCAGGAATTCTCTTAACCCTTGGGAAAGTCAAAGTCTTTAACCGCTGGAAGTCTGAAGTGTAGCTTTATTGACCTACAACCCAGGAATAATTTGGAAACAAAATTCCACTAAAGTTAGCTAAGAAAAATTCTGCAAAATTAATAAATGTTTAAGAAAGCACAATAAATCCTCCCCCTGCACCATCCACAGCCCTCACTAAGGCAAACCGATTCTGGCCTAAAAATCAACAGTAAACTTTCACCACCCCGTGGGAGATCTGATGGCATCTCCCTTAGCCGGGGCCTCTTCTGGGCACAGATAAGACAATCCGTCAGGGTGAAAGGAGAAGAAACGTGCTTCTCTAAGATAGAGGCATGAGCCCCCTACACAAGGGGCTTCTATGAGGGGACTGTGCAGAGTGCGTTACCAACGGGGCGACACAGCACTGAAGCAGCAGGGCAACGTCCGACGTCCGCGGGGGGGAGCAGAGCCACCTCGCGATGGCAGATGGCGCAGGTGCCGTCCAGCTGCAGGCAGGGACCGGCCGCCTCTCAGAGCTCCTGAACGCACTCCCCCGAACGACTCTCCCTTCTCCTCCCGCTGGCTCCCCAGGGCCTCCCCGAGTGGTTTTCCCAGCAGTGCCCTGAGCTGCGCTGAGCCACCACCCTGCTCTCTCATGACTCCAGCTGTCCACCAAGAGGCTGGAATTAAGCAGCAGTGCTAGAGAACGAGTTTCATTTGTGTTCCGTCCACAGGACAAGTGTTATAGGCTGAACTGTCCCTCAAAATAGGTGTTGCTCACCCCCAGGACCTCAGCCTGTGACCACTATTTGGTAAAAGGGCCTATGAAGGTGGAGTCAGTTAAGAGGAGGTCGTGCTGGAGCAGGGTGGGCCCTGAGCACAACGTGCCTTGAGTCCATGTGAGAAGAGACACACACACATGGGCGGATGGCCGTGTGATGAGGGAGACAGAGGTGGAGTGCCCAGGACTACCAGCCCCCCAGGAGATAAACAGCAGGCGGGATTCTCCCCACCAGGTTCAGGGGAGTGCGGCCCTGGCATCCCGACCTCAGGCTTCTGACCTCCAGAGCTGGGAGCACGCAGCTCTGTGGTTTTCAGGCCCCCAGCCCGTGGCACTGTTCTGAGAGCCCCAGGTGATTCACACTCTAAGTAAGGACGGAAGCACATCGGCCCCATCCTTTCTTTAATGAACCGTGCTAATTAGCCAAGACAGTCACCTTAGCTCTCCCAGCAAGTAAACAGTGCCGTCTAGAGGAAAGGTCACCACTTCAGGAGTTGCAGATCTGGGTTCTAACCTGCTTACCAGCAGCGCGTGGACCTCTCGGAGTCTGTCCCCTGCGAGGTGGCGAAGACACCTGCCCCTCCTTCGGAGCTGGGCGGGGCTGCAAGCAGAGCTGCTCACCTGGGCTTCAGAAGCGGCATTATTTTCACAGGGAGAGCATGAACCAATAAAGGCTTTTAAAGTCGTTTCTGGTCCATGCTCTTAATTCCCAGCAAAGGAGCACCTGGAGACAGAGCGGCCAGCAGCCGGCCAGCAGCAGAGAGTAACGCGAAGGCCACCCCACCCACGCCGCCGCAGGGCCCCTCTCCGGTCCGCAGAGGGCGGTGCGCACGCAGGGCACGGGGGTACAGAGGGCCGGCCCACCCCATCCCCCGGGGCCACCTGGGGCCTGTGCACACCTCCACAGCAGACACATCCTGGATGGCCAAGCAACGTGCCATGGCCTCCAGGCCAAGATGCAGCGCAGCTACTGGAACCAGGGTGCCCTGCCCTCACAAAACTCACCGCTCCGCCAACTCTCAAACCACGAGAGTGGCCCTTTACCTCCAGCTCACAGTCACTGAGCAACTTAAAATACTTTACGTAGGGGTCCTGATAACTTTAAGATCCCCATTCAGCCAGGAGGAGGTGAAGGGCCGCCCCAGACATTCAGGGTGAAGAGTGCCTTGACCATCAGATTCTGAAAGCCCTTGCTCTTAGAAATGCACAGTCCCCCTCCTCCCAGAGGGGCTTCACCTCGAGCTCTCCATGCAAAGCCTGGCTCCCAGGCGCACCTCCGAGCCCCCCCACTCCCCGCCGCAACACCGTCCTCCCCCACCACTGGCACCCTCGGCGGGGTTTAACCATCCCCACAGGGCCCGCATTTCCCTGTCTCCTTGTGGCTGACCACTCTTCTCAGCTAGGGGTCTCGGGAGGAAAAGATGCTGTCTCGTGCAGCTTGGGGCCAGGAACAACAGGGTCAGATGTCACCACAGAAGTAGTTAACTTACTGCGAATTCAACCAAATAAGCACAGGGAAGGGGAGCGAATGAACCTGAAAGTTGATCCTCAATGTACCCATCACCTGGGTTCAACGATGGTCCACCTGGTACACACCACCACTCCCCCCGCCCCTGGACGCTGGGTCACCTCCAGGCAAATCCCACACGTGAGATGCCCGCTGTGTGCATGACACGCCACCACCCTGAGCTCACTACTTCACCTCCGCTCTGGGAAAGAAACTCGTATTTATTTCATGGCTCAGGAGACAGTTTCCAATGTGACACTCTGTCTCCGGGAAGTCAGTCACTTAACTGTCACATCACATACTAACCACACTCCGTGCAGCAGGCAGTGAACAACCACTCACTCTAGAGCCTCAGCTCCTCCTGGACGCTGAGACCCATGTGGCATATGTGATCTTCACGCACAAAGCCACTCACTTGCTGCTAAATCATGTTTCTCTACCTGCAGACCAAGAAGGAGCCGGATAACCAGCAGTCTGTTTTCTCTACTGCCTTCTCTTCCCCTATTTTTAAACCTAAAGCTTGTATTTCTTAGTTCTGTCTGGAATTCTCAAAACTACGAAACATTAGGAAACAGACCCAACAATACCACCTCCGCTTTCCCAGTCACAAAAAAGAAACAGGAAATGACTGCCAAGCAAGGCCGTCTCATCCGAGCTGCACTGCTGCCCGCCTCAGTTCTGGGGGGGGGCCACGTGCAGCCTCTGCAGCTGGGATGCGCGGCCCGGGCCGTAGCCGCTGGCCGCCCGCGACAGGCGCCTGCAGTAACAGAACGATGGTGGCACAGCGTGTACTAAAGGCAGCGGGAACACTCCTGTATGACACACTGGGTTTCCAAAGTGTCAAAGTGCAAGATAAATATTCAAACATCAGCACTCCGTTTCTGGTCAATTTGAAGACTTCTCCTTAGAGGAGCATTACATTAAAAATGCCATCTCTCTACGTGAAAACCATTGCGAGGAAGAGACGGCAAGTCACTTCCACGTTTAGACTGTTGAACAGAGAAGAAAACTTTGTCCCTGGAATGCTTGCTGTTTAGCTAATTCAGAAGCTGAACTGTCACAAATTAGGAGGATCCAAAGTTGGATAAAACGCTGGATTTTTCTCCACGTTGTTGCCCACATACACACGCCCTGGGGCGTTACACGTGGTAACCGTGGGGAGATCATTACTGTGAAACAGGCACAGCGGTCGTAGCAGCTCTGCTGATAGAACACATTCTTTTTTATTCAAAATTAAATCGCTTGAGTTATAAAAGAAAAGAATATTTGTAATTAAAAACAGGTAAAAGCTAACTGTTGGCCAGTTTGTAATTATGGCACCAAATGTAACATTTCCCTTATTTTTATATAATCAGTTTTATGCTTGATGGTAGATTATCACACTTTTTCTTGTTTTGTATTTTTACTACGTATTTGTCTCCATAATTAATATTACGTGAACACTGTCTCACAGACACTTACACTTCGAATAAATAACACTGCACTGCACAAATGCTTCTGCGATTTGACCGCTCTTTCTCTCAAAGACTCGTTGAAAGACTTCTCACCTCTGCGCACCACTGACAATCGCGCATTGCCCTCCTGTCCTTCACACCAACCCGTCCCCACAGCGGAGCCTAGGGCCGGCGGTGTCTCGTGCCAGCGCACACCTCCCAGACCCGTGCCTGGCGCCCCCTTTTCCTCCTTCAGCTCTCCCCCCGCCCAGAGCCCTCCCCCGATCAGAGCTCCCCATCAGAGACCCCAGTCACAGCCCAGCCCCAAGCAGCCCACACCCACTCCCCGTGTTCCATTTCCCTCCCAGAAGTTATCACGAGAGGCACTTGATTACTCGTTACTCAGCTGTTTCTTGTCCACTCCCCACCACACGGTTCACGGGAGCAAGCGCTTCAGTGTTTTGTCCCATCTCACGCCTGAAGCAGTGCCGGGCACACAGCAGCCATTCAGTGGGGTCAGCTGAATGAACAGATGAAGAGCAGAGACAGGAGGCAGGGCAGGCAGCGAGCAGAGCAACTGGGAAACAGAGACACAGAGACGCACACGGTGCCCAGCAGCAGTGCACAGCAGATGAGGCTCAAGGACGACACTCTGGCTCCATCCCTGCACGAGGTCCGAGGCACCAATCCACCCTTTCATCAGTCCCCTTTTCTAGCTAAGAGGTTTCTGTCCCATGCAACCAAAGGAGCCCTGAAGACAACGATTTCATCGTCATCTGCATTTTCCCGACCACAGGTGTTTTCACCGACTCAACACACACCTAGCAGGTGCTCCGTGCGGAACACTGAGGCTTCAGAGCAACCCTGACAGCACCATCTGCCTGGGAAAGGGTGAAGAGTCTGGGGGGTGGAAGGGGCACAGGAAGAAAACAGGACCTCACGTGCACCCAGAAGGAGCAGAGACAGGAAAACAGCCATCTATGGGGACACGCACGAGAGGGAAGGAGGGCCGGAAGACTTCCTGGTGCGATAACTGAACTGAGAAGGAGGTGTGGGGCCAGCAGAGAAGTAGGGGGAGAGACCGGGAGCAGCAGGTGCAGAGGGAGGGCACGCTGGGCACAGCAAAGACTGGAGCGGGCACCCTGCAGGCAGGGAGGGCGGAAAGGAGGAAACCTCTCCAAGCACTGGCTATCTCTTAGGTCTCTGTAAATGCAAAACGAATGACTTTCAGTAAAAGCAAGTAATTCACCTGCAGAAATGCAGATGCTTTGCTTTTGCTATTTTATTTTGTATGCAAACAGCTACTTATCATACTTAATAGGGAAACTATAGATTCTAACTGTGGGAACTGTCTGATGACATACTAAAGGTTGGCAGAATTTCACAAACTATGAAATTCTAAACGATAAACATACACAAAATTATACATATATTCAGAAGTTAAATTACGAACGTATATGAAATTCTTAGTATTTTACATTTCAGTGAAGTGTTTAGAAAAAAAGCTTTTACTTTCTAATTTGGAATCTGAATCCTTCCAACATAACATTCCGCACCACAGGTGAAATCTGACCTGCCAAACAATAACTTTTAAAATATCTGGGCAGCTTTTCCCGCCCTTTAAAAAATTATACTTGGAATTCACCACCTTGAATCCAGGTATTAAAAACAGTAATTTTCTCATAGGTCCACTCATGAATTCCACATACCTACTATGTTTATTACCCTGCAAATTCCCACAGCTGATACTTGCAGTTTTACTTTTTGACTATAATCAATGTAGCCAGTTGCATTCACGAACTTTTTTTTAAAAAGGTAATTGAAGTATAGGGGGTCATTATCTTGCAGGATGGTGAGTCCATTTTGATTTACTTGCTTACTAAACATGTTTCCTCGTCTCTCTTTGCTCTTCCTTTGCTGGGCTGTGCTCACTCACAGGACTCGGCCGGTTCATCTCTGCATCCTCTGCCCCCAGCACACTGCCTCGGGGAGAACTGACAACCAAGTGTCTGTTGAATTGGGGGGGGGGGAGTCCTTTCATTTTTTCAAAAATCAGAAACATGTTTCTGGATTTAGAGTTTAAGAAATTTTAGGCTAGTCACCTAAATTTTCTGCACCCAAATGAATTGGTTGCTCTAAAGCAGAATCATTGGTCAGAAGCAGCTGAATCTGTATCTGACAGATTGTCCTGGACATCCTAACTTTTAAGTCCTTTCCAAGTAGTTTCCAGTGCTAATTCTTTTCTCAGTAGCAATCACTAACAGCTAGTAAGGGAAACTTTCAGAAGGCATCACAAATATTTTGTCTATGTGGACATCATAAGCATTTTAACTAACAAAATTAAATATTAAACTTCACCCAGGAAAAAAAATCAGCTATTTAGAAACATGATTGTGAACGGACATTTAACTACCCCAAGAACTACTTGGAAAGGGCACACTTCCTGAAAAAAGAATTTTAAACTTTTATATCTGATAATTTTCAGATGAGCTGTTAAATATTACAAGTTATTAAGCTTAAGTGTGTCGAATTCAATTTTAACTTAATATTTTATGCCAAAGAGAAGGCTGCTTTCTGTAAGTTCCTAAAAACATTCAGAAAACTAGTAAATACTAACAGCACTTGTAATTATACAGCATTTTCTCTCCCCTGCCTTCTCCTAGAGTGTCACACACAGGAGACAATTTTGTTTCACAGCTTCTTCTGTGAGTAGATAAGATGTTATTTCCATTTTATACACAAGAAAAACTGAAGTTTTGAGAAGTTTAAAAATTATGTGCCCAAGATCAGAGAACTCCAGATGCAGAAACTTCCAATAATTGGCTCCACGGTGTCCTCTACAGCAAGATGGAACTGGACTCGAGAAGGTGACTTCTCGCTCTCAAATTCTAGACCAAAAGAAGTTTACGTGTTCTTATCAATACTGCTGTGGTAAGAGCTGAAATACACATATACCTAAAGAGTGACAAATAACTGTCTTATTTTTTGTTTTGTTTTCTGTTTTTTTAATTGAAGTATAGTCAGTTTACCATGTAGTGTCAATTTCTGGTGGACGGCATCATGTTTCAGTCATACATGTACATACATATATTCCTTTTCATATTCTTTGTCATTATAGGTTACTATAAGATATTGAATACAGTTCCCTGTGCTCTACAGTAGAAATTTGTTGTTTATTTTATATGTAGTTGTTACTACCTGAAAAATCTCTAACTCCTGATTTATCCCTTCCCATCCCCTTTCCCCGGGGGAACCATAACACCGCATTTATTTTTCGCTAATCAAGCCAAGAAAAGCTGCTTATATATTCCACTGACAGATCTTGTTTACTATTTCCCTCTATCACATAAATTTGGTTATCCTCTCACACGCAGATACATTCATCATTTCTTCATTTAACAAATACTTGAGTTCCTAACAGTAACAAGGAAAGGTATCCCACTGAGTGAGACAACACAACAGGAATTTGCTGTTTGACATGATGTGCACCTCCGAAGTGCAGAGATCAAAGTATCTGACCATTAGGACCTAGAGATTATCATACTCGGTGAATGAAGTCAGACAGAGAAAGACAAACACCATATGATATCACTTATATGTGGAACCTAAAAAGAAAGATAAAAATTGTATTTACAAATCAAAAATAGACTCATGGACATAGAAAACAAACTATGGCTACCAAAGGGGAAAGGGTGGGGAGGGATAAATTAGGAGTTTGGGATTAGCAGATACACACTATTACATATAACATAGATAAACAACAAGGATCTACAGTATAGCACAGGGAACTATATTCAATTTCTTATAATAATGGAAAAGAATCTGAAAAGAGTATGTATGTATGTATATGTATAGCTGAATCACTTTGCTGTACACCTGCAACTACCATTGTAAATTAAAACTACATTTCAATAAAAAAATAAAAAGTGTCTTATCATTAATAAAAACGGGAAAGGAAGAAAAATCACTATGAAGAAACTTTCAGGGAATGAGGGTAAAGCTAATTTCCATGATCCTAAGGAAGAATATTCATTGCCTTTCTAAACCAAGACTCTTCATCAGGGCCACAGAACATGGATAATAATCTGAGGGGCTATTCTCTCTGCTTACTGAGCACGGGACAGAACTACATTCATTCTAGAAGTTAATTCATTATATTCAATGGATGCTTTAAGGCAGTGGGTCGCCTGAGGTTCTGTGTACCGGGAAACAAAATGTAAACATTCAGCATTATTAGTACTTGTCTTTTTAAAGAAAAAGTTATAGCTAATTCTGTTGACCTAAAATGTCTCAATCCTTCCACGTTCTATAAACACCCACTAATTTCACTGTCACCATCTTTCACAGCACTGTCATCCTTAACACACGCGGAATGCATCGAACTCTGTTCCAAATCCGAAAGAACAAAGTACTTTTCTCTTACTAAAGTGACTGGTATTTGCTGTAGTTACTCCCTAAGTACCTACGTACTCCACTAGCTGGTGTATTTAGAGGTTAAGGTCGAGTAAACAAACACAAAGCAAACTATTTACAGCGGAAACAAAAGGCTGGGCTCTGGCTCCTACCCGACTATCTCCTCACTCAGAGCATCCAGCCCGGGCTGAGCGGCCTCGCGGGCATTCACTCCGCACTCATCTACGGAGCTCCTGCTGCGTGCGGGATCCTGCCGTAGCCCCCAGGGATAAGACACGGCGCAAGCGGGCAAGTCCCTGCTCTCCAGGAGCGGACACCCACTGGGGAGGGGCCGACCGCAATTAAACGGGAAATTTCTGTTCACGGTAAGTGCGGTGCAAAGACTCAAACTGGGCGGGACTTCAGGGACGAGATCAACCTGGAGACGCGGCAGAGCCTCGCTCAGGCACGGGGGTTCAAGGCGCAGCCCGGCCACTGGCCTGCGACGCCCTCTCAAAGCCCAGCTCCCCCGGTGCAGAGCCGAGGGCATCGCTGCTCCTGCCTCTCTGCTGTCGGAGCGTCCAGGACTCGGAGGGGCAGCGCCCGGCGCGGGATGCTGGGGCGGGGAAGCCCTGCGCCGGGGCTGCTGGACCCCGTCCCGCGCCGTCCCGCCCGCTAGGCCGCCGGACCGGGCCGGCGCCTTGCCTTCCCGCCCACCCCCGCGCCCCTGGCTCACCGCCCCCCGCCCATCCCCGAGCCCCTCAGCCTCGCCCCGCCGGCGCCCCCCGCCCCCGGCCCCTGCCCACCCCCGAGCCCCTCAGCCCCGCCGGGCCGGCTCTCCCCGGCCGGCGCCTCCTCTTCCCGCCCACCCCGGCTCCCCCAGCCCCAGCCCGGCCGCGGCCCCGAGCCCCCGCACCCCCAGCCCCCGCCCACCCCCGAGCCCCTCAGCCCCGCCGGGCCGGCTCTCCCCGGCCGGCGCCTCCTCTTCCCGCCCACCCCGGCTCCCCTAGCCCCACGCCCCTGCACCCCCGGACCCCGCACCCCCAGCCCCCGCCCACCCCCGAGCCCCTCAGCCCCCCCGGCCGGCGCCCTCAGCGCTCCCGGCCCGAACCGCTATTCGCCCGCCGCCCGTCTGCCAGTCGCTCACCGCCGTCAGGTCCGGCAGCCGGTCCCGCATCCCCGCGGGCCGGGCGCCGCGCCCCGCCGCTCAGGCCTGCACCGCCGCCTCTGGCCGCCCGCAGGCTCCCGGGGGCCGCACCGCTGCCTCAGCCCGCCGGTCGCCCTCCCCTCCGCCGGCGCTGCCACGGCAACCGCGCCCGCGAGCTCTGCGCATGCCCGGCCCGCGCCGCGCCCAGGCCCACGCAGACAGCTGGAGCCTTCCTGTGGGAATGCCGCGGCCCGAGGGGCGGGGCCCGCCGGGGAGGGCGGGGCCCGCCGGGGAGGGGGCGGGGCCTGTTGAGGCAAAGGCGGGGCCCGGCCCAATCGCATTCTGGCGGTCTCTCAGCCAGGTCAGTTAGGTGTGCCTTTTGCCCTTCTTGATCTGTTTCCATGCTTTCGCACTCATTTTATTTTAAAATTTAGTGAAAAATTTGGTGACAGATTTAGCAAGCCCATGGAAATGATCTGGGTGCAGCTTTGCATGGACATACCCTGAACACAGGCTTTCTCTTTAAGGATTCGCAGCAGCTTTCTGTGGGAGTACAGCGCAAGAGAGAAAGGAAGACACGTAATACTTAAGCAACATAACTTGAAGTTAAATAATATAACTCAAAATGGCGTGAGTTGGTAATATGCACAGACTCAGGCCTTGGGATGCAGTTCAAGTGTGAGAAACGGGCAACACAGAAGCAGACAAAAGAAAACAGGGGCGCGGACAAACGGGAGACTTGAGAGAGGGTTGTCTACAGCAGATAAGTGATCGTGGAAGATGCCAGAGGTTAGGCTAACAACAAAGGGAGCAGGAACAGTCCCCAAGAGCACTCTCACTCCTGACAGCAGCCACAAGTTCGGGAGGTCCCCCAAACCAGCCTTAAGTTCAATAATTCGCTAGAGGGACACAAACTTTACTAAAAACTGCAATGCTCACAGTTAGGTTTGTCACAGGGGCAGGAGACAGATTAAAGTCAGCGAAGGGCAGACGTGCATGGGGGGTGTCCTGGCTGTACCCAGTGTGTGGCTTCTGTCATCTTCTCCTTGGGCAGTGAGGACGCATTGCTTTCAAGGCATTGATGTGTGTCAATACACACGAAGCTGCCAACCAGGAAAGCTCACCCAGGCCACCAAATGCTGAGTTTTTATTGATGCTCCATTGCATAAGCGTGATTGATTGATGGATTGCCCTCTTGGTTGATCTAAGTCTCCAGGTTAACTGGTACCCATGTAACCCAAAACTCCCGATTCTAAGCACATCATCACTATCTGGCTAGCCCAAGGCCCCCAGGCAAACAAATGCTACATTCCAGGAATAGAGAGCAAAGGACAGACTTCTTTTGGGATAAAGTTAAATTTTTTACTACCACCTCGAAGAGGTGACTTTTAAGCCATGACCTGAGGTGAAGAAGGCAGCCATAAGAACTATACTTGAGAACAGTCTAGACAGAACAAGCAGGGAGTTTTGGATTTCGTTCTGGGTGTGATTTGGTTCTTGGACCACGGGAGGGGAGAAGGGGAAGCAGAGACCAGACAGCTTAGGAGACCGAGGCATAGACTTGGGTGGAGTAGAGGCAAGCTTGTCTCTTCTTAATTTATGACTTTGATATGTTTTTCACAATTTAAATCAAAATCAGTAATTTGATGGATATGGGTTGGATAAAAATTCTCCATTTTGACCAAGCAATTAAAATGAAGTGTCAGCAGAGGAAGGGTGGGCAACTGTACAGAGCTTTTCTGAGAATGGAGTTAATATAAAGGAAGTAAAATTGAGAGGGAGTAGGAAAAAACACTTGGTCCTGGACACAGCATTTGAGCTCCTGTGTCAGTCAAAGTACCTGAAACCAGTACACTCTAGGATCTTTATGAGCCAGTGGATTTCTTCAGTTTGTTCACATAGAATGAAGAAGCCCTAGTACATTGCTATGAGAATGAAAATGGACACATTACAGCTACAGACCACGAGGTAGGTTACTTCTAAAATGCAAAGTCCCAGGAAATAAAGGTCTTTGTTCACTGTTGTCTCCAATCCCTACAAAATTTCTGGCACATTGTAGGCACTCAACACATATTTGTAAAATAAAAGAATGGAAGTCCAGACCAGGGTTTGATCCCAGTTCTGCTGTTCACTCTCCGTGGAACTTTGGACTGTGAAAATGAGTAAAGGGGACCCTCACTGAAATGGAGCAGGGAGGCTAGAGGAGAAGCTGTCACTCAGCATCAATACTGATCCCAACTGGGAGGTACCTGCAGGAAGGGACGGTACCTGCAGGAAGGGACACTACTACCACAGGAGAAGGAAGGAAGGTTTTCTCCTTGCCCGGCAACAGCTCAGCCAATGAGAGACTGTTGCAACTCAGCCAATGAAAAGCCACTGTATTTCAAACTGCCAGTTTCCTCCAATGGACTGTTTGTCCATAACAACCCTCCTAATTTCCCCTTCTCCTCTATAAGAGAGTTTTCTCTCTTTTGTTTTACCAGACTTGCATGTGATTTGCCATAGTTGCATGTCCCAAAATGCAATTCTTTGCTGTTCCAGAATAAACTCATTTTGCTGGTGAAATAACTATTTTATTGTTTTAGGTTAACAGGACAAAAAGACTAATCTCTCTAAGCCAGTTTTCTTGCCCATAAAGAGATAAGCTGGCTCTCAGGTTTAAAGGCTGTGTGTGACTTTTCCATTTCAACCCCACTATGCCTCCAGAGACTGATTCACCCTAATCATTTGCCCTCTTAATTGTAAACAATAAATACAAATGATATATGATTAATCAATTTATGCATATCACAGTTAGAAATAATTAACATGCAATAAAGAAATCTAAACCACACATGATAAAACTTGATACAAATTATAAAAACAGACTGAAAAGCTATATCTGGCTAGTAACAGCAAAAAGAGCAAAAAAAAAAAAAATACTCAGGAAAAGTACACTTGGGAGAAGGAATCATGAACATAAAATTAACTGCCTAAAACTGCATACTGCAAAATTTGCTCTTATTTTAAAAACTGATGAAAGCATCAAATCTTAACAAATCTTAGGTGTGTAAAATGAGGACTTCAGTTTGCTGAAGTTTAAGCCAACACTCTGGAGGTTACAGCATATTGGTAACACGGTGTGCAGATGTATGGGACAGTTTATAACCTATGTGTGTGAATTATTTACTCACTTGGAGTAGAAACCAAAGTCTGTATAGTGGCCCACAAGGTCCGGCCCCAGCTGACCATCCTCTAATACCTCCAGAGCCTGGTTTCCCTCCACTGTTCCCTCCATGCACCCCCAGACAGCCGTGTTCCACCTCAGGGCCTTTGCACTGGCTGTTCTTGGCCGAACAGTCCTTTAAGACTTTGGCTCCCTGACACCTCTTCTGTGGGGCCTGTCCTGATCTACCCTCTTACCTTGTTCCTTCGCCCTCAACATCTACAACCCTCTGACCAGCTATGTCACATACATACTTATTTTGTGTCTTGTTTATTGTTTATGTTTCTTTTCTGGACTGTCCACTCCATGGAGGGCAGAGATTTTTGCCCACTCTGCACACTATTTATCTCCAACACCTGGGATGGGGCCCAGCACATATGAGGTGTTTAGTAAATATTTGTTGAAAAAGCCATGCTGCAAAATTTGCTTAATACATTTATTCATTCCAAAATAGACCGTGGTGGGTGAGTTATGGCAAATTACAGGTTAGTGAATGTCTGGCCAGCAGCAGAGTTTGAATTTGAACCTCGCAAGGCTCCTGCCTATTTTTAAATTCTGTGATTCTAAATTAATTTATTTTTATTTGACTTAAGGTAATGCTAAGGGACATTTTTAAAACTCCATTCAAAGTCATATCCCCCAAAAATGATTGTCAATCGACCATAGGATTGTTGATTACGAGTTGAAAAATGGGTTAAAATTAATTTTAAAAATAAATAAATAAAATTGTTTAAAAAGATTGGATTAGAATTCACTTTTTCTTCTCCTGACTGGGGTACAGAAAGTAAATTTAAATGAGGATGAATCTTTAAGGTATTTGGAAATGCAATAGCCTTGTTTAATTTTTCATTATGTCAAGTTTAGAAACAGGCTGCCCTTCCGAAGATGGGGCTGACTACTTATCTGGAAATAGCTGGAGGATGTCACACTCTGCATGAGTCTCCTATTGCGGCCCTGCCTGAAAAGTTACCACAGTTTGGTGGCTTAAAACAATACAAATTTATTATTTTGTAGTCCTAGGGGCCAGATGTCTCCCTGGGCTAAAATCAGCCTTTCCTGGAGGCTCTAGGGGAGACCTTGTTTCCTTCTCTTTCCCAGCTGCTGGACTTGCCCGCTTTCCTCAGCTCATGGTCCCTTCCTCCATCTTCAAAGCCACCAGTGCAGCATTGCTCTGGCCCTTCGCTGTCACAGCTTTTACTCTGACCACAGTCGGTTCTCCACTCTGTAGGGCTCACGAGCAGACTAGGTCCACCTGGGTGGTCGCGCCAACTCAAGGTCCATACCATTGACCACATCTGCCGTGGAAGAGAACACAGTCACGGGTTCCCGGAAGTGAAGCACGCACATCCCTGGGGTCACCGTCCTTCCTACTACGCATCCACCTGGCTTATCTTTCAGAGAAGGATTTCATGTATCTGCTTATGTGAATGGAAAGGAAACAGGGTGACTGACTTCACAGGTCATGACTTTTGTTCTTCCCTTGATATTGTCGACTGGAAAATGTACAACCTGGAAGTTGAGAATTGTTTTGTTGAGCAGTCTCTCTGAGGACTTCAAGCCTGGGAGGCAGACCCTCAGATGGTTCTGAAGGACTTGCTCCCAAGAGGTAAGGGAGGGGCCAGGATATATACAGATTTTTGCAACAAAGACTAGGGAGTCAGTACATCAAAAGATTATGGCTAATTAAAACCCCCAGCTATCTCAAGTTAATGAATTCAGCACTTTCCTATATGCGGCAAGATTCAAAGTCTGGACTTACTGAAATCACTCCTTGGATCTGCACCTTAGCTACCTGGGGTCAGTAGCCTGTCCTTTTCTCACCCTGAGTTCCCTTAGGGCTCACCGTCGGGTCAGCTGTGGTGGCTTGATGGCTGCAACATCCTTTGTTTACTGATGTGGCAGGCAACATCTTCCATTCACCATGTTGTCCAAGAGAAGAAAATACTTGAAATGCAATGATCAGATCACTCCTAGGAAACCACTTTTTAAGCTACGAGGCTGAAATGGCACCTGGGGGTAAAAAAGAATCACATATCCCTGATAATCAGGCAAAGCAAACTGAAGCTACAGCTCAACACTGTTTTCCCAGCTTCTAGGGAAAATATAAACTGCACATCCCTTTGACCTAGCAATTCCTCCTGAGGAACCTAAAGTTCTAAAACAATAATAGCCCCCAGAAGCAAACAGATAATGTTTAAGGATATTAACTGCCCTATTGTTTCAGGAAAAAAGCGTAAACACAAATGACTATTGGTAGTGGAAGACCTGATCGACTGGGGATTGACGAGCGTAGGGACTATGATGTAAGACAGACAGGCTATGCAGGAAGACACTTGTCACTTCCCCGGGCCTCCATCCCAGCAGGGTTCTACACCCAGGCCATCCTAACGGGTGCTGTCAGCTTCAAAAGGAGAAAACAGTCATCATGGCCTTAAGTCTGACCCCAGTTCCGCTCCATCCTACCGAAGCATGCTACGAATCCAGTATTTCATAAACCCTGTGTTATGGGTGGAATTTTGTTCCCCAGAAAGATATGCCAAAGGCCTAACCCCTGTACCTGTGTCTGTGACCTTACTAGGGAATGGGGTTTTCGCAGGTGTCGCAAGGCGAGGTCTAGGGTGGGTCCTCATCTTACAAGACGAGGAGATTAGTACACCCTGTAATTACCTTCTCAATAGCACAGCTCTGCTGCAGGGACGATTAACATGTGTTGTCAAGAGTCAGTCTGTTAAAAGTAGGTGTTCAGAACATACCACAAGCTCATACAACTTAGTAACAAAAAACAAACAGCCCAATTCAAACACGGCAGAAGACCTAAATAAGCGTTTCTCCAAGGAGGACATACAAATGGCCAACAGGCATATGGAAAAAATGCTCAATACTGCCAATATCAGAGAGATGCAGATCGAAACTACAGTGAGGTCGCACCTCACACCAGTCAGAATGGCCATCGTTCAAAAGTCCACAGACGATAAGTGCTGGAGAGGCTGTGGAGAAAAGGGAGACCTCCTACGCTGCTGGTGGGCATGTAAGTTGGTGTAGGTATTGTGGAAAACAGTATGGAGATTCCTTAAAAAACTAAAAGCAGACTTACTATATGATCCAGCAATCCCACTCCTGGGCATATATCCGGAGGGAACTCTAATTCGAAAAGGTACATGCACCCCAATGTTCATAGCAGCACCATTTATAATAGCCAAGACAGGAAAGAAGTTGTGGTGTGTACATATATATATATATATATATATATATATATACACACAATAGAATACTACTCATCCATAAAAAAGAATGAAATAATGCCATTTACAGCAACATAGATGGACCTAGAGATGATCATGCTGAGTGAAGTCAGACAAAGATAAAATATATGTCACTCATATGTGGGATGTAAAAAAAAGGACACAAATGAACTTATGTACAAAAACAGAAAGATACTCACAGACGCAAAATACAAACTTATGATTATCAAAGGGGAAAGGTGGGGTGGGAGAGGGAATAAATTAGGCATTGGGGATTAGCAGATAGAAACTACTGTATACAGAATAGATAAACAACAAGGCCCTACTGTAGAGCACAGGGGACTATATTCAATAGCTTGTAATGACCTATAATGGAAAAGAATATGAAAAAGAATATATATATATGTAAATCACTGTACTGTATACCAGAAACTAACACAACACTGTAAATCAACTATACGTCAATTAAAAAAAAATCAGGTCCAATGCTTTCCAATCTTGATTTTCAAAAGAAACCAGCTACCTGGTTCTTTATGTGAAATAGCCTTATTTTTTATATTAGTTATCTGTCCCTGCATAGTAAATTACTCCAGAAGTTTATGGGTTGAAGCAACAATAAACAGTATCTTCTCACACATTTTCCAGGAATTCAAGAGTAGTTTAACTGGGTGGTTGTAACTCAGGTCTCCAGAAATTGCAGGTAAGATGTCGGCCTGATTGGGGCTGGAAGTTCCATTTCCATGATGGCTCCCTTGCGTGGCCGGCAAGTTCTCCGGGCTCTTTGCCGGGAGCCTCAGCTCCTCGTGAGATGAATCTTTCCCTAGGGCTGTGCATGTGACCCAACAGAGTGACCTGCTTCCTACAGAGTGAGTGACCCCAGGGAGCAAGGAAGCCACAGCTTAGGACTTAGCCTCAGAGTCACACTGTCCATGGAGACACACTCCACTTGTCAGAGTGAGTCACGCAGCCCCGCCCACACTCAAGCAGAGGCAAATCAGGCTCAACCTTTTTATTTTATTTTAAAAAAATTTTGTTTTTAATAGAGGTACTGGGGCTTGAACCCAGGACTTCGTGAATGCTAAGCACGCACTCTACCACTGAGCTATTTCCTTCTCCCCTAGGCTCAGCCTTTTGAAGGGGGAGTATTTTATTTTATTTTTCCGGTGGGTGGTTTACTTTACTGTTTTTTTTTTTAATTGAAGTATAGTCAGTCTACAATGTTGTGTCTGTGGGCTTATTTTAAAATCATCACATTTAAAAACGTTGGCAACTAGTTCAGATATAAAGCACGTTACTACCTACCCCAAGATAGGACAAAAAGCACCTCTGAAGGTTGGATTTCTTCACAAGCCATCAAAGTGTACTCTCTGCACTATTCTGATCTTTAGATGAAACAGGTCAGATGGCTCTATGGCATGAATATATGCAATTCTCTCCGTTTTGATTTTAAGGAAGACAATTTCTGTGCAGATGCGAAGAAGCAGCATGTAACCTGTGCACTGATCTGCTCCATAGGTTGAAAACCGAGTGTCAGATACAGAAAGCATTTCATGTGAGAAGATTCTGACGTTCATCAGCTGGACTGATGAATGAATTAGACAAGGAAATCTTTAAGAATAGCTTCCTTATTGCTTTGCAGAGTCAACAGGGTTGATGGAAACTGCACACATAGGATAAAAGTGTGGCCCTATATTTGGTAAATGTTTAACTTATTCACTTAAAGGTTAGTCTCTGATATGAAACAGCATTATTTAAATTCCCACAAGCTTGTATATTTACATCACTATTATTTTTAGTAGACGATAATGCTGCTGTTTCTGATTACTCTTTCTGTATTCAGATGGGATTCAGAGCAATTCACTCGATAATTCAACAAATATTTACTGAGCTCCCACCAGGTGCCAGGCACCATGTGAGATACCTTGAATATCCTGACAAACAAGGTACCTAGTTTATCCTAGTAAGAGAGAGAAAGATAAAAAAGCAAGCATGTGAATAATTAAGCAAGGTAATTTCAGTTAGTGGTAAGTGCTCTGGAGAAAACAGAGCAGTGCTGAGATGGGGAACGGCAGATGTGGTGAAAGGTTGGTCAGGGTGGGCCTCCCTGAGGAGGTGATGACCTGAAGGGTGAGAAGGAGCCAGTCAACCAAAGATGCAGAGGAAGAGCATTTTCGGCAGTGGGACTGGTAAGTGCAAAGGCCCAGGGGCAGGAACGAACTTGGCTGAGGAATGATTCAGAAAGGTTTTGTGGCTACAGCAGTTACAGGGAGAGAGGCACGAGATGAGGAAGAGAGGGAGGCACCAGATGTCTTGTGTAGGACCTGGCTGGCCATGGATTTCATGCTTCTGACTGTGACAGATAGGAAACCATTGCAGGGTTTAAGAGGGGAGAAGGATGGTCTGACAGGTTTTCAGAAGATCGCTCTGTGCCTCCTGATAAGCTGTACTGAGCAGGACACAGCATCACTTCTGTGCTGTCCCAACCCAAACTGCACTCCTGAATCTAATCCTGAGGAAACATCAGACACACCGAAATGGGGAGAGGAGGGGAGAGTCCACAGAGTAACTGGTCTACAAACACTCCGCAAAAGTGCCAATGTGTGAAAGACAAAGAGAAAGGTACTGTCCTGGATTAAAAGAGACCAGAGAGACCGGCCAGGTCAACGTAACATGTAATCCTGGAGGACCCTGCACCAGAGGAGGGCAGGAGGGAGACAACTGCCAATTAAGTTCTGTCGACCAGAAAACAGAATCGTAACAATGTCAATGTCCCGATTTTGGTTAAGTGTGCGGTGGTTATGTAACAGAAGCTCCTTGGTTTAAGCAACTCACATAGAGGGGTGTCCTGTTTGCTATTCACTCTCAAACATCACAGTAGAAAAAAACCATACATATACAAATATGATAATAGGAAAATCGTGCATGTGTGGTGTACATACTGAGAGACAGAAGGCTAGGGTGATAAACATGAATGATGAAGTTAGCAATGTTCTCATTTGGGGAAATCACAGGTACTGGAGCTGAAATTCCTTGTGCTATTTTTGCAACTTTTTTGTGTGTGTAACTCTGCACATATTTCTTTGGGTATTTGGCAGCAATTTTTTAAACTACAGGTTAAGTATGTGTTTGCAAACCACACTGAATGGCAGAGATGAGTAAGTACCTCTGTAAACTGCAAAGCCGGTGACCACTGGAAGAGCCTGGGCAGTTTCATTGGGGAAAAGCATTCTCTCTGCCAGCTTGAGTATATTTTCCCACTTTTCACTGTGTTCCTTGAGATGATGATCTTTAGAGGTTCTGGGATTAGGCCAGTTACCGACGTTCACAGCAAACCAATCACCCAGGAGCTCTGTCTGCAAGGCTGAGTCCAAGACCAATTATTAGTTTGACATGCTTCCCCCTGGCTGTTTTGCCCGAAGGAAAGAAAATTTTTTAATGATAAAATGTACAGATGCTGATGTTCTTACCACCCAGAATTACACCGTGGTTAATAGGCTGTCATATTTGCTTCAATGACCTTTTAGAAAAAAAATAGAACATTGCAGATAAAGTTAAAAATCTTTCCCTCTCTTGCAGATCCATCACACTCCATTTTACTGCTTCTTAGAGAAACAGCCATCAGAGTTCAGTCTATATCCTTGCAGTCAATTTTTTAAAACTTACACACGTATATTCAAGACTTCATATGGTTTTATGTGTTTGTAAAAAAAAAGTATGTAAACGGTGTTACACCAGACGTATAGCCTCTATAAAATTATATATAATGTAGACTATATAAAATAAACACATCTTCCTTGAACTTGCTTTTCTCAACATTATCCTTTCGAGATCCATCTAACTCTGTGGATGTAGAGGATCTCCACTCTTTTTAAATGCTGTACAGCAAATCCACAGCATAGATATCACATTCTATTTATTCACTTCCCTCCTCATGGACATGTATGTTGAGTTTAAACGTTTGCTATTTTAAATAAAGTTGCAGCGAGCTTGTGATACTGTCTCCTTGGGCACATGTGTGAGTTTAACTCTAGGGCATCTCTCCAGAAATGGAAATGCAGGGTCATGAGCCATGGACACATACGGGTGTTTTATTAGTTTCTACTTTCCCAAGAGGCCAAACCAGTGTGCCCTCCCACCAGCGATAGAGAGATCTGCTTGGTGTTCCCTGTGGGTCCTGTGGGGCACTTGGACTTGAGCTCCCAGCAGGCCTGTTCTCACCTGTGTGTCCAATTTGTGTCACTTGGGTTCCCAACGGACTTGCTTGCAAGTGTGCTCCGGGCTACGTGGCTGACTCCTTGGTCATTTGGGTTCTCCTTGTTCTGGGAAGAGTCCCCTTGGTAGAACCTTTTCTGAGGAACTTGACTGGATGGATGGGGCCATTAGTTGACTGCTCCTGCTGCCAGCCCTGGATGCTCGCTTGGGGCGCAGAGACCAACAGAGTAGGTTAGGAATCTGCGGCTATCCACACAAATGCCAAAGACCGGCCTGAGATTTAGGATATGAGGTTGTAGGACTCCATTCGGCCAACTTTTAAAAATGGTAATAATAGCCAATACCTGGGCGTGAGATGTACTCGTCTCCTACCCTGGGTGACGCTGAGAGGCGGCACCCCAAGGAGAACGTGAGCTCTGAGTGCACAGCTCTGTCTGGACCCTTGACAGGCTTATCCAGTCCGGACCCTAAATACTCAATGATTGCATCCCTGTTTACCACTCGGTGAGCAGAGCTGCCAAGGTTGGAAACACATTTCATCATCTGTTTGCAGGTCAGGGCCACCGAGGCTGCTGACCGAGCCGATGCCCTGAGACAAAGGTGGCGGCTTCTCAGGGCGGGAAAGCGTGGTCTTCGCTTCCCTTACTCCCCGGCAGTCCTGACCGAGACCGGGGCGCGGGAAGGGGCAGCGGGTGGGGCGGCTGCCCCGCGACGTGGCGCTCGCCGGGGCCCGCTGGGCCGTGTTTGGCGGCAGGCAGGGGCTTTGTGTGGGCCACCCCGCGACTTTCCCGCCTAAGGGGACCGCGGCCCTCTCCTCCCCATCCTGTTCCCGCGGCGGCAGCAGGGCGCGCCGCGTCGCCGTCGGCGCATGCGCGCGCGGGAACCCGCCCTCTGGGCTGGCGCACGTGGCTCCGCGGGCCGGCGTGCGTGCGCGTGACCGCCCAGCCTCCCGCGCCCAGCGCGCCCCGAGCCTCTCCCTTCGCGCCAGGCCGACGGGTGCGGCCGCCGGGGCCGGGCGGTGTGCGTGCGCGCGCGCGCCGGGCAACGTGGGAGCGGCGCGGCATCGTTGCCCCGCCCTCCCTCGGCGCGCGCCGGCGTCGGCTGCGTCTCCGGGCATTTGAATTGCGCTTCCGCCATCTTTCCAGCCCTCAGTCCGACGGGCGCGGAGACGCTTCTGGAAGGTAGAAGGGCCGGGGCGGGGGCCGCGGGGCCGGGGCGGGGGCGGCGGCCGGGGCGTCCCGGCGGCCGTGGCCGTGAGGAGTCGGCTTCGCGGAGCCCAGGGCTCCGGGCGGAGAGCTCTCCTTCCTCCCCGACCGCGGAGGCCGCGCACCGGCGCCGGGACCCAAGCCGCGGTGGGCCGGGCGGGGCGGCGGGGAGGCCGGCGGCGGAGGGGCCGAGGGGCGGACGAGGCCGCGGCGGCGGGGCGGTGGGCCGGGGCGGCCGGGCGGAGGGCCGAGGGGCGGCCGGGCTCGGCCGCGGCGCCGTGACCAGGCGCTTTCCGCGCCGAGCGGGGTCCCCTCCGCCCCGGCCTTCAGTCCGAGCGGGCGCGCGCCAGGCCCCGGCGGCCGGGGGAGCCGGGCCGGGGCGCAGCCCGCCGGCCGCCATAGCCATCTGCGCGCCCTCGCGGCCCCCGCCCGCGCGTGTGTGTGTGTGTGTCGGGGGAGGTGCGGCGGCCGGGCTCCGGGATGCAGGCCTTTGTGGGCCCGGGCACGTGGGGCGGGTCGGGCCATGCGGGCCGCGCGGCCGCGCCGCGGGCCTCATGTCTTTCTCCTCCCCTCGCAGTAACATCACGATGGCTGCCCAAGGAGAACCTCAAGTTCAGTTCAAAGTACGTAATCCTTGTGAGTTGGGGGTCTTGTTCGGGGAACACGAGGGGATCTGGAGGGACGGGGGTGGGGGGACTCTGGTCCCGACGCCGCGACGAGCAGGGGCTGTTTTATGACCGCGGCCGTGAGCCGGTGGCCTGCTTCGTCAGCCAGCGTGCTCGTGCTGCGGCAGTCCCTCCTGTCCGCCGATAAGGAGATGGGGGTGCGAGCCCCACCCTGCGGACCTGGACGCCGGGCCCAGAAAGTTTCATTGACAGAAGTCATTCGTTAAGTGGGACAGGGTCACTTCATTTAAGATCCTTTGTTTTAAAAGTGAACTTCAGGGGTATTTTAAAGTTCTGTTATACAAATGGAGGAGGTATCCGGAAAAATCTGAAGAGCTATATAGTTGAGGTTCTGAAATGTTAATTGTTTTGGTGTTTATTTCAAAAACTTGTTTTCCGACAGCTTGTACTGGTGGGAGATGGTGGTACTGGGAAAACTACCTTCGTGAAACGCCACCTGACTGGTGAATTTGAGAAGAAGTATGTAGGTATGTGGGGAAGGCCAGTTGTGAAGCTGTGTGTGACGTGGAAGCGTTCATCGACTAACTTGAAATGATTGTGTTCCAGCTACCTTGGGTGTTGAGGTCCATCCCCTTGTGTTCCATACCAACAGAGGGCCTATTAAGTTCAACGTGTGGGACACAGCTGGTCAGGAGAAATTTGGTGGACTGAGAGACGGCTATTATATCCAAGGTAGGTGGCTGATTTGTAGCTTCGTCTCCACGGTTGCTTTAAAGTGATCAGGTCTGTTTCAGTAAACACTTGGCCTGACAGTGACTAAGCTGGGGATTGTGTAAGTCACTTGGATTCAAAGGATATGCTGCCTCCAGGGAGGTCGTTTGAGGGGGAGAAGATTTTGTAAAGGTTGTCTTGTGCCATTTGATTGCTTGTGTCATGATGGGCACTCTTTTGAAAAAGACTCTGTTGAGGTTCATAAAAACCAAGCGATAGACAAGCTGTTGCTGCAGCTTCACTGAGAACTTAAGTTTGGGAGTATTTTGGTAGTTATTAATAATTATTTCCTACGCACTCCATTAAAAAGGTAGTGAACAGTTTAGACCAAGTACTGGACCAGAGGAGCCAAGTTTTCTATCTTATAAATGTTGTGGAAGACAAGCTCATTTCTTTTTAATTGTGCTGGGGTTTGTAGAATATTTTTTCAAGGTGCTTGATTTTAAAATGTGCACACAAAATAGATGCTTACTGTTACATTTAACAAAAAGATAAGAATGTTCTTATCTGGAATCTTGCTCTTGATGAAAATTGTTGGGTATCTCTCCATGTCTTCTGCTTTCTTTGAGCACATACAATTGCAAGGATTCCACCCTCCTCCCCAGTTCCAAAGTGTTCAGCTAAGAATCTCTGTAACTTACTGTACGTACTCAGTGGCTTACTAGCTTTATCGTGACTCTTCGTAGAGGTCAACATATATAAACTTTACTAAGTCTTTCAAAAAGGGACAGTATATCTTAGCATATTCAGGCATTTAAGAATCTTTTAAAGAGTAGTTTACTAGACCCTCAGAATATGTTTATGTGAGGTAAGTTCTCTGGAATGCTGATTTATCATTCATTTATTTTAGATACTTTTTTGGGGGGTGAGGCAGAATTTATGGTGACGTATTACAGGGATTTCATAGGGTAAGCCGGTCCTTCATGCTGTCGTGTAAAGTAAAATGAAATTTTAAGTGACATTCAAATGACTTAAGATTTTTAAAATTGGTAGAGACATACAGCTGACTAGAGTTAGGCCTGAGATTATGAATCTGAGTCCCTGATTCTTAGCATCTTCATCCATGGAGTAAATACCTAGGTGTGGATTAATGACTGAACGTTTCTTTTAGCTCAGTGTGCCATTATAATGTTTGATGTAACATCGAGAGTTACTTACAAGAATGTGCCAAACTGGCATAGAGACCTGGTGCGAGTGTGTGAAAACATCCCCATTGTGTTGTGTGGCAACAAAGTGGATATTAAGGACAGAAAAGTTAAGGCAAAATCAATTGTCTTTCACCGAAAGAAGAATCTTCAGGTATGTTTCTTAAAACTTACTGAATTACGACCCTTAGATAAAACTGTGACACGGGCTTATTTATAGTGGTTGATAAATATATTTTACTTTTCTTTTGAACAGTACTATGACATTTCTGCCAAAAGTAACTACAACTTTGAAAAGCCCTTCCTCTGGCTTGCTAGAAAACTGATCGGAGACCCGAACTTGGAGTTCGTCGCCATGCCTGCTCTGGCCCCACCGGAGGTGGTCATGGACCCAGCCCTGGCCGCGCAGTATGAGCACGATCTAGAGGTAGGCTGTCTGTGTTTCAGTGGTGCTGTTTGCGTCTTCGTGGTTCCATCCGGAGTGTTACACCTGTTTCCTCTCTCTCTCCAGGTTGCGCAGACAACTGCTCTCCCGGATGAAGATGACGACCTGTGAGAAAGTGAAGCTGGAGCCCAGCGTCAGAAGTCTAGTTTTATAGGCAACTGTCCTGTGATGTCAGTGGTGCAGCGTGTTTGCCACTTTATTATATAGCTAAGCAGAACATGTGCTTAATCTTTGGGATGCTGAAGGAGATGAATGGGCTTCGGAGTGAATGTGGCAGTTAAAAAAAACAACCTTCATTTTTTTGGACCTGCATATTTAGCTGTTTTTGGAACGCAGTTGTTTCCTCCCTGAGTTTCAAATATAAGACTGCTACAGTCACATCACAATATTCAGTGGTGAAATCTCGTTTGTTACTGTCATTCCCATTCCTTTTCGTTTAGAATCAGAATAAAGTTGTATTTCAAATATCTAACCAAGTGAACTCATCCCTTGTTTAAATGAGTGTTTTAAAACCACTAACAGAAAATTGTGCCATGTTACTATTTGAATTGCCTTTGCTTTTATCACTTAATTTGAAATCTAGTAGGTGAAATTCTCATGTCTTAAAATATTCTGTACTTTTGAGTCACTACATCCAAACGAAATGACAGGTCAGCAGTGTTGTATTTGGTAAGTTGTTAAAAGAGGTGTAAATATTGTCAATGCAGTTGGGCTAAAATAATACCTACGCTACCTGCCTTTTGGCTTCAATAGTGTCACCTAGGGAAGAGCTTGTTTGAAATTTATGTGACCTGTCAGAATAAAAGTGGTACATGTTTTAGACATTTCAAATAGGTATCTTGAGAATTACAGTTGCTTTTATTGCAGAAGTAATCCATATTCTAGCAAAACTTTTTTGAGTCTGATGAAACCGTACAAATGGTGGCAGGGACTTGAGGGATGTCTCATTGTTAAAAATGAATATAAACTTTTGTGCATTTGTTTTTTGTTTAATGTTACATGTTTAATGTAAAGTTGGTATTCTAGGAAGATGTTGGTGTTCACCTGCTGTTTCAAGTATTCCAAGCTTTAAAGATGTCAAAGATGGAGTCAATTGGATGCACCACAGCTGATGATCTTGCACCCCTCAAAGGATGTTTGTGGGCGGTGGAAGGCACAGTCACAATGCTGCCACAGAGAAGTAGCGCTTAGAATGGCTTCTCGGTAACATGAAGCTGCCAAACTTGCCCTTTTGTTAGATTAATCGTTATCTCTGTGGTTTCCACGTGTCAGCATGAATCGAGGCTGTCTTGCCTGAATTTGGTCCGACTGACACCACACTGTAGCCATTAGAAATATTAAAAATTAGAGCTATTTTTTCTCATTTAAGTAGTTGACCAAAGTTCTTTAGGTGTCCAATTAACCTTAAATTACTTTCCTACCTGAGAAGAAGGTAGGGAAGGCCCATTTTGAAATACATGGAAAAATGAAATATGGGTAAAATTGGGTACATTTTAATTTGTTAACGTACTAAATATATCAATGGATTCACTTAGAGTTGAATTACTATATGTTATGTGTAGCTCAGAACCAGATTTTAACAGATGCAAAGTTTGTTCACACGATCAGGATGAAACTTTTCATTCAGATATTTAATACGAGGGACATGTGTTTGTAACCTTAATGTAGAGTGTGAGTATGACAGATACTGAGTCTTACGTGTAAAAAATTTTGGAGGCTGCTTCACTTACATGTTTAACAGGTGGGAGAATTGACAAGTCATTGGTTGGAAGGAAAAAATGCTGCAAAATATATTGCTTCTACTTTGCTTGGATCTTCTGAATCTAGTGTTCAATTATCGGGGGTGGGGGGGGGTGGCGCGCACATTTCTATCTAGTTCATACAGACTGGGGACATTTTCCCCTCACTGTGAAATCCCTGTGGGGGAAGCCTTGAAAGCTTCACATTACTGCAAACTAGTAATGGCTCACTGGTACCGGATTGGTAGGAATCGGCGTAGTTTCTAAATGCAGTTTCATGGTGTGCTGTGGCCAGCTTTGAAGAAGGCCTTCAGAGAGGGCTTTGGGTCCTGTGGGTATCAACGTCCAGGGAAGGGCGGAGATTTCCAGAAAGGCAGTGAACTTGCAGAGGTGGCCAATTTATTGGCTGGTCACGTGCACCTGATTCTCAAGTAGTGTGAATTTCTGGTTTCTTTTGTAAAAACCACCTTAAGAAACTTGAGCAAGTGGGTTAGAATTGGTTTGACTTTAGTTGTGCATCTGGGGCAGAGACCTGTGTTTGCAAGATGCCTTCAGCCGCGGTGGGGCTGTGGGGATCCAGCCTGACAGAGTGACCTGGCACTGGTTTTAAGATCGCACCAGATAAGCACTGCTAGCAAGGGCGTTGACAGCTAAACCCCACGCACGTTAACCTGCAGACCTGAAGCCCTGTTGGGGCTGGAAGGTGTTCCTAACCCCTTGGACCCTCCCATTAGGGGCTTGGAGCCATCTGGGGAGGCAGCTCTGACCTGCTCTGGCTGCCTGCGAGGCCTTTTAAGGATGGGCCCTGTCTTGGACTTAATAGTTTTGCATACTGCACCTTTCCCTCTGCTGGAGGAAGTCTAGTTGAGTGCTAAGGTCCTTTAAATCTCATGCGTTGAGTTTTAAACTGGGTCAAGTTTACTGCTGTGGTCATATGCCTGAACCGCCCCACAGCTGTGATCAGAATGCAAGTTTGTGTTTGTGATGGTCTTCCCTCACTGGCCTCTCAGGCCCCTAGTGTTTATTCAATCTCCCGGAACCGTAAGAAGGAAAGGAATTTTAGAGGTTGGAGATGGGGGTAGGATGGGTGGGGAACGGGCAGGGGAATTTAACGCCATTACAGTCTGGTTAGTGTGAAGTACTTTCTGGGGTTTGTAGCTTGCCTACCTTCTATCCATTCATTCCAGATTGTTTTTTTTTTTTTTTTACAGGAGTAGGGAAGGATTGTGGGCAATAGGGAATGTTGCCAGATGTGATTCACTAAATTAAGAGAGTGCTGTTGGATAATGGGTCTGTGATGCCTTAGGTTTAACCATAGAAAGTGGAAGAGAAACCTTGAATTTAATGGGTTTTCAGTTCCCTGCCTATAAGTAAAGTAAAAGCCATCCCAGAGAAGTAATCTTTTAATAATGTGTACGGTTTGTTCCCTAAGTTCTGATCTCTGTGCTCAGGGTTGTAATAATGGCAGCGAAGCGTTCATCTCAGGTGGGCGGTCCAGTCTCTGCAGAACTGCCGTGAGGCTGAGATGCTGAGACAGAGGCCTGAAAGCCTGACAGGAATTGAGTCTGCCTGAGAGCCCAGGGAAAGACAGCGGTGATCTGAAGGTGTTTGAGGAAGAAAGGACTTGAGGCCAAGGGAACAAAACCCTGGGCAGAGAATGTGGCTGGAGAGCCGGGCGCCAGGTGGATGGAGGCCCATGGGCAGGGGTTTCAAAGTCCATTTACAGCTTCGACGCTGGGGAACACAATGGGGAGCCGTTGATGGGTCAGAGTGGCATTTTAGAAATTTGGCATCAGGAGTGGGTGTCCAGGGGCCGGTGACAATCTAGACTTGCCCCACTCCAGTCCGTTTGATGCCGCAATGTTTCAGAAAAGGTAGGATGGCACCATGGTTACAGCAAAACCTGAACAAGCAGCTTGGCAAGACCTAAACTGAATACACACCCGCCATGAATGCCAGGCACCATCTTTTTTTTTTAACCACTGAACTCATTTTTCTTCCGCCAACATCATTGAGGTATAATTGACACAAATTATACATATTTACGGTGTACAATGTGGTGTTTTGACATACCTTTTGAAGTGGTTACCACAGTCAAGGTATTCAGATCATCACCTCACAGTTGTTTTTTGTGTGTAGTTGAAGAACGTTTACAGTTACTCTGAGCACATTTCAAGCACATAGTACAGTATTATTAACCCTGGTCGCCATGCTGTACGTTAGCTCTCCAGAGCTCATTCATTCTGCATGGCTGGAGCTTTGTGCCCTGTGACTGCCATCCTGTTCCCTGCTCCTGTGTCTCCTGCTCCCAGCCCCTGGCAACCGCCTTCCTACTCTGCTCCTGTGAGTTCAGCTTTTTTAGATTGCACATACAACTACTGTCACACACTAAGTGTCTTTCTGTCTCTGCTTTATTTCACTGCACAGATTGTCCCTGAGTTTCATTCACGTTGTAAATGACAGGATTTCCTTGTTTTTAAGGCAGATTAATAGTCTGTTGTGTATAGATGTTTTCCTTAGCCACTCATCTGTCCATGGACACTAAGGTTGATTCCGTATCTTGGCCATTGTAAATAAGTTTGCTTCTTAAGACGAAGGGGTGAAAAAATTAAGGAGCTTCTCCAAGTAGTAGAGGTGAGACCTGAGCCTATCTGAAGTTACTGCACACATGAATTCAAGGCCAGTTAGTTGATGGACAAAACTATCTGTTAGGTGAGGTGGCTCTGCTGTGATCCCCTGGGCATGAAAGATGAGAAGCCAAACTGTGAGGACACTTTATTCTAGACAGCGCTGAGGCCAGCCTGGCCGAGTGGACTGGTGGGCAGTCTTTGATTGAGTAGCATTGCTTTTTGTTCCCTCAGATAGCTGACCATTTCCCCTCAAAGGGGAAAGTTGTTAAATACTTTGTTAAAAATTCAGGGGTTTGATTTTACAGCTAGGAAAACAAATTAAGGGTTTGAACAGCTAAAACATACCCAGTAACCACATTTTCCGTGTACTATTTAGAGATAACTTGTCAACCTTTTGTCATGTATCCTTTCCAGCGTCATCTCAAAGAATGGGAGGACACTCTGATAGTGTCTGATAATCATTCTTCACTTTTTATTGTGGGCTTCCCCGTGTCGGGTAGCTTTGCACCACTTTCAGTGATGGCCTCGTCACCCACAGCACGGACAGGCCAGTCCGTCATCCGACACATTCTGTCTTTGTTCAGATTATGTTTCTGTGTTCTCTGTGCAGCTGTCAGAGTGGGTTTAGCTCTAACTTCCAAGGGCTTTGAACTGCCACGTTCTTTCACCGCCATGTACTACTAAAACTTGTGTTTTTTAATTTTGACTTTGAAGATGGGCCCTGCTTTATCAAATCCTAATAGATGGAAAATCAGAATTATTTTGAAAAGAATCTTTCTGTGTGTGTGTTTTGCCGTATTATCTTCAGCTCTCTATCCCTGGTGTCTGACGTGGCGCAAGATGCTGCCGTACCAGTCTGTGTGGAATTAAACACTTATTAAATAGTTTCCTTGCTGCCACTTCCTCCGCGAATTCATATTTTGTCTTTTCAGAGAGATTCAACATGAGGCATGTACTCTTACCCCTCTTCCAGTATTCAGACTGTGTTATGTTCCAATTTGGAACTCAGGCAGTATTGACTGATGGTGTGGGGACTGGATGTATAGGGAGAAGGTCTGGGGGAGATGAAACCAAAGAAAACTGCCATGAAGAAAAGGAAATTGAAAGCTTAAACTGCAAAACACACACACACACACACCCCTGTTAACAGGTGCCAGTTACTCAGTAGTGGCGCTGAGATGGCCTGCTCCCTTCCAAGACCACATCTGGCTGTGTGGTTACTGTTAAGTGCGTCTGAGCAGACTGGAGGAGGATGGGTGGGCAGTGAACGTAAGGAGTCTCGTTTCCCGGGTCTGTGACTGGAGGCCCTGTAGGTAAGGGATTGTGTAAGAAGGTAAACTTTGTCGTAACGCACAACTGTTAATAAACTGGCGGCTTAAAATCTAGCTCCCAACTCCGTCATCGCTTCCTCTGGACACGCGGGGACTTCTGTCTAGACCGTCTGCTGCTGATGTCTCCGGAGTTCCAGAAGCAGTGTCCCTGCCCTTGCAGGGATCCGGAATGCTGTCCCTCTGTGACTAACTTCTGATTCCAAGCCTGGGGCCGGTGCAGCCCAGAGGCGGTGTGTCCTCGGAGCCCTGCTGTGGGAGTTCCAGAAGGACGGCCTGACTTAGACCCATAGTGATCTGTCTCTGTGACCCAGCGGGTTGCTGCCCAGAACAAAGTTGGGGTCCTCTTAGCATGGGGTTAGGGCTGAGGTCAGGGGTGGTGGCTCTGGGGGTGATCACTTAATGGCCATACATTGATTATATATTTTTCAAGTAATTGTTACTAACCAATTTATTCACACTTTTTACATAACCGCAATGGACATTTTTTGTATATATGGTTTGAACCTTTTTTTCCCTTGAGGTGGGAAGCCCCATAAAAAAAGACCAGCAGGAAGCCCAGGCAGGGCCACTACTCTCCTGCCGGCACCATCCGGTTCCCTGGCCCAGAGGCTCTATCTACACTTTTTGCCTCTGAAATGGCTTACTTCTAGAAAAATGGAACTTACCCCTAAAATTCTATTGGTTCCCTGAGCTCACTCCTGATTGGTTATTTCTCTCACTCCTGATTGGTCATTTCTCTCCCTCCTGATTGCGCCTTTTCTACAAAGCTTGTTCCTAATTAGTCAACTTTTGTTATACCTTATTTGCATATGATGTTGCAAAGTCTAGACTGGCAGCCTATAAAAGCCTGTGTAAACCGACAGACGGGGTTCAGAGCTTGGAGTGTTAACTCCTCTGGGCCTGCTGCCATAATAAACCTGAGTTCTCCAACCCTTCAAGTGCTGCTTCTTGGCGTCTCCCCCAGTTCCAGGTTGCTGTCACAACTGAGCTTTCACACACTTTTCTGCAACACCCTTAGAAATGGGAGTGGGATGATTTAGTCCGGGCTTATGATAATCACTGTGTTTGAAAAGGCATTGTTCAACTCCTCTTTTGGGCTCTGATTAATTTTTAAAACGTCTTGCGTCATTTTCATAATTCCTTTTAGCCCACTCGAAATACTAAGGTCATAGTTGTCTTTCCCAGAGGAGGCCCCTTGCTGGCGTCATGTTGTTGTCTGCAGGTGAGCTGCTTCACCTACTTCCTCTCTTCCTCCTTCAGACACTGTCTCTTAAGAGATTCCACCATAAACCCTTCCTCTGGCGTAATTTTGGGAGCTTAGTTCCCGAGCTTGCAGAAGGGAGAGATGGATTAGAGTTTCCGTGGGATGCGTGATGTTTAGGAAATCCCTCCTTCCTTGGCCATTTCCTGGTTCTTACCCTTTCCTCCTCTGTTTGGGCTCTGCGTTTCCTCTGCTGCTTTGCCCCCGTCCTGCCTGCTTGCGAATGCATCCCGAGAAGCTCGTCAGCGTGGGGCGTGTGCCTGCTGGCGCCGCCGTGACAAGGTGCCACAGCCTGGGTGGCTTAGAGAGGCGACATCTGTTTTCTCCCCCTGCTGAAGGTTAGAAGTCCAAGATCGAGGCTCGGGCGGGGTTCGGTTTCTGGTGAGAATTCTTCTGGTTTGCAGATGGCCCTTTGTCCTCACATGGCCCTTCCTCTGTTCTCTGGAGGGAGGGAGATTGCCCTGTTCCTCTTCTTACAAGGACACCCATTCTGTCCCATTACAGCCCCGCCCTTATGAGCTAACGTAACCTCCAGTACCTCCCTACAGGCTCCTTCAAATACCGCCACCCTGGGGGTTAGGGCTTCAACGCGTGGAGACAGAGGGGCACGAACATCCAGTTCATACAGCGTGTGAGTTTCATGTTAGTTCATAAGGTGCAGGTGCTCCTTGAACCTGAAGCACCACCTCCTGATGTGTGGGATGCCCCTCAGTGGCCCTTCTCAAACTGGCCAGCTTTTTGCTCCTCTGTGAAGAACACGTTGACTGCTCTGGGATCCTGCCTTCGGGTCCCACAGCTGCCCCGCTGCCGCCTCACAGGTGCTGGTACTAAACGCATTCTTCAGGCATCCATGGTTTGTCCTTGCTTGCTTTTTTTTTTGAGATGTAATTTTTTGTTTGTGCTACTCTAGTTTCCCTGTTAATCTTTTTAAATTGAAGTATACTTGATTTACAGTGTTGTGTCAGTTTCTTGTGTACAGCAAATTGATAGTTATATATATATATATGTATTCCTTTTCAGATTCTTTTTGATTATTGGTTATCACAATATTGAATATAGTTCCCTGTGCTGTACAGTAGGACCTTGCTGTTTACTTTATATATAGTGGTGTGTATCTGCTAATCCCAAATTCCTAATTTATCCCTCCTCACCCCTTCCCCTTTTGGTAACCATATGTGGAATCTAAAAAAATCATACAGATGGGCTTATTTACAAAACAAAACCAGACCTGTTTTATAGGCAGAGGCGGAGGGAAAATACGCCACTGTTGCCAGCATCGTCAAAGTCCCACCTGTGAAATGTTATTGCCAAAAAGTAAACCCTGAAGAGGCAAATCCAGCTCTTAAACTTCACCACCAGTTTACAGAAATGCAGCATCAGAGGAATATGTCCAATTACACTGTTCAGATCAAGTCAGCAAAATCCAGAATGTGAGAAACTGAACAGAATAACTTACTTCTAGGGAAAAAAAAAAAATAACAAGGGAGAAAAGACAGCTTAACTGACACTTAAGAGCATCATAAATTAGAAGCTGTCTGTGGATTTTTGTTTGGGTCTGGACTTTGACAAAGTCTAGAAAAATATGTATTTGGTAGACAATCCAAGAAATTTGAGCATTGATTATACATTTGATTAAACTAAGGAGTTACTGTTAATTTGGGTGTGATAAGCTTTTTGAAAGTCTGCTTTTGTGTATGTGTGAAAATTTCTGTAATGAAAATGTGAGAGTTCTGCCTCAGCCCTTCCTCTGATGACTGTAGCAGTCACTGGTGACTTCTAGGCCCACCGGTTCCTTAGGGGTGGCAAATGGCAGGTTCCTAATTTTGTCGCTCCTCCCGCATGTGTTAGCTGGACATTTTTATCAGGAATAACTTTCCTTCATCAACCATCTGACTGCCCTAAGACGTGGTCCACGTGGGGCAGACAAGACAAATACTCAAGTTCTGTTCTCTACTGACCTTCTGAGTCATGATTTATGCTCTAGGAACCTTCAGATGTGACCAGGGAGTTTTTTTCCTTTTTCTTTGCAATTTCGTTAGGTACGCGTGTCTTTTAACATATGTGTTGTGCTTCAATATTTTGTAGTCCTTGTTTCTTTTTCTTTTTTTTTTTAACATTTTTTATTGATTTATAATCATTTTACAATGTTGTATCAAATTCCAGTGTAGAGCACAATTTTTCAGTTATACATGAACATATGTTCATTGTCACATGTTTTTCTTTGTGAGCCACCATAAGATCTTGTATGTATTTCCCTGTGCTATACAGTATAATCTCGTTTATCTGTTCTACAATTTTGAAATCCCGTCTGTCCCTTCCCACCCCCCACCCCCTTGGCAACCACAAGTTTGTATTTGATGTCTATGAGTCTATTTCTGTTTTGTATTTATGCTTTGTTTTTTTTTTTTCAGATTCCACGTATGAGCGATCTCATATGGTATTTTTCTTTCTCTTTCTGGCTTACTTCACTTAGAAGGACATTCTCCAGGAGCATCCATGTTGCTGCAAATGGCATTATGTTGTCATTTTTTATGGCTGAGTAGTATTCCATCGTATAAATATACCACTTCTTCTTTATCCAGTCGTCTGTCGATGGACATTTAGGCTGTTTACATGTCTTGGCTATCGTGAATAGTGCTGCTATGAACGTTGGGGTGCAGGTGTCATCCTGAAGTAGGGTTCCTTCTGGATATATGCCCAGGAGTGGGATTCCTGGGTCATATGGTAAGTCTATTCCTAGTCTTTTGAGGAATCTCCATACTGTTTTCCACAGTGGCTGCACCAAACTGCATTCCCACCGGCAGTGTAGGAGGGTTCCCCTTTCTCCACAGCCTCTCCAGCATTTGTCATTTGTGGATTTTTGAATGATGGCCATTCTGACTGGTGTGAGGTGATACCTCATTGTAGTTTTGATTTGCATTTCTCTGATAATTAGTGATATTGAGCATTTTTTCATGTGCCTATTGATCATTTGTATTTCTTCCTGGGAGAATTGCTTGTTTAGGTCTTCTGCCCATTTTTGGATGGGGTTGTTTGGTTGTTTCTTATTAAGTAGTCCTTGTTTTCTTTCTGATGGTCAGATGATGGTATCTTTGCCCAGTGGGGGCCCCATCAAGTTAGTTCCTGTGTCATTTTGATAGGACCCTTCTCTCTTTTAATAACGATTTTGCTTGAGGTGAGACAAGATATCCTAGGGTCCTCCTGGCTGTTTCCTGGCTCAGACCACAGAGATTTCTCTGGGAAGTCCTGGAGAGAGGCTCTTCAGAGACAAGAATCTGGGTGCTAGGGCTGTTTGTTGTTACTAGTTTATCACTGCTTCTAGCCTTTTGGTTGACAAAGATAGGCAATAAGTATTTTGTGAAAGGGAAAAAAAATCAGTTCATACTGTTATTTTCAATTAAAACTTAAAAATGCTCTTTTTACTTTGTTTGATTTTATAGTTACATCTTTTTTATGCTGAAATCTTGGTTTTTTAAAAAAAATTTTAATAAATTGCTTCATCTTATTGCATCTCACAGATCTAGAGTAACAACATTATGGATATTACCACTTATGAGAATAACACTGAATGCAGTCTACAGTTTCTTTCTGTACGTGTTTTCTTTCCTGTTAACAGTATATGGTCAAAATACAGTGTTTTTTTGGGGGGAGGGTGAGTATAGCTCAGTGGTAGAGTGTGTGCTTAGCTTAGCATGCAGGAGGTCCTGGGTTCAAACCGCAGTACCTGCATTAAAAAAAAAAATGTTTTACAGAAACACACTCACAGGCATAGAAAAAAAACTTGTGGTCCCCAGCAGGGAGAGGTGGGAAGGGATAAATTGGGAGTTTGAGATTTGCAGATACTAACTACTGTATATAAAATAGATAAACAACAATTCTTCTGTACAGCACAGGGAACTGTATTCAGTATCTTGTGGAAACCTCAGGAGCATATGTATGTGTGTGTATGACTGAAACATACTGTCCACCAAAAATTGACACACTACTGTAAACTCACTATACTTCAATTTAAAAAGATGAAAAAAAAAACCTTTAAAAATCACTTGGAATAATTCTCTTTGTGGTTATGCCATCAATCAACTTGGTACAGAATTAGGTTTGTTTATTTCATTTTTTGGGTAACGGTCCTTTTCTTTTTTATAACTTTTTTAAAAGGGGGAGAAACATTTATGATCCTGAAGCTAAAACCAGAAATCAAGTTTACCTTGAGAGGTTAAGGTTTATTTCTGTCGCTCCCCTCCACCCCAGGTAACTAGTTTATTAGTTTTTACTTTATCGTTCTGCTGTTTCTCTTGGAAAGTAAAAATGCACATTTTTATATGTTTCGAAAATTTAAGCCTATATGTGTGTGTGTGTGCGTGTGCGTGTGTTACATAATTTATATTCTCCCTTCATTACATAAAAGTTTCCACACTATATATACTCTTCTGAGCTTTTTAATTTTAATTGAAGTACCGTCAGTTACAATGTGTCAATTTCTGGTGTACAGCACTTTAAATAATACATCCCGGGTCGACTCTGTAGCTATAGAAGACGTTTGCATTCATTTTCACAAGTGCGTGGGTGTATGTTAAGGCCATGATACTCTTAAGATATATTCACAGAGACCATCTCGATGGGCACGGGGGTTACTTCCAGTCTTTTGAAAGAACATCTCTGGGAATATAACTTGGCAGTGTAGTTCCAGAGCACATTTGTAGCAGATAACTAGAAGTCGGGTTGGGGGTCAGAGGGTAAAGGCACATTCAGTTTTGCTAGATATTGCCAAATTCCTCCCTTTCAGGATCATAAATGAGTTTCATTCCCAGCAGCAAAGTATTCTGTTTTGGCCACAATAATTTTTTAAAAGTTATTACATCTTAAAAATTTTTTACCTAAAAATTTAGATTTCTCACTTTCTCTTGAGATTTGAAACAATCTGGGGACACACACTCCATCCCACGTGGCCGGAATGGGTTCTCCACGTTGTCACAACTCCCGCTCCTGACCAATGTATGCATGTTAGCTCACACATGGCCCAGGGATTGGTTCGTAGGCATGTGAAATTGCGAGTCCTTGGTATAAGTGGTCCTTCATGGTTAACTCATCATTACCTGTGAATGAGACAGAAAATGTACCTGCTTCCGCAGTACTTCCATTTGTGAGCATGTGTGTGTGTGTGTGTCTGTGTCTGTGTGTGGAGAGAGGACTCTGTATAGTTTATACAGTTTTTGTGTAACATAGAAATTTGTAGATCTTCAGGTTTTTAAAATTTTTGTTATTTTTGTTGCATAGAGATTGAGTGGGTTTGAAATAGCGAGACTATCAACTTTATTTTAGGACCTTTACCTTAATCTTACTAAGAAGCCAGCACAGAGGGAAAGGTGTTTGTGTGGGTCAGGGCAGGTGTGTGTGGGGCCTGGCCTGACCTTGAAATCGAGATCAGGGGCCTGAGTTTTTATGTCAAACATCTGAGAATCGTCACAGGCATCTAACGAGGACAGGCTTGAACTGGTGCTTTTGGTGGCGACAACTGACATGCTGAGAAAGATGGAGATTTCACTGGTGAGTGATCCTTTCAAGATTAAATCGCCAAATGTTTGGTAATATTAAATTCTTAAAATATTCTAGTTGAATAAAAGCCTTTTGATATCAGTCCTTGTTGTCGGAGGATAATTGGCACTGAAAGTAGTCACTTGAAATAAATCTGTTTAAAAACAGAGTCAGCATTTCAGAGTGAAGAGTGAAAAGTGATTAGGTCTTTATTTTGAAAAGTGAAGCTAAAAATTATGACAAGTTTTATATTTAATGCCACTGAGTTTGTGATTGAAATTATGTGCTAATTCTCAGAGCAAACCAAAAATGAACTGCACGAATTCGGGAGGAATACAATTTGTATGGTAGCATTACAGTTTCTGCTTGAGTTCACACTTGATTTTCACAGCATAATCATAATTTTTTTTGGTAAATATATCTAAGGCCTTAGTCTTTCAGGATTTGAGTTATTCACTTTTTAATTTTTTAAAATTTTTGTGTATATATATATTTTTATTGAAGTATAGTCAGTTTACAAGGTTGTGTCAGTTTCTGGTGCTCAGCACAGTGACTCGGTCATACATGAACATGCATATATTCGTTTGCATATTCCTTTTCAGCATAAGTTACTACAAGATATTGAATAAAGTTCCCTGTGCTCTACAGTATGAACTTGTTGTTTATCTATTTTATGTATTTTAGTATCTGTAAATCTAGAACTCCCAATTTATCCCTTCCCACCCACTTCCCCCCCGGTAACCATACGTTTCTTTTCTATGTCTGTGAGTCTGTTTCTGTTTTGTAAGTAAGTTCGTTTGTCCTTTTTTTTTTCGATTCCACATATAAGTGATCTCATATGGTATTTTTCTTTCTGTTTCTGGCTTACTTCACTTAGAATGATGATCTCCGGGTACATCTGTGTTGCTGCAAATGGCGTTATTTTATTCTTTTTACGGATGAGTAGTATTCCATTGTATAACTATACCCCAGCTTCTTTATCCAGTCATTTGTTGATGGACATTTAGGTTGCTTCCGTGTCTTGGCTGTTGTATATAGTGCTCCTATTAACACTGGGGTGCGTGTATATTTCTGAATTAAGGTTTCCTCTGGATATATGCCCAGGAGTGGGATTGCTGGATCATATGGTAAGTCTATTTTTAGTTTTTTAAGGAACCTCCATAGTGTTTTCCACAGTGGCTGCACCAAACTGCATTCCCACCAGCAGAGCAGGAGGGTACCCCTTTCTCCACAGCCTCTCCAGCATTTATCATTTGTGGATTTTTGAATGATGGCCATTCTGACTGGTGTGAGGTGATACCTCATTGTAGTTTTGATTTGCATTTCTCTAATAATTAGTGATATTGAGCTTTTTTCATGGGCTGATTGGCCATTTGTAGGTCTTCCTTGGAGAACTGCTTGTTTAGGTCTTCTGCCCAATTTTGGATGGGGTTGCTTGTTTTTTTGTTGTTAAGCCATGTGAGCTGCTTATATATTCTGGAAATTGAGCCCTTGTCAGGCTCATCTTCCGCAAACATCTTCTCCCATTCCGCAGGCTGTCTTTGTGTTTTGCTTGTGGCGTTGTCCCCTTTCGGAGCACTGGTCACCCCTGCTGATTTCTCTTTTGCAACTTTAGCTGCTGGAATTCTGCCAGAGTCTTTTTTTTCTTGGGGGTGGGGTGCCTTTGCCTGAGATTTGGGCAGTTCTTCAACGTGCCTTTTATCCAGTTTATCAAACCTTGCATGTTCTGCAGGACTTAAAATCAAAGGAGATTTTTACTGCTACTGATTTTTTTTTTTTTTCAGTATAATTCCATTAATTGAAGAGGGATCACTAAGACCAGAGATGTTTGCCTCCTGGCTTGGGAGGTGACAGATGCAGGGACAGGCATTTAGGAGTTATTTTATAAATGGTCAGTCATGGATAATGTTGCATTTTGACTTCCACCTCCTTTCACCTCAGTTTAGGAATGTGGGTGGGGTGATGAGACCCCCTGTACTACACGTGATTCTCAGAGGACCCTGTCTACAGCCAATCTTCGAGGCTGGGGCACGGTGGTCACCCCGGGTCTTTTGTCACACAGTAGGCCTGGCGCTGTGACGGCTGCTCTGAAAAGATGACATTTTTAGAGCTGCCAACAATGTTAACATACGCATACTTTAAAAAGTCTTAAATGGGAATTTTATTTCAAAGAGCTCTTTCTTTGCGTCTTAGGATTAAAATGACTATCACACACTGTTAGTGTTTTCTTTTGCCAAAACTCAAGCAAATTCAAAAACTCCAGAAGGGGTCTGAGTCCACGATGCTTTGGAACATACCTAATTAAAGTGACGCGTCCTGTTCTTCATACAAGTAGCTGGAATCCCTGTCGCCTTCCAAGAGGTGGTGACTGGGGTGACTTGATTTCAATCTGAGTTAGAATTAACTCAGTTTCTTCATGGAAGGCATACCTTTTTGATGTACGTTAGTGGTAACACTAACAATATGCCTTATTTCTCTCTCTATAGTCGCACATTATACACACATGTGTGTATTAAAGGCAGTTAGTGTTTATGTCATGGACGTAGCAAATGCAGCAAGTACCTTCTCATTAAATCCTTTTACCAATCCTAATAGAGCCATACTATTATTTTCCTCATTTTAGAGATAAAAAAAAAATGCTTGTTTGGAAGACAGCTGTTAAGAACTCAGCCATGCTACACAGTAGTAGGGTCAGGATTTCAACTCAGGCAGTCCGCTTGATTTTAAGTCATAAGACACCACGAGCCTTCTCAACTTGGCCGCCGTCCACTCCAATTTATATTACTTACTGAGTCGGTAGGCATTTACTGTAAGTCATTTTGTGTGGAAGGAGATTTGGGGAGGTGGGAAAAAAGCAAGTGCGTCAGAGCTAGAAAGACCTGGGTTCCAACTGCATGAAATCTCTGAGCCCCAGTTCCTTCCTCCGTAGAATCGATTTCTTTCTGCCACGTTCACCAGTCCCCTGGGTTGTGACAGTTCCTGGGAGGGGAGGAGCGGCCAGGCTGTCAAAGAGAAAAGGGGGCAGTCCATCACGTCCTCATGCAGTCCCTGGTTCCCCCAGCGTTTCCTGATGCCATTTCGTCACCACGGTGACTGGAATTGCCACACACCTATTCTTCGTCCATTTAACATTTTATTCTTAGGGAAGATAAAGTACTGTGTGTCTCTTAGGTTTCAGGGAAAGCCATCAGAAATTACTTTCTTTTTCGGAAATTGAAGTAGAGTTGATTTAAAATGTGTTCGTTTCTGGTGTACAGCGTAGTGGTTCAGTTATGCATATATATTTTTTTTCATATTCTTTTCCATTATAGGTTATTACAAGCTATTGAATATAGTTCCCTGTGCTCTACAGTAGGACCTGGTTGTTTATCCATTTTATATAGAGTAATTGGTATCTGTTATTCCCAAACTCCTAATTTATCCCTCCCACACTTTCCCCTTTGGTACCCATAGATTTGTTTCCTTTGTCTGTGAGTCTGTTTCTCTTTTGTAAATAAGTTCCTTTGTGTCATTTTTTTAGATCGCACATACAAGTGATACCATATGATATTTGTCTTTGTCTGACTCACTTAATGTGATCATCTCCAGGTCCATCCATGTTGCTGCACATGGCATGATTTCATCCTTTTTTATGGCTAATACTCCTGTTGTATAAATACACCACAGCTTCTTTATCCAGTCGTCTGTGGATGGGCACTTCGGTGGCTCCCATGTCTCGGCTGTTGTAAACAGTGCTGCTGCGAACACTGTGGGCACGAGAAGTTACTTTCCTTTTAGGAGAACTGCTGTGAACTGTCCTCCTGGTTCCCAAACCACAGGGAGCTGGGCTGCGTCTCAGCAACGTAACTCTTGGATCGTTTACATCAACAAGCTCATTTTACATGGTAAAGATTTAAACTTTCTCTTAAGAAAAATTTCCAAATACAGACAATTTAAGAGAATCATATAAAGAACCCAATCTAGCGCCATCCAGCGTCAACAGTTAACAAAGGCATTTATAAACCAGTAAGGTTCACGGCGGACATTACTTCACGACCAGTTACCTCAGTAATGTTTTACATCGAAACTGTCAGGCATCAAGGTCCTGGAGATTTCTTTTTTTAAGAGATTTTAAAAAAAGCTCAGGATAAGACACAAATACAACTGAATTTGGAATTTGTTATTTCTACCTAGGAATATAGTAAGGGGTTTTCAATAAGAAAAAAAAGTTCCTTAGTTAAAAGAAGACATCCATATTTCTGATTTTTATATTTTATTTCTGTGTTGTAAAATCTGGTGTTTATTTATTTTTTGGTTTTTCTTTTTGAGAAATAAATGATGTTTTTGACTTGTTGAAAATTTTCTTAGAAATAAATAACCAGTTTTTGATTCTGCAACAGCAGGTGTTGATTATACAAAACATCTAGACAAGAGCTACAAATATAAAAGCCACCTGAACCCGCACGCTCTGAGGCAGGCGCCTTTCTGGCCTCACGGTTTGTGTCATCACGTGTTCTTTTTTTCGGGCACTTTATAAGAGGACAGTCATTTGCGTCTTCATATTTAAAACGAGGAAGGGAATTCATGGCACCTCCGCTAGGTGGCACGGTGCCTTAAAGGGCCCAGCCCAGTGCCTGGCACCCGGGTGAGCGCTCGGTTCCACGTGGGCTGCTCGTTCTCTGTCGGGAAGACATGTCCCCAGCCCCACCCCACCCTCCATCACGCGCAGTGAGGGCTTCCAAGCTCAGGGCCACGCCCTGTAGTACGTCTTTCCCGACGTGCTCCCAGATGGACGAGGGCGGGGACCCCAGCTGTGCGTTCCCACAGTACCTGCACGTCTCCTTTGCATGCGGGGCCGTGTTTGCTTTTACCTGCCCGCCTCCCACCCTGGACCGTGGGTTCCTTGAGAGCAGGGATGAAGCTGTGTGTCTGCCAGCACATCCCTAGGACCAAGCCTGGCACACAGCAGGGCCTGATAAAACGAACAAGCGAATGCAAAGCCCGTATGCCTGGTCCTCACCGCTCCATTCCCACTCGGAGATTTCCCCCTCACCACACAGGCTAATACTTCATTTCATGTGTCTTGTAATATTCCCTGTTTCCTGTGTGAAATAATAGATCCTCTGAGTGAACACTCATTTGACTTTTCTTCCATCCCCCTTGTGCTCAGTAACCAAAGGTGACAAACTGGTGGGGTATGGTTCCATAGCTCTCAGGTTACCATACTCTGTGTGTGTGTATTTAGTGAGTTTTTAGTACTTCTAATGCTTTGCACAATGGCACACACAATATATTCCTTGGGTCCAAAAATGAAGACATGTTAAAAGGCATGCTGGTGAAAGCTCTCCCCATTCTGGAAGTGCATCTTGAGGTGGGAAGCCCCATAAAAAAGGCCGGCAGGACCCCCAGGCAGGGCCACTACTCTCCTGCCGGCACCATCCGGGTTCCCTAGCCCAGCAGCTCTATCTCACTTTTTGCCTCTGAAACAGCTTACTTCTAGGAAAGTGGAACTTACCCCTAAAATTCTATTGGTTCCCTGAGCTCACTCATGATTGGTCCATTTGTAGTACTTTATTTGCATGGAGCTCATTTCTGATTGGTTATTTCTCTCCCTCCTGATTGGTCCATTTCTGCAAAGCTTGTTCCTAATTAGTCAACTTTTGTTATACCTCATTTGCGTACGATGTTGCAAAGTGTAAACTGGCAGCCTGTAAAAGCCTGTGTAAACCTACACACGGGGTTCAGAGCTTGGAGCGTTACCTCCTCTGGGCCGGCTGGTGTAATAAAGCTGAATTTGCCAACTCTCGCATGCTGCTTGGTCTCTCGCCTGGCCCCAGGTTGCTGTCACCACTGAGCCGTAACACCGAGCAACACGTTTTTCTGCAACAATCTCACCCCAGCGTGTCGTGGCTCTTACTAGTGTCTTACGTATCCTGCCATACTTTGTTTATGCACAAACCAGGCATAACATAGACTCTTCCTTTTCCACCATTTTAAAAACACAAAAGTTAGCTTACTTAGACAATACGCATTTTTCTTTTTGCACACTGCCATAGACCTTGGAGATCAGGCGGTGTTGCGCGAGATCTCTGTCTTTAACTGATTGCGTTGCAGTGCAGCTGAATGGAGGCACCAGAATTTCTTTAACCAGTCTCCTGCTGAGGATAGCTGGGTCGTTTGCAGTATTTCACTGTGACAAACACGCTGCAAGCGTATTGTTGTGTGCTTGTTACTGTGTGTGTGCGCAGACACACCCGCGGGGTAAGTTCCTTGCAGCGAAATTGTGGGTCACAGATGAACTTTGACAGCAGTTACTGATTTGACTCCCAGAGCCAGGCACCGGCTTACACTTCCTCGGGCAAAGCTGAGTTCTCCCATAGCCTCAGTAACAGCGTGTGTTACTCAGCTTCTGCACTGTGACCGCTAGGATAAGGGAAAATGGTGATACAGTGTGGTTTTAGTTTGCCATTCTCCTACTAGCAGTGAGAATGAACCACGTTTCACTCACAGCTGGAACTGTGGCAGCCTTTTTGGATTGGCTTCTCACCTAGTAATTTGAATCTGAGTTTTCTCCATGTCTTTTCATGGCTTGATAGCTCATTGCTTTTTGGTGCTGAATAATATTCCATCGTCTGGGTGAACCACAGCTTATCCCTTCGCCTACTGCAGGACATCTTGGTTGCTTCCGGGTTTGGACAATTATGAATAAAGCTGCTATAAACTTTTGCATGGGCTGAAGTTTCCAACTCCTTTGGGTCAATACCAAGGAGTGCCGTGGGTGGATTTTATGATAAAAGGATGTTTAGTTTTGTAAGAATCATGGCTGTCTTCCACAGTGGCCGTACCATGTTGCATTCCCACCAGCAAAGGAGGAGAGTTCCTGTCGCATTGGCTTATCCTCTGAAACCATATTCACCTGAGGATTTTCAGGGCGCTTTCTCTATAATTTTCTATGCTAATATATCAATTCTTAAGAAAGCTGCTTTGTTAAGTTACATTTTCTTTGAAAAATAAATATTTCATTTAGGTATTCTAGTTTATTTTCATAGAGTTAAACAAATTGTTCCCTCCAGGTTTCTTTAGTTTCCTTTCTCTGCAATTAACTGTCCTTTGCCATTTCTTATTTTACATTTAGGCATTCTCTTATTTTTCTTAGATTACGTAAAAACGGAAGTCCTTAGATTTTTAAGATAGCTCTCATATTTTTGTGTTTCTTAGTGTTTTGTTTCCTCTTTATTCCTTCTTTCTTCCCCTGGAATTTTTGGGATCTTTTTCTAATTTCTTTAACTTTAGCTTTAATTTAGACATTTAAGAAATTCTTATTTGGTAACAAATTATGCTGGACTGATTTTTTTTTTTTTGTCTAATGCTGTAGTTGATTTCCATTGCTTTGTTTCAGAGTTGTCATTTTCTATATAATGTGCAAATTTATTTAGATTGAACTCTAAATATTTATGAGGTATTTTTAAACAGTTTCCAAAGGGTGGTGTTTTAATTTTTTCAACCTTTATTGACTTATAGTTGATATAGGACATTGTATATGTTTAAGGTTTCCAGTGGGATAATTCAATGCCTGTATACACTGCAAAATGATGATCACCGCAGGGTTAAGTAACACTTCCACCACCTCATAGAATTACCATTTTTTTGGTTGTTTTACTCTGGTAAGGGCATTTAAAACCTACTCGCACAGCAGACTTCAAGTACACAATACAGGGTCGCTAACCACAGCCACCATGCGGTACATTGGACCCCAGAACTGATTCTTCTTATCACTAGAACTTTGTACCCTCGGGCCAGTGACTCCCCACTTCCCCCACCTCCTGCCCCGGCAGCCGCCATGCTGCTCTCTGTTCCTCTGAGTCACACAGTGTATTTTTCTATTTGTGAAGGTGTTGTTTCCTGTCCTCTAGTAAGACCCATTTCAAAATTCATCTTTTATTTTAACTTTATTCTGAAATGGGTATCCCTTTAGACAAACGGAATGGTTTTCTCCATTTTAAGTTTCAGCTGGTTATTGCTAACACGCAGATAAAATTTTTAAAGATTTTATCTTTAATCCAACTGCTTTAACACACTCCTTGATTTGACAAGTCTTTTGCCTTTTCTGGGGATTCAATCACGTTCTGCAGAAAGAGACTGTATTAGGGTGTTTCTAATATTTATATTGATTATTGTATCTTTTCATATTTTTGAATCTGCTGGAACCACTGATTAATTTGAATCATAATGGCAGTTATGGGCGTCCATGTCTTGTTCCTTATTTTAATGGAAAAAGCATTAGTATTTACTGTTTTAAATGATCTTTATTCTTGGTCTCTGGCAGAGAATTTTTAATGTCTTTAAGAATTTTATTTGTAATGATTTCATTTGAAATGATTACTGAGCTCTAACAATCGCCTTTAGACAGCATCTGCTCACAGTAATTTGTTTTTTCCTCCTTTGTTGGATGTAACTTTTAAAATGTCGATAGATTTCTCAACAGCGATTGTTCTTGAATTTCTGGAATAAATTGGTCACAGTGTGTGTTTGATGCATCCCTGCGTCCTCCTTGTCAATTTCTGTGTCTGTGCGAGGGAGGGCGGTCAGCAGTGTTCCGGTTTTATGTCACCGTGGTCGGGTTGTTGGTGCCAGGCTTCGGGAACCTCCTCTCCCTGGCTGGCTGGCTGGGTGCCTGCGTCTGCCCACCCGCTCTCTCCCCTCTGCTGGCCGCCTCTGTGAAATGAGAATGCTGGTGATACTCTCAGGATTGCCGTGAGGACCGAGTGAGCTGGTGCACGTGAAGCACGAGGTGGCCTGCCACGCACTCTCAGACGCCAGGGGAAGCTGTGCTGCTGTCCTCAAGCGAAGTGAGAATCTTTCTGTATTTTCCCTCATCTGGAATTATACACAGGATTTGTCCCCTGACTTCAACCTTGTCCCCGCGGCACAGAATGTCAAGTGGTCCTGAAATGAGGGCACCTGAGGTGGGAAGATCTGAACGGAAAGTGATTTCAGAGAAGGAAAACCACCCCTGGTGGGCTCTGCGGTGCTGGACCTTTTTGAAGCCGGTAGGTAAACCCCTTTGGTGGCAGACAATGCTGATTCCCCCGCTGGAGGAGGAAGGAGCCGGCGCGCAGCTGCACCGTCTCCTCTGAGGCTCCCGGCCTCTGTGCTGAGATGTTGACGCGCTCTCATCTGTCAAGACCCGCGGCCCAGCCGGGCCTCAGTGTTATGGGTCAGCAAACAGCGATCTCTTCCAGGAAGAGGTGGCTTCTCTGTCTTCTGTATTTAAACGAAGAGAGTTAACCTCCGACTTAGGGGCAGACTTGCGTTTCTGAAGCGAAGTCCCATGCCCACACGACTGTAAACGTAAGGTTGTGTGTACCAGGGCAGAGAGAAGCGGAGAAGTAAGTCGCTAGGTTGGCGTGGCCGTGGCTCACTTAACCAGGTGGTAGAGTTATGTTGGAAAGGGGGAGGTCCAGCCACGGGCCTCAGTCACTCCTGATGGTGTCTGATGTCGCTGAGAGCAACATATCCAGTCTCACGTTGACTCTTCAGTTTATCCACATCGCTCCAGCCCTGTCATTCTTCCCTCTGTCCCACGAATACGCCAAACTCCCGCCCTTCTTTCCATCCCATTTGCCTGGAAGGTTATTGCCGGCTGCCTCCTTTGTCGCGCTCAGGGCTCTGCACAAGTGCGCCTCCTGACTGCCGTTCCCCAGTATCACGGCTCCAGGAGAGCTCTGTTTCCTTGATGGCTTTACCCCCCCAGCGTCAGGCCCCGGGGGAATAAGTAAATAAATGAGCTCCGGGGATGGCTGGCCTGTACCAGCCAGTGTTCTGCATCCTGGGAGCAACGGGCCATCAGCGCATTGTGAAGTTTGGAAAGAAGTGTTCTGTTGAACGCTGTGAAATTACCGATATTTTTACATTTTGACCTACAAAACGGCAAGTTCCTATGGTTGAGCCTAAGAACATGGCAGCTTTCTGGCTCTTTTTTTAAAATCACAATTGGAGATTTTTTTTTAACAGAACTCTCTTAATAAATGGTAGAATCAATATAAAAAAAAAAACCCAGTCGAGATTAGATGATCATTAAAGAACTTAACCAACTTTACACACATACAACATGGCACCTACCAATTGCAGAATAAATATGTATTTTCTTTTTTTTGTCGTTTTAGTTTTTTAAAATTGAAGTGTAGTTGACTTACAGTGTTGTGTTAGTTTCAAATGTACAGCAAAGTGACTCAGTCATACACACATATTCTTTTTCATATTCTTTTTCATTATATGGTCTACAAGATATTGAATGTAGTTTCCCTGTGCTCTGCAGAAGGACCTTGCTGTTTATCTGCTTTATATACAGTAGTGTGTATCTGCTAATCCCAAACTCCTAATGTATCCCTGCCCCTGGCTCTTCATTTAAATATTTCTCACTAATGTTCTCACACAGAACAAAGCTCCTCCTCCTCCCCACCCAGGTATGTTTTTCTACCAACGCTGACTCTATTTCCAACCCAAATTTCAGATCATTTCTTCTGTTCACCATCCCCACCCTCCAGACTAAACCTCCCCTTTTCAGTCTGGCCAATCTCAGCCAGCAGGTGGAAGGGTGGAGAGCAGTCAGAAACCATCTGCATTCATATGAGAAAGAGGTGATGGCTCTTCACTCTTACTGGAAATATTGGCATTTGAAAAAGAGTTTTCGTAACTGATGCGAATCTTCAGTTGACATAATTTCAGACACTTTAACAAAGTGAAATGAAACAGTTCAAGGTGACTGGCTGTATTTGTCAGGTTTTTTTTTCTTTTCTGTTGCACATGACAGTGGAACAGTGGCTTAAAGTGGCTTCAAGAGTATTTATTTCTATGTAATGAGAAGTCTAGACTTCTACCCGAAAGAGAGTGGTAGGGACTGGATTCTGTCCCCCCCTCCCCGAACACCTGAAACAGATGAAAAGTTGGACAAGATAGATAAAACAATTTTTAAAAAATTAACAGAGCCGGTTTGCGATGTTGTGCCAGTTTCTGGCGTGCAGCACAGTTATTTACAGATACGCATATATATTCTTTTTCATAACAGGCTATTACGAGGTACTGAATACAGTTCCCTGTGCTGCACAGTAGACTGCTTTCCTATTCTGATTACGGTACCTAACGCTGCAGTGAATATCGCGGTGTATATAACCTGTCCGATTAGTGGGTCTTTGGATGTACACCCAGGAATGGGATCACTAGATCATATTGCTAATTCTGTAGCTCTGTTTCTAATTTTTGGAGGAATCTCCGTACTGTTTTCTGTAGCAGCTGCACCAATTTACATTCCCACCAACAGTGCACGAGGCTCCCGTTTCTCCGCATCCTTGCCGACACTTATTTTTTATCTTTTTGAAAACAGCCATTCTGACAGGTGTGAGGTGTCTGGTAGGCATGGCTGGCCCCTGGTCTGGTTGGTTGTCAGGCCCTGCCTTGTGCAGAGGCTGCTGGCAGCTGGTGCATGGGGCTGCATCCTGAGGCTGAGCCTGGGGGAGGGGGGCGGGGGGCCTGGGGGCGATCACCTGCCCACCGGTGGGTGGAGCCAGATTCAGGCGTGGGTAGTTGCTGAGCTGGGGGTCCTGGATCTAGAGTCAGCCTGCTGGTGGGCAGGGACGTTCCCGACATGGCTGGCTGTGGCGTCTGGGTGTTCCAAAGCTGGTCTTGGCCTGCTGGTGGGTGGGGCCAGGGCCCAGGGTCTCTGGCTGCAGGGCCCTGGGGTCCTGAAGCTGATGGGTGGGGCTGGATCCCCCAGGGGTTCCGGTGGCTGGGCTGGATCCCAACGTGACAGGTGGTGGGGCTGTCCGGGGGTTGGCGTCCGCCCTCTGGCCTGCTGGTGGCTGGGCTGGGTCCCAATATGACAGGCGGAGGGGCTGTCCTGGGGCTGGCGTCCGCCCTCTGGCCTGCTGGTGGCTGGGGCTGGGTCCTGACGGCTGGCTGTGGGGCCCCGGGCTTCCAGGGGCAGAGCCGGGTCCCAGGGTCCTGTGCACTCAGGGGGCCTCACAGCGGCCAGCCTGCTGATGGGTGGGGCTGTGTCGGCGCCCAGTTGGCTGCTCCTCTTGAGGAACCCGGTGCTGGTGTGAGCTGGGTCTGGGAGCTAACAAGATAGGAGGGGTGATGTGGGGCATCCCAACGTCCGCGTGCCTGCACCAGTGTCCATGTGGTAGAAGGGACCCCCCCGCAATGACTGTGCTGGTGCCTATGTCCCCAGGGGGCGCTCCCCTGGCCTCCTGCCTCTCAGGGAGGCTCTCCAAGATCAGCAAGTGCGTCCGACCCAGGATCCTTTCAAATTTCTGCTTCTGCCCAGGGTCTTGGAGTGGGTGAGAGTCTTTTTTTAAAATTTTTTTTGCTTCATTGTTATTTTATTTATTTATTTTTAGGGGGGAGTTTATTAGGTTTACTTATTTATTTATTTTTAGAGGAGGTGCTGGGGATTGAACCCAGGACCGTGCGTATGCTAAGCATGTGCCCCACCCCCTGAGCTGCACACCCCACCCCCGGGTGAGATTCTTGGTATCAGGGCTTGAACCTGTTTCCTCCTCTTCTGTTTTTGGATGCATCTGAGAAGAATTGGCGCTAATTCTTCTTTAAGTGTCTGTGAAGCCGTCTGGGCCTGGACCTTTCTTGGGAGGTTTCCTGGGAGGTTTCTGACTACTGATTCAGTTAACAACCCTTCTCATGGTGGGTGTGTTCAGATTTCCTATTTCCGCGTCACCTAGGGTGCAGCTGAACGCAGGAATTCCCGGCGTCTGCCCCACACTCAGTGAGTCAGAGGCTGGGTCTGAGCGTCAGTCCTGGTGAAACGTCCCCAGAATTAGCTCACCATCGGTCAAGTCTGGAAGGTCACTGTGATGGTTCTCTTCTGTCCAGTCTGATGAAGTGCTTGTTTCGTCAGACGATTTGCCGACGGTCATGTGCAAAACCAGGCCCCCACGCGGTGTCCTCGTGTGACCAACGTGCGTGGGGCTGTCGCTCTTCCTGCTTTGTAAACAGACTCAGTTCTGCGATGTTCCCTGGGCCTAGAAACAAAATCCTGTTAAATAAAAAGAAAACCTTGCAAGCGGTCCCTTTAAAGTTTAAATGATCCACGTAGCTGCGGTACTTACCACCGTCTGAGAGGGAGGCCCAGCCTCCCCACGGCCGGCCCGCGGGGACTCCCTGACTCGGCCGGTGCCCCCCGACAGACTCCCGCTCTGGCCTGCTTCCTGGTCCTCAGGTGTGCCCGCCTCCTGGACACCCAGGGTCGTTGCTTTTCTGTCGTCTCTGCCTCGTCTGTGTTCCCCTGCAGCCTCCCTGTCTCTCTCTAGTGGATTAAAATAAATTTATCCTCTTACAGTTCCAGAGGTCAGAAGTCAGAAGTTAAGGGGTCTGCAGGGCTACCGTGCTTTTGGGGGGTTCCGGGGAGGCCTTCTTGCCTTTTTCAGGCTGTCGATCCCTTGGCCTGTGGCCGCTCCCTCAAAGCCCTGCGACCTCTGCTTCCACCCTCACGTCCCCTCCGACCCTGACCCTCCTCCCTCTCCCACGGACCCTGCGATGACATTGGGCCACCAGGATGGTCCAGGACCCTCCCTCATCTCCAGGGCCTTGACTCAGTCACACCTACACGGTCCCCTCCCCCTGCGCGGTGAATCCCACGGGTTCACTTAGGGTGAGGACGCGGACCTCTTTGGGGGCCGTACTCAGCCAGGCCCAGCAGGCATCTCTGCGGCTTGTGCTGCTGAACAGGTGCCCCCGTTCCCCCCACGGGCTCCCCTCCCAGTAAGGGGTTAACTCTGGGCTCCAGCCTCATGTCACGCAGCAGCTGGGGGAGCGGCACCTCCGTGACTCTGGTCCCCTCGCCCTGGTCACGCTGTGCCTGGCAGCCTTCATCCCTGTCTTGTTATCTTCCGATACCATTTAACGCTGGGTACTGAGCACCTGTCAGGCCCGTGCCGTCAGTGAGCATCCCGGGAGACTGGGCTGCTGCTTCCGAGCCCCTGCTGTCCCGCTAGGATGTGCACCTCGTGGGCGCAGGACCCTCCTCTATGCTGTTCGCTGTACCCCAGAGATTAGAACGCGGGGAGCGGGGCCCTCCTGAGTCATTCGGGCGACTGTTGGGTGAATTCCCCTGCCAGCCACCAGGGGGCACTCACGCTCCGTGCTTGTGGCCACATGCTCGGTGGGAATCAGCTTTTAAAAATCCCCGAAAAACAGATCCCTGGTGATCACACCTGCAGTTTACTTTCTGGAAAGGGGACATGAAGGGGCCCCCTGGTGTGAATGACCGCAACGCGGATTTGTAAGCTCTCAGGTGAGCGGAGCCTCCCGGGTGTGTGTCGGGGGGCGGGGGGGGGGGTCTGGCTGCCTGGGCTGCACCGGGGGCCGCGCTCCCCTTTCCTGAGTGTTCCTGAGCTTCCTGAGGCCTTACCCAGGGGCACTCATTCACCGCCAGCGAGACCCGTACGTGCGCCAGAGCCCAGCACTCAGGAGGGCACGGGCCGGGTGTCTCCCGGAGTGCCAGGGAGACTGCAGATGCCGAGCGCCCGGCCGCTGGAGCTGGCAGCCTTCAGGGAGAGGCTGCGGCGCCCCCGGTCCCCGCACGCGCGGCTGCTCAAGGCGCCCGGGAGCAGCAGCAGCAGCCTCGCCGGGCGCGCGCGTTCGAGCTGCGCAGGTGCTCCCCCCTCCCCTGACGCTTGGAGTCACACCACGTCGGCTGGAGGTTTTTAGGGAGATGATTATGCACTCTGGACCTGCATCTTGAAATAATTAAATGTTCTAAGTCGAAATGAAACTGTCTCTGGCAGACGAATAGCTGAAAATAAAAAAATCAGCGCAGAGAGCCGGACTTCGCGGCAGCGTTCGGAGCGGCGGGGCCCCCCGGCGGGGGTTGCGGGGGCAGGTACCTGTGGGAGGCACCAGGCGGATGTTGTAAGCCGGGAGAGCCTTTGAGGTACCAAGGTGGCTTGTAGGACGACACAGATCTCTCTGCCAAAGGATGTTGCTCTGGGGACCCCTAAGGTGTTAGAGAACGTCAGATGCTTGGAAAGAAGAAAGGGGCGAGATCGCAGCAGAAGGGCTCGGAGACACGCTGCGGCTTCCTCCTCCTCCACCTGTGCTTGTCCCCGCCGGCGGATGCAGACCTCGAGGGGCCGGGGGGCCACCTGCGGGCTCGTGGGGCTCGGGTGCGGCCGGGCTGGGCTGTGGCCCGAGCGGCAGCATTTCTGACCAGCTCCCAGCGGGTTCCGAGTCTCTGGGTCTTGGATCCCACTTTAGTGCTAAGGTGCAAAGAGGCAGGCATCTTGGAGGGGCGACTTCCACGCGGGGCGTCAGCCCGCCTCCCACCGGGGGCCACCTGCGCTTTTCATCAGGAGCCCTGGGTGCTCAGCACCGTTCCAGTGGCTGGAGGGGCATGGTGGGTACACTTGAACTTGACCCCTGCCCTATTGGGGTGATTATTTTCACTTGGGGAACACGTGATCCCAGAGACCCGCGATTCCTGACCGTGAACGCCACAAGCCACGAAGCCCGGTGGCCGGGATGGGGGTGTCGCTGGGCTGGTTTCCGAAGTCAGGGCGGAGCCCGAGAGCCGAGGTCTGCGGGATGAGGGGGTGATCGGCTGAGATGGTGGTGGGGGGCGAGGGAGCTGCCTGTGCAAAGGCGGGGGCAGGAGGCTGGAAGGCCACGTGGTGGGGACACAGTGGGCGGGACGCATCGGAGCTGAGGCTGGCAGGGAGCCGGCGGGGTGGTCTTCCTGCCCAGGGGGCAGCCCGGGTGGCGACACACTAAGGGGAGGTGGGATTTCAAGACGTAGGTGCAGCAGGTCTGCATCCGACAGACGTATCCCTGCGAAGCGTGAGCTCGTTTCAGGGGCCGAGGAAGCGGAGAGGCGTGCGGGCGTCTCCACGTGAGGGCGGCAGACCCGCGGCTCCGAGGGCTGGCAGTGCAGAGGGCGGGGGTGGCTGTAGAGCCCTTACACCGATATTCCCGGTGCCTTGGCGGGAGCTGAAAACCCTCACCAACAGCCCCAGGCGTGACATCCAGGTGTCCTACCTCCGTCCGGCTGCTTGTTGGTTTCCAGGTGAAGGTGACATGTGGGGTGGCAGGGGGGAGGGCACCTGCCTCCCTGACCTCTCCTGTCTCATCCGGAGCATGCGGCGTGGCCCCCCACCCCAGCCCTGCATTGGATAAGAATTCCCATCATGATGTGTTGCAGGGGTCCCGGCAGACACACAGATGATTTGCCAGATGGCAAAAATAATTAAATCCCGAATTAGCTCTGAGGAGGGAGCAGGAGCCGTCCACTGCAGGGGTTCTGGGGACAGGTGGCCAAGTGTTGCAGGCGCCGCCATTCCACCCTCTCTGAGAGGCATTAGGCTGGCCGTCCTGGGGCCTGTGACTTGCATCCTTTCTGAATTCAGAGGACAGAGCAGATGGCAAACAGCCCTCCAAAGAGGGCAGGAACAGCCGTCAGGTGGGACCACTTCCCGCCAGGGGCGAGGTCAGAGTGGGCAAGGCGACTATCTGAATCAGCGCACGAGGACAGCTGTTTCCATTCTTCCATGCCTTTTGTACAAGTGGGACAGTGAGGAGGCTCAGATTTCCCCATAATTTCCGAGCAACAGGGAGTCAGCCAGTTTCCAAAGGGGTGTGATTGTCCAGGGTGGACGCCATCACGCCCGCATCCCCGAGGCTCATTCTAGTGGCATCGAAAAAAAATGCTTTACATTTCCCTGTGTTGAAGTTGGAGGGGCCAGTTGGAGTCACACGTCTGTCGTCCAGGACCGAGCTCCGCGGGGTGGGCAGGTGGGCACGCCAGCGCGTCAGTGACGTGCTCTTCAGGCCAGTGGCGGGGGGCGGCTCTGCCACCCTGGGGCCGCATGCTGCTGGAGGCTGCCGGGCACGCGTCCTTTCTTCGCGGGCACAGGGGCTCATGTCCTGGCTTCCTGGGAAGCTGGGTGTGGCTGACGGAAGTGAGCAGACGGAGTGTGAGGCTCCCGGTCCTGACCTGCAAATCAGCCCACACCAGCGGCTGCCTCCTTAAGGTCCGGTCCACTGGCTTGAGGGAGGTTAGTGGGATGAAGGCACCGTGGGCACAGAGGGAAGCTGCCTGAAGGCAGGAGCCATGTGGGGGTCTCTGTGAGGAGGAGGTGAATCTAGCTGGTGATTCTGGATTTGCTTGTTCCTGAAGGCCGTGTCATCCAACCTAACGCAGAGCGAGGCCGTCTGCTGGGCTCGGGGACAGAGGGCAAGGGGAGAACCAGCTGGCCTGGGGAGTGGTCCAGACTGCTCCTGGGCCTGTGCTGGGACCGGCACTGCAGTGCGGTCCAGGTCACAGAGCCGGCTGTCAGGGTTCACGGCGAGGCTCACCCCCGAGGTGCTGTCTTCAGCGTGGTGGTGTGAGCGCCGGCCGCCCAGAATCTCTGAAGGCAGCCTCCCGACCTTTCTCCTAGTGGAGTCAGGCTTTATCACTGATGCTCCGAAATCAGAGACTGCCCGTGGAATTCAGCACCGCTTCACCGGCCCTTTTCTGCCAGCACATTTTTTGGCCAAATGATGACGGGCCTGGCTGTTTGGACTGTCATAAATTCAGAAGACATGTCCGTGTCAACCTTGCCAAGGGCGTGCCGCGCGGCCGCTGCATCCCACCGAGCTGTGGGGAGGAGGGGTGGCCGACTTGGCTGAGAACAAAGTCTGCGTAAACATTTTTTCGTGGCTGATATCAAATGTGTTAGTCAGGGCCCTTGGCTGCAAGCCACAGACTGACTCTGGGTCTCTGTGAAGAAAGGAAAGTTTTGGAAGGATGTGGAGGGTTCACAGAGTCGCTGGTGGGGGCTGGAGGGTCCTGCTCGGAAAACAGAACCAACCAAGGGAAGGCTGTGTGCTGGCATCACGGCGAGGCACACTGTCCACTGCTCACCCCGGACGCGGACCCGGGGAGAGGACCCCGTTCACAGAGCCTGGGCACCGGCTTCCCCGGGCTGCGCCAGGGTGGGGAAGCAGAGCGTCCTGTCCCCTTCAGTGTCCCGAGTGGGTGGAAATGTTGCCTCCACATCCAAAGGCAAATTCCTCTCCCCAAAATTAAGATTACAGAAATGTCTTTCTCGGGGGGAGGTATAGCTCAGTGGTAGAGCGCATGCTTAGCATGCCGGAGGTCCGGGGTTCAAGCCCCAGTCCCTCCATTAAATAAATAAGTAAATAAACCTAATTACCTTCCCCCTCCCCAAAATAAAAAGTCTTTCTTTCACATGAAACAGTCCAGATGAGTGGATTTGGGGGTGCAGGCCCTTCCCACTTGGGGCTTCACTGTGTCTCAAGGAGGTGGGGAGCGTACTCAAGTGCCTCTTCAAGGCCTGGTAGGAGTGGGGGGATGGGTGACACGCGTCCTTTTGCTCCCGTTCCCAGAGCTGCTGCTGAGGCTAACGCAACTTCAAGCGATGCCAGGGAACAGAAACAAAAGGATGCCAGCGGACGCTATCAGGCCCCGTTGGAGGAAGAGAGGATGGTTGGCCCCTGGACAGATAAAAAAAGTGATCCGTGTGAGCTCCCAGGGCTGGACGTGCGTGCGGGGGCGTCTTGGGACTTGGAGGAGACACGGAGGGCACTCTTGTTTGCTGAAGGGCTAAATGCGTTAGGCACTTTGCTAATAGAATCTCGCTTAATCCTCCGCACAACCCTTTAGAGTAAATATTATTCTTTCCACTTTGCACACGAGAACACTCAGTTAACAGGCTGCAGAGGGGTTCCATCAGCCAGCAAGGCCCGGAGCTGGAGCTTGCACCCCGGTGGTCTGCCCCAGAGCCGGCCCCCTTCCCTCTGCCACCCGATGTCAGGGTCCCTGGGCTCCTGGCCTGACTTGGAAGACACTCTCCTTTTCACTGGGACAGTTTGGAATGCAACTAAATTTGGTCTAAGATAAGCCACAGGCAGGAAAAGTAAGCAGCAGGGGTCGGAGGTTGAATTTTGGGAAAAGCTGGAGAGGGTAAGAGGAAGAGCGAAAAGGGTGAATCTGGCTCAGGCGTGGGCAGTTAGCATCAAATATTTCCCTAACTGCAAAAAAAAGAAGAAGAAAAAAAATTAAGGGACGGAGAGATGCCAAGAAAATGAAGTACAAGGCGTTGGCTTTTTTGGCAAAGCAAATGTGTCTGAAATCACTTAGAAGATAGGGAAGGAGTTGCCTCACACAGTGTGATCCCTCAGGCCTGGCTTTTTTATCTGTCTCTTCAGAAACGCTGCGTCTGGAGGAACCCCGTTAGCCGAAGACGGTGGGCTTGCCTGTTAATTGCTTTCTATTATAAATCTCAGCCAGTCATCGCCACAGGGAAATGGGAAGTTCTCAGAGACGCCAAAAGTGGAAATGGCCTTTTTCTGAGCCGAGAGTTCGGCCGTCCTCGGCGAGACCGACTTGGTTGAACGTTCCCGGAGCGCCGCGCTGTATCACTCAGTGGGGATTGTGGGCGCGGTGATCACAGGCTCCAGGAATCTCTAATGCTTCGTAGGTCTGATAGGAAGTGTCTGAGGCAGATAAGCTGACCTACTCGGTTGGACGCTGAGCTCTGAGGGAAAACAGCATTTGATCCTGCGCCTGGGATGGGGCAAGGGCAGGTGCTGCCACGACTGCCAGCAAGCAGCATTCCAACGTCCGTGGGGTCTCTGACCCACGTGGTGGTGTTTTGTCGGTCAAACCCCTTCCGCCAGCTGGTCAATGCCACTCTCCTACTGAGACTGAAAGTCTGATTTGAGCCCTCAGGTCTGGTTTGGCCTGGGTGACTCTTTTCAGAATATTCGAATTCGTGGTCAGCGTTGAAAAATCAAAAGGGTTTTCCACAAAATTTAGGATTTCCAGCATCTCCAAAAAAACCCCCACAAAAATGGAAAGATCTTACCAAACTGACCCGTTTCTACCTGGCAGAAGGGACTGCATTCCTGAGATCCCCAGGAAAGCCCGCGTGGCCTGCAGGGCAGGTGCCGGCTACCTTTTGGCTGTCGGGGACGCCGCTATGCCCCCCCTCCGCCACTCCAGCAGGGGAGCTCAGTCCTCTCGGCCTCCCTTAGCTCACCTTCGCAGCCACGTGTGAGAGCTCAGGCTCGGCTGCGTCCTTGCCAACACGTGGGGCGGCCAGTCCTTGTCATTTTAGCCGTTCCGGGGCATGGAGAGTGGGACATCGCTGTGGTTTTAGTTTGCATCTTCCTAAAGACTGATGATGTGGAGCAATTACTCGTGGGCTTGTTGGCCATTCACAGCTCTTCTTTTCTGAAGGGCCGTTGTGCCGGAGATGGCCCCCTACCCCGAGTTTTCCAGCTGCTTCTTGCTCTCCCAGAAGCACCTCTAACTCCTTTCTCGGGGCACCAGCCCTTGCTGGTGGGCAGCCCCCTCCTTAGAGGGCTGGTGCCAGCCCCTTGGGAACCCAGCCGGAGCCGGATGCAGGAGACCCCTCGTTAGCGCCGTCTCTGCCCGGCAGCCTCCTTCCACACCGCGCGTAGGGGAAACCGAGTGTCAAGGGTTTGAGCCTCATCCTGATTTTCCATCAGGTGACTTGAGCTTCTGTGTCTGGCCTGGGGGCAGAGAGCGGCTTAGAGAGCCCGCAGCACAGGTGAACAGCTACGCCGCGGGGACGGGGGTGGTGATGGGCGCGCTGCGGGCGGAGAGAGCAACACATGCGCGAACACTGCAAATGGCATCGTACCCAGGCCTGGGGCTCACTTGCCCCGTGCATTGCTCTGCTGACCTCTGGTCCGTGAAGCAGGTGAGGGGGCCTTCGCCCAGCCCTCACCGTGGGACCTCCTTCTCCGCCTGCGGAGGATGTGTCGTGAGGAGAGCTGCCCTCAGGCCGACCGTTGCTTGGTGGTGGCCGCTGGGTAGTGACCACGCCACCTCTGCGGTCTTCCCTCTCGTTCCCCGCAGGCCCACTCTGCTTTCCCAGCAGGGCTGTGACTTCTCTGGGTCAGGAGCCACCCGTTGTGTCAGTCCGCGCGCCTTCCAGCACTCAGCAAGGAACCGCGCAGCACCCCGGGGGCTCGTCTCCGGGTGGTGGTCGATGCCAACGAGTCCGGCCAGGCAGTAAAAAGCTGGGGCTGTGGACTTCCAAGCAGAGACCAGCTTCTCACTAAGGAAGGCGGGCGCCGTAACGGGGCAGCTGGCGTTGCCCAAACAAGCAGTCACTCTTTGGAAGTGCCCTGAGCTAAGTGCAGAAGGAGGCAGAGGTCGGCGGCTTCGGGAACACGCGGCGTTCTTTCGTCTGCTATTTTAAAGGCTTCAGACTGGTAAAGGATAGCCTTTGTTTTCTGCTTCTGAGTGAAAGGAAGGGATACGTTCGGATTTTGTGGTTTGGGAGGAGAGATGTTTCTCCGCTGTTGACTGAACTCATTCAAATTCTTGAGCCTCGTCTGCGTGAATTACATATTTGGAAAAACAAAAGATGAGTGAAGAATCGAACGTATAATAAAGAACATTTTAACCAGCCGGTTTCTTCAAAGCAAAAGTCCTAACATGTGCTCTAAATGTTCATAGAACAGGAGTTTGGTTAAGTCACGTGCCGGGATCCATTCTTCTTGTAAAGATGTGCAATGTTCCATGTGAGGCGAGAGGGCCCTCTCTCCGTTTTTTAGAGGTGTATTCTCTTCTCAGATTGCTGCCTATGCTTCCAGACTGGTTCCTCCCTCTTTACATGCACTTTGTGTCCTGTGGACAAAGAATGTGGCCATTTCAGTAAACAAAAGACAATGCAGCTATTAAGCCACCGGCCCCTGCAGCTGCCCCGAGAGGATTCAGGATGGAGAAGACAGGACACGGTCCTGGGTAGTTAAGGTGCAGATCAAAGGAGTGATTACGGTGAGCGCAGGCCCTTGCACCCTCCCATGCACAGAAAAGCGCTAAAAATCATGAACTTGAGATGCCTGGTTTTCATGATTAGCAGTAATCTTTGGATGTTTGACTACATTTTTTTGTTTGTTTGTTTGCTTTGTCTTGTCACATAGTACCTATCCTGGCTCCTCCCTTACCTCCTTGGAACTGTCCCTCAGAGCCGGCTGTCTGCCGGGCTACAGTCCTCAGCAAGTCTGATGAACACAACACAATTCTCAACTTCTAGGCTGTGCACTTTTTTCAGTTGGTAGTACCCACCCAGAGAGAAGCGATGTGTGTGTGCGTGTGTGTGCGTGCGTGCGCGCGCAGGTGTTTTACATAAATGGTGTCATGCCTATGGCTGACTCTGTGACTTGATTTTTTCGTGCAGTGTTTCTCGGAGACCCTCCTGCATTGTTGGCACCTGTAGGTCTGATTCATTCTTTCGGCAGCTACGCGACCCAGTGAGACAAAACAGGCATGTGTGTCCATCTAGTCACTTCTAGAGCATTTGGAGAATTCTGGAGCCTTTCAAAGTCATACAGTTTGACAACTTGCTCCCATTACCAGGGAATGAGGAATCACGGATATTTTTAAGCTTCCTAAAATCCCAATAATTTTGAAGATGTCCCCCCTAAATATCTGCAGCAAGTCAGGATTTCTTTTCCGAAAAATGGTAGCCTTTTTGTCCATGAAGCCCCCTCATTTTCCTATACATTCACTTGCCTAGATTAATTGGCTGCTCTGCCCTCTCCCAGTCCTGGATAACTGAAATTTAAAGGGTCATGATTTCTCTATGATCTTTGTCAGAGACCAGTCTGAAGACATAACCCCAGAGAGGGTCCCCTCACCTGGAGCTGCTGGCGTCTTCCCACAACACCACCCCAGGGACGGGTGTGAGGGGACCGCCGACACTGGGCAAAGCTGCACCACAGGATTCGAGTTCCTGGATTCAGCTGCGCCTGCAGCCAGAAGCCCCCACTGGCCTTTTCCTCCAGTGGGCTAATTGTACATGCCCCTTTTGCTTCCATCAAATGGTTTGGCAACAGATATGAAGCTCACTGACAGAGCTTCCTTGTCAGATTTTTTCCCCACTATCGTGCTATGCTTCCTTCTGGTTTCAGCATCCCCCACGATGCCCTGCCTTTCTTCGCTATTTCTTTCAACCTTGCAAAAGACCCAAAAGATCAACAGTCTATATACAGTGAAACCATTACTTGTTTGATTGCATAATGATTACTCTGGGTACTGTATATTAGTTCATATTTGGCCTAGGTAATATGGCAAAAAAAAAAAAAAAAACCCAAAACGCCTCACAATTGAGCAAGAATTCTTTTCTCTGCAGCTTTAGCATAACCTAGTTGGCAACACTTTTTACTGGGAAAGTAACATATGGAGAAGCTTTGCTGCCTCCTCATTACGTTTATGTTTTCTTGTATTCATCATTCTGGAGTTCCTGCCAAAAGTTTACATCTAATTGCCTCTGCATCACATTTTCCCTCCCAAATAGAGAAGAAAATCGTGTGGCGTATAAATTGTTATAAACACTTTCACTGTGCATTGATTTTGTTTTCCTGTTCCACACGGACTCACAAATTTAAAATTCTTCGTAAGGCGCCTCGGACATTATTTCAGGCTATGCAAAGCATGAGTGGTACTATTTCTCTCTTAATGAGAACACTGCTGGGCATATTGGCCAGCAATTTCCATGCTTTATTATTGTGGCAAATGAGAAGGGACTGTTGTTAAAAGGTTCAAACAGGGATGGGATACGAAGTTTTTTTTTGTTTGTTTGTTTTTTAATGTTAAAGGAAGAAGGATTCTCTTGAGAGGAAGATACTATGGAGACTGGGAAGGTTTCCAAAGTCTCTGAATCGTTGCACATGAAATCACAAGAAAAAATGGAATCCCTCCAGGGGTGCACATGAATGTGAGTCTGTGTGTGTGTTTGAGAAATTAAGGCAACCACGAGCTGTGTGTGTGGATGTGGTAACTACATATTTGTGCACTAACAGAACATAGTATTAAGGTAGTAGTGACCTTTAAAATGTACACTTTTTTATAAAACATTTTTCTTTTGGAATATTTAGAGGCTGCACAGTGTAGTGGTTAAGAACGTGAGTGCTATGGAATTTGACACAACATTGTAAAATAACTATAACGCAATAAAAATGTTAAAAAAAAAAGAATGTGGGTGCTAGAATAAAACTTCCTGGGTTTGAACCTTTATCCTCCTGCTCATAAATGGTTTGATCTTGGGCAACTTACTTCACCTCTTTGGGCTTAAGTTTCCTCATCTGGAAAGCAGAAATTAAAAATAGCATATATATCCAGCACTCCCACTCTAGGCATATATCTGGAAAGGATGAAAACTCTGATTTGAAAAGATACATTCACCTCAGTGTTCATAGCAGCACTATTTACAACAGTCAAGATAAGGAAGCAACCCAAGTGCCCATCAACAAGATGACTAGCTTAATAAAATGTGGTGTATATATATGATGAAATATTACTCAGCCATAAAAAGAATGAAATATTGCTGTTTGCAGCAACATGGAGGGATCTAGAGAGTGTTATACTTAATGAAGTAATCCAGACAGAGAAAGACAAGTATTATATGCTGTCACTCATATGTGGAATCTGAAATATGATACAAATGAATCTGTATACAAAACAGAAACAGATTCACAGACACAGAAAACAAAATTATCGTTGCCCAAAGGGAAAAGGGAGGAGGGGTAAGTTAGGAGTATGGGATTAGTGGATACAAACTATTACATAAAATAGATAAGTGACAAGGATTTACTGTACAGCACAGGGAATTATAGTCAGTATCTTGTAATAACCTATAATGGAAAATAATCTGAAAAAAGTATAGCTGAATCACTTTGCTGTACACCTGAAACTAACAGTATTGTAAATCAACTACAATTCAATTAAAAATAGCATATATCTCATTAGAGTTGTTATAAGGATTCAATGAATTATTATAGGTAGGCACTTTGAACAAGGTCTGCACAGGGTTATTGCTCTAGAAGTGTCTGCTTTGAGGAGGATGGTGATGAGGATGATGATGAAGGCAATGATGTCTTTGATGGTGGTGTCTGTAGTGATGAAGACAGTGATGCCTGTGATGATGGTGAATGTTGTCTATGATGAGGGGGATGATTATGAAGATGGCGACAAAGAAGGGGTAGGATCGCATCTCCTTCTACAAGAACTGGCACTGTCTAGCAGTCAGCCCGACTGAGGAGCTTCTCATTAAGAGTGCCAAGACACAAAGTCAAGAGCAAACTAAAAATATGCTTGTTGTTGAAAATCTCAGAAAGGTCATGGTTTCAGATATATTTCCTCATTTTCCAGAATGCATGAAAACCTCATTACTCCCCTGCCTCTTTTGGTGGCTCTTAGAGGTCTTGACTCTGGGTTCGTCTGGACAGCCAGTTCAGCAGCTGCAAAGACTCGGGGAAAACAAGGCTGGCTGTAGACACAGTAATACTTTTGGAGCAGGGCTACATGCAAGGGTTTTTTCCTCCCACTTGCATAATGGCTACTCCTGCAGGTCTGACTAAGACGTGTGATGGCACAGTAAATGTCAATTTGCCTTGCAAGCAATGTTTCACCCCACACACAACAGCCTTCGCTGTTGCTTTGTACTGCTTAGAAGAACTATATTCTGATCTTGCAAGTGATTTTCAGAAGATTTTCCTGAAAATGTCAGTGTATAGATTGAGAGCCTTTTGCCCTAGGACATGCTCCAGTTTTCAAATGGGCTTTGGCCAATCCACCCCGCGCCCCCCCCCCCCCCCATTGCAGGCTATGATTTGAAACCTAACCAAATGCTCTCAGAAGAATAGACTGTTGAGTAGTTTAATAGCATTAATTTAAATAGATTAGAAACAGTATTATTTTCTACATTTATAATTATCATGTGGCATACTCTTTGTCTGATCATCTCTGAGTACATGTACAAGGGAAATAAAGGATAGTTCCTGCCATTACAGAAATAATTTGATAAAGAGACAGAAGAGGAATGAGGTGTATAAATGATACCCACACAGCCCCCTTATTAACATTAGTAATAGGAATTAACTAGTTTAAAGTAACCTGTAAGAGATTATGTTCAGGGTTCAGGAAATAGGATCCTTAATGACTGTACAAAGGGCATAGTTTTCTTCAAGGATGAGGAAAATTTGTAATTGTTTAAGTGGGAAACAAGCAGTTGAGTCCAGGGCATAAAAACTTTGTAATTTCAAAAAATTCTTCACCTGCTGAGACAATTTTTTAAGAGTGGTTTACAGACATCCAAAATGTAGGGTCAAGGACATAAAATAATTCAGACTGAGACACATGAATGATTTAGGTGTCTCAGTTCTATGACCGAGATTATTTTCTGTGGCAGATGTGGAAATAGTAATTAACATCAGTGGGCACTTGACATAAGTTCTCTATTGTCCCTTTGCCCCCTGAGGCTGGGAGCGCGTGTTTGAGCAAGATTTCAAAAGTAGTTTGGGCACTGGCATGCTTACACCCTTCTTCCCCCACCCGTCTCCCCTGTACCCCAAATCTATGCATGCATTACGGCCTTTGGTCCTTGAAACCACCCCCCTCCCAACCAGGCAAAATCATCCCAGCAACAGCATCCTTTTTATTCCCTTTCTCATGAGAGAAGTGTCAGACCCAGTAAGCAGCCAGTGGCAGTCGTCACATTATTTTAGAAACAGTGCTTTGTGAGACAACCCATTTTCTTGGGAATTTTTAGTGTTGTAAGTCTTTACGGGAAATGAGGTTGACCAGGGATGAAATGTGGCAGCTGGAAGTTTGTTCAACTCTTTTCCCCCAGGATTTACTGAAGATTTTAGGACCAGCGATCCATGGGGATCTCTTAGCTGTGTTATCAGCTACATTCCAAGCAAATCTGTCTTTTTCAGTTTTTAAAAAAGGAAGCTATAGGTGGTCGTCTTTGGGATAAAGGGAGATTACAAAATACAAAACAAAACAAAACAAAACAAAACAAAACCCCACCAAAACCCCAAACACCCTGATAAGATTTCTGTCAGCCCGAGAGGGAGAGTTTTAATAACTTCATCCTCCTCCCCGCTGTGTCATATCTACTAACCAAAATAACATCTAATCTGTTGAATTCCAAGTGACTTCATTAAAGGACAGAGTTTGGGGTTTGAGGTCTCTGAGACTGACCCTGGGTTTCTCTGTGCTCTAGGATCTCAGAAGGAAAGACCAAAGGAAGGTACCTTATATGCTGGAAAGATCTGTGGTGGCTGAGAAAGGGAAATGGAGAGGGTGCTTCCTCTGTTTTTTCCAAAGTTACTTTTAAGGAATTGACGGTAGGGTCAGCTGTCTCTTTCCCTGTTCAGCTCCAGCTCAGCTGGCAAGAGAGGAGCATTCCTCGGACACTTAGCAAAACACCACATTGAAAACAAATAAATATGGGTGAGCCCCAGGGAAGGATGCTAGGGAGAGGTCTACGGGGCCGTGAAAGGTTCTTTTGTTAGCAGCTCCAGCCGCTGGGACCCAGGGACGGACGCAGCGGGGCCACTCCGCTGAAGCAGAGATAAACACACTTCAGAAAACAAGCTGAGCAGTGAGTTGTTTCCACCCCTTTAAATTACAAACCAAAAAGTCAAGAAGGACATTTTTAGTTATGCAAGTGGTTTCTTAAGTGGTTCTTGTGGGCAATGTGTGAATTCTCAAGAGCGTCACCAGCCCGTGACGTGGAGGAGACCAGGGAGCTGTGATGTGTGAGTCACTGTTGAGATGTGAGGGCTCCAGGAGCCCTCAGCGGTCCTCTGCCTCCTGGCAGAGCTGCTCCGGGACCCCAGGTGGTAAGCCTGTGCCCAGGGGGGCGTCCACACTTTGTGTTGTTCTCCCAATAACCCTAAGTCTCCCGGGGTCCAGGCCACCCCTTGAGGGCCCCCAACATGGCGGCCGGATGAGGATGTCCTCCCATCACTCTGCCTTCACACCAGGGCTCCCAGCTCACGTCGGCCACCCACATGGTCCCTGGCAGAGCGGGATCACCTTGGAATCTGGTTATCTATTTAATTCTGGGTTTCCGGTGGATGGGGTACCTCCTTCCCCTTGACTCCAGTCCCCTGCTGCCCCCAGCCTGTTTTTCGTCTTCTTAAATTGCACCACCAGCTACTTGGTTGCTCAAACCCAAAACCCAGGAGTCTGTGGTGACTTTTCAGATTCTCTCCTTGGCCTCATCCAATTCATCATCAAGTCCCACCAGCTTTCTTTCCAAAAGTCTGTCTTCATTCCCATTGTCACCTCCCTGTCCAAGACACCATTACCTCCTGGCTAGGTGTCCCCAAAGCTGCTAAGCCAGATTTCTTGCATCCAGTGCACCCTGTTCCCCAGGGGTCTGCTGTTTATACAGTCACTGGAGCAGTCTTTTAAAAATACCAGTTAGCTTTGTTTATGGTTTCCTTTGCTGCACAAAAGCTCTCAAATGGGAGAAAATATTTGCAAACAATATGACCAAAAAGGACATAATTTCCAGAATATACTAAGACTTCATACAACTCAATAGCAAAAACAAAACAAAAACAAAAAACAACAAAAAAACCCCAAAAAACAAAAGACCCTAACAACCCAACCCAAAAATGGGCAGAAGACCTAAAGAAGCATTTCTCCAATGAAGACATGCAATTGGCCAACAGACACATGGTTAAATGCTCAATATTGCTAATTATCAGAGAAATGCAAATCAAAATTACAATGAGGTATCACCCCACACCTCAGTCGGAATGGCCGTCATTAAAAAGCCCACAAACTACAAATGCTGGAGAGGGTGTGGAGAAAAGGGAACCCTCCTTCACTGTTGATGGAAATGTGGTTTGGTGCAGCCATTATGGAAAACTGTATGGAGCTTCCTTAAAAGAACCAGAAACAGACTTACTCTATGATCCAGCAATCCCACTCCTGGACATATATCTGGAGGGAACTAATTTGAAAAGACACATGCACCCCCGTATTCACAGCAGCACTATTTACAACAGCCAAGACATGGAAGCAACCTAAGTGTCTATCAACTGATGACTGGATAAAGAAGTTGTGGTATGTTTATACAATGGAATATTACTCAGCCATAAAAAAGAATGAAATAATGCCATTTGCTGCAGCATGGATGGACCTGGAGATGGTTATACTAAGTGAAGTCAGCCAGAAAGAGAAAGAAAAATACCATATGATATCACTTATATGTGGAACCTAAAAGAATGACACAATGAACTTATTGACAAAACAGAAATATACTCACAGACATAGAAAACAAACTTATGATTACCAGAGGCGAAAGGTGGTGGGAGGGATAAACTACTGTATATAAAGTAGATGAACAACAAAGGCCTGCTGCACAGCACAGGGAACTACATTCAATATCCTGCAACAGCCTATAGTGAAAAAGAATATGGAAAGGAATATATATATATGCATAAATAACTGAATCCCTATGCTGAACTCCAGAAACTAACACCACATTGTAAACCGAATGAGCTTCAATTAAAAAAAAGAAATCAGTTAGCTCAGGTACTCTCCTCTCTGAGACCCTCCAGTGGCTTCCCATTCTACACTGAATCCAGTCCAACCTCCTTCCACAGTCCACAGAGCTGTTTGTGGTCTGGCCCCTGCATGCTTCACCCTCTTTGGACCTCTCTGCCTTTGCTTATGTGTTTCAGGCACATCAGTTTTTTTTTTTCCTAACAGATACCAGGCTCATTTGTGCCTAAGGGAGTTTGATGTCTTCATCTGGGATAATTGCCCTCAAAGTTTTGCTTGCCTGGTTTTGTCAGATCATTCAGGGCTCAGCTCAAATATCACCTGTTTAGCAAGGAAGACTCCTGCAGACCATCAGCTAGGGTAATACCTCCGTTCTCTCCCCCCAGGCATGAACACCAAACAGTGTTTTATTTTATTTGAAGCACTTATCACCATTTTCAGTTTTCTTACTCTTTGTTCTCCTTGTGCTGTGGGTTTCTCCTACCTCCTCCTCTGGAATATAAGTTCCTTCAGGGCAGACATCTGTTTTTTGTGTTCACTGCTCCATCCCCAGGGCCTGGAAGAGTCTCTGGTACGCAGTAGATGCTTAATAAATGTTTAATTATAAACAAAGCCTCTGAAAGGACTGTGGCAGAGGGACTGCGAGGTTGGGGTATATTGTGCAGGGTCTGCTAAGATGCTGGGTTTATGGGTGTATGTGAAGCTTACCCACGGGTCACTTTTCCTAGCGGGAGCGTCTGTGAGGGTGTGGATGCATCAAAAAGCAGTTTTGTTGGGGGAAAGGAGGCAGTGGTTGCAAGAAAGAAAGGGCTGACGCTGAGCCCTATCTCATGGCTTCTCAGCTTCCATAATCACATGACTGAATCCTAAATCATCTCTCTCTCTGTATTTCTATACGTATATGTATATATAGAAAACATAGCTATCTATTTATTTATTCATTTTATCTAGGGAACCCTGACCAATATACCTTCCCTCCCTCCCTCCCACCTACAAATATATATTAAGCTTGAATTTAATTGAATAGAAAATTGATATAACCTGGCCTTTGTGCTCTAGGAACAAATAATCTAGTAAGAGACTTAAGGGCACAAAAACTCAGAACTCGAGGCAGGATTTAGCAGGTGACACGAGATAGGTGTAGTGACACAATACTCCGAGGGCTGGCAGAAGGGAGGCAGACCACGAAGTGGTTGGGGGGATTAAATCAGGAGCCAGGCTGTCTGAGGTCAAGTACGTGTTTCCCCTTTTTATGGCCTGTGTAATCTTTGGCAAGGTGTTTAATGGTCTGTGCCTCATTTTCTTTACTTACAAAATACAGAAATGATTAGTATCTACCTCAAAGACTTTTCAGAACTAGGAGGCAAAATAATGCACACAAGGCACTTTAGATGGCATCTTAATGTTAAGTATTTAACATGTAGGATTGAGGAAGGAGATACTTTATTCTTCAGTGGGGTAGGATTTACATTTACGGTGAAGATGGGCAAGGACCTTCCAAGTGGAGCCATGTAAGCAAAGGGAGCAAGAAAGGGTGAGTGACAGCAGTTGAAATGTTCAGCTTGGTTGGAAAATCGGAAGGAGAAAGTGATGATACCAGGAAGGGATGTGGGACTGCAGTGGAGAAGAATGTATTAGTAATCGCTCTCTTTTCAGTGAGTAATTATGTTATCACTGAAGATCTCTAAGCAGGGAAATTACTGCAATGCTTTAATTTCTGCAACAGTTTACTGGCTCAGAAGTCCCTGGTTACCTATGATGTCTTAGCAAAACATTTCTTTCCTTCTATTTGATTGAGTTTATCTTGCTATTTCTTTTTTAGTCTTAACATGGAAGCTTAGTTTATTGATGGGATGTTTCTTTCTTTTAATGTAACTATTCTGTGCCATCAATTTCTCTTTAAGCACTGGGTTAGCTGTAACCCACATATTTTTATGTGCTGTATTTTCCTTTCCGCTCAGTTCAAAATATTTTCTAATTCCCCTCGAGTATTCCTCTTCCACCTATGGGATTGTTGGGAGAATGCTGTTTAATTTCCAAGTGATTGGAAATTTTTCTGCTCCTTTTCCATTATTGATTTCTAGTTTAATTTCATGGCGTCTGGAGAGTATGCTGTGGATGACTTCAATTATGTAAATTGGCTAACCTCTGTTTTATGGCCCAAGATTTGGTCCATGCTGGTGAATGCTTCATGTGCACTCGTGCATTCTGCTGTTGTTGGGTGGGGTGTCCCACACATGCCAATTCGATCCAGATGGTTGTTTTTCATTTCTTCTAAATCCCTTGCTAACTTTCGTCTCCTAGCTCTGTTACTGAGAAAGGAGTGTTGAAGTGTCCAATTCATATTGCAGATTTGTCCACTGCTGCTTTCATTTCTGTCAGTTTTCTCTTCTGTCAGTTTTGAAGCTCTGTAGTTAGGTGCATGCTTGTTTAGTATTGTTATGTCTTCTTGATGAATCGACTCTATTATCTATGTGGGATTCCTCTTTTTCTTCAGGAATTTTCTTTGTTCTGAAGTCTATCTTGTCTGGTATTAATATGACCAGTGCAGCCTTTTTCTTTTTTTTGGATTAGTGTTTGCATCATATAAATTTTTCCATTTTCTTCCTTTTAACTTACCTGTATCATTATGGTGAGTTTCTTGTAGCTGGCACATATTTGGATCATCATACAAAATTTAATCTGACAATTTCTGTCTTAACATTGGTGTGTTGTACCTAACTTATCATTTTATTATTATTTCCTGTTTGTTTAAATTTTTTGTCCCTGTCTCCTCTTTCCTGACTTCTTTTGGATTATATTTTAGCATTTCATTTTATTTATTATTTTTTATTTTAACTGTGTCTGCATAATTTTTTAGTGGCAGCTCTAGGGATTGCAATATGCATTCTCAACTTTTCACAGTCTGTTTAGAATTAATGTCTTGCTACTTCAGTTTGAGTGTAGATACCTTGTCACTCTGTAGATCCCTTTACCTCCTCTCTTTATGCATGGCTTTTTACATATCACATTTGCATACATTCACGACTCCTTCAGTCAATGTTATCTTTGCTGCTGTTGTTATTTTTCTTATATTATTTTGCTTTCAGCTGTCAACGTGCTTAAAGAACTTGAGCAGGGGGAAGAACAGTACATTTACACATGTATCCACTCTTTCTGTTGCTTTTTCACCATTCCTAGAGAACTGGGCCAACAGAAAGTAAGTGGAGACTGAAAAATAGAGAGACACCGAGTTTCTGATGATGTTGACCGAGTTCTGACTATGGCCGTACTATCCTCTGGACTTTTCATAACTTGAGTAAATTCATAACATTCTTTTCCCTCTGTCTAAGCAGTTTTGAGTTGGATTTTCTGTCATTTGCAACAGAAAGTACCCTGGTTGACACTGGCTTAAAGGAGGAGGTTTTGGGGAAAGGGTACTGTGATACTTTTTGGGCTATGGTTTAGGTTATAAGAGGCTAATAAATGACAAAATTGTGGTGAAACTCAATTGGATTTCAAATCCAAATATCTTTAAAAAAATTTCTAATTAAATCCTATGTGTAGGGTCTTTAAGAATTTCAGGATTAGAATATTTGTTGGTGGACGCTTTCCCAGAATAAAGCCCCTGAAATGCAGCTCCATCTCTGAAGGTTTTCGTGGAATTTGACATTGCAGTTCACTGAGAGAGACAGCAGAGTATTGACTCATTGCTGGTTTTCCTGCAGTGGTCTAGCACGATTTTTTAAAAAGGGCAAGATGATTGTCATTTCCTCTGCAGCTGATTTCACTTCTAAATGGCAAATCATAGTGTTTGCTGGATGAAACGTTAATTGCTCGCACGGTGATGGTGGTGGTGATGTCAGATGATGATCACTTTGTGCCTCACTGTCTCTTAAGGCCCCACCTGCTAATATCTAGAGTTGTTTATTCCTCCATTGCAGGTAGATGAAAATGAAGGTGGGCTTGTGGGTAGATGCCCATGACTGTGAAAAAGTGACTGAGCTCAGAGACAAAGTGGAAAACTCACTCTGGACTGAGAAATCATCTACGGTGAGTGAGCACGATGTGACCCAAATCAGCATGTCATCCTGTATTAGCTGGAGATTATTTTCAAGTACACTTAACTGAAACTAGACTCTAGTGGCTTAGCCAGATAGAGGGGCAGGGAGGGCAGTTCCGTGATGTCATCAAAGATCCAGCCTTTAAGCTTCTAACCTTTGGCTCTGCCATTATTAGCCTATGGGACTTTGGGGGCAGGTTTACTAGATATAATTCATATATAGGAAAAAAAAGTCACCCTGTTTAGAGTACAGTTCTATGAGCTTTGACAAACACATAGAGGCATGCGACTATGACCATAGCAAGGTATCGAACAAAGGTAACACCCCCTCCACATTTCCCCGTGCCACTTTATTAATATCTCCTTTCACCCCTACCTTGACAGCCGCTGATCTGTTTCCTGTCTCTACTGTTTCGTTTTTATAAGAATGCCACATAGAACGTGGAAATCCAATCATAAAGGACAGTCAAATGTGCTTACACATATTCAAGAAATCAAAATAATAATTAGTTCATTTGTGTCCTTATTATAATGGTTATTATTTTTTAGGTTCTCCGTATAAATGTCACATGGCATTCTTCTTTCTCTTACCGCATTCTGTTGATTCTTATTTTGTAGCTGGCTTTATTCCTTTGATCACTATGTAAGTTTAAAAAGCTAAAGATCTAATCTGTTCTTAGAAACAACAATTAGTACATATATGAAAACTACAAAAATGGTCAGTGTACTGTATATATGTATTTCCATGCAATATACTGTGTACGTGCAATCGAACTGTAAGAATTCTACATAATAAAACTGAAAAAGGGCAAAAAATACAAAAAAACCCCAAATAAATGAACTCATTCTTTCATGTGGGACAAGGAATTTGAGATTTGTGGTGTTGTGTGTATCAATGTTTTTCCATTTTAGGAAACCTGAGATGTACTCTTTTATGGGTATACCTTTTATGAATATAGTTTGTCAGTCCATTCACAAGCTGAAGGACATCTGAGGTGCTTCTCGTATTTGGAGGTTATGGCTAAAGCTGCTACGAACCTCTGCATGCAGACTTTTGTGTGAACGTGTCCCAAGTTTTACCTAGTAGTGGGATTGCTGGGCCATATGGCGGGTAGACGTTTAGGTTTATGTGAAACTGCAAATGTGCACTGCAACGGCTGAGCCGTCCAGCACAGCAACGTCTGGGGGTCCCAGTTGTTTTATCTCCTCACCCGCATCTGCTTTTGTAGTTTCCTCCCGCCTGATAGGGTGTGCTAGTGTCTCTCCGCGCTTCTAATTTGCATTTGCATCATGACTACAGCTGTTAAGCATGTTTTCCCGTGCTGATTTTCCATCAGTGTGTCTTCTTTGGTGAAATGTCTTCTCAAGATCCTTCACCAATTTTGTATTGAGTTGTTTGTTTTATCGAGATTTGTGAGTCTTGGATCAAGATATGCACTTTGTAAATATCTTCTTTCAGTCTTTGGTCTTTTCACTTTCTCAGCACTGTCTTTCGAAGAGCTTAGGTTTCAGATTTTGATGAGGTTCGAGTTCTCATTTTTGTTTTTCTTTCGTGGTTTGTACGTTTTGTTTGTCTTTGCCTTACTCAAGGTCATAAAGATTTCCCCCTGTATTTTCTTCTAGAAGTTTTATACTTTTAGGTTTTATGTTTACAACTATGATTCAATTTGAGTTAAATTTTTCTGTACTGTGAGGTATGGGTTGAGAGTCTTTTTTTTTTTTTTTTTTTTGGCGTGTGAATGTCCAATTGTTCCAGCTCCATATGTTGAAAAAGCTATCATTTCTCTATTGTGTTCCTTTTGCACTTTTGTTGGAAATCAATTAACAACGTAGACTGGGGCTACTTAGGCTGCATTCTCTCTTCTGTTTCATCCACGTAAGTGTATAATCTTTTGCTAATACCACACTCTATAGCAAGTCTTGAAATCAGGTATTAAAGTTCTCCAACTTTGCACATGTTTTCCAAAATAGTTTTGGCTGTTCTGGTCTCTTCGCTGTTCCATATGCATTTCAGAATGAGCTGGTTGATTTCTATCCGAAAACCCTGGTGGGATTTTGATTGGGATTGTACAGTTGGGATTTGAGCGGGATTCTCTGGGGGAGAACTGACATGTTCACAGTGTTCAATTATCCAGTCCGACAGCACGGTGCATCTTTCCACTGACTTAGGTGCTCTTTGCACATATTTTGTTAGATTTATACCTATTTCATTTTTGGCACTATTATAAATGGTATTTTTATATTTTAATTTCTAATCACGCACTGCTAGCCTGTCAAACTACAGTAAATTTTTTATTTTGACCTTGTTTCCTGTGACTTTGATAAACTCACTTGTTAGTTCAACTAATTTATATAAAGTTCCCCATTTAAAGTGCACAATTCAGTATTTTTAGTGTATTGACAGAGCTGTGTAAACATTGCCATAATCTAATCTCAGAACATCTTCATCTCCTCGAATCCAGATGTCTTTCTTTCGTCTGGATTTCTAGTTTAACTCCATTGATTAGAGCACGTACCTTATTTGATTTGATATTTTATGTTTGTGGAGGTTCTTTTTATGACCTGTGTTGGTTAATGTTGTATGTGCGCTTAAACAGGACGTCACTTCTCTGCGGTGGAGTGTTTTATCAGTGCCATTAGTCACGCAGGTTAATAGTGTCGGTCAGGTCTCCTGTAGCCTTCGCAACTGTCTACCTACTTTATTGTTTGCTGAGAGACGGGACTCCAGATTCAACTGCAGCTTCGCCTAGGTTTCCCGTCACGTATTCCCGTTTTTGTACCGTGTATCCCACAGTTCTTCTGTCAGATGAGAGCGTGTTTAGGATTGTTACGTGTTGTTGCTTCGTCCTTATCTACGGATTCTCTTTACTCCGACTCTCCCCTTGTCCCGAAGCCTCCTTTGTCTGACAGCAGAGCCACCGTGCTTTCTGTTGTGCAGTGTTTGCAAGCTGTATCCTCCCCGTCTACTTTTACTTCTAACCTAGCTACGTACTTGTATTTAAAATGCGTTTCTTGTAGACAGTGCTATGCTTCAGTCTTTCTGTTTCATCCAGGCCGGGAATCTCTGCCCTGTCTCCGCTGTGCTCACACCCTCCAGACTCAGTGCAAGGACTGAACACAACCTTCTCTTCTAGACGGTTAACTTCTGTTTGTTTCATCTCGCCTTCATCTTCCTCGACTTCTGGTTTTTGATCCCCTTTTGGATTAATTCAGAATTTGCTATGAGTCCGCTTTGTGTATTTTTGTTCGCTTATTATGTATGCCTCTACGACATTTCCCCCGGGGGCTGCCCTAAGGTTTACAACACGTTTTCCCCCTCCAGTGGTTGTCATAGGATATGTCTCTTAATAGATCACATATTACCTTCCGGACATATTGTACCATTTCCTGTGCGGTGCAGACACCTCACACCTGGACCCCCACTTTCTCCCTCCCCTCTTTTGGGATATTTTTCATGCATTATACTTCATGCTGCATCTAGAATTCTCTCTTTCTCTTTAACTTTTGCCTTTTTAATTATATGTCTTGGTGTGGGTGTCTTTGGGTTCATCTTGTTTGGGATTCTCTGTGTGTTTGTTTGTTTGTTTGTTTTGTACCTGAATATCTGTTTCCTTCTACAGTTTTGAAAGTTTTCACCCATAACTTCATCAAATACTTTTTCAGCCCCTTCCTCTCTCTCTCTCCTCCTTCTGAAACCCCTACCATGTGAATGTTGTGCACTTGACATCCTCCCAGAGGTCCCTTAAACTGTCCTCATTTTAAAAAACTCTGATCTTCTTTTGCTGCTCTGATTGGATCATTTCCATCGTTCCATCTTCCAGATCACTTCTTCTTCTTCTTTTCTTTAGTCTGCTGTTACTTCCTTCTAGTGTGTTTTTCATTTCGTTTATTGAATTCCTCACCTCTGACTGGTTCTTTTTTATGTTTTCTGGCTCTTTGTTAAAATTCTCACTGTGTTCATTCTACCCTTTCCCTGGCTCAGTTGGCGTTCTTATTACTGATGCTTTGAACTCTTTATCTGGTAAATTATTTATCTCTGTTTCATTAGTTGTTTCTTAGGTTTTTTTTTTTTCTTGTTCTTTTGTCTGAAATATATTCCTGTCTTCTCACTCCTTGAGACTTTCTCTATCTCTATGAAATGAGGAGAAACAGCTACCTAACCTGGTCTTGAAGGTGTGTCCTTGTGTGGGAGCCTCCCTACGAAGTCTGCCTGTGCCCAGTGGCTTTGGTGGGAGAGCTGAATCTGAGGGCCTTGTCTTGCCCCACAACGTGCTGGCAGCTGGCACCTTGGTGGGAGGTGATGCTGGAGAAGGAGGGCCTTCTCCTCTGCTCAGGGCTCTCACCACCCTAGCGGGCTTGGGGGTGGGTCCCCAGGTGCTGGAGCAGAAGCCCAGAGGGTCATGTTCGAGCCTGTTCCGTTCCCTCTGAGTGTGCACGCTCCCCCTCCCAGCCAGGGCACCTTCGCCCCAGAGGGGAACAGGGCTGGACTGAAAGGCCCAGAGTGAGCACCTGGTGCAGGCCTGGACGACCGCTGGGGTGGTCTCGGCCCACCAGCCAGGGGTCCTGACCTGCTGCCTCCGAGAACATTGGTAACGGCCACGCTCACCTTGTTTGGATGCAGTGCTGGGTTGTCGCCACCCCTGTCCCCGACAGCTGCACACCCTCTCTGGCCATGGCGGCTTCTGTCCTCGTGGGGAGCTGCACCGGAGCTGCACGGGTGAGAGCAGGCACGTGGCGTGCGCTGGGGTGTGTGCGGGTGTGGCCACGGGAGTCCCGGGCAGTTTCAGTCTGCTCCCTCTGCCGGGTTCCTGGGTGTGAGCACGTGTGTGTGCACACTCATTACAAGGGGAGTCTAGGTTTCTTACAGCCCTCCTGTTAGTCCCACTGGCTTTCCAACCAGCTAACGGGACCCATGTTCCCACTGTCAGACCCCGGGACTGGGATGGCCCGCGTGTGGTCTGAGCTGCTCACTCCCCAGGGAGGGTCTTCCCCCTGCGTAATCCCTTTCCTCCTCTGCGTCCCTGCCTAGGGGCACAGGTCTTGGCCTGATCACATCTCTCCCCTTCCTACCTGACTCCACGTGGATTTTTTTTACAGCCTTGGTTGTACAAGAGTCTTTCTGCCAGTCTCCAGCTGGTTTTCGGTGAGAGCTGTTCCACGCGTACATGTATTTTTGATGCGTTCTTGTGGGGAAGGGGAGCCCAGCCTCTTTTTGCTCTGCCATCTTGATCCCGCCCCCTCTCTTTCATTTTTTATTGAGGTAAAATTCAAGCACCTACAACTCACTTCTTTAAGGTGCAAAATTGAGTGATTTTTTTTGTATATTCACGAAGTTATGCAGCCATCACTACTGTCTAGTTTCAGAACATTTTCACCCTCCCCCCAGAGAAATTATACCCAGGACCAGGCACTCCTCAGTCCCCCGACTCCCAGCCTTTCTCCTTCACTTTGAAAAATAATGTTACTAGATACAGAGTTCTGGGTTGCAGGGCCCCTCCTCCTCATGCCCCAAACTCCGGATGTTTCACCACATTGTCTCCTGACTTGCACAGTTTCTGATAAGAAGTCTACTGGCTCCTCCGTACGTGATGTGTATTTTCCTCTTGCTGCCTTCGTGATTTCTCTTTTGGTGATCATGTGTCCAGGCGTGTTTATGTAGTGTGTTTACATGGTGTGTGTGCACGTGTGGTGTGACGTGTGTGCGCATGCGTGTGTGTGTGCATCTGTGGGTGCGCACCTGTGTGGTGTGTTTGGTGTTTATCTTTCTTGGGATTGTCTGAGCTTCTTGGGTCTGTGGTTGAATGTATTTCATTATTTGTGGACTTTCTTGTCCGTTGTCTTTTCAAATGCCTTGTTCTGCCTCACTCTCTCCCGTCTACATCTGGAATTTCAATTTCAGCATCAGAATATCGGATAGTGAGATACGCTTCTTCATGCTCTGTTTTCTTAAAAAAATTATTTTTTTTTGACTTTGTGCTTCGGCTTGGCTCATTTTAATTGACTTATCTTAGGGTTCGTGGATTCCTTCCCCGCCAGTGTTGAGTCTCCTGCTGAGCCCAGAGCAGGAGTGTTCGATCTGTTATCAGCTGCATCTTTAGTGAGAGCATTTCCATTCTGCTCCTTCGTGTGCGCCTCGTCTCTCTGCAGACCTTTCCCTCCTGTCCATCAGGGCTGTCGCACGTCCCAGGAAAGCATTTAACATATTAGTCAGCGTTACTGGAACCTTTCTGACTTCCAGTTTTGATTGCTCTGTCTCTTGACAGCGTGTTGGTTTTTCTTGCTTTTTTGTGTGTGTCACAATTTTAGAATGAGTGCTGGGCATCAGGCGGGAAACAGTGCAGACTGAGGTAAGTAGTATTCATGCCGGGAAATGGGTACAGCTCTTTTCTGCTAGGTCACTAGTGCACATGTGTGCTTGTGCCTGTGTGTGCAAGTGTGTAAATGCATGTGTGTGCATGCATGCACATGCTGTGTGTGTGTCACATGAGCATGACTACGCGTGTGTGCATGCATGTGTGTGCGTGTTAAGCCAGTCTGGTTAGCAGCGGAGCTGGGTTTGGGTTCTGTTGCCATGGTTACCTCGGTGCACCCCTGGCTTCGGCTGCCTCTGGCATAACCTTGCACTTGGGGGGGGTTGCTTTGGCAGAGTGTTCCTGCTCCACTTTCAGTTTTAGGCCTTTCTCGTCTGCCAGAACATCTCGTGCTCTCGCCTCTCCCATCACCAGGGTGCTGAGTCCTGCTGGCCTGGAAGTCAGGCAGTGGGAATTCTGTTTCCCTGGTCAGCCTCAGTCTCAGGTGGCCCAAGTCCCTTGTCACGGGTGGATTTCCTCAGCGGCTCTGCCCCTCTCCCAGGAGAAGGGGATCTCCCTGCCTCTCTCTGGGGTCAGAGGGTGGTGTCTCCCCTGCCTCCTGCCATAGAGGTGCTCCTGGTGCCCTGGGCTGCAGTGCTGGCTGTCCTCCAGCGACTCCAGGACTGTGGTCCCTGGGGGACAAGGCCCAGGCAGGCATGATGCCTTCGTGGTGGTGGCCACTCACTTCTCCAGTGGGCCCCACTGAGAGACTGTCTCCAGGCTCCCCTCCTGCCCTCATTTTCCTCTGAGTACCTGTTGGGGTCACGGAGAAGGGGGGGTGTGACCTCCCCTTTGTTTGCAGCAGCCAGGACCCTGTGCTCTCAGCCTTGTCCACACCAGACATCCCAACGTCACTGCAATTCTTTTTTTTTCGGTGGTGGTAGGGTAATTTGGCTCGTTTGTTTATACTGGAGAAACTGGGGACTGAACCCAGGACCTCGTGCATGCTAAGCACGTGCCCTACCCCTGAGCTGTACCCTCCCCCTCACTGCAATTCTTTCGCCAAATTCTCCTTACCTGCTGGAGCCCCACTTCTTCCCGTGCTCTGCCTCACATGAGCCAAGGCCCACGTCCCCTCTCTCCTTGGAGGGGTCTGTCTTCCTCACACCTCCAGCCAGGCAGGGTCTCTCAAACACTCCCTGTTCATGGGGTCAGGATAAGTCACGATTTTGGAGGTTAAAGGGCTGTTCTTGTTGCAGAGTGGGAAATGCTCCTTCCAGCTTTCTACGTCCTCGGAGCAAAAGCTTGGTTTTCCCACTCCTGCGCCTGCAGGAGAGCGTCCCCGTCTCTTCAGGAATAGTCAGTTTCCAGCGTTGTGTTAATGTCTGGTGTACCGCGTACTCATATGTGTTCATACACATATGTGTTCAGCTGTATGTATATATACATATGTACTCCTTTCCACGTTCTTTTTCATCATAGGCTGTTACAAAGTATTGAACGGAGTTCCCTGTGCTACACAGCAGGTCTTTGTCTGGTTTTAAGGTTTTCCTTGTGTTTCCACTTGTACAAGGGCTTCTGCCAAAGTTCAGTACGTATTCTGTGAGAATTGTTTCACGTGTGGATGCATTTTTGACGGATTCTGAGAGAGGGTGAGCTCCGTGTCCTTCTTGAAGGCCCTTCTCCATCCCTTCTTATCACTTCCACGTTCTGGCCAGAAAGAAGGTCCAGGGCAACAGGCTTCAGGAAGAGCGAAGATGACAAGCGTTTTCTCAGACGCCCGTGCCGGACACCTCTCCCTGTATCTTGCTGTGTGTCTCCACTTGGCCACCCTGACTGAAAGGGAAGCGATCACTTTTCACTGAGCTTACGGGCACCCGGATGCACGTGGGGTTCTGCCTGGGGAGAAGGCAGAGACTAGATCTGGGTAGGCCATTAGCCACGTCGGCCATGCACAGCCTTGCGTAAAACCCTCCTCCCCAACTCGACAACTTTTTAAGCTTTTACCTCTCCCCTCCTCTTTGGAAACTGGATGAAATCTATGCACACTCTTCCCCTAAAATTTCACATAGCCTGCATTTGGACAAAGTTGTGCGTGTGATTTCAGGGTGTGCTTCCCGGGCGGGCTCTGGGAACCCAGTGGGGGGATCAGCAGGGCCCAGCGGCTCCTCACAGGTCTGATGGTTTGCTGCAGGGCATGTGGAGGGTGGGGAGGTGTGCAGGGGTGATGAGAGTCAGGCGTTAAGGACTGGTGGTCCTCACTGCTTCTCCAGCCCTGCCCCGCGTCTGGGCAGCTCTGCGGCGTTTTCCTTCGTGGGGAGCGGGCTGTCCTCTTGCCGGGCACGAGGACGCTTGTCTGGATGTGGGTGAGTCATCTAATTATGTCCCCATTTTCAGCCGGCTTCACACTTGGCTTCATCCTTGTAAAAGTTTACGGAATAGAGCCTAACTGGAATTTAAAGTCCCTTTACATTTGTTCGGCTTTATTGATGTATAGTTGACAAAACTGTAACACACGTTGGGTGTGCAGCGTGGTGACCTGATACACGTGTGTGTGCTTGTGAAAGGGTTCCCGCAGTAGGGTCAGATTAACACGTCCTTCAACTCACGCCTCACATGTTTACCTTTTTTTTCTTTTTTTTTTTGGTGAGCCCACTTACGCTCTACTCTCTTAGCAAACTTCAATTACACCACAGTTTCACCAGCCACAGCCACCATGTGGTACTTTAGCTCCTCAGGCCGCGTCATCGTGTAACGGAAAGTTTGTACCCTTTTACCAACCTCTCCCCATTCCGCCCCCAACTCCCCCAAAACCACCATTCTGCTTTGCTTCTATGACTACAAGTTTTATTTATTTATTTATTTTAAAAAATCTCACACGTAAGGGACATTAGGGTCCCATTTAAAATATTTAATTAACATCTACCCCAGTACAAACCTGATATACTTTTACCGTAGCATAACAATTTTTCCGCCCCTTGAGTTAAACACATTCGCTCATTCAAGAGATATTATTGATGGCAAATGCTGGAGAGGGTGTGGAGAAAAGGGAGCACCCCTACACTGTTGGTGGGAATGCAATTTGGTGCAGCCACTGTGGAAAACAGTGTGGAGAGTCCTTAAAGAACTAAAAATGGACTTGCCCTATGAGCTAGCAATCCCATTCCTGGGCATATATCTGGAGAAAACTCAAAGAGACACATGCACCCCAGTGTTCACAGCAGCACTGTTTACAACAGGCAAGACATGGAAGCCACCTAAATGTCCATTGATAAATGGCTGGATAAAGAAGATGTGGTATATCTATACAATGGAATACTACTCAGCCATAAAAAAGAACGAAATGCCATTTGCAGCAACATGGATGGACCTAGAGATGACCATACTAAGTGAAGTAAGCCAGACAGACAAAGACAAAAATCATATATCACTTGTATGGGGAAACTAAAGAAATGAAACAAATTAACTTAATTATAAAACAGAAACAAATTCACAGACATGGAAAACAAGCTTACAGTTACCAGAGAGGAAAGGGGAGTGGGGAGGGCTAAATTGGGAGTTTGGGATTAGCAGATACACACTACTGTATATAAAATAGATAAACAACAAGGTCCTACCATATAGCACAGGGAACTCTATCCAATAGCTTGTAATAGCCTATATTGAATATATGCATAACTGGATCACTATGCTGTACACCAGAAACTAACACATTATAAATCCATAAAAACCTAGAAATATTGTTTGAATAATATCTTGAATATTAAGTACTAGCCCTGTTCTAGGGGCTGAGGATACAGAGTAAACCAGACAGAAAAATTTCCCTACTCTTATGGGGAGACACTGACAGCAAACGACATAAACACTGAAGGTATAAAGGGCGTCGGGCAGCAGCGGCACCAAGAAAAATGTAACAGAAAAGGAAAGGCTTTAAGGAGCGGAAGCATGAGCGTCAAGATGGTCTTGGGGCTGACCTGAAGGAGATGGTGAGGCCAGCACACAGAGGGTCCACGGTCCCGGCGCCCGGACCACGCTCCGCCAGCGCCATCTCCAGCGTCTCCCACTGCGGGGCAGGCTGCTTTCCACGAGGGCGGGCTCGTCTCAGCACCCGAGCATGCAGGGGGGAAGGTGAGCGGTGTGAATCCACACAAACCTGCTCTGCAGGGGGTTGAGACGGAAGGTAAGTCCACGGCGAGTGAGGGCAGGCTCTGCCGAGTTTGATTTATATCCAGTTCACATGACTATTACTGTGCTGCGATACCTCCCATTACCTGATGCTGAATTTTATGGTTAAAAAAGGAATGTACTGGGGGTGGGGAGGGTATAGCTCAAATGGTAGAGCGCATGCTTAGCATGCATGAGGTCCAGGGTTCAATCCCCGGTCCCTCCTCTAAAAATAAATAGATCTAATTGCCTCCCCCTGTTAGAAAAAAAAAAAAAAAAAAAAGCAATGTACTGGCAGGGGTCCAGTCTGGGCAATGGGCGAGCTCCACATCATTAGCAATCTGTCTAATTCTTTGCAAATGAAGAACTGCACCGAGAAAACCTGCATCTCCTGCGGTTCCTGCTGCCTGCTTCCCTTTCTTCCAGCGGGAGGCAGCTGGAGGGCAGAAGACTGCCGAAATGCAGAGATAAAGGCTGTAGATTCGTTTCCCCGAGGCCACCAGCCGAGGCAACAGGATAAAGGTCGTAATTACAACAGTGGAATTGATCATTTTCTCAACTGTGAAGAGATAGAGAACCATGCGGGGAGTTTTCTGGAGCCCAGCTGCAGCGGTGCGGTGGGGTCAGGCTCTCAGATCATCCACGAGGCTGTGGGCTGCAGGCACAAGTTAAAAATAATCACTTCCCGGTTTTGACATCACATTTTTTTTCTCCCCCATGGAGACTGGAAGTCATTTTCTTACCCTCTTTAGGAAGTGCTTGGCCTCAGGACTGTTCCCATTTAAAGTCAGGATGGAGGAGGTAATAATATTAGCTAACGTTTAATGGGTGTTATTGTCTACTTTACAGTAATAGTAATGATCCGAGCTAACATTTATTGAGTGCTGTGTCTTTTTTCATTGCAAAAAATAGCAAGCCTTTATGGGGTGCTGCATATTTTCCAAGCACTGCTTTTGAGAGCCTTGTCTGTATCATCTCATTTCTTATTACAACCCCAGGGAGCAGGAACGATTACCTCTATTTTACAGATGAGGAATTTGAAACAGAGATGTTCAGTAACTTGCCTAAGAACACACAGCGAGTGAACACTGGCAGTGCTACAGGGTGGTGTTAAATCACAGCACATTACAGCTGTGACGGTAACCGTGTGTGTGTGTGTGTGTGTGTGTTTACACGTATGCTGTGTAGATTAGATGAAGTTTTGGTCTCTTGTGAAATGAGGTGCAGGGTCTGCTGCTCTGCTGTCCCCTTGAAAACGCTGTGCGGGTCGCTGTGCTGGCTGGGACCTGGGGTCTGGTGTGATCGCACAGAGCACCTTGTAAATGGTTTCATTCGCCTGGGAAAGGGTTAAAGAGAAAAATGCCAGAATTATGTGGAGGGCACGGGGGTGCAGTTCACTGTCTTTCCCCACCCCCTAGATCATCTTCTTTCTTTCTTTGGGCAGACAAAATTCAGCTCTCCACGGAGTTTATGGTTTGCTGTACGTTTTGTATTTGTTGGTGTTTGTGCCGACTTCTGAGGGTGTTGTTGGAAGGCACCTAACGTGGACACAGCGCAGGTCTGTTCCCTCTGCTTCTGAACCTAAGATCCTGAAAACGTTTCCAGTTGCTCTTAACAGACTGGTGTTAGGACCCAGGAAGGGCAGAGCAGCCACGGGATATAAATAGAGAAGCAGAGCAGAGCGAAGTTTGCGGAGCGGGCCTGACATCACTCACTCTCTCCACTCCGGGCGCTGGGGACGGACAGACAGGACGGACAGACGAGCTGTGAGCCAGGGTCAGACCGCCAGGAGCTGGGTAGAGACGCACCAGCCGGGGCGCCCACGGGGGCTCCAGAAAGTTCCTCCCACGTCTAGGAAGGAGAGAACCGTCCAACTCCAAACCTGTATGGAGACAATGAGGACTCTTGACATAAAAAGGAAACCGTGAGGGGCCACGACCTCCCTCTGCGAGCCTGAGGCTGAGCGCTGCCGCCGCAGCCCCACTGCCCCCGGCCGTGCCCGGGGCTGCTTCTCCTCCCCGGCCCCCAGCCCGTCCGCCCCGCCGGTGTGTTTAGCGGTCACCGGAGACTGAAGCACTGGAAGGTGAGGGACAAACCCCGGTTAGCTCCCCGCGGCTGACTCCCTGCGTTAACTCTCTGTGGTTCACAAACTTTGGAGAAACAGATTGTGGGGGTTTTGTCTTTCTTTCTGGAACATGTGAAAATGTCCTTTTCCCAAGGAAGTGAAAACTAAAGAGGACACTGTGCCAGAGACCCTCGGGAATTCCGCTTGGACCACATTTTCACCTCGTTGGGGGAGAAACACCATGAGGAAGCTGCTGCCCCTTTGCTGCTGGTGTCCCTGGCTGCTCTTACTTCACTGCGGCTTCCAGGTAACGTCCCCGGCCGCTCTCACCGCGGCGGGCTAGGTTCTGCCGGGGGGCTCCCAGCGGGTCTCACAATGTGGTGTTTTGTGCGCAGGTGCACGGAGCTGTCGCCAGGTCACAGGCCCATCCAGGTAAGGCAGCTCCCCTCCCGCTCCGCGCAGCGCGGGGGTCTGGAAGCACTTTGCTTGTCTGTTTCTGCACCTGTGGGCGAGGGGCCCTTCCTGGGGCGCCTCTGGCCCCCAGCCGCCCTGACACCCTGCCCTCCGGGTCACTCTGCTTCACCGCCCACGTCCGACTTGGAGAAGCAGGTCTCCCCGTGCGCGTGCGCCCGGGAGTCTCTGGCTCTGGGGCATTTGAAACCTTGTGATTCAGGAAACGAGGTGAGCTCGGATGGAGGGAGCAGCTCTGTCTCGGGCCCCCATCATGTGTCTCCTGTGCAGATTCGCTGGAGCGGACTTAGTGCTCCCTCCCCGCCCCGTTCTGTCCCTGTCCCACCATGGGAACTTGGCCCCTCTGGCCCTTCCGAGGAAACCCTCTGCCCGCGTGCTTTCCTGCTGCCGGGCCCACGTTTCTTCTGCCGCCTTGAGTCCTCGGCCTGCAAGTACTGGCACTAGGCTCTCCACTGGGGCGGGCGGAGAGGGCATGAAGCCTTCTGCTGCCTCCTCTGCAGCCGGAGGCCCAGCGCGTAGAGGCGGAGGCCTGTGTGAGGGTGGCGGGAATTGGCCTGGCTGGTCCTCGATCCCATTTGCTGCTTGGCTGGCTTGTGCGTGGTGGAGGAGACCCCAAGTCCTTGTTCGGGAGCTGTGAGAACAGCCCCGGCCTCGGGGTGAGCACGCCTCTGACCCACGATTTCTCCTATGAGCAGCGCTGCCCGCCTCCCCGGCGAGCTGGGCGTTAACGACTCACCGGAGATTGTGGGCACAGCACCCCGGCCCATGCAGGTCCCAGGGGACAGCTCAGGTCTGGAGGGAGCAGCAGTGCCCTGCGGGTGAAGGCGGACGTGGGGTGGGGCTCCGCCCCCTTCGGAGGGACGCTGCGCTCACGGTGATCTGGGGACATCCCGCTGTCCCCCACCTCCACCTGCCCTTCTCAGTGGTTCTGGTGTTGCCATTTCTCTCTCGTCCCCACGTTCAAGTTAAATCTTCTGTTGAAAGGGTGTGAAGGCAGTGCATTTGCACCAGCTCCCCTTTCCAAAATGCTGAAAGAAAGAAAAGGGCTTTCTGTGGTTGGGGATAGAGAACTCCATCCAGCACCACGTGAAGGAGAGCCCCTCTCGCTTCTCCACGCCTGGAGGCGCCTGCTGGCTTCCCAGGGGAGATGCGGGCAGCCCTCTGGCCGGGGATGTCAGGCAGAGCCACCAGACCGCCCTGAGGCTCCGGCCCGGGCAGGCGGAGAGGAAGCTGTAGGCGTTCCCCACTTCAGGCCTTGGCCATGTGGAGGCCACCGTGCCCACCCATGTCCACCCATGTCCACTCGCATCCTTGACCCTCAACTTCAAGGAACGGCTTAAATTCAATCTTGGTTCCATAGAGAAACTGCTCCTCTCACGTCTTAACTTAGGGTTGGGAAAAAAGCGTTCCTCGGTCAGCTAACCACTGTAGAGAAGTAGTAATGATACTGACGATCATAGAAGTGTTACTAAAAAGAATCAACGAGCGCCAAAGCCCGTGTGGAGAACTGGGCCCGGGGGTGCTGGCTGCTAAGCCCGGGGCCGCCTGGCGAGCGGTGCTCGGCGCTTGGAGGGCGCCGCTCCTGACGAGTTCTCCAGCTGTCACGCTCTCGCTCTTCTCGTTCTCCGTCACCCCGAGTGTGTGGTGCCCATTATTTCCTTCTCTTCTGCCTTCCCTCCTTCCCACTGAGAATACAGATGAAGGCTAACCTAGGTGGGTCTTCATCCCCTGTGGACGAGGCGTTATTTCTTCTTTTCCTTTTCTTCCTCCCCTCTCTCCTCCCTCCCTCCCACCTTCTGTCCTTCCTTCCTTCTCTTTCTCTCGCCTTTTCTTTCCTGCCATCCTTTCCCTCTTATTCCCTCCCTCTCCCTCTCCCTCTCCAGTCCTTTTACCTTGTCTTCTCTTCCTCCGTCGTGGACCCTGCTCAGCCCCCTTCCTGCTGACAGGTCAGACCCCCCAGTGTCACTGCAGCATCAGCCCCTGGGAGCCTTGCTGCGTTTCTGCTTCTGCGCAGGCGCCTGCAGCATCCCGAGGGGAGCCCGGCGGAGGAAGCCTGACCCCCAGCCGGCCTTCCCGAGAGCGACCGCCTAGGCACACATCAACGTGCAGAGACCCTGTTCCTAATGGGAAGAAATTTGGGTTTTTTTAAAAAATATATATATTTTTAATTGGAGTGTAGTTGATTTACAGTGTTGTGTTAATTTCTGGTGCACAGCATAGTATTTCATTATACACATGTGCTCCTTTCAGATTCTTTTCCGTTATAGGTTATTACAAGCTATTGAATACAGCTCCCCGTGCTGCACAGTAGGACCTTGTTGTTTATCTGTTTTGTACGTGGTGGTGTGTATCTGCAGATCGAGTGGGAAGAGATGTGGACACAGCCCGAGTACTTATGAGTGTGGCCGTGGCTACGTGAACTGTAGCCTTTTATTCTGAGGAACGCGAAGTGGGAAGTAAGAACGCCAAGATGATGGTGTCTGGGGTGGGGTTACGTCGACCCTGTACAACCCCCAGCCCCTGGAAGGGGCCTCGTCACTCTCCTGCTGCAGGTGAGGACGTGGTCTCTCCCAGAGAGTAAGTGCTTGGCTCAAGGGCGCACAGCCGGTAGGGCACAGAGGTGACTTGAGGCGGTCACGGTGTGGAGTGGCTGGGGGAGGGGTGCCCTGGCTGTTAGGTGAGCCTGAAGCAGGGGTCCCCAGTAGAGGCTGGACTCCTAGTCTCCTGAAGGGCAGCCTGTTTTCCAGCACACCCACGCCAGGCCGTCCTTTCTGGGGCCCTAACCGGGTGAGTCCGCGTTTCCTGCTTCCCAACACCGTGCTTGCGCACAGTGGGTGCTTAGCTAACTGTCCGCTGGCTGGATGAGCGCTGTCAGCTGATTTGCTGGCCGTCTGCTGAGCTGAGTCACTGAAGATGGCCAGCCTGGTGATTTCAGCGCCCAGCTGGGGGTCTGGCTTCATTATCTGGCTCAGCTGTCTGCATTTCCCCGGTCTTTCTCTCCCCCATGCAGGGAGGCGTTTAGTTTCACCAATAGTTGGAAAACAACCTCAGATCCTTTTGAGTCTTTGCGTTATCTGTGTTCTGTCATTTTGGAGACGTTACAGCATGCTGTGGCTGGAAGGACCACCAAGCTCTATCTAGCCCACCTCCCCATTTGACAGCAGATGGAGGTGAGGCCCAGAGAGGGGAAGCTGGGGACCCCACCCCACACCTGAAACCTTTTCTCTGGCCCCAGGCTGCCCGATTTCTTGCTCGGGCCCCGAGGACGGTGTTCGGAAACTGCGACCGTGGGTAGATCTAATCCATGAATGGTACCAGCCAAGAGATTGCACGTCATTTAAAAAAAGTTTATAAACAGATGACTTTTTTTAATGAGGAAAGGGGGACTTAAAACCCATGTCATCGTCCACAAGTTTCCTGGCCCTGGGGGACGTGGGCAGCTGGTTTCATCTCCAGGGGGTGGTGCCGCTTGCCTCACTGGCCCCAGTTAGAGGGCCGGGCGGCCAACACCGTGATTATGGTAATTATAATTCCCTCTGTTTACAGAGTGGATTTTTTTTTTCTGGGTGAATCAATAGTTTTTTTCCTTCATTTTTATTTTTTAATTGAGATATAACTGGCATTTCAAATTGCATTAGCTTTGGTTGGGGGGTATAGCTCAGGGGTCGAGCACGTGCTAGGTGGGCACAAGGTCCTGGGCTCAACCTCCAGTGCTTCCATTAAGGGGAAAAATATACATTTGTTTCAGGTGTTTGGCATAATGGTTTGATTTCTGTACCTTTGTGCAATGATCAGCACAGTACGTCCAGCTGGTGTTTGTCACCAGCACAGTGTTGTATGTATAGCCTCTAAAGGACCGTTGGAACCACGAGGTCAAGGCAGAAACCTCATTCTTCATCCCCCTGGTGCAGACACAAAAGTGTTTATGATGGAATTGGTAAAAAGTAATGTTTATGCCCTACTGAATGTGAAAATTAGGCAAACAGAGATTTGGGCGGCATCAGAATTACATATGTAGTCTTTCTGGTTTATTCTTTTGTTTATTCATGATCGCATTTCATCATTCATTCTACCTGTATAGTTAAAAAAATTTATCTTTAAATGGAGGTGCTGGGGATTGAACCCAGGACTTCGTGCATGCTAAGCGCACACTCTACCACTGAGCTGTACCCTCCCCCACTACCTATATTGTTTAAAAAAATTAATTGCTGACATTAAGATTGAGAGGAGATTTCAAATGCAAAACCCTGAATTTCTGGTGCACACACAGACACGTGCCAGCCCGTTTTGGACGTGGGGAGACAGCGCAAACAGAACAAGGTCTCTGCGCTCAAGCTGCAAAGAGCCTGATACAGGAGGGAAGCAAAAAGCAAACATACTCACGAACAGAAGTGTTCAAATAACAGTACGCACCGCGGGAAGACACAATGAGGAACTGGGAGAGAGTGTGGATTGTGGTGGTGGCCAGGAGTGGTCAGGGAAGGCCCCTCAGAGGAGGTGTCCTGGGGGCTGAGGCCCGAATCACAGAGTGAGTTATGCACAGTGAGAGAAGGGCCTTCCGGTCAGTGGGGCCGGCAGGCCAGCCCTGCCGTGGCGGTGAGCTTGGTGTGCCATGGGCAGAGCAGGACGGAGCCGCCATCTGCCCAGCGGCCGGCCGGGACCAGTCTTCCTCCGGGTGGCGTGGATTTCTGCGGAATAGTCAGCAGAACACTGGGGACGTATCTCCCTACACAGATTCAAGGCGTAAGGGCTTCGCTTCAGTGACACAAAGAGTAACAGGGACGGGATAGAAGTGGGAAATTAGGAAGAAAAACTGAACAGGAAAAAATGAAAGGTTTGGTTCACTTTCTTTTTGAATATTTTCTGTTTTTGGTGATAAATGTTTCCTTTTACTGTTACTATCTTATTTTCCAACCAGTGTCAAAGAAGGATTTGCCGGCCACTGTCACTGCTGTCACTTGCGATACTTATTATCGCTTTAAGTTGAAGTACAGTCAGTTGCAACGCGTCTATCACAGTGTCTCTTTCTGAATATTGTTTGTTTGCTGAAGGGGAGCTAGTGAGGTTTCTTCATTGATTTCCACCTGGAGGAGGCACCGGGGATTGAACCCGGGACCTCCTGGGTGCTGAGCGTGCGCTCTGCCACTGAGCTATACCCTCCCCGCTTCTCTTTCTGAATATCGATACCCCTCCTTTCCTCCCTCCTTACCTCCCTCCCTCCCTCCTTATCTCACCGAACTGGATCCAGGGAACATTAAACCCAGACGGGAAGTTGTCCCTGAAGAACTGATGTGGCGGTGCAGGCTGAAAACCTCTCTCCTAGCTTATCTTTTAGGGCCGGGGACGTTGTGAAGTCCCTGTGTGAGCTGGGTTATCACACGGCTGCTGCCTTGTCCAAGTAGACACTTAGTCTGTATGAGAGTTTATCCGGTGAAAACCAGGTGATTGTACAACCCAGAGATCTCATTTCACCTTCTTTTTGGGAAAACAGCCAGAGTGAATTATTTGCAAAGAATGAGATCTTCTTCTGACAGTTTCAGGGTGATGGGTGATTTGCCCCTTAGGTTGTAAAAAGGCATCTTCATATTACGTTCAGTTCTTTGGATCTTGGTGACATCTCGCGATGTTTTAATTTAAAAAAAAAACAACAACAACAACCCTTAATTGCTAGCATTAACATTTGGGGAGATTTCAAATGAAAAAATCTGGGTTCCTGGCTTGCCTTTGGAAATGGGAGGCCTGTCTTCGTCCTGGGATCTCCCTGCAGAGGGGTGATCTTCTGTCCTGGGGAGCAGCACTCTTCTTTAGAGAGGACACACAGTGTCCGACTTGCACCAGCCTCCACCCCTCCCACCTCGAGACTTCAGTACCGAAACTCGGGGTGATTCCTTTGTTTCCAGCCTCTGTCCTGGTGGGTCCCCGCCTGGGCCTTCCAGGCTGGAAACCGTCTTGAACACTATGCCTGGCCTCGGTCCAGGTACCTCCTCATGCCCCTGGCCCCTGTGGATATTTCAGTCATCACCCCCTCCATTCCTTCTTTCGGTCTGTTGGACTAACTCCGTGTTGATCGTTAACCAGACGTCTGTGCAACGTGGTGGGAGTTCACCCTCGTCCGCAGTGCAATGGTGTGGAGTGGCCGCCCCTCCTGACCTCAGACCCCCCCTTCCCATCACTCACACTTCCCATCCCTGGGCTGGCTTGGACGGGGCGGACACAGTCCTTTGATTCTGTTAGCCCTGCTGCCCAGAACGGACGTGGCCATTTGTAAACGGAGCTGGCAGGAACAGATTCATTACCCACAGGGTTTACTTTCTGAGGATGAGTATGCTGAAGATACAACGTCTGTTCTTTGGGCACAGATGTTAGTTCCTTTTCTGACTCTACCCGCCCCACGATGAATTGAATAACAAGTCCGGGATGTTTTCTCCTCTTCAAAATGAATATCCTAGATTTCCCCAGAAAGCATGGTAGAAATGAAAGTGAGTATGTCTGAACGCTGTGTTTCGCATTCTCGCGATTGCAGTGCTGGCGAGAACCATTCCCAGCAGACGTCCGCTAAGTCTCTTGACTTCCAGTTTGGACCCGTGTCCATAACCCGGGAGGGACCGCCTCGCTGATGCAAACTGAACAGCAGACCCGATGATGTGGGGCTGGGTGCGCGGTTTGCATCCTGCAGACAGAAATTCAGATGTTAGACGGGGCACTTCCGTTTTCATCTGAAAATTTAGTGTGGACATCACCTATGGTTGTTTGAATTGCGAAGCCAGCCTTAAAGTACTTTTTAAAAGAATACAGGTCTGAACATTCAAATAGAACAGAAATATAAATCTTCTCACATCTTATACCCACTTCCTCAATTTCTTTTCCCCAAAATACGGTTATCAGTTTCTAGGGTGTCCATCCAGACCTGCCCCACTTCCTCTTTTCCTCTTCCCTTCCTCCATGCCCGTTGACAACTGTATTTTACGCAAATAGTTCATAGCACATACATTTTTTCTCACTCTGAGTTTTAAAAATGTAACAATGTAACTTGAAGAACATTCTATATCCAGGCCTGTATATGAGCCTCAATATTTACCAGCTACACACTAGACCATTATAGAGACGCCCCGTATTTGCCCAGCCAGCCTGCTGTTAATGAGCATGTATGCTGTTGGCAGATTCTTGATACTATAAAAAAAAAATGCAGCTGTTACTCTTGCACGTAGGTCTTTGATCATGTGCATGAGTGAATCTGCAGAATAAATTCCCAGGCGTGGAATGACTGGATTGCATGGAGTGTGCGCTTAAAGTTTTGATAGATATAACAATCCTGCCCTCCAGAAAGGCTGTGTGGATTTGAACTCTTAGCAGAAAAGTGGTAGAACCTGCCAACTCAGTGTATGTAACTTCTTGTTTGCCAGCCTGACAAGCGAACAGGCTAGCTCACCGCAGGTTTAAACATGCGTTTTAAAATTATGAGCAAGGTTGAGCTTCTTTCCATATCTCTAAAAATCATTTGCATTTCTTTTCCTTTGAGCTGTCTGTGTCCTTGGCCTCAATATTCTGTTGGTTTCAATTTCCTTAATGACAGGAGTTTTATTCGCAGAATGCATTTAATATAGCTAACAATAAATCAGTATGTTTTACTCTAGGCGCTCTATAAATACGGTTCCCCAGTTTAATTTAGCTTGATTCATTCTTCAGAACAGGAAATATTAAAAATCTTCCGTACAGAAATTTTAGAGTAAAAACTTTTTAATTAAAAAATTGTTTTAATTAAAAAATTTTCATATTTATAACCTGCTTTGCTCAGAAGCTTTTATGTTTTGTTTTATGGTATTTAAATTTTGATCCATCTGGAAATTGTTACAGTAGAAAGAGGGAGGTGAGGATCTTAATGTTTTTGTAGGTGGCTGATGGGTTCTCATATCTTTGGCTGAATGAATGAACTTTCTCATCTGATTTAAAATACCGTCTATATAATAAATCAAACCTTCGTATTTGCTTGGGAATATTTATGGGCTCTCCCCCACTGAACGGTCTACTCGTGTGTGAGACCACATCGCCTTTACCATCTGGCTTTACAGTGCGTCTCAACATCTGCTGCGGCTAGCCCCCCTCCCCCACTGTCCTTTCACGTCCTCTCTCCAGATTTGCTGGGTTATTCTTGCTTATTTATCATTCTCTATAAGATCCACAATCAGCTTTCTCTGACACAAAAATCTCAGGATTTCTACACCAAATTTCCTAATATATATATATTTATATTAATGAAAGGATAGGTGACAACTGAAATGATTTTTTGAGTTTTCTTTATGAAGAATAGGTTAAGTCCACTATGGAGGACAGTACAGAGTTTCCTTAAGAAACTAAAAATGGACTTACCATATGATCCAGCAATCCCACTCCTGGGTGTATATGTGGAGAAAAACTCTCATTCAGAAAGACACATGCACCCCAGTGTTCATGGCAGCACTGTTTACAATAGCCAGGACATGGAAGCCACCTAAATGTCCATTGCCTGATGGCTGGATAAAGAAGTTGTGATGTGTTTATATATACACAATGGGATATTACTCAGCCATAAAAAAGAATGAAATAATGCCGTCGGCTGCAACATGGATGGACCTAGAGATCTCCATTCTAAGTGAAGTAAATCAGACAGAGAAAGACAAATATCATACGATAGCACCTATACGTGGAATCTAAAAAATGATACAAATGAACTTACTTACAAAGCAGAAACAGACCCACAGACATAGAAAACAAACTGTGGTCATTGGAGGGAAAGCGGGGTGTGGGAGGGTTAGGTTAGGAGTTTGGGATTACCGTATGCACACTGCTGTTTATAAATAAAGATAAACAACAAGGACCTATTGTATAGCAGGGAGAACTGTATTCAATTTCTTGTAATGAGCTATAATGGAAAAGAATCTGAAAAAATATGTATGTATGTATATGTAGAACTGAATCGCTTTGCTGTACACATGAAGCTAGCATTGTAAATTGACTACACTTCAAGACGAAATAAGAATTAAAAAAAGAGTAAGTTAAGTCCTTCATTTATCCAAGGGTTCTTTTACACCCTTCAGTATTGTTTTATTGTGTTCTTCACGGGCATGTGGTGTAGTTCTTATTCTTTTGTTCTTAAATGTCTTCTCTTTAGTGGCTGCATTTACAAATGAGAACCTTGCTTCTGTTTTTTAGCATTATTTTTTGAATACAGGAGAGCCACTGACATTTGCATATTTAGCCTGTATCAGCCGTCTTACTAAGTTCTTTTATTGTTTGTAACAGTTTTTCACTTTCCAAATTCTTTTCTTATGTGTAATAGCTTTTCATTTTCATTATCAGGCATACATCATTTGAAAATAATGATCGTATTATCTTTTTTTTTTTTTGCAATGAACAACCCGAAGATTCCTTTCTTAATTTTAACTTTTCTAGGATCTGGCAGACATTAGGGCATTTCGTCATCTGGACCATTATTTCCACTTTTGGGAACCCATCACAGAGAACTAATCCAAGAGATGATTCAAGTTAGAGAACGGTTGAGTGTGTGACGGTGCAGCCGCCCGAGGGACAGTTACCCCAGCTTGATTATGAGGGCTAGAGAGAAGAAAATGCATGAAATAATTCGTGTGGTATTAAGTGAGTAGAGCTGGGCCAAAAAGAATGTATCTGCACAAAATAGCATCTGCTCAAAGTACTAGGCTCACGGAGGCAATTTTGGAACAATTCATTTTTAGTATGGCGGAAGCAGAGAGAGAGAGCAGAAAGTTCAAGACCAAACACCACGCCCAGCACGATAACAGTGCAGGTTTTCCTCTTTTTTCAGCCTTATTTTTCCCTCTTGTCTGATTGCATCAGGCACTTCTTCTAAAACTCGGGAAGGGATGATGGGATAATGGACTGTCTTGTCCTGTTTCTGGTGCGTGTGGGCGTGCTTCTCACGTGGCACCATTAGACGCCGTGGCTTTCATTTTCTTTGATTAAAAGATCATCTCCCTTCCAATTTATTCTGTTTTATCCTGTACAAATATTCGTTTATGTTTTAACTTACTGAGTTTTTCGAAAACCAGGAGTGGCTGTTGAGTTTTTATTCACATGCCTTTCGAACCCACCCCACGGCCCCTGCGATGCTGACTCCACCTCCCGTTCCTGATGCAGGTGGTAAGTAGCTCCTGGTGTCCAGCTGTGTCTTTCCTAGTGGTGATTTAACATTATCATTGTTTTTTTACCCCCAAGGGTTTGAAGTCTTGGCTTCCGCTTCCTATTACTGGCCGTTGGAAAATGTGGACGGGATCCACGAACTTCAGGACACAACTGGAGGTAGGCACGGGTGGTGAGAGTAACTGAGGCTGTCGGCAGGGTGGCTCTCGGGAATCGGGGGGCCTTCGGGAGAGACAAGCAAAGAGCACCCGCTTTGAAGTCAGGATGGTGGAGATTAATATGCATCTGTGTAGCTTCCCCCAATCATTGTTATTGCAAAGTATTGTACTGGAACTGTTATAGATTTTTATGATTGAAGGACAGCGTTTATGATTCGAAATACTATTAAGATGTGCATTTTCTCCAACAACCTTACAGCAAAAGCAGCTGTTTAAAGCTTTAAACTGCAGACGATAGATCAGCCTCTGTACGAGCACAGATGGATGTTTCCAGAGTAGACCCACCTAGCGTCAGCAACATGCCCGTCAAAACAGGGGTCCATCTGAAACTAGCGCCTAAGGTCATGCCAGCAAGGTGAACCCCCTGTTTGCGGGGTCACCATTTCACTCAGCAAAGATGCCCCCCTCCCACCCGTCAGCCCCTCTGCACATGACTGGCAGCTGCCCTTTGAAAAGATCAAACATATAAGATGCTTCCAGTGGTCCCCAAGTCCATGCGAAGTCGTTAATGTTTCCAGTTGACTCAGTTCAGGCAGTGCAGAAGGCACCCCCACCCCAACCTCCCCGAGCACTTTTTCCATTCCAATAAGAAGCTTTTGTAAAGTCTAAGTGCTGAGTGGTTTCGGATGCTTTTCCATTTTAATTTCTCTTTCCTTGCCGCTCTTGGTCATGTCAGACGGCCGACGTGAACAGCAAGGGCTTATGTGCTGTCCTTGCACGTGCTCGCAGAGTCCATACTGGCTCTTTGTAATGGATTAAAAAAAAAAACAAAAACACGCGACACGTTGCTGATCACTGTGCTTCCCACACCAGCACACGGCTGTTTCCTGATTCCCGGGACTTAACGGGCTGCTGTAAGTTGCCGCCTCAGATTCTGAAACGTTTCCCTTGAAATTTGCAAATGGAGAAGCATGACAGGTGAGGTCTGGGCGGCTGGCATCCTGAGAGCAGCAGCTTGGCCAAGGGCGGGGTCATCCCCGCCGGCCGGGCCACCTCCCTCCGCCCCCCCCCCCCCCCCCCGTTGCCTCGCGCTGGCCTGCGTATCGGGCAGCAGTGGCAGCCGCGGTGAAAATCCGTCCAGTGGCTGCGTATTTGCTCCAAAGAATCTGTACCACAGGGGTGCAAGTGCCCTCTGGAAATCTATTTTATGACTAGCTCAGGTTAAAAGAAATGGCTTCCCCTCATTTTAATCCGACTCTCTCTTCTCAAGGCCTTTATTATAAAGCCTCTGAAAGGAGATCATTCCTCCAAGTGGAAAATGCATTGTCCGAACACCTCCTAACATCTTAGCAATTACTTCAAACAGGGTCTCCAGTAATGAGCAGTGTATCTCTCTCCTCGCCCCCTTGGCTCAGCTCATTGTGGAAGATGACCAGACACAACCACACTGTGGTGGAATTTTGTTCCCCGAATGTATTAATTCCCCATAAAACTGGGCATATATAGATGTTTGTCCCGAAACCCTCGAAAGATGGAGATTGCATCCATTCTTTATGTTATGACGCTCTGCTGGCTGGCATGTGTCAGTTTGATTATAGGCTTCTTAAGAGGGAAAAAAAAAGGCCCCGAATCCATCAGCACGTCTTGCTGCTGGGGACAGCTGAGTGGCGCTGAAGCCATTGCCGGGCGCACTGCTCTGTCATTTGTTGCTCAGTTCTCTGTTGCTTTGTCCATTTGTCATAATAACGTGTGGTCATTTCCATGCCGTGTTTCATGTTCCATCCGTTCTTGTGACATCACAACCATTAATCCTCTTGTGAAGGCTCTTTTATGGCCGAGTTCGATTTCATATCTCTCAACTAGGGATCCGATGGCAGGGGGAGCCAGCCAATGGGACCCACTGTTGGCGGCCAAACGCAGCGGCACGTGCGCCCCAGCTTCCGGCCTGAACCGGCCGCTGGGGTCTGCCCTGATGCGGACTCCGCCGGGGAGAGGGTGCTAGGACTTACAGACAAAGTCTGCTGGGTAAAAGGCAGGCTTCTCGATGCGTCCGCTGAGTTGAGAGATATGGGGATTCCGTTTGTGTTTTGTGTCACTCATTCATTGTGCTTTTTCTTTTTTCTTTTGTTGTTTCACCCAGCGTTACGAACCCACAACCTCACTGTGCTTCTTCCCCATAATTCTGCCTTTGTTTATACCAATGACTCTGCCTACTCAAATTTCCCTGCGACCGTAGGTGAGCACTCGTTCCTTCTGTGTTCTGCCGAGTTCGGATCTGCGATGAGCGTCCAGTCCAGTCCCCTTTGGTTCTCTGTGAAGTCCCTGTAGCTTGGCGAGCCAACAAGAAAATGTCCCCAGAAAGGAGCCCAAGGTCCAGGATCCTGAAGATGGCTACTTCGAGTTAGGTCTAAAGAAAGTGTCCCAGATTGCCCCGGATAGGTGATTTCAAGTGACCTGGGTCTTCCAAACCAGTTGCTTGTTTTTAGAACGATACAGACGTAAGATGAGATGTTTTCTAAAAATAGCAATTGTTTGGATTTTTAAATGGATTATACTCTTTTGGGGGAGGAAAAACATGCCCTTCTAATGGAAAATCCAAGCTGATTTTAGCATACCTCATCAAAAATTTGATCTCTTCCAAACATTAAAATCAGCGTTTCTTCTGTAACTGGAATTAAAAAAAACAAAACAACAAACTCATTGGAAGCTGTTACATAAACTGCACACCCCCCAGGAGTCATGGTTAAACGATTTCTTATTTAATAACCTCCAGACCCCGTATGTTTCAGATTTTTCTTGCCCAGCACAGAGCGACAGGGTAGCAGCAGCTGTGGTATCTCCCCGATCAGCACAGAAAATCAGCTCAGATACTTCAGGTCTCACCGAGGGTCTTTTTTCAACGTACAACCCAATTGCTTTTTCAGCTACAAGATGTTTCGCTTCTAAGATTAATTTTACCCATCAAACTGGCTGGTTTGGGGGTTTCTATAGCCTCATTCAATCATGCAACTGCTAGTTATTTGCCCTTTTAATTTCACAACTATATGAATGCCACCCCCCGCCCCCACCAGCAATAAATGAGATAGAGGGAAGAATAATGAGTTTAAAGACAGAAGGGAAACATGCTGGAACCCTTCAAGTTGTTTATCCCCATGGCAACGGTTGTTAGCAAACCTGAGCTGGTGGCGTGGTCTGACCCCAGAACCCGCACCTCCGGTACGTCTTCAGTGGGGCCGACGGCTCCGCGGGCAGTGGGCGTGTGCCCTTGTGCCTGACAAGGCATCTGGGCGACTTTGACCCTGGTTAACAATCCGTGACAAATCACCCTTGGTCTTCGTAGTCTCCCCTGATCCATTCTGTAAACCATTTACATCACACTCACACCATCAGATAGGTTTGCTACGGGAATGGAACAAAACAAAACGATGACGGAGTTCGCGTCTCAGCCAGGACAGCTGGCCCTGAGGTCTTGTCCTTGGCGGGCTCCACTGGGCCGGCTCGGAATGTAACTCTGGGTTTTCCTCCGGGAGCCTGAAAACGGATTCTCGTCAAGTCACGGGCTCCCAAGCCTAGGTTTGGGGCGCTTTCGATTAGAACTCAAAAGGAGACAGAGTTCAGGGGTAGTTTTTTGCTGAAACTTGCATCTCAGTGTTTCACTTGGAAAGTCTAGTGTCAAGGTGGCCGTGGGAAGGACTCGTGAACAGGCTGATGGAATGAAAGTTTAGGGCAGGAGGAGATGCCAATCATAGCGCTCCTGGCAGCTCTGCCATCAGCAGATGCAGGCATTAGAATCTCATTATATTATAGGACGTACTATACCCTAGAAAATACTAATATGGTAGGATATTTACTCTTAAATAGTCACCCCAACCTACATTGCTGATAATTTAGTTATTAATAAATGTTGATGCCATTAATATTATAGACTAGCAATGCTAGAAATACGTAATTATAAAGATAAATCATGCAGTGTGTTTAGCTGTAAGTTGTCTGTAAGCCTCACACGTCTTTGGACTTTTCATCTTGTGTGGTTATTAAGCGACACCGTCTCGCCGTTCTTCTTGCTTAGACATTGTGGAAGGGAAGGTCAGCAAAGGCGTTTACTTCAAGGAGGACAAAGGAGTCACGTTTCTCCATTACGGGAGCTACAAGGCTTCCTGCATCAGCAACCCAGCGCAGTGCGGCCCTGAGGGTGAGTGATGGGCCACCGTCTTCTTTTTTAATTCATTTCACTTTCAGGTAGCATCTACTCCTCTGGGCCGGGGCAGACACGGAAGTGAGGTTCCCGTGGGCTGCGGGATGCGTGAGAACCTCACACGTGGACCTGAGCGGATGGGAGGGCGGGGGATGGGGGCACCTAGAATTGTAATGAGAGACCACCCTGGAGACAGAATTACTTACTCTTGTAAAGAAGAAAACAAAACAAAACAAAACAAAACACCGAGAAACAGCAGGGGAGGGGATAGCGCAGGGATGGAGGGCATGCCTAATGCACCCGAGGTCCTGGGTTCGATGCCCAGTACCTCCATTAAAAAAATGAATAACCTGATTACCTCCCCCCCAAAAAAAGATGAAAAATAAATAAATTTAAAAAAATAAAATAGTTGCCAAACAATTGGAAAAAAAAAACCTAAGAAAGAAACAAACAAAAACCCCTCCACATAAAAGAGACACAAGGATGTCCCGTTGGGGCTTGGATAGGGCCGTGGCGTTGGTAGGAAGCAAACTGGTGGTGTGGCTCACACAGTGTCATTTCTGGCTCTAGGCTGCTGGTGATCGGTCTGGGCAGGACTTGCCCTTCTTCTTTTCCTTTCTTTTCTTTTTTAAAATTGAAGTACAGTTAATTACAATGCGTCAGTTTCTGGTGCACAGCACGATGTCCCAGCCATGCATATATATGCATGTATATGTTTTCATATTTTTTTCCATTAAAGGTTATTATAAGATATTGAACATAGTTCCCTGTGCTCTACAAAATAAACTTTTTAAAAAATCTATTTTTATATAGATAACATTTGTAAATCTCAAACTCCCAAATGTATCCCCTCCCACCCCTTTTCTCCAGTAACCGTAAGATTGTTCACTAAGTCTGCTTCTGTTTTGTAGATGAGTTCAATAGTGTCCTTTTTTTTATTTTTATTTTTTAAATTCCACATGTGAGTGATATCATGTGGTATTTTTCTTTCTCTTTCTGGCTTATTTCACTTAGAATGACGATCTCCAGGTCCATCCATGTTGCTGCAAATGGCATTATTTCATTCTTTTTATGGCAGAGTAGTATTCCATTGTATAAATATACCACAACTTCTTTATCCAGTCATCTGTTGATGGACATCTAGGTTGCTTCCATGTCTTGGCTGCTGTAAATAGTGCTGCTGTGAACATTGGAGTGTGTGTATGTTTTTGCATTAGAGTTCCCTCCGGATGGGAATGGCCAATAGACATGTCAAAAAAATGCTCAGTATCACTAATTATCAGAGAAATGCAGATCAAATCTACAATGAGGTATCACCTCACACCAGTCAGAATGGCCATCATTCAAAAGTCCATGCACGATAAATGCTGGAGAGGCTGTGGAGAACAGGGAACCCTCCTGCACTGCTGGTGGGAATGTACTTTGGTGCAGCCACTGTGGAAAACAGTGTGGAGATTCCTCAAAAGACTAAAAACAGACTCGCCCTATGATCCAGCCATCCCACTTAAGACCCGTGCTTGTGGGTTTGCTTTTATGTCCATCAAGGTTGGAGGGGGGCGGTGCAGAGAGCTGTCCCAGCAAAAGGTTGCAGGTCTGTGGTTGAAATGATGCCACGGACAGAACACACAGAGGCCAGAGGGAAGCTAGGGGCCTGTTCCTTCCTCTTTTTCTCTGTGAAAGGTAACATGCTCCCTAGTCGCTTTATCTGAGCTTCAGGCAGTGGACATCTGGGCCATGTTTCAAAACTTCCTGGAAAATTGTTCCCGGCCATCCAAATCAAGCCTCAAGCCTCCAAGTTCCATTATCCGAAACAAATGAACATTTTTTTCTTTCTAGGAAAAAAAAAAGAGTTTAATGCAGCCTATCTGAAAGTCCTAAAGATTTTTGGTTATCCCATGGCCTTATCAAAGAAGCCTGGTGGTGAATTCATTGTTCTCGAAGCTGGGCCCTATTGGAGTGCGTTCCAGTAAAAGTAAACAAAACTTCCCACGGTGATAACCTGAGAGAGGAGGCGTCTTGGCCTCTGCAGGACCAAGTTTTGAGAAATGGTTTTGAGGTCCGAAACCGTGGCCAGGTTTACAAATCTGCAGCTCAGGCCGTTCCTGAGTTCCAACAGCCCTATAAACACAGCAGGCTTGTTTATTTCTCTAAATTTAAAACAGCCCCACCTCAGCTGCGGGGACCGCGGCAACCGGGAGGGCAGGCGTGTCCCCGCCCCGGCCGGGAGGGCTGGCGGGCTCTGCCCGGCCTGTCTCTGGGTCTGTGGGACCCGCTTCTCTCCAGCTGCCCACGGGAGTGTATTCACCTGGGATGGGAGGGTCCCAGGAGGTCCCGTGATGGGACTGTCCCAGACAACCAGCCCTTGAAGGGTGACTGGGCTGGGACCCCTGGGAAGCATGGCTGTTGGAAATCAGAACTGTTGGGAAGTTTTATCTGAACTCTGAGGTCACAGACTGGACGCCTCTGAGTGGACTCTGGCCTCTGGCTGCATTTGGTTTTAAATTGGAGTTAAAATTTTTTAATTAGCTGCCAACATTGAAACATAGGAAAATGTCACATGAAAATATAGATTTTAATTTCTCTTAAGAAATCCGCCCCCGACCTCGACTCTGACTGGGTGGGACTGAATCACGGGGGCCCCTTTGTGCTGGACGTTGCCCTCCAGTTCATCCCAGGCTCCTGGCCCTTTGGGCATCGGGCCAGGTGGACACGGAGCACAGTAATAATGTGGGCTCCGTGGCCAGGCGGCCTGGGTTCCAGCCCCAGTTCTGATCCTTTCTGCGGTGACCTTGGGCAGCCACTTAACCTCTGAGTCCGAGTTCCTTATCTGTAAAACCAGTCAATCAAATTGCCTTCTCATGCAGCTGTCCGGAAGGCTGAGAGTTCACACACCCCTGGCACGTGGTCGGGCCAGCTTTGAGAGGCCCTTGGCTTCATTTTTGCCTGTGTGGGTGGCTGTCATTGGGATCTTGGTGTTATCCAACTTGCCCATTTTTTAAAATATAGTTCCATTTATTTTATAGTTGATTTACAATGTTGTGTTAGTTTCTGGTGTATGACAGAGTGATTCAGTTATACACACACACACACACACACACACATATATTCTTTTTCATTCCAGGCCATTACAAGGTATTGAATGTAGTTCCCTGTACTATATAGTAGGACCTTGTGGTTTATGTTTTGAATGTAGTGGTGTGTATCTGCTGATCCCAAACTCCTAATTTATCCCTCCCCTGCCTTTTCCCTTTGGTAACCATGAGTTTGTTTTCTATGTCTGTGAGTCTCTGTTTTGTAAATAAGTTCATTTGTGTCATTTTTTTTTGATTCCACACATAAGTGGTATCACATGGTATTTGTCTTTCTCTGTCTGACTTACTTCACTTAGTATGATGATCTCCAGGTCCATCCATGTTGCTGCAAATGGCGTTATTTTTGTTCTTTTTAATGGCTGAGTAGTATTCCATTGTGTATCTTCTTTACCCAGTCATCTGTAGATGGACATTTGGGTTGTTCCCATGTCTTGGCTGTTGTAAACAGTGCTGCTGTGAACATTGGGGTGCATGTATTTTTTCAAACAAATTTTCTCTGGATACATGCCCAGGAGTGGGACTGCATAGGGTAAATGTACTTTTAGCGTTTTAAGGACACTCCGTCCTGTTCTCCGTAGTGGCTGCACCAGTTACATTCCCACCAACAGTGTAGGAGGGTTCCCTTTTCTCCACACCCTCCAGTTTGCCTGCTTAATGTGACCCTCTGATGAGGGCAGACATAGTTGGACTGATCATAATAATGACCCATGATTGTTAATTGTTTACTACATGCCAGTCAGGGTTTTAATCCCATTACACGTATTAATTCATTTCATCCTCAAAGAAAACGAAACGAGAGAGACTGGAGCTCCAGTGGTGGAGAAAGCTGTGAACTTTGACTTCATGTCCCACCCTGTGGACCTCTCGTGTGTCACGGTTAACGGGAGACTTTTAAAGTGTTTCTTGGGTGGCCACCTTCCGTAGAGTATGGCCAGGTAGCCAGTGAAGCCAGGAAGCCTCCAGTCAACCTTGGCCCCCCCAAGAGAGGATGCTGGTGTGGGCCTTGATGTGGACACTGAGGGAGGCTGGGTATTCCTGGATCTACCGCCCTTGGTCTAGACTTCAGACAGGGCCTCCAAGCATGGATACCACCCTAAGGACCACTGCATGCGTTTCCCAGTTTTATGACCATATCCTTTGCTCAAGTGGGGTTCCCTGGGGCTTCCATGAGCTTGTATGTCTGGGTTCAACAAGAGCAGGGTGTGAACAGGGAAGATCTGTCCAGCATTTTCCAAATGCACCTCCGTGGAGCACGTGAGGTCTGTGAGATGATTCAGGTGGCCCTTGGAGCGGTTACAAAATGCATGGTTATGTTTTAATTTTAAGACAGATAGCTGAGCAGAACTGGGATTCCACTCATACTAGTTAGAATGAGACTTCAGTAAGTAGCAAGCTTTTAAAATTTTTTCTATTTTTTTCATGGAGGGAGGTAATTAAGATTTATTTTCTTATTTATTTACTTGATGGAGGTACCGGGGATGGAACCCAGGACCTCGGGCAAGCTAGGCGTGCACTGTGCCACTGAGCTGCACCCTCACCCCAGTAGCAAGCTTCAAAAATGGGTTGACTTAAAGAACAGTGTTTCATAATCATAATAGAGGCGCTTTGCAGACGTGATGAAAACATGAGCGACTAAAATGCAGGAACCGCGGCTTCTTCGGGTACCTTGGCCTCGCCTCCCCCGCACTTCTTCCTGGAGGTGCGGGTGGGCACAGATGTATAACCCGTTATTCTTACAACGGAACCAACACTTAGATAAAGAGGGAAGCTCTCCCACGCCCGGTCCCACAGGTCAGCTGTTTTCATGCTTGTTGTTTTCAAACTCTCTTGTGGTCTCTGTTCATATTTTCGGCTGTTTTTTTTTTTTTTTTTTAAGGAATGTTTTAAGAGACAGGGTTGAGGTTAGAGCTTTTCAAAACAGGACGAAGCATCTGAGCAGTCTGGCTGCTCCCTCTCCGGGCTCTCCGCTAGACCCTGGAGTCTTCCTTGTCCGCCCGGGCGCCCGCTCCAAGCCCGTCCAGCCACATCCTGCTGGGCCCCGGGGGTCTCTCCACCTGCCCGTCCACCTTCCTTTGTTTCTCCGAACTGCCCGTGGGGCTTGCCTTCTGGCAAACGGCGCCTCCTGAGGAAGGTTTCTCACAGTACTGGGTGTGGATGCAGGGAAGCTTTTGAGGATCTTTTGAGAGAAAAAGGCTATTTGAACGTCAACCTCGGGAAACACTGCGTTCTTTCAATACCAAGCTGGCTCTCCAACTCCCATGAGCGGCACACACACACGTGGGGAAACCCAGAGTAGGAAGGGGCCCTTCCTGGAACGTCCCAGCACCTTGTGTCCCCCCCATGTAGACCTCGAGGGCTCAGTTCCAGTGTCTCCTCTTAGTGCTCATCACAGCTGTCACCGTGGGGACGCCCACAGTTTATGTCTGTCTTTCCACTTCCTGGCCACTTCTGTCTTCAGACCCTTGCTCATAGTGTCTGATGTGTATGAGCTGCTAAAAAATGTTTGTTGAATGAATAACTGAATGTATGAATGACCCTGTTGCTGTGGCCTGGATGTCTATGTCTGCCCCCTAATTCATACACTGCAGCCGTATCCCTGCTGTGACCATATTTGGAGGGATTAGGGTTAGATGAGGTCATAGTGGGGGACGGGATTAACGCCCTTCTAAGAGAAGGCGGGAACGTGGGCTCTCTGTGTGCGTGGACCAAGGAAGGCCATGTGGAGACAGAACCAGGAAGAGAGCTTTCGCCAAGAACCCAACGTGCTGGCAACCTGGTCGCAGACTCTCAGCTTCCAGAACTGTCGGAAACGACCGTTGTTTAATATGCCCAGGCTGCAATGCTTGTTACAGCAGCCCGAGTGGACTGAGACAAGCGTTGTCCAAGACAGGTCTCAGCCCGGAAGTGACATCGATGTCCTGAGCTTCCCCCTCCAGGATGTTCTTTTTAAAAAAAAAAAATTTTTTTTATCGAAGTGCAGTTGATTTACAATGTGTTAGTTTCTGGTGTACAGTGAAGTGCTTCGGTTATACATACATATATATATTATTTTTCATATTCTTTTCATTATAGTTTATTACAGGATATTTAATATAGTTCCTCATATTATATAGTAGGACCTTGTTGTTTATCTATTCTGCATAAGGTAGTTTGTATTTGCTGATCCCAAACTCCTAATTTATCCCTCCCCCTCCCTTTTCCCCTTTGGTAACCACAAGTGTGCTTTCTATGTCTGTGAATCTATTTCTGTTTTGTAAATAAGTTCAATTTGTGTCATAATTTAGATTCCACATGTAAGTGATACCATGATGTTTGTCTCTCTCTGTCTGACTTACTTCATTTAGAATGATGATCTCCAGGTCCATCCATGTGGCTGCAAATGGCATTATTTCATTCTTTTTTTATGGCTGAGTAGTATTCCATTGCGTACATACGCCACATCTTTATCCAGTCGTCTGTGGATGGACACTTAGGCTGTTTCCATGTCTTGGCTGTTGTAAATAGTGCTGCTCTGAACACTGGGGTCTGTGTATCTCTTTGAATTAGTTTTCTCCACTTAATTTCCTTTATAAGGTATTCTTTATACAGTAAGGAAATTCATTTCTGGTCTGTTAAATGTATTACAAACATTTTTTTCCTGGGCTGCCATTTGTCTTTTGACTTTGTCATGATACATGCTTTGCCTTGCAGAATGTTATAATATTTATGCACTCAAATTTATCCATCTTTTCTCGTGTCAGCTGGGTACTTTTTCTTTTCATTGTTTTGTCTTATTGAGAAAGAGCTTTCCTCACTTTATTTTTCGGATGGGTTAGGGTTCAGTGCTCCTAAGAAGAAAAAAAGCACTGAATCAATTTGTCGATACTGCGCTTATTTCTCCTTCAGATTTATTCCTCTTCGTGCTGACAGTCCCAAGTGCGGGAAGCAAAGTTCCTGAAAAAAATGCGAATATTAGCAGGCTCACTGTGAGCCTTTCAGGACTCTGCAAAGACGCAGATTGATATTTAAATACCAGCTGTTCCTCAGACAGAAATGACTCTCCTCCAGGCTGGATTAACAGAAATGGAAAGCTTGCCTTAGAATAACCATCGTTTCTTTCCCTCTTCCCTTACCTAACACCAAATTGAATGTTTTGTCTTTTTCTCCCAGCGCTGAAAGACATTTGGCCAAGACAGGACTGACTTAAAGGAATTTTTAAATGCGGCGAAGTGTTTGGGGAAAAATGGACTTTTGTGAATCCTGCTGGGAATTCGTTTCATAACAAAAGTTTCACAATGCACTGTATTCGTTTGTTTCTCTGTGAAATTGGTTGTTTCTGAGCGGAGGGGTGCGGCAGGAGGTGGGGGTGGGGGTTCTTCTGGAATCTGGGCCGCCGCAGGGCAAGGCGGACAGAGGTGGCGGGATGCCCGGCCCGTGGGTCCTGCCACCCACCGCCTTCAGGGGGTGCGCTGGGGACAGAGTGTCCGGGACAGGCCAGCTGACCCCTGGGCAAACTCCAGAGTCCCATCCTTCTGCTGGGGTGACCCACATCACAGGGCACTTTTGAGGACTTCCTGCTTTTCTCACTGACCCTAAGAACACAGTCCTCACGACCTGGAGTTCTCCTCTGGGGTCTCTCTGAGCTCAAGGAGAGTCGTAGGCCCCATCCGTTTTTTTGAGATTTCTCTTAACATTAAAAAATACAGATTTTCATACTTCATAAGTGAAGTAAGCCAGAAAGAGAAAAAAAAACACCACATCACTCATATGTGGAATCTAAAAAAAATGACACAAATGAGCTTATTTGCAAAACAAACAGACTCATAGACATAGAAAACAAACTTACGATTACCAAAGGGGGAAGGGGGTGGGGGATAAATTAGGAGTTTGGGATTAACAGATATACACTACTAACTATAAAATAGATAAACAACACGGTCCTACTGCAGAGCACAGGGAACTATTCCAGTATCTTGTAATAGCCTATAATGAAAAAGAATATGAAAAGGAATATATATATATATATAAAACTGCATCACTGTGCTGTATACCAGAAACTAACACAACATTGTCAACCAACTACACTTCAATTAAAAAAAGGCAAAAAAATAAAGAAACGCCAAACCAGGCTCGTAAAATCCTGCCATGTTTACACGAATCATACCAGGGCTTTGGACTCACAAAGGCATCATGCAATGTGATTGTCACGATTTCATCGTCACAAGACATTTGAACAACTTGTAACACATCTGTCCACTCAGAAGGCGTTACAGCCAGGACGGCTGGTAGTGGGACAGAAGTTTATACGTGATGACAGATGTCTTCTTTGAACTCAGTGACTCAGCCTGTGTCCATAATCTCATTTGAAGGTAAGGGCTGAAGTCTCACTTTGGCGCCATTTATATAAAGAGGGTCCTGGGCAAAGGGTCTTCCGCGTTTCCCTCCCACCCCCGTCACGGGTGGGCTTTGCTCAGCTCTGGGCATCACACGCTTTCCCCGCCCAGAGCCTGGGCCAGGCTGTCGGGGGTGCGGGGGCAGCCTGACCTAGCTCTGGCTTTCACGCACCGGGGCCAGGCAGGCTGCTGGTGCGCACGCGCGCGTACACACACACACACACACAAACACACACACACACACACACACACACACACACACAGAGTTACTCTCACGCAAAGAAGGGACAAATGTTACCGGCGGTGGAGAAGCAGAGCAAAATACTCAGGGCTCCAAAGGCGACGTCTGGAGCCTCTATCGCGGTCAGGCTCTTACCCGTCGCTGGGCGGCGGTGGGGGCACCCGCCCCCAGGCTTGCAAGGTGATCGTGGCGCCAGGTCTTCACCGTCATAAGCTGGACTTGCTTCTCATGCTCCACCTGCTTCTGGTGATGGAGAGACACCAACCAACGAGCCAGCTCATTCCTGCTCCCGTTTGAGTGGAGACCATTCAGTCCACGTGGAGCATGGGGCCCGGGCCCAGGACGCCAGCGTCTGCAGACTGGCTGTCTTGACAGGGACCTTGGCTGCCAGGGCCCCGGTGAGCCCCACTGTGTTGGAAACAGACAACCATCGGTATCAAAACCTTTAAGACTGGGTCTCCCCTTGGACTAGAGACTCCCTACTACTGGGAGTTAATCCTGAAGGCATGTCGTCTGACGTGTGCAGGAAGGCTTAGCTTCCAGTGCTGTTTGCAAAAGAAAGAGTTGAAGGAAACTGTAAGACCCCGCTCTGGGAGGGTTGCTGTTTAAAAAAAAAATTAGAGTTCCTGCTTAGAAGGTAACGCTGTGCAGATAAAAACAATAGCGATGTGAAGGTGTAGGTATGGGCATTGGAGGGGGTTTATGGTGTAGTAAGTTTAAAACACGTGCCTTGTAAACTGGCCAAATAGGTTTCTGGAGGAGCTCCCTCAACAGACGATGTCTGTGGGGTCAGAGTGGGTTTGAATCTGAAGGGAGTCCATCTCTAGTTCAGTGACTTGGGCAAACCGGCCTCAGTGTTTTCATCTGCATAATGGGGATGAAAACCAGGATCTGTAATATTTAAAACTCTCAGAAAAGTGTCTGGTACTTAGCGGGCTCTTGATAAATATCACCTGGTGGTGTTGCCTGTATTTTATGAATTGAACATACATTGTCTCTAGAATGAGGGGGAAAAAAATGCCTTTTCAAAGAACCAGGAGAACCATCTGCTTCTGTGAGGTTAAATCCCCTCAGCTTTTCATGAACACTGACCCATCGCCTTTCCTGTCCTCAGGGGTCACGTTCTCTTTTTTCTGGAAGACCCAAGGAGAACAGTCCAGACCAACCCCCTCTGCGTACGGGGGTCAGGTCATTTCCAACGGGTTCAAAGTCTGCTCCAGCGGCGGCAAGGGCTCGGTGGAGCTGTATGCGCGGGAGAACTCCATGACGTGGGCGGCCACCTTCAGCCCCCCAGGTAAGGGTGCCCGCGGCCAGAGGGGTGCGGGGAGGCGGGAAGAGGGGGAGGCGGGAGGAGGGGGAGGCAGGACCGCCCACGAGGGAGGGGACGGACCCCAGGGGCAGCGCGCTCTTCCTTTGGCCTCCGGGCACATGAGCCCTCCCTCTAAGGGGCTGTTTGGGAAACTGGGCAGGGTAAGACGGCGTCCTTTGCTGAGATGCCCGTGGTGGGTTAAGGGCCTGGGTCCTGCAGCTGGGTGTCTGGGTTCCCTCTGACCCCCGACTGTGTCTCTGCATCATGTTGCTTAATGTGCTGAGCCTCGGTTTCCGGACAGTGAAGAAATGAGTGCTACTTAGCTTCCAGTTTGGGGGAAATTACATGGAATGCTGCCTGCAAAGGGCTCAGCACAGTGGTGTCTGTTTTCTGCCTCTTCCTGCACATCCCCCGCCCACCCCCGCATCTTTCTTTTCCTCCTTCTCCCCGCCTCCTTCGTTTTGGTGGTACAGACTTGGAAGTATTTAGAAGATGATGCAAAGAAGCTTTTGGAAAAGAGGGTGACGACTGGGGGAGAAAGGAGAGCGGGAGGAGGGGTGTGCGGGCACTGGGCAGTGGGGGCCTGGGGCTCGGGGGGATGCTCTGGGCCAGGTGGGAGGGTGCGGGCAGGGCAGCATGGTTCTGTCTGATGACTCTGATTTTCTCCGGGGTGCAGTGTCGTGGGTGGACGGCCGGGCCTGAGGCAGAGGTGCAGGGCAGGCAGCTGGGGGAGGCTGGGGTCTGGAGTGGGAGCGGGGAGGGGGCCCGGGGACTCAGAGTGTTGTAGGTAGCGTGGTGAGGGGGCCCAGGCCAGACTAGAGACTAAGAAGGGCAGTGTGGTCCTGTTTGTTGATGGAAGGGACTTGTTGTTCTTGCTTCCACGCTCAAGGACAAGCGATGCTTTGGGCCTGTCTAGGATCCAGGGGCGCTCTGGGGACTCACAGTTAGAAAGCTGGGCAAGCCTGAGCACGAAGCCGGGGGTAGCTGCTGGGTGACTTAAGCTGACCGCCTGGCTCGGGTAATCTGTACCCTGCAAAGTGCCCCTTCCAGCAGCAAGTCCGTGAGGGCGTCTAGACACACACTTGCACAAATATTTGTGGGGCAAGCTGCCGCCAAAGTCCGGCGGACTCTCTTTTTGTTGGTGAACGTGGTTCTCATGCTGGAGAGATGAGTCACGCAAAGGCTCCTTGATGGAAGGTCCTGATGGAGCCAGGACCGGTCTGGCCTCCCCTGGAGCTGCCATGGTGGTTGGCACGAGGTCAGGGCCAGGGTGGATGGGTACCAGTGGTCTGTGGGCTGAACTGGGTCCTCCAAGAGGTCTCATTGACCTGCACTGTGATGGCCGAGGCTGGGTTAAAAAAAATATTTTTGAACAAATTATGACCATTAGTTATTACTTCATTTAATTGAAAATAGCCAAGGGTCTCTTGGAACTGCTTCTGGCGTTTGGGGGGTGGGGGCAATTTCTTTCCTGGTGCTGCGAAGGACTGAGGGAAGTCAGGTGGATATTATGACCCACACTAGGACTCAGCCAAAGGCAGCAGTGCCCCGCCATCATAGGAAAGAGAAATATCGGGCTGGGCACACCTCAGTGGTAGAGCACGTGCTTAGTATGCATAGGGTCGGGGGTTCAATCCTCAGTGCCTCCATTAAAAAAAAAAATGATAAATAAACCTAATTACCTCCCCCCCCCCCAGAAAAACAAAACAAAAGTTGCTTGGTAAATGAAAATGAAAGAAAGAAAGAGAAAAAGAAAGAGAAGAAGGAAAGAGAGAGGGAACGGTGCTTACAACTGAAATAACCATGGGGGGACGGGCTGGCACTGGGCCCGCGTCCTCAGAAGGCATCTCTGCTCTCTCCCAGGCCCCTACTGGACTCACGTGCTGTTTACATGGAAGTCCAAGGAGGGTCTGAAGGTCTACGTCAATGGGACCCTGAGCACATCAGACCCAAGTGGAAAAGTGTCTCACGCCTACGGGGAGCCCAGCGTCAACCTCGTCATAGGATCTGAGCAGGACCAGACCAAGGGCTACGAGAACGGAGCTTTTGACGAGTTCATCATCTGGGAGCGGGCCCTGACTCCGGATGAGATCGCCATGTACTTCACGGCCGCCGTTGGTCAGTGGAGGGGGGGCTGCGGGCAGGCCTGACCTCGGCTCCTGGGGTCCCCTTCCCACCCGCCTCCCCTTCCTGGCGCTTCTCTTCTCCCCCGTCCCGATGCAGCCGTCAGGACTGCAGGCTGAGATGGGTCCTGGTGAGCCTCAAAGGCAGTGGTTTTTCTAGAACCCCTGTTCCCTAGGATGGAGGAACTAAGTAACGGTTTCCCAGAAACACACGGAGATGAGTATTCTCCCGCTGGCCGTTGGGGAGGTTTCGAGGTGTCTGTGGTAGGCGGTTATGGAAAGCTTTGGGGAGCAAATATTCCAGGCCCATTAGTGCATGCGATCCACAAATGACACAAATGGCGTTTACCACACGTCCCTTCATACCAGACTCGGCGATGGGCCCTTGGGGAGCCCCAAGGATGCCCTCCCCCCCCCCCGCTCAGCACAGAGCTGTGGTTCAGGTCGGGGACCTGTGGGACAGGTGGACCTGGCTTAAATCCTCACTCAACCGCGACGAGCCGTGGGACTTGGGAAGTCACCTTTAAAAATCTGAGGCAAAACTCATATAACGTGAATGCAACCATTTTACAGCGTGCAGTCGTGTGGTCCTCACTCTATCCATGATACTGGGCAACCATCACCCCAGCAGGAAGCCAGGCACCCACGAGCAGTCACCCCCCACTTCTCCTCCTTCTGGCTCCCGGCAACCGCTTGTTTACCTTCTGTCTCTATGGACTTACCTACTCTGGATTTTCCATATAAATGGACCATATAACATGTGACCTTTCGTGTCTCAGATGATGTCACAGGAAACCTCTGTTTTGGACTCTGCCTTCCTTTGCTTTCTTGTGCTGCCAGGACGGGCTCCCCGCAGGGTTCCATCCTCCAGCAACCTTGGCAGGAAACTCGGTGTGTCTCTCCTCTGTTACCTGCTGACCATCACTCTCATTGGCCCAGATTGACCCGTATGTTTCCCACGAACCAATTGCTGTGGCTGCGGGTGTAGAATACCCCGATTGGCTTAAGCCTGGGTCACAACCCACCCCTGAAATGGCAGTGGGGTCAGCCTCACCCAAAACAAAGAGAAAAAGGGGCTCCCCAACACACGGTCAGGTTTGCTGGGTTCAAGAGCTGCTGTGCAAGCGAAACAGCCTGTGTCCATGGAAGCTCTGACAATTCCATCTTTCACCCAGAAAACAGAATTCATTCCTTTTCACAGAAGTGACGTAGTGAGACAGGCTGGGACCTGGGGCCGGACACCCTTTACTGCAGGGCTGGCACCTGGACAGACCTCTCCTCGAGCAACAGAACACAAAGAAACTATAAGGGACTAAAACTAGCCGCACACATGCACAGTAGCAGTCGGGGCAAATGATGACCCTTAAGATGAGGCCACAACCCACAACATGTGTTACCGGCCTGTGCCCTTGGACTCTTTAATCAATAGACGTTGACAAGAGGCCAGATGAGACATTCAGGCAAGGCTTTACTGGGACTCGTGCTGCAGCCTCGGGGAGCAAAAACAAGGAACAGGTTCCCTTGCTCACTCCCTAGGCGGGTGGTGGGGAGGCCGTGAGCTGGCCCCATGGGTGAGGGTGAGGGCAGATTGATCGATCAGGCCAGAGGGGTGGCTTAGGGGCCTGCCCACCCCCTTGGTGGTGCTGTGAGCAAGGACCGTGTGCAGTCCTCTGCCTTTGCTCCCAGCACCTCAGAAGTGGCCATCAGGAGGCTTTGCCTAGATTGCTCACCTGCCCTCTTATTAATTTTTATTGATTAAAGAGTCCAAGGGCCCAGGCTGGTCAGTAGGACAAAATATACCTCTCTTTAGGAGAAAGAAAGGATATCAGCCTATTGCATTTTATTGCCTAAGAGTCAGAGATTTGTCACTTTGAGACCAAGATGTCATCTGTATTTGCATTACTGAGAGCCTCAAACAAATCCTGCCTTCGCGATAGCTTGCTGTTGTAGCAGCCTTAGGAAGAGGCCGTACCGCTGCTGGTTCTTGTGGCCGTCCCAGCAAACCCTCGTCACCAAGACATGCCCAGGCTCAGGGATGTGGCACGTCAGTACCCACCCTCCCCCAGTGGTACAGCGTGTCAGGAAGTCCTTGCTGCTGAATCGCATCTGTGCCGTTCACTCTCGCCCTCCATGCTTCTTGAGGATGCTGTGCGAGTCTCTGGGGGACTCAGGAGAAGTGTTCTGTTAACATTCCTGCATCCTGGTGTGGGGGGCGGGGGGCGCGTGCCCTCACTTTTGCTGAACCAGAACTGGACCCATCAGGTCCCCACGCCACTTGGGGACTTGGTTCTGAAGACGGGGCCATGATGAAAAGCATCATAGGAGAAGGGGCCCTTGAAGCCCCCGCAGGGCTGCCCGTGGGGCTCTGGGGCCTTCGCTCTGTCAGCCAGCTCAGCCTGTTCACAGCTGCTGTGCTCAGACAGACGACTGGGGCTGAAATCCAGCCTGCCATGGGGCTGTGTCCACAGGAGGAACTAGACCCTGGTCTTTGCACAAAGATGTGTGTGCACGTGGAGCTGTGGGCAGGGGCTGCACGTGCCCTGTCCTGAGGGGCCCTCTCCTGACCCTGGTAGCTCGGGCAGGTGCTGTTTTCTGATGGATCGGTCCAGATGGGGTGGCCTTCCTTCTCTCTCAGTCACGCAGAGGTGGAGTGCCGATCCACTGCCACCCTGGCGGGGCTTCCCTCCAGCACTGGGATGGAGGGCTCCTCCTTTTGTAGGGAAGCAGAGGGAGTGGAAGGCTGTCTTCAGAGTCCCAGGACTGGAACGCGTGCCTCTTTGACACTAGGAACACACTCAGCACAGCCAGATGCTCACACAACAAGAGCCACCCAGGAACCGGGGCTGACCTAGGACACGGCAGACTCATTTCTCACCTGAGTCTCGCGTGCGCGTCACTGTGAGCGGCGGTGCGAGGAGCAGGGCTGCGGGCAGAGTTTCATTGTCCTCCACTTTCTCTGCCGGACTCACAAGTGAAATGTAATTTGATGGGGCTCCTGGGCCTCCCAGGAGCAAATGTCACTCTGACTTGGAGAACAGAGTCTGGGGCCCTGGGCTGCCCAGCAGTGTCACGCTTTCTGCTCTCACCAGCTACCCAGCCCGACCCCCACCCACGGGGTCATTTACTTCTGGAACCAGCGAGGGGGGTGATGAGGCCACTTCCTCAGGCCACCGAAAGCTACCGGAGGCGTTTCCAGCAGTGAAGCAGCGTGTCTAGCCAAGTCTGTGTCCTCACCAGGGACTACTAAGATTAGGGATCGTTGGTGGAAACAGGCAGAAAACAGCAAGTCACGGCTAAGTCTTTGACCTGAGATGCCTTCATTGTTGTAATCGTTCGTAGTTAACCAAATGGGGTCTTTAATAGAAAGAACAATTAGAGTTCCCCGGGGTGGCAAGGGCTCAGGAAGATAGTCCCCCCACCACGTCACTGGGGTCCACTCCAGCATCCCCTCGCTGGGAGGGGAGGTGGCCAGGTCTCCTGTCTGTCCCGGCCCAATGGTTCACAGAGCTCTGTATTTTATCTCCGACTAGTCCAGACGCAAAGGAAATCCATTTCCTCTGCTTCTTTATTTATTTGAAATCGGCAAAAAGCCTGTGTAAAATCATCTTTTTCTGTGATGACTTGCATGATGGGTGTTGCAAAGCAATTTAGATTATACATAGAAAAATAATTGGACCTGGGAAAATCCATGCCATCTAGCCATCCAGCCAATTTATTAGCCCTGATCTTCCCAGCAATGTTCCTCCTCAGAACATTCTCAGGCTGGCTTAGTTGCGTCTGAAGCTAGTAGGTTTCTGAACAAGGACAAGCCTTCCTGAGGGTGAACCTGGTGACCATGTTTTAGTCACTAACTAAGCATTATCGATTTTTTCCAGGAAAGCATGTCTTCTTGTCTTCAACACCACCAAGCCTCTTCATGACACCCACAGCAAACACCGTGGTGAGCAGACACGTTTATCTTTTGTCCCCCATCTTGGTGATGTCTTGTTGCTGATTTTTCGCTTGGACTGTATGCGGGCAGAGTGGGAGTCGCACTAGACAGCCTGGCTCTCCCTCACTGGCAGGATAATGTCTGGGAGGAAATAATACATGGAGGAGAGGCTGACTTTGGCACTAATTCTTGATGCTCAGAGTGACTAAAGGGAAGCCCCTCTGCTTCCCGGGGCCTGTAGCCTCAGGTGCCTCCACGGAGTAGCCAAGACTGTCTGGGGACACCTGGACACTGAGCCTGTTTGCTGGTGCACTTGGCACAGTGAGCACAGAGCGAGGACGAGCTGGCCTTGATGCTTGACTTCTTCCTTTGCCATTTTCTTCCTTTTTGGGGGGTGGAGTGGGTAATGAGGTTTGCTTGCTTGCTTGTTTGTTTGTTTGTTTACTAATGGAGGTTCTGGGGATTGAACCCAGGACCTCGTGCATGCTAAGCATGTGCTCTACCACTGAGCGACATCCACCCCCTCCCTTATGCCATTTTTTCCTGATGTTTGAGGAAAGGATGAATTCATTTAGAAAGCATTCCCCTCTGGAATTAGCATTTGTGATCAAACAATTTTTCTTCCACGAGGACTTTAATGTCAATTGCGAATGAGCAGACTCTAGAACCATCTGCTTGGGGTCAAATCCCGGTTCCACCAGTCATTTCTGCGCAAGTGTCTTGATGCTTAGTTTTGTCTGTCAAATGGGTGTGTTATTTCGTGAGGCTGTTGTAAGGATGAAATGTTAGCATATGTAAAACAGTCACAAGAGTGCCTGGTGTACGGTAGGTCCTATTACTCTTATTATTGCAGTGTAAGAAGCACAAGACCCAGAGGATGCACTGAACTTCTGTAGAACATCTCGGCTTTAGTTCTTAATAGGAACTCAGGTCTCTGATTTCTTAAATATTTTTCTTTTTAATGGAGGTACTGGGGATTGAACCCAGGACCTCGTGCATGCTAAGCGTGCGCTCTACCACTGAGATCTCTACCCACCACCCTTCCTAAATAATTTATTTTAAATGTCACTGATTTCTTTTAGCCGCCCACCGATGCCTACCATCCCATCATAACCAACTTGACAGAGGAGAGGAAGAACTTCCAGAGTGCTGGAGTTGTTTTGAATTACCTCCAAAATGTGTCCCTCAGCTTACCCAATAAATCCCTCTCGGAGGAAACAGGACTGAATCTCACCAAGGTAAAGCTGTTTGATTTCTGTGCCGAGCGGATCGGGGATGGCCGACTGTCAGACTATGGCCCACAGATGTGTCTTGTTTAACTTACACAGAGTTTAAAAATTAGAAACTGTAAAAGTCTGGACTTGAGACTTCTCACGAACAACCAGGTGGTGTAGCCACTCCAGCCAGCTCTGCACAGCTCCGTGGGGCCTCCTTCTGATGGGACCCAACCCTTCATTTCTTTTTCTCAGCACTCAGCCAGCCTGGCCCATCTCCCCATCTACCTGGCCCCCGTAGGCATTCGGGTTTGGAACTCCTGTTCTAAATTCTGCCGTCTCCCTTGTATCAGGTAAAAGGTGGAGCTGGGTCTTCGGCAGATTTAGCTGTGGGGCCACAGTGGGACCCCAGCGCTGTGACTTGTATCTCAGTGGGAATTCCCAGGCTCATCTAAATCATTTTGTAAATGCACCGTGCAAGGCATTGGCACCAAGGTGCTTTCTCTTTTCATTCTCCTCAAAATCTTTCCAGGCCAAGGTAGAGGAGGATGCTGGGCTCTCGTGGACTTGATAACTTCAATCTCAGCACCAGGGCTCTTGGCTGATGTGGAGACAGAAGGGATGTTTGAGGCTGTTTCACTTCAAAAGTACAGCATAAGGGTGAAGAGCAGGATGTGCAGGGTCTGACCGCTGGGTTGAATGTCTCTCTGCCGGTTACTTCCTGTGCACCCTTGGTCATGTTACTTAACACCTCTTTGCCTCACTTTGCTCATCTGAGAAGTGGGGGAAAGAACAGTAGTATTCACCCCATTGGGGACTAAATGGGTTCCTCTGCAAAGCCTGATGAGTACTTTTTAAGGGTTCTTAATTCGTACTGGTTTCCTTGCTGAAGACAGACCCAGAGAAGCACCCAAAGCAGCAGGTGAAAGCACGTGTTCAGTAAACAGAGACACCCTGAAATGCAGGGTGGGCCCCAATAGCTTTCCTGCCCAGGTGAGGGAGGCAAGAGACTTCTCAGATTGCTTTCATCCATTCATAGCACATGCTAGGTCTGGGGCTGCAGGATGGCCGAGAGCCACTTCCTGCCTCCAAGAGGCTCAGGGCTGAAGGGCGAGGGTGGACCACAGGCTCTGAAAAGCGCTGGAAGGCGAGGTCCGGAGCTGCAGGAACCGGGGGGTTCAGGGCTCAAGCAAACCCAGCTCTGTGTCCTAGCACGCCTCCGCTTCCGGACTCACTCACCCAGGGCTCTCTCTGTTACAATGGTTGTGACCGCAAATCACCAATATGATTAAATACTTTTCAAAAAATAAAAATCAGAGCATTTAATCGCTTCCCTCCAGGCAAATCGGTTTCTTCGGCGTTCAGTCACAGCAGGGATCCGGGAGGCAGCCCTCTGGCTCCCTTGGCACCTGCTGTTTCCCGGGCGCGGGGGCAGCTGCACACACCACGCCTTACAGACGGCGACCCTGTGAGAAAGAAGGGGCGGGGCGCCGCTGCCTTTATAGGGAGGGACTGTCTTTCCCATGAGTCCCTCTGCCAATATCCCCTCACATGACCGTGCCTAGACCAATCACTGGCCGAGGGGAGGTTCCCGGCATGCTGCCTCAGCCAATCACAGGAGATGTGGGCGGGGCCGAGGCGGCCCGAGCACTTCCGGGCTCCCCACATGAGCCCAGCGGTGTGGGTGTGAGGCTGCCCAGAAGGAGGAGGCTGCCGGGAGGGCTCGGGCCTCTCCGTAGCCTTGACGGGGTGTCTGTGCGGGAACAGAGAATCCACTGCTCGTCTCCTTGGGAAACGCTTCCTGAGCTTGGTGATTCCCTGTTTGCTTTGACTCCCTTCTCCCCTCGCCCAGACAGGACAGTCAGAGGTCATAAGCTCAGATGCGTGCAGGGACCAAATAAGGTAAATGGATGCCGGGGTCCGATGGATAATAGGGAGGAGTGGAGACTGTGGCAAACTGGAAGGCACCCACCCACAGGGAGGAGCAGCTAGCTGCTCCGAGTCACCTGATTTTAATCTTTACCGTGACCGCTTCTGGTTTTGCAAGCAAAGCTCCATACCTGGATTTTTTTTTTTTTTTTTTTTTTTAGAAAATCATCCAATTTTAAAAAATAGACAGCTGACTGAAATTTAAAAGCAATTATGGACAAACCAAATCAAAGACAGTCATGAGGCAGATTTGGCCTGTGGGTCATCAGTTTGAGATCTCTGGTGTGGATCCGTGTGGAGATACCCAACTCTCAGTATCCCGGAGAGGAACCATACCGATGTACCCAGAACTCCACCAATCTCTGATTTGATGAGAAATAAAAAATCTTTGGCATCCATTATTCAATTTTCCATTAAGTCCTGGCTTCTCACCACTGATAGCTGAACAGGAAAATGACAAGAATTCGTTTCCTGTGCTGCATAATAAGGTGGTCATTAGCCACAAGTGGCTCCTGGACACCTGAACTGTGGCCAGTTCAAATTAGGATGTGCTGTAAGTGTAAAATACACATAGAATTTCTAAAACTTAGTATCACAGAAGAATGTGAAATACCAAATTGATCATTTTTACAGTGATTACCTGTTGCAGTGATATTTTAGGTTTATTGGACCAAGTAGAATATGTTTTTAAAATTAATTTCACCAGTTTTCTTTTTACTTTTTAAAATATAGCTACTAGAAAATTTAAAATAAAAATGTGGCTCCCATTGTATTTCTATTCAGCTGAACCACTCTAGATCAGTAGTCAGTAAACTATAGCCCTTGGGCCAAATCTAGCCCATTGCCTGTTTTTGGAAATAAAATTTTGCTGTACCACACTCATTTACTTGTGTGTTGTCTATGGCTAATTTTGCCCGACAGTGGCAGGACTAAGGGTTTGTGACAGAGTGAGGGTATAGCACATAAAGCCTGAATTTTCTACTAGGTGACCCTTTAAAAACAAAAAAGTGCTGGTCCTTGGTCTACATTATAAACTCTGCCCACTAGACCTCAAGCCCAGTGAGGATAGAGATCACGGTTGGTTTTTTTCATTCTAAATTCTTCAGGCATTGCACTTAGGGTCTTAGTGTCTATAAAATAAATATAAATGAAAGAATGAGGGGTTTTGGTGATGTATTCTCTAAATATTTAGTGTCTAAATGTGTGAGGAAGAATGTGATTTTTCCCGAGAGAGCAGTTTGTTGGAAATACAAGAGACTTAGATCAGGCTCTAAGTGTAATTCTGATAGTAGGAGACACAGTTAAAAACCCGCGTGAGTAATGAAATGAGGGAGACAGACTAGGTGTAGCTATAGGGCGGGGTGAGGACTGGGGTGACCCGGGTAACGCACATCTGCCCAAGGGAGCAGCTGCTGTTCAATTTTGGTCAGTGGCGTCTATGTGGGACAGTGGGGTAGGGATTGTTCTAGCTTCTGCTTTTTTTTTCAAAAGAACCAGGAAACACATATATTTTCAGTTAAATCTCCCGTTTGAAGATGTTAGAAGCTAATTTCCTTTTTCAGAACAGTAGTGAGCCAAACCAGACATGGTTTTAAGGTGATTTTGACCAAGTGCCCCCAAGTAACTTCTGCTTTATGGAGAGGTAATTTCCAATGAACAAGTGTTTTTTTTTGTTTTGTTTAATGCCAGGGAAAGCATATTGAGCATGATTTGTTTGTTTATTCATTCAGCCGTTCGTTCATTCATTCATTCATTCAACAGGCATTTACTGAGGGCCTGGCACTGTGCTTAGGGCTTCTGCTGTAACTAAATGGTGTTCATTCTGACATCTAAATGCTTCTCGTTGCCTAAAGGGTTGTCACAGGGAAAAAAATGAGAAAACGCGTATAAAAGGGCTTTGTAAAATATAACCCAATCCATTCATGGGAGCTATTTTCATTTACTACTTTACATATTCAAAATGCAGCCTGTGGCTGGCAAAGATGGGAAAATCGAAGGTCTTACACTTCTGAGACTTAAGGACACACACTCAGCAGTGTCATCTTGTCTGCTTTTAGACTTTCTTGAAAACCGTGGGAGAGGTTCTTCGTTTGCCCAGTTGGACTGCCGTGTCAGAGGTAAGAGGAAAGACCATTTTGAACTTCAAAACGTACATACCTTGGGAGCCATTTTGTCTTCCTTGAAGGGGCGTTAACCTGGCCCCATCCTTATCTGTGAGGGAAACAGCCCTTAGTCCTGAGATCCGGGATATAAAAGCTCATTTCGACTGGATGGATGACCTACTTGCCATGCTCTTTCTTCTCTGTGGACCAGAGTTCTGTGAGCATCAGGGACATGGTGCCGTTGTCAGTCATGAGCAGGGAAACGGATTTCTTCATGAAGAATGTATGCTTGTTTATCATTTTAATAATACATATATTTTCACCATCACATTGTTCCTGAATGATAATAAAACACATGTATGATGTTTAAAGATCACTAGATTAAATGAAAAAAGTAGAACATGTAACAATACACTTCATGATTTTCTTTTTAAATTGAAGTATAGTCGGTTTACAGTGTTGTGTTAGTTTCTGGTGTACAGCATAATGCTTCAGTCACATATTATATATATATATATATATATATATATTCCTTTTCATATTTTTCTTCATTATAGGCTATTAACAGGCTATTTTCTGTGCTATACAGTGGGATCTTGTTGTTCATCAATTTTATGTATAGTAGTTAGTATCTGCAAATCCCAAACTCCCAATTTATCCCTCCACCTCTTCCCCTTAACCATAAGTTTGTCTTCTATGTCTGTGAATCTGGTTCTCTTTTGGAAATAAGTTCATTTTTTGAAGTTTCTGTATATAAGTGATATCATATGATATTTTTCTTTCTCTTTCTGACTTACTTCACTTAGAATAATAATCTCCAGGTCCATCCATGTTGCTGCAAATGGCATTATTTTATTCTTCTTATGGCTGAATAGTATTCCATTGTATATATACACCACATCTTCTTTATCCAGTTATCTGTCAATGGACATTTCACTTCATGATTTTAAGTGTAAAAATCAAAACAGCTTCTCTTTTTCTCTGTAATCAAAAGAATTGGAAAGGAGGTTAGAATACTTTTTGTTTTCTTTTTTAAAATAACTTTATTGATTTTACTTATTTAAAAAATAAAACAAGTGAATATGTTGTGGAGAAGTTAGAAAATGCAGATGATAAAAGTATATAAAATAAAAGTCACCTGAAATCCTCAGGCTGAGAGATAATGTTGACACTCTTGTGCATATTCCTTAGAGTCTGGTTTTCAATTCTCTTGTATGCATATATAGTCTGCACATATGCTATGGACCTGAGTTTACCCATTTTCCTTCATTATGTCAAGAGCACTTCCCAATGATATTACATATTCTTCCATGATGCTGTATCAGTCAGGCTAGGCTAGGCTGTGCTGCAGTAACAAATAGCTCCTACATCTCAGTGGCTCAGCACAGTGGACGTTTACTTCTTACTCCTGCCAAGTCTGATATGGGTCAGAGGAGCCTCTTCTCCACCCAGTGACCTGAGGATCCTGGCTTGGTCCATTTTCTGATGTCTCTGTCTCAACACATGACTTCCAAGGTTACCCCACCGTGGAGGTGGTGGAGGAAGACAAGACTCTTAACTGCCTTGCCTAGACTGGCCGCACACATACCAGTGTGACATTACACTGCTCCCTTTTCTGAACTCCTATAGTGTTCAATGCATATTTGCCAGTGTGAGGCAAAATGACATCTCATTCTCTCGTAAGTAATGAGATTGCTCCAGGGTTTACGTTTTGTGAACTTTTTATTTGAATGAGATTGGACTTCACCTTGGCAGAGGGAGAAAAAAATGGCCTTAAATTTAAGGCTGATATGATCTTACCTAGAAACACATTAAAAAAAAAAAAGGCACAGCCCTCCAGAGTTCATGATTTCTTGGGGGGGGGGGGGGGCTGTGTGCAGGGCTGCTGCTAGGAACCACCCGGAGGCTGACCCGTGGAGGACCTGAGCAGATGTTTTTTCTGCATTGTTTTCAGTTAACTCTTCCTGAAGGCTCTGCCGCAAAACATGAATAACCATGAAACTATTCAGACCCAGGCAGGCTCTACTGTGCATTAAAGAGGAGATATGAATCAGCCGCCACCCAGCAGAACTGCCTGCCAGAAACAGATTTTCCTGTGCTTAACTGTGCTTGCCTGATTGAAATCAGACACAGGCCTGAAGGAAAAGGTCTCACGTTGGCCTAAGTGTTCTATTTCCAGCTCATTGGACTCTCGTGGAGCATGTGTTTGTGAGCACGCCGAGGACGCTTAGCAACAGACAGATGTTTGTTTCAGAAAGGCGGGAAGGAGGGGAGGCAGTGAGGCAGAGACTCACACGCTGCGCTCCTGGGGGAACCTGAGAGGCCCCTCCCTGCTCAACGTGTGTCTGACGATGAGTGACAGCTCAGTCTGAGCTCACTGCAGAGAAATGGGGTGGCCAGGAGGGACCCCTGCCTTCTTGGGGTGGCACCCACTGGGATCTCTTTTGCTGTGGGGCCTCAGAGTGAGTGTGGGGACTCCCACGGGGGAAGGGCATGCTAGCTAGCACATGGGGGAGGCCAGGGATGACTTGGGGTGCTGGCGTCTCTGAAGCACCCGCCCCTTCACGGAGATCAGGACAGAACTGCTAGCATCCTCACTTTGGAGGGTATTTGGGGCTGATTACCCTCCTCCTCGTGAGACAGAAGGGGATGCAGCTGGAGGGGCAGGTCAGAGACTTGCCAGGGTCCCCAGCGAGTTGAGGCTGGAGCCAGGACCAGGTCCCAGTCTCCCCCGTCTGAGCATAGATGCCTTGGAGCCGATGTGACCTCCGTGGTCGCCTCCGCGCCTGTGAAGTGGGGTAGGGGTGTGACCCTCTCCTCTCCCGGGGGCGTGAGGACAGAGCCTGGCCCGCGAGGCGGCTCAGCAGGTGCTGGCGGTGCTCCTTTGGAGGAATGTTGACGGCGAGCGCGGTGCCTGACTGTGCGTTTGGTGCCTCCTTCTCCCGCCATCACTGCACGAGCTCCCTCTTCACGTCTCCTTCCTCTTGTGGTGTTTTCAGGACAGCGCCGTGGTGCTGGGCTTGATAGAAACCATCGACGCCGTCCTGGGCCACATATCTTCCAACCTGCAGGCCAGCGAGCCCAAGGTCACCATCGCGGGCTCCTCGTCCATGGCAGGTAGCTCGGGGCGCGTGCGCGCGGGTGGGGACCGGCGGGGCGCGGGGCGCGTTTCCCTCGGCGCCGCGCACCGGTGCGCACGGGCTCGCGCGCCGGCAGCGGGGACAGCGCTCTCCCGCGTCCTAAACTACGTTGCCCGAGGCGCGGTCACATTTTGGAGGAAGGCGGAGTTCGGTCACGGCGGCCGTGCTCAGCGCGCTGCTCACGCAGGACCATGTGAACCTTGGATGCTGACTTGGGGGCCAAACTCATCTCGTATGACAACGGCCTGGAGTGTCCGTGGGGTAACGGGCGCACGGTCAGGTTTCCCACGGTCAGCTGGAGGCTTTGCCAAGATAACCCTCGCGCAGCCCCTGCAAGCAGACGTCTCGGCCCTTCTGTTTGAAAGTCTGTATCTGGCGAGCATGGCAGAGCTAATGCGTCACCCCAGAGCCAAGCTCTGGGAAGTAAGCTGAATTCACCCACTTGCGTTAGTTTTAACGGGAGTTTGTCGGCCAGGAGAGCTCCCTTCGGGGTGGGATGATGCGTCTGCCTCTCGTCAAAGATGGGCGTCTGAGGTGTTTTCATGGGCTCCCCAGCCTGGAGGAGGAGCCTCCCCGCCCCCAGCACAGGGGTCTCCCTGCAGGACTGGGCGCAGCCAGTGCCCGAGGCATCTGGAGCCGAGGGGCTGCCCCAAGGGCGGAGGGGTCACTGCAGGCCTGGAGCCCCCGCAGCGTGTGGCGGGCGGACATGCCAGCCACATGGTTGCAATTTCCACCCTGAATGCGCCTACTTTTTAGGTCCTCATTTCCTAAAGGTAATTACACTCCCCAGGAGCGCTCTTTCTGTTAAAAAAAAAAAAAAAAAAAAAAAGAAGAAGAAGAAAGAAAGAAAGAAAAGAAAAGGCAAAAGCAGACGGGGTTTACAGCCTGGTTTCCTGCCCTGCAGCTGACTGACTGCAGCTTCCTCTCTGGCTTGTTCTAGACTTTTCAGTGGCCAGACTCCTACCCAAGACCATGAACTCCTCCCATTACCGCTTCCCGGCCCGGGGCCAGAGCTACATCGAGATCCCCCACGAGGCTTTCCACAGCCAAGGTGAGCACAGCCGCGGACCCCTACAGCCCGGGACCCTGGGGGGAGACTCAACCCAGAGAGCTCTGGCCTGGCCGAGGGGCTGCCTGGCCTCCTCCGGGTCCCTGCGGGGGCAGCTCTGGGCCAGGTCTCCGTGGTGGGAACACAGTGTGTCACTGGAGGAGCCTAACGTGTTCTCCCAGGCTCTCTCCAAGTCCGCGCCAGCCCAGCGAGCCGGGACTGGGGAGGAGGGGCTGGGAATCCGCATCCTGGACAGCCTGCTGGGTGATTTTGGTCCTCCGGGCAGGAGGCTGTGCGTCCTCTCGAATCTGCACGGCTCCTCGCTAGCAGAACTTAAACAGATGTGACCACCTCCCCGCTCAGGGTGGCCTCAGGCTGGGTGAGGGGGTCTGCCTGCTCAGGGACCCCGGGTCCTCCTGGGCAGGATGAAGCCGAGGGCTGTAATGAACCAGCAGCCGAGGTGACCCTGGTTACTCCTTCCGGGGCCCCAGGTGGTTCTGGCCATTTTTGCTGCAGTGACTGTCCCCTCTGCCCCTTGAAAGGTGACTGTGCTCTGCAGGCCTTTCCCTTCATCCCAGGGGTCTTGGGCAGTCAGGGAGTCGTGGGTTCTTAGCTCCTGACAACCTGGCCAGAGGCCACATGCTTCCTGGTTCTGCCTTGTTGACTGGGGACCAGGCTGGGTGATGCAGGACCGTGATGGCCTCTCCCAGCAAGGAGTCGTCACTCCCCGGCCCTCGGGAGCCCTCCTCTGTTCCCTGTTCCCTCTAGCTGGCTGGTGTGACAGGTGCTCCGGGATGTCAGGTGTGTCCTGTCCTCAGGGGGCCGTCCCCCTACACTCAGGGTGAACGGGGGAGTGCAGTTCAAGGGCGGACAATGCCGCGGGCGACCGGCTGCGTATGCGATCCTTTCTCATCTCACGCCACCTGGCTGCATGAAGTGTTAGAAATCCTCAGTTTTGCAGAACTGGCAGGGCCACAGCCTCGTGGTCTGTACATATGGAAACTTCTCACACTTGGCAGGAGAACTTATTAGTCACAGCACCGACTCTGTGGCTGGAATTTTTGGCCTCGAATCCTGGCTCGTCCACTTACCGGCTGTGTGGCTTGGACAAGTTGCTGCACGTGCCGGGCCTCAGTTTCCTCCTCTGTGAAACAGGGGGCAGTAGGAGTACCTGCCTCAGTGCATGGCAGTGGGAACTGAAGCAGCAAAGCCCTCATCCCGGGGCCTGGCCCACGGGGAGCGGTGAGCACCATCTGAATTGCTGATTGCATTTGTGAAATGCTAACACCCTCCACAGAGTCCGGAAGAACTGAGAAGTCAGCTCGCAGCTTGCTTCCCCCAGCCTCCTGTTGAGCTGGTGGAGGGAAGTAACGGAATATATGATTCCGGCTTCCAAGTTGTGATATTCTGAGAGGTGGGACCCAGCCGGAGGCACGACAGACGTCGGGGTGACTTGTGAATCCTGCTTCTGCTGCCTCGCTCAAGTGCTGGTGTTGCTATAAATACTCCACGCAGACGGCCTCCGAGACACGCTCACGGCTGCCGCGCTGGGCTGCGGCCCGCAGCTGGAGCGGGGCTCTGGACTCAGATGCTCGTGCTGTTCCTGGCGGGTCTGGCTCCCCCGGGAGCTGCAGCGTCTGTGCATCGAGAGCTGGCTCAGGCGGGAGGTGGGGAGTGGTCACCACGGTTGAATTCACAATTGAAGAGTGGAGTGGGCTCTCGCCAGCTCTGACCCTGGGTGTCCCTCCCCGTCTCCCCCTCCAGGAGCTGCCCGGCTCCTGCTTGTGAGGTCCGCGCCGCGCGTCGCTGGGCGAGTGGGCCTGGCGGGGGCTTTGTGTCTCTCCTGCGCGTCCCCCGGGATGCTGACAGGTGTCTGCCGTCTGTTCTTTCCCCAGCCTGGACCACCATCGTGGGCCTCCTCTACCACTCCGTGCACTATTACCTGAGCAACATCCCGCCAGCCAACACCAAGTGAGTCTCCTGGGGCCGCACGGCATGGAGCGGGGAGAGGGCGTGCGGGTTTGCGTGGCGCTGACCTCGGTGTGTGCCAGAGGACTTGTGATGCCACTATCAGAGTGAGGGAGATGCAGGGACTCCTACGCTGGGGGTCCGGCTAGTCCTGGGGCATGTGACAGCACAGTGATGACCGTGTGGGTTCCACCTTGCCAGCTGTGTGGCCTTGGACAAGTGACTTGATTATTCTGCACCTCAGTTTCCACTTCTGTGGGATGCAAGGCCGGCAGCACATGCTTATATCAGTCAAGGCTGTGTGGGATGCATCAGCTTAGGCCGAAGGCCAGGGAGCTAAGGGCTCGAGCGACTAAGAAGGGCTGTAGGCTGGCTTCAGGCATGGCTGGATCCAGGGACCCAGAGGATCTGTCTTGACCTGGCCTCTCTGTCCCCTGCCTCTGCCCTCCTCTGTGCTGGCTCATTTCCAGGCAGGCCCCTCCATCGAGGCACGGCTAGCTCTTGTAGCTTCAGGCCCACATGGGTTTGGGTCCTGAGATCTCAAGAAGGAAAGTGACTCTCTTTCGTGAATGAAAAGTCAGTTTCATTCAAAACCCAGGGAGGTCTGTGACTGGCCCACTCGGGTCAAGTGCCCATCCTGGCCCCCCAGTCATGGTGTGAGAGGATCCTGCTCTCTGTCCTGTTCTCTCACTGGCCACGTCTGCTCACGTGACCGTCTAGGGTTCAGGGATGGATCAGCCCTACTCAGACCATGGGGAGGGGCCGGTTCCCCAGGGAGTGATTAGGGAAGGTAGAAATATCATCGGGGAGTGGGGCCTGCTCCTCCCTTTCACGGGGTCGCTGGGAGGGAGCAGGAGGGCAGAGCCCAGGGCCCGTGCAGAGAAGGTGCCAACAAGGTGTGAGCCTGAGGGACTGTTTCTACAGTTAGTGTTTGGAGGATGGAGCCATTTCTGGCAGGGCAGAGCCGCCCCAGATAGGGGCTCAGTGGAGGGCAGCAGGCCGGCTCGGGTCCAGCTCCATTCCCGGTCACCTGGCGCAGTGCCCGGCCCAGAGTGGGGGCTCGGGAGAGGGCCCTGCATCTCAGAAGGAGCCATCCAGCGCCTTCACCACGGGCCCCAGCGAGGCCCTGCTTCCCGGCCCCAGTGGACAGAGACTGGGAGCGCTGATGGGTGCGGGGAGGGCCGTTCCTGCAAGTTTGCCCCCCCTGCCGGTGGGGAGCCCGGGGGTGAGCTGTAGCTGGGGTCTGGCGTCATCGGTGGTGGGGAGCAGAGGCTGTTTGCACCACCTACAGTTGGGGGGTAGATGGCAAATACCTCCCCGTGGTGCCGGCGCCTGCGCCCTGCGGTCTTGTGTCTCTCCGATGAAGCACCTCTCCTGACGCCCGATGTGAGGGGCCGGTCCTCCTGCAGACCCCTGGGGGAGGGCTGGGGTGGGCGGCACGCAGCCGTGGTTCACCTGTAGACCTGGAGGAAGGCCAGGTTCTGGGCCTCTCTTTGAGAAAGTCGCAAAGGAAGATGCAACCTACTTTCCTCTGAAACATCCCTTCTCGACTCTTTGGGGGAAATTTCTCCAAACCCGAGATTCTGAGTGAAAAGTGGACCCACTCGTGGCCCCCACGCACTTATTTAAGCTCTCACTGCTGAAGGTTCAGACAGAAACGGACTTTCCAGTGAAATCCAGGAACATGTATTTATGGCTGTCACCGGTCCCAGCTCCTCCTGCTCACTGCACGACAGGCCAGTAAATTGAGGGGCGAGCTGTTGGGGGCGAGGAATAGCGACTTTCTTCGGAAAGCCAGCAGATGGAGAAGATGGTGGACTAGTGTCCCAAAGAACTATCTTCCCTGAGTTAGAATTCAGACTTCTTTTGTACTCAGAGGGGAGGGAGCAAAGTCAGGTGTTCCCTGGGTCCGGTCAGCCTCCCGAGGGGTGTGTTAATTTCGTCCTTCCTGCGGTCGTTCCCAGGGGGGCCTGGTCAGGGTGCTCCCTGTGAGCTCAACCAAGGTGTTTTAGCTTAACGCGCACTCCCTGGGAGGCAGGTTCCCCAAGATGGGCCGTTACGTGTAATTTAAGCTCGTTGGTGAGCTTGGCACGTGCCTGGCTCCCTCCGTGCCTGCGTTCTCCTTTCTAAGAGTGGTGCCGGCTGTCCCGACGCCCGAGGGGCTCCGTGAGCGCTTAGCTCGTGGTTTACATAAAGCGCGATGCCCTGGAACGTGACATGTTAAGCGCTCGCTGGCTTTATCCCTCCACAAGGTGGTCGGACGTTCTCCCGTGACCTGCCTCTGAGATAATTAGCAAGTTGCACGCAGGATCAGAAGCAGACCAGTGGAATCGCGCTGATAGCATTCTGGCGTCTGCACGTGCAGGCACTGCTGACTTCGTTCCGTTTTAGTTTTGTGCACGATCCTCTTCACCTGTTCATGGGTTTTGTGAGGTTGAAAAGACGCGGTGGAACCGTAATGTCCTTTAAATCCCTCTGCAGTGTTGGGGGTGGAGTCAGCACGTGAGTTTAAGGCACTGGGATGCATTCCCCAGCCCCACGCCCCGCCCTGTGTGGACCACTCAGGGCCCAAGTGACACCTGCCTGGGGCAACGCCTGACCGTCCACAGGTCCTGGGCGGGGCTTAGCTGGTCCCTGCAGGGCCGCCTGCACACAGCGGTCCTCCGAGTCTCCCCTCCCCTGGCCCCGCAGTACAAGGAGTGTTGAGTTCTTACTGATTCTCTTCCTGCCAGACGAGCGACTGGGATAACTGATGCCTTCAAACCAGCCACCTGAGCTGGACGGGGCAGGGTCACCTGCTCCCACTCCTCCTCCATAGAGGACATGCGGCCCAGAGCTCCAGCGGTCAGAGACGGGCTGAGACTGGCCCTCAGGGTGTCAGCGTCTCGTTGATGGACTCTCAGGTGCTTCAGAAGGATGCATTCCTGGAGGCTGACTCAGCTGAAATGTCTCCACTTCTTTGTAGAGTTAACGCCGAGCAATCAAGGCAGGAGCAATGGCAGAGTCAGAAAGTACGATCTTGCAGCCCTTGGTGTAGTCACTGATTCATCCTCTGTGCCAACACCACTGGGCGAAGGGCCGTGGGGGGACAGGGCTGTCATTCACCATCACCCCACGGGGTACCTGCTAATCACCAGGTGAGGAGGTCCCCGAGAGCAGAGTTGTTGTCAACCTCACTCCCACCAACAAGTCTTACCAGCATTGGAACAGGCTGACATCCTGCGTCCCCCGAAGTGAAGCAGTGGGAAGGAGTTAGCATGGCCGGTGGGGTCATCTTGCCCCCAGGTGCTTGACCAGAAGCCCCTATCAGGACACAGTCAAGGGACATTCTGCAAAACTTTGGTTTGGACTGGGGAACCGTCCATGCAGTAGAAGGAGTGGGGGCTCTGCCAGCTCGGGGAGGACTGAGACCCGGGAGTCAAATGGGGTGCAGCCCTCCCCTTGACTGGAAGGAAGCAGAGCTCTGGAGGACACCGCAGGGACACCGGGGACACTGGCCTGTGGGCCGGGCGCCAGATCACGTATGGAAGCCACGTTAGCTTTCTGAGCCAGATGATGGTGTGGTTGTGATGGAGGGGACAGACTTTATTTTTAGAAGATGCACATTAGAGCATCTCGAGGCGAGTGTCATGACGTACCTTCTGATGGCTGAGCAGAAAGAAGGGGTGTGTGTTGCTTGGCGTTTCCAGCGGTTTGTCGCTGCTGTGCTGGTGGTCAGCATGAACGCGGCTCTGATGGCGAGGGTGAGGCTGGGCTCCAGAGTTAAGTGGAGTTTTGGGGCTGAACTAGCTAGACAAATGGTTCATTTACTAGAGAATATTTGCAGTTTAAAAACTTTTTTTTTACTTCCCTGTACGACTAGGTTTAACCGTGGGCCCCCGATACTCAGAACGGTGTCTTCACGAGGCCCCTTTACGGGGTCCCCGTGTGCTAGCTTCTTTGGCTCAAGGATCAGAGCTGATCCTTCCATGTGCTGGAAGTCAGTGTTTCGCCTGCAGATTTCAGAGTCCCCACATCTGTCCCTGAGATCCTGGTGTCTTCCATCCTCTCTGTGTTTAACTGAAGGCAGAGATGACAAGAGGGGTGGTCTCGGCCCAAATGTGCTGAAATTTGGGAACCTGCAGACCCAGACTTCGGCCTGTGTCAGTCCAGCCCCCGTAGGGGCCAGATGGGTAATTCGGGGGAAGTTGAATTCACGGGTTATTTGCAAGGACCAGGGTGTGCTCACCACTGTAAAGGGTGATATAGCAACAGGAAACGTTCTCGGAACAAGGGAAGCGGGTGGGCTGCGACCTCCTCGGGCTGACGGGGCAGGAGGACACAGCTCCTGAGCGGAGCTGGAGGGGCCGTGGACAGGCCACCAGACAGGCATCGCGCCCGACGGTGGGCTGGGGCCGACGTGGCGTGACCCCCGGGAACAGTGCTGTCTGGGGCTCACTCTCCTAGTGGATTAAAAAAGAAATCAAACCTGGATCAGATTTATGAAAACAAAGCAAAACCCTTATTAAAATTCAAGGAGGGGCGAGGATGTAGCTCAAGTGGTAGAGCGCATGCTTAGCATGCACGAGGTCCTGGGTTCAGTCCCCAGTGCCTCCGAAAAATAAACAAATAAACCGGGTTACCTCCGCCCGCCCCACCCCGTGCTAAATCAATCAGCTGATCAAGGGGCCGGAAAGATTAAGTGAAGTCATTAAAACAAAACAAAACAAAACAACCTCTTTTTATTCTGAAAAAAATTCAAGCATCTGTGAAAACAGAGAGGTGGTCCTCTCTGGGTCACAGCGGTTCCCACCCACGGCCGTCTGCGCTTCGTCCGCACACCCGCCCTCTCTCCCCGGCCCCACCAGTTAGTTATTTTGAGGCAAATCTCTGACATCGTTCAGTTTCATCTGTAAATATTTAGTCTCTATTTTTAAAAGATAAAGACGCTTTAAAAGAGACAGAGTAAACGACGTTCTGTGATCGCATCTAAAAAGTAAACTTAGTCGGTCCGATGTCTCGTCCCTGTCGACCTGGGTGGGTCATGTTGGGGCGGCGGGCTCCCCCTGGATGGGGCCTCTGCAGGGCAGACCCAGCCAGGAGGAAGGGCCTCGCTGGCTGCAGGAGGAGTGAGTCACTGGGGACCAGCCATGCAAACCCGTCTGCTTAAACTGGGAAATCGCGCTTTTGCAGAGTAAAAATATTCTTAGGGGCAGGGTCGCCCGACAGCCTCACCGTGATTTGGTGAGTCTGGCATCCATTTCTGCCCTGAAACGCGGTGTTTACCAGGCTACGTGCGGCTGAATCCTGGAGTGCAATCATGGAATCTGAATCCGCTCTGGATTTGCAGTCTGCCTGTTGATTTAAGGTTGTCCGTTAAGGCTTACATTTCCCCCGTATGTGTTTCTTAAGACTTTGATCTAAGTCATCATTGTCTGCTTGTGAGCAGATTCATTCATCCTGCACATTAGTGGAGTACCTACTGTGTGTCGGGCAGTGACCAGGATGGATAAGAATTGGGCCCCAATGGAGCTTATATCCCAGTGGAAGGTGACCGCCGACCGGACGAACTATTAGAAAATGTGCACAGAGTTGGGGAAGGGGGAGTGATAAAGGTGCTCTAGTTTTAGGGTCTCACACTCATGGTTGCGATTTTATTGTTGGCTCATATTATAGTCCTAATTTCTGCTAGAAAAATGATTTCTAGTTTGTCTGGTGGAACTACACACACGATGAATTCCCGGACTTCTGCAGAGAAAAGCATGACTTTAAGGGGCTGGGTACCTGGAGTCTCAGGGGAAACGATGCTGAGCTGAAACATCTTAGCTCCCCGGAGTCACGGGCAGAGAGGCCGCCCCCCTGGGCCGCCTGCTCGTTCTGTGAGCGCGTTGGCCTCTGTCACTGGGGACCACGGCTTTCTGTCTTTGGGTCTAATTTGCCCCTGGTGACATCAAGCCAGTCTTAACTTTCTAACACAGAAGCTGAACCACAGGCATTCTCAGCGGGAGTGATGCCACCCCTGTGGGGTGAAAATTGGTTTTGGGGACAAAGAGTCTGAGACGTTACAATGGCTGTGGCTTTGCAAAGTTCCAGAAAGCATATTTAGGTACGTAAGCAGATTTCCTGTATCTCTGTGATACTAAAATTCCATGGGGTGGGTGGGGTATTAGAAAAAAATGTTTCTAAAAAGACTCTTTAAGGGGCGAGAATAAAAAAAAAAAATGTTTGGGAAACACTAGGCTAGAGTGATGCTTTCTTCTCGGTGTGTTTTGGGTTTGAAAATGCGTGTTTCCTCTTCCACGGGTGTCTTCTAGCTTTGGGCAGGCTCCAGCGAGGGTTCCCCGAGGAAGGATAACCAGATAGGGGATCGGACGTGTTTTGTGAGTTTCCAGGGGAGCCTCGGGGTTTCGCCCTGGGTGGTGATGGCACGGGCACGAGGAGTGAATGCCTGTGTTTTGCCTCAGACCCGGGTGCTTGGTGGCGTTCCGTAGAGATACCCACTTGCTCTAGTGAAGGCAGGGCTGGGCTGTTAGACCTTTATGGCGCTGTTTGTGTAAACATCTCATGCTTACCATTCCAGGAGTAGTTCCGCGTGCCTCTGGGGGCCTGCTCTTTCTCAGGGACTCGTGTGAGAAGCGTGGGCAGAGCGGGCGGGGTGGGGGGAGGGGGAGGCTGCTGGCCCCCCCGGCTCCGCCCCAAGTGCCCCAGTTTGAGTCTAGGTAGCAGGTAAAACTAGTCGAAGGCGGAGGAAGACGGTGCGCCCAGCTCGCAGGGGCCCATCAGCTGCTCTGAAGATGGTTCTCTGGGCAGAAACACACGGAGGCGCGGAATCCTCAGTCGGGCTTTGGAGAGTGAACAGGAAGGCGCGCCAAGTCCAGATTAGGCGAGAAACCCGCACATGGCTGGGTGCCCCGAGTGGGGCCGGATGACTCCGGGTCTCAGGCACCCTTGCGGAAGCTGCCTGAGATTCAAACTCCAGCCACAAACATGCTGCCCCAGGCCAGGCAGGGCCAGACGGGGGCGAGGCAGGCAGTCACCCAGAGCACGGCATTCGGAGCAGTGCCCAGTCTGGGAGTCATTCACGGGCCGCCTGTGCCAGACCCTGACCGTGAGCACCTCCTTAGCTCTTGCCCCCCAGGTTCCTTGCTTGCCTGGCCCTGAGTATCCTTTCGGCCTCATGACTCCAGGAGGCAAGTGGCATGTATATCAGTCAGGGTTCTTTTGACTGGGTTGTAAGTGAGAGAAACTCCAGCTCGAGCTGTTTTAGGCAGAAGAGGAGTTTACTGGATCATGTAAACTGAAAAGTGCACGGGTAGGGTGGCTTCAGGAGCAGCTTGATCCAGCATCCAGTTACTGTCGCTCAGCTCGATCTCTCAGCTCTTCTGCAGGGTGGACTCCCTTCCCAGTCAGTCTCTCTGCTCCTGATTGTAAGCCACCACCAAGACCTCATGCTTCAGGGCTGACATCTAGCAGAGAGACGTGAGACTCGCTGATTTAGGATTTCTCATCTGAACCTTGTTGCTTCTCCTGGGATCTTCCTGGCTCACGTGCTCATCCCTGAAAAACCCCCAGGAGGAATGCAGCGCTCTGATTAATTCAGGCCTGGACAGCAGGGTTTACTCTTGAGTCAAGGAGGGAGTCCCTTCCAAAGCACACGGGCTGGAAGTGGGGAAGGGTGGTCACCTGGAGGGGAGCTGAGGTCCCTTCATCGGGAGGAGAATGACGGGATCCTGGGCGACAGGACAGCGGGTGTCCATCACACGACTTCTCCCCGCACTGGTTAACAATCAGGGCAAGCGAGGTTCCACCAGGGGAGTCACTTGCCCAAGGCCACACAGCCAGGCATGGGCTTGCTGAGGCTCCAACTCACTGTGCTGGCTTCTCTGCCGTCCCCACTCCATGGGCCACCTCCCCCTCTTCTGCTAGATTATAGGCGCTGTGCGGTCAGTGGTTCCGTCTCACCTTGGCACCAGCTTCAGGCCTTAAAGAGAGAGCCACGTCCTGGATGATAGAAATAAAAGGCCAACCCCGAGACTTCGGTCTCAAAAATCTGGCTCCACGTTAATGGTTTTTACTGGTGCACAGTCGATTTACGGTATTGTCTCAGTTTCCGGTGTACAGCACAGGGGTTCATTTCTGCATATTTTAAACCCGAGCCCAGCGGCACGCCGCCCCTTTGAAAACCCTGATTTGTAACGATGTTCCCTTTGTTTCCAAGGATCACTGAGGCAGCACATTACAAAAGCTGCTTGCTGTCTGCCGCCAGCCACCTGATCTCCCTGGAGGTCTCCCCGACGCCCAGGCTCTCCCAGAACCTGTCGGGCTCCCCGCTCGTCACTGTCCATCTCCGGCACCACTTGGTGAGTTGAAGCGAATTCGCCCTCATTTCTGTTCTTCGGTTTGTTTTGCAACGAGGACTGTTCCGTCGTCTGTATGATTGTGCACAGAAACCTAGGAGGGATCGGTGGTGGCGGCCGGAGTGAGCAGTTCTCTCCCCAGCGTGCCTTTTCTCCTGACTGTCTTTGAGCTCCCGGGGAAAGGCCCCCGGGCGGTGGGGGGGATGGACACAGCACTGACCTCGGGTGCCAGGGCCTCTGAGGGCCGGTGTCGCCCTCAGAGATGCGTGTGCGGCAACTGTGGGTGCTTCTGACTTACAGCGTGTCCTTTTGGGAGGAGGGGACAAACTGGCCAGTTGTCCCTTACCTTGATGACAGCCATTAGCAAGACGAAGCGCTCTGCTGTCTCTGAGAAACGCACGTCCGCGCTTCGAGAGACCGTGTTTACGCTTTGTGCCCTGGGGGATGAGCCATTCGCCTTGCTCCCCCGGAGCCAGCGCTCTCTCTGCATTCGCTTTGTCCTTGTGGGCGGCGGGAACCACAGAGGTACTGGGGACACAGGTGTGCGCCTGTCCTTGAGGAAGTGCAGCTCTTCCTGTGCCGGGATCATGTCCTATGTGTGACACAGCGTCGATTCAATGCCCGAAGGCTGCGGCTTTTCAGGAACTCAGTGTGCATTTCTGTTGTTTGAAGTAATACAGAGAGGTTTCCCACTGGGATTTTTGACTTCATTCTGCTTTATACTGTTCCGTCCCATTCCACCCACGCTACCTGAAGACCACCACACTACCTGCTGCGTGCCAGCTGCTGGGTTTGGGGCCTCTCTTGCCGGTCCACGTGTGAGCGCGTTTCATCCCCTCCTGGACGAGACGGCCCTCGGGCTGCTGAGGGAAGCCGGCCAGTCGGGCCGGAGGACCGCTCACTGCAGCCTCTGTGTCGCCCGGCCCGGCCCCTCCTTCCCTGCGGTGGCAGGTCCTTTCTTGTCTCCCTGGAAACCCAGTCCGCCCAGTGGTCCGTATTTGTGCTGCACAGGCCGATGGGTGCCCCCAGATGGCCGTGGCCTCCTGACCTCTTTCATCCTGACCATGTCACCTCCATGTCACCACCTGTCTCATCAGTCCTCAGGGAAGGACGTCTTCCTCCTCTTCTTCAGAGCTACCCTTTCTTCAGGAACCTTCCCTGCCCTCTGCTCGCCACCCACCCCCGCATGCCCCACCCCCCTCCCCATGATCCTTTCCATCCTGCAAAGGTGCCCCATCCACCTGCAGAGAGTCTTGACCTGAGGATGCCCCACCACCCTACTACCAATCTCTCTCACCTTTTGAAAATCACAAAACATTTAAAATTTTTCATTTGTGTGGGGGAGATAGAGCTCAGTGGCAGAGTGCATGTCTCGCATGCACGAGGTCCTGGGTTCAATCCCTGGCACCTCCATTAAAGAAAAATGCATCAACAAACCTAATTGTCTCCCCCCAACAACAACAAAATAAATGAAGCTTTCCAACTGTGGTAAAATACACTCCATCGCAGGAAGTTTACCACGTGAACCGTTTTTAAGCGAACAGTTCCGTGATGCGAAGTGCATTTCGTATTGCTGTGCACCCGTCACCACCACCCCCCTCTAGAACCCTCTTCATCTTAAAAAACAGAAACTCTGTCCCCGTTAAACACTGACCCCCACCCCCTCCCAGCCCCGCCCCCCCCCCCACCGTCTCCGTGGCTTTGACGGCGCTGGGGACCTCACCTAAGTGAAGTCGTGCAGGACTTGTCCTCTTGCGTCTGGCTTGTTCTGCTTGGCATCACGTCCCCGAGGTTCACCCGTGTCGTGACGCGTGCTGAAATTTCCCCCTTTCTAAGGCTGAATAATATTCTGCTGTGCGGATGGACCACACTTTTATCCGTGCGTCCATCGACGGATGCGTGGGTTGCTCCCAGCTCTTGGCTCTTGTGAGTGATGCTGCCGTGAACGTGGGTGGATGAGCACCTCTGCAAGACCCTGCTTTCAGTCCCCGTGGGTGTGCGTGCAGAAGGGGCCGCGCCGGATCCCACGTTCTGGGGACCTTGTGGGACGTGCACCTCCCCCTTCTCTTCTTCGAACTATTCAAAGTCGATTTGCACCATCTCTGCTTTCTATACCCATTTCCAAGCTGTACAGAATGGTCTCAGAAGTCTGCAGAGACCTCTGCTCACCTGAGCTCCGTCAGGCCGGCACCCCCGAGGCCCCGAGGTCCCCACCCTGACCCGGCCTGCGCGGGCGCCGCCCTGACCCTGACGCCGGCCCGTCTCTGCCGCACTGCCTGCTCTAACTCCTGAGACAGGTGTTGCTTCGGTCCCTCTGTGTCACGCTCACTTCTCTGAGTTCACGGGCTTGCTGTGGTTTCAGTCGCCACCGCCGTGCACACGTCCCTGACGACAGGAAGCCCACAGCTTCCCTTGGCCCCGCCCGGCAGCTCCTGCTGGCCGGCGGGCTTCTCGGCTCCAGGCGCGCAGCGTGGGCACCTGGCCCCGAGCATGCGTCCTCAGGTCCGGTGCTTCTGTCGCAGCGCCGTCCGCCTTTGGCTCCGAGTCTGGGACCTTGGCGCCCTCCTGGGTCCTGGCCGCTGCGCTCCACGCAGGCCCGGGGTGTCCCTCCCACGTGCCCTCCCTCCTGCTGCCCGCCCCCCGGTTCAGAGTCTCGTTGCTGATTCGGTCCTGCCTGAGCTAGGCGCTTCCGGACGGTTGTCCCTGCTTCACTCCCGCCAAGTTCCCAGGCTTATCCTCCAGAAACACACACCAGATGGTGTTACTCACCTATTTAAAATCAATCAGTGACTCAAGTTTCCCCGAAGAAACTGGGCCTCACAGTCAGGTCTCCAGCGGACCTTTCCTAGCCTGACTTTCCATGTGAACCTTTGTCCAGCAGAATGGAAACACTCGCTCTCCTTTGAAGTCCAGGCCCAGTCGGCCTCTCCATCTTTCTGTGCCCCCCTCCCTTCGTCTGGAATCCCTCCTCCCATGTCTCTGGGATCCGGCCCCACCCATGACAAGGTCGCTGGAGTCGCTCCCAGCTCCTCCGCCAAGCCCTCTCCGATCTCCCGGGGAAGAGCCATTCTTCCCTCCATGGCGTCCCTGCACTGCATCGGTCCATGTCCGAGGACCTTTATTTCTGCAAGTCTGCCGTCTCTTCAAGCAGCCGGGCCTTTCTGCAGAAGCCACCCTGTTCCCCGTCTGGAGTCACCTCTTCCTTCCATAATGCCCAGCGTTGGGCTTTGGATCCGGCAGCGGCTCAGCGAACCTTTGTGCTCAGAGCAGGCAGCCTCCTCCTGGAGCTGTGTTGTTATCTGTGCGTCTTTGTGTGGAGAGAATGCTCGTCCTCGGGGCTCTTCCCCCACAGCCCCCGCGAGGACGCTGCTAACTCTACGAGAATGAGCGCGGCGGGCTCAGCCTGCATTGGAAATTGAGTCCTGCCGTGACGCAGAGGCAGCTTTAGTGCCTCCAGTGCTGGGAGTTTTGTAATGTGGCGTTGAGATATTGCAAGTCTGTAATCAAGAGAGCATAAAAGCAGAGAAGGCTTGCTTTAAAGACTCTGGCAGCGGCATGCATTTGAGGTTGAAGTTGCCCCAGTGAAGGGGGGCTGTGGGTCACAGCAGATGTCGGGGGCCAGCTGTGCTGGGGCTGCGGGGTGCTGAGAGCAGGCGGGCTGGGGACCAGGTCCCGACCCCGAGACAGGAGGCTGAGCAGGAAGGGTAGGGAGGAACAGCCTGGGGAGGTGCTGAGAAGACAGCCTCGTGCTGGGATTTCCCGGTGTTTCCCGTGAGTTCACATGCGCATGGGCATGTCCATGCACGTGTGCACACACACACACACACACACACACCCAGTACACATGGAGACACACTAATACAGGCGCACAGCCGGACCCAGCACGCCAGAGGGAGAGTGGTAGGAGGGATGGCTCACGAGTCGCGGGCCTGTCCTGGGCCAGAGGGTGCCAGGGAAGGGGGTGTAGTTCCAGGGTCACCTGTCTGGGTTTGTGCACCGAGACAGCAGCCCCCCAAGCCATGGACCATGCGCACAGACGCACTCACACATTCCAGCACCCAGGCTTCCTCCTGCGTCTGGAAGGCGCCCACGTGCTCATGGACAAGTGCTCCTCGGGGTCTGTGACCTTCTCAAAGCACAAACAGGCACACACACGCACACACGTTGCTGGACCCAGAATACACACACACACGCACACACAAGTGCACACCCGTGCCCACAGCTCCCACACCCCCGTCCTTGTTAGATCGGGTCGGCGTGAGCCTGGAAATTGAAGAGTGGCCGTGATTTTGTTTTGTTCATCACAGTTTTTTTACCCCCCTGCCAACCCCTTTCCGAGTGGGGCCGGCTCCACCCTCAGGAGGGCCCCCCCCCAGGACCTCACAGTCTGCCTGCTCTCCCACCCAAGCAGCCCCTTCACCTTCTCCCTCCTTCCAAGCAGGGCTGCCCCACATTCTGATGGCACCGAACCCTCGCCCTCACGGCTCGCAGCAAGGCAGGGAGGCTGTCAATGGAGTTCCCCCTCTACCCCCGATGTGAGATTGCGGTCCTTCTCCTGCTGTTTGCGTGTCTCTGAGGGGCGCTGGTCCCGGTCACATGCCGCCACACGCCCGCTGCGGAGCACCCTCCCCCAGAGTTTTCCCAAAGAGACTTTTCATCCAACAAGACAAAACCTCACAGGATGCCAGGGTCAGCGCACCCTGCCAGCGGGGGCTCCCCCTCAGCCCGTTTCTTTTGGGATGCTCTGCCATCGATTTATTTCATGCCACAAAGAGCCCTGCTGTAAAAGTTTTTCACAATTTTCTTAGGAAACCAACTCAAGTCAGTTGCTGCTGCAAACAAATGAACAAACCAGAATCCACTTGCCTGCTCTCAAGCGGCTTTGCTTTGAGACCTCGGTGTTCGCGGCAGTGCGACGTGGGCCTGCGGGTGGGGACCAGGGCAAGTTACTGTGCTCTCCCTTCGTGAGTTACAGCGTCTTGCGGGGGAGATGCTGTGAAACTGCACAGCTGTCCTTCATCCCGTTACTTTCTCCGTGAATTTTAGCTTCCGTGGGTGGTGGTTTCCTGCAGAAATCATTACTGTAGTGTCTGCGTAATGGTGATTTCTGTGTCCGTCGTTCCTTCTGCATTTATTAACTGCAACACTAATATAAGGACAAAGCGTCATTCATGCATTCAATTATTTATTTACATCAACGTGACTCCTTGAATATTTCTTCCCTAGATTATAATCCAACAACGATCACTGTCTATTTCGTTGCTCAAATACCCCCAGCTGTGACCATCGGGAGCTTTTTTCCAGTTGGCTTTTCTGTGTCCTTTTGACGTGCCTTCCTCGTTTTTCAATCTTTTCGTACTTTCTGGCATTAAAGCCATTCTAGGCTCATGGAACCCACCCTTTCTCCAAGAAGCCCCAGGCCATTTTATTGGAGAGCGGTGGTGTTTAGACACCAAGATCTGGGTGCCAGGTGTGCTCATTTCTGCTGGGGTGTCGTTGCTTCCTGATCCCCTGAGCAGACGGAGCTGGGAAGTTACGTATGTACTTATACAAGCGAACACACGCACTTCCCTGTGTCTGTCCATCTGTAGGTACGTATGTCAAAAAGCATGGGTTCATTCTGATAACTCTTTCCGATCTAAGAGCACAGAACTCACTCGCGTCTTTCCTCACATCCGTCATCCTCCAGACCTGCCTCTCATTGTTCTTGGTGTTTGTTTCTTATTCGTTTAAGTGCATTGCACACAGCAGATGCAGGATTGCTCACCGTACCCCTGTGGGAAACAACTGTGCTAACTAGAGAACAGCATTTGTTCGAGTTCTCTTGGATGTTGGCTTATGTGTGACGGCTGAAATTCTGTTTCACAAACGTGCCTAAGTCTGTTCCTTTCTTTCCTGCTCCCAGAGGGGTTGCATCCTTTATGGTAGAGTGAGATTCATCGGTGCTTGTCTGTATCCCCTTCCTGGTCCATTTCAGTTGCTGATTCACTGGGGGCGGGGTGCATGTGGTCAGATCTGTGCAAGCAGGTGCACTCAGCAGAGGGGCCCCCCCCCGCCCCGTCCCATCCTCTGTTCCTTCTGCTCCACCCCCACCCACGCACTCTAGGTAAGCAGTTCTCTTGGTTTCTGGTTGGTCTTTTCTGTGTTTTGTTTGTGTTGAATGAATAGGCATGTGTACATTTTCTTCCATCTCCATCTTTTTCCCCCAGAGGGAAGTGGGCTGCAGAAACTCTTTTGAACTTTGCAGTTTTTCACTTCACAGTATATCCTGCACATCACCCTAAACCAGTTCATAGAGATCATCTTTTTTTTTTCTGCACAGTGCTCTGCTGTGTGGCTTTCTTCAGCCATCATGGCGTTGGGAGTTTGAGTTGTTTCCAATATTTTGCAAGCAATTTGTTGGAGTGAATGACCTTGTGCATCTGCATTTTCCTGCTGTGAGAGGTACAGCCTCCAGGCCGGGTTCTCCAGAAAGTGTGTGTCTCCTTGCAGATGCCTTCCTACCCAGGCTCCTCCCTCCCTCCCTTGTCTTGCCCTCTGGCCGTTCAGGGGCAGCGGAGGGACAAACAGCAGAGAGGACGGGAAGAGCTCAGCCCCTACACGTGAGGTCACTCTGAGAATGGACGCTTTCAGCCGGTTCCTCCCCTCGGCCTCTCCTGCGATCCACGCGTGCACACGCACATGTGTTTAATTCGTTTCTGAAGATGCAGCCTTACGAGCTGTCGAGCACAGACAACAGAACGGATCTCCCAGATGAGATGTGTTGCATGGTGATCATCCACAGGGCCTAGATGAATAGCGATTTGGGGAGCAGCAGAGCCTAGAATAATGCCCCTCCCCCCGAGTGACGGAGAGGCTCTGGAAGGGGTGGGCGGGCGGCAGGTGCCGCCAGGCCGCTGGGCTGCCTGGGCCGACCCGTGTGACCTGGGGCCTGGCTGGGGGGAGGCGGAGGGTGGCTTCGAGTGGTGTTGAAAGCCACTGGGCTTCAGGTGTAGCTGGAGAGGCAGCACCAGATGGAATCGAGTGTCACTACTCTTTTGGCAGAAACAATTTTCTTCTTTAAGGACACCAGCCTTCCAGACTCAAGATGCTGAGGAGAGAGGTTTGGATGAGAGTCTCTTTGTTCTGCGAGGCTCTGGGCAGGGGCTCCCTGGGACACTTTCACTGCTCCTTGACACATTCTCATCACAGGGGTGCCTTGATAGACCAGGGACAGCGAGGGAGGGGAGGTGAGGGGAGGCGGGAGGGCGGGGGTGGGGGGGCAGTCCTCTGAAAACACCCCTCCTCCCCCCACCGCAGCTGGCGTGCCAGCTTCTGTTGGCCTGGCTGCTGCTGCTGGGTGTTTTGCAGAAGTTTAGATTTTTTTCCTTCTGTGAAATCAGAAAGATGCCAGTTTGGAAACCAGAGAAAGAGAAAGGGTGGATTCAAATGCAATGCCTGTTTTAATGCTTGGTTACTGAAGTTATTTTTAAAGAAGCAAGTTTCTGAGCGAAGTCTGTCGTCCCGAGGAGAGGCGGGGAGGAATGCCGATCACACAGCAGAGGACGCTAATTGCGGCTTCTTGCAGCCAGGCGTTCTCTGGGGCCTTGGAGGTTTTGCTTTTCAAGGTTGCTTTTACATTTCTGAGGACGGTTTTGGAGGCTTTTTTGGGTTTCAGTGATTTGTCCGATGGGAACCGTTTCTCATGGAGGCCCGTACCAGCGGGAAGCGTGGGGGCGAGCAGGGCTCAGGAGGAGCGTGGAGGCTGTCAGGCTGTCCCCGTCGCCGAGGGACACATGGCAAGGCGCCGCCGACCTTTATCCCTGGGGGGGTGCGGGGGGGGCAAGGCTGATGGGCTGCTGCTTCTGGCCTGGAGCGGGGGCTCCGTGGGGTCTCCCCGGGGCTGTGGTCGCAGGCCCGTCCCCAGGCCTTCGTCAGGGAGCTGCAAGGAGGGTTAGCTAAATCCGGGATGAGGGTGGCCCACTGAGGCGCGGTGCCCGTGTTTCTGGGCCATGTGGCCACATTGTTCCGTCCATGTCTGAGTCCAGCAAGTCCCATCTGTTACATCAGATGGTCGGGCAGCAGAGGGCAAGTTGGAGCAGGATGCTCAGAGCCCAGCCTGGCCTCTGACCCCAGGGCCTGGAACATGCACTGAGGGCAGACAGAGAGGCCGGAGTAGCCGCAGGCCTGCCCGGGGGCCCCACCGCCACCTTGGGCCTGTCCCCGGGCCATCCAGGGGCTGACTGGTCTCATTAAGCTTCCCCTCTGAGCCCGACAGATTTCTTCTCCCAAAGTGCCGATTTTAGTGTCTTGTGGGCACCTGTGTCTCATCAGCTAGGACGTTTGCATAAACCTCGGGGAGTGGGCTCCGGGAGGCTCCTGCGCGACCCCAAGCCTCGGGCGTTGAAGTCCCCACTGGACAGAAGGACGACTCCTTTCCTCTGGGCCCTGGGCCTCCTGGCTGAGATGGTCCTGGCTTCTGTGTTGGTGAAATTCACCAGGCAGGGCTTCTCAGCCGCGACACTACTGCTGTGCGGCGTCCAAATACATTTCCAAACAGTGCCAGGGGCCGCTGGAGACGCCCTGCAGAGCACCGCTGGTGCGTGCTCCGGCAACAGTGGCCACCGGGCCGTTCTCGTTGCTGTGTGATGGCCCGTCCAATTTATTTACCCGTGGATATTTGGTGGTTTCTCATTTCGGACTATTAAAAACAGTCACTTTTCTCTGCTTGCTAAATTGTAATTTTTTTAAGTAAATTTTTTCCATCCTTTTTTTTTTTTTTTGGTGGAGGGGGGAGGTAATTAGGTTTATTTATTTATTTATTTATTTGTTTTTGGAAGAGGTAGTGGGAGTTGAACCCAGAACCTCATGCACGCCAGGCATGCGCTTTACCACTTGAGCTGCACCTCCCCCCCAGTTAAATTGTAATATTCAGGACTAGACTTAAGAGAGGTGCAAGCAAGTGGGTTGATGTTGCTGAGAGGCGTGAGCCCTCCTGGCGGGGGTTGTGGCTTCGCCGCCGTTACTTCTCTAGGATGTGCTGTGCATGAGAAAACAGTTTTATTTTGAGTGGAAAAAAAAAAGTTTGCTATGCCTCCTGTGGCCATTCATTGGCGCTAGGGACCTGGGATGTTCCTGGTCCGCAGACTGCCTCGTAAACCCTGGTTCCCACATACGGTGATTTAAAAAAATACACGTGCGCGCACACACACATAGACGTGCGCATGGAGACACACCGACACGCACATGCACACACATGCAGACACACACAAGTGCACACATGCGTAGCCGAGTGTCATTTGAAGCCCCGCCATCCAGAGGCCACCACCGTGAACACGTGAACGAGCTTCCTGGGGGAGCTTCTGGAGGGGAACGTGTGTGCTCCGCAGCTTCCCGTCAGCAGTTTGAGCTATCCATGCTGCCGCTTCCTTTCTCATTTAGCTTGCCTGTGTTTCCATGCCAGTAACTATAAAATACAGAATCATATTCGTGGCTGTGTAACGGCCTGTTTATTTACCGTCCTTCTGTTGTACATTTAGTTTGTTCCCTGTTTTCATGACTATAAACGAAACTGTAATGAGCCTGCTGTGTTCTTGTTCAGTTTTTGCTGTAGGATAACGTCTTCGAAGTAGAATCGCTCAGTTAAAAGTCCACGCTTTATTCTTCTCCTTTTAAAATTCATTTTGTGTGTTTAAGCTCAATCTCCATCTCCTTACCAGGGGAGGAAGTGGTCTCATGGAAGCGAAGTGTTAGAGCTAGAGGCACAAAATAGATAAACAACAAGGACCTACTGTAGAGCACAGGGAACTGTATTCAGTTTCTCGTAATGAGTCGTAATGGAAAAGAAACTGAAAGTACACATATGTATGTATATATGTGTATAATCCCTTTGCTGCACACCTGAAACTAACCTTGCAAATCGACTACACATCAATAAAAAAATGTTAGAGCCAGGAGCTCACAGTATTCTGAGCAAACGTCTCCTTTCCTCCCAGTTTTAAAAGTAGGCATGCTCTTCAAGTGTAGGGTACTTACAGAGAAGCACACACGTAAGCGTGTGCCGTATGGCACTTCCACGGAGTGAACGCACGCGTGACATCACCTCCCCACCAGCAGGAAACAGCGCGTGCCCAGCACCGCAGAGCGCCCCTCCCGGACACTGCCCGTCAGTTGGTCTGGGGCAGAGCAGACAGTGCGTCTTGGATGTGCCGTTTGGTGACTGAATACAGGCACTTCTGTTTGTTGTAAGCCCGGGAGAGGAACTGCAAGCTTGTGGGGCACGCACGTGTTTACTGAATCGGCAACGCCAGACAATTCTCCCCGAAGGGGATGCTGGTGCACCCCGTCGTTCGTGTGCGGCTGTTCCAGCTGCCAGCACGTGGCCTTGTCCGCCATCTCCAGGCTTGCTTTTCTGGAGGCTTACGCTGTCTCGTTCGGTCTTTATTTGCTTTCCCTTAAAGACCATGCTGTCTGCATGCTTGTTGACTGTTCTGGTGGTGCGTTTTGGTCCGTGTTATCCCAGTCTGTGCCCATTTTTCTACTGGGATGCCTTCCTTTTTCCTCCTTATTGACTTTCAGGCGTCCTTGCGATATTCTGGGGTGAGTCCGTTGTCGGGTCTGAACTGCAGGTGTCTTTTCTGACTGGGTCTTGCCTTTTTACTCTTGGGGTGTCTCCCGAGGAACGGGAGTTTTACATTTTAACTCACTCTGCCTCATTCAGCCCTTCTTCTGCGCTTCGTGCTTTTGTGTCCTGGTCAAGGAACGTCGCCTGACCCGAGGTCACAAAGATGGTCTCCCTGAAAGCTCCATTGTTCTCTCTCTCACGTTTGGACCAAGTCCTTCTGTAACAGTTTCTGTGTGTGCTGTGAAGCAGAGGGCAGGATTTATTTACTTTTCCCAGGTGGATATCGCATTTACTGTGGGCTGTTGGTTGAAGCGATAAGCCTCCCTTTTTACACTGCCATGCCGCCTTTGTCATCAGCCAATTCACTGCTCACATGTGGGGCTGTTTCTGGACTCTGCTCCTGTTTGTTTATTCTGGCGCCAATACCTCGCTCTCCTGCTGACTGCTGCAGGTTTCCAACAGGTCCGGAGACGGGCTCAAGCCCTCCACCTTGGTTCTACCAGGTTACCTGGGCTATTTTTGGTGAGATACACATTTTAACATTTGATACACATTGACACACATTTGCTACACAAAGTACTTTTTTGGAAAGCTTGTAACAACGTGTACTGCCCCTGAAGAGGCACCAGCTTCCCCCCATCATTGCAAACTCTGATGGCAAGACGTCCCCTCGCGCTGTTACTGTGGCTTTTTCTTTGCATTTCTTTGATGATTACTGCAGCCAGACGTCTTGTCCCACGGGAATCGGCCACTTGCATTTTTATTGCACATATCATGTTTGTTTCCCCATTGACTTCTAAGCGCTGTCTGCCTAGTACGGTGTTAACTCATGGCCTGATGTCTCAACCTACCATGCTTACTTTTCATTTTGACTGTTTTGATCATGTGCAAGTTAAAAATTTTTATATCATCAAATGTATCCACCGTTTTCTGCAGAAGAAGGGTGTGTTAGTTTCTAATTGCTGCTGTAACAAATCACCACAGAGTGGTTTAAAACAACACAACTTTACGATCTTGCAGCTCTGGAGGTCAGACCTCCAACATCAGTCTCCTTGGGCTAAAATCAAGGTGCCAGCAGGTCTCCGTTCCTTCTGGAAGCCCCAGAAGAGACTCTGTCTCCTTGCAGCTTCACCTTTAACCTCTACTTCCATCTTCATGTGTCCTTCTCTGTCTCTGACCCTCCCACCTCCCCCTCCCACATCAGACCCTTGCAGATCATCCAGGATAATCTCCTATCTCAAGAGCTTCAACGTAACCCCACCTGCAAAGCCCCTTTTGCAGTGTCAAGTAACATTCACAGGTTCTCGGGACGAGGATGTGGTCTCTTTTGGCCGGCCGCGTTGCTCCCTTTACCACGGAGGGCAGTTTAGGGGTCTGCAGAAAGCGCCTTCCAGATCAGCACCAGTGAAGCCCTCTGGGAAGGCAGCGGTTTCTGAGCGTGGACAGCCACCACTGTGGGGTGGGCAGACTTTTCTAAACCATAAGACTGGACCTTTCCCTCTGATGGATGTGATGCGACACAGAGGCAGATAAATGCTCGCTGCGCCTTACTCCTTCCCCAGCAGAGGAGCCCGGTCAGCTGTGTGGCAGGGCCGGGACGCGGGATGTCAGCATGTGTCCTTAGAAACAGTGGTCTGCCTGCTTCCATGGAACCGAGAAAGTGCTCTCCCCGGCTTTGTGGCCACGTGTGAATGCCAGATAATTCAGCGTGTGGCACCCCCAGTGTGTCCCAGTGACACGGAGAAGAAACAGAAGACCACTAATCTAACACTCGTGTCAAAGCCCATCTCTTAAGCAGCCCGTTTGCTGAACACAGAGCATCTCTTGTCTGCAAGGGAAACCGGGGAGCTGGTTCAGCCGACTCTGTGGTCCTGGGGTGACCGTGGGCACCGGGCACCTCTCATCACACAGTGTGTCTTAACCACGCAGCCATCCTCCTGTGGGGCTTCCAGATTCCACGTGGACAGAGGAGACACCGCTTCTCACTCTGCACTTTTGAAATCGCTCCATGGACACCCTGGGAATGGGAATGCGGGCCGGGCAAAGCCTCTGTCCCCACTGTCTGCAGCTCCTGTTAAACGCGGGTAGGGAGGGCCTCGGGCTGCCCAGCCTGCCTATTTGAACTCTCTGCCTTTTTTTTTCAATGGCTTTTCTTCCAAGAAAACTGAGATGCAGTGTCATGGGCTGGCTTGAGTCTTTCCAGCCCTTTAACCTCATCTGCCCACCTCCCTCTCCATAGTGCCACCAGACAGAGGCCTCTGAGAGCAGAACCAGCTCTGGTGGGCGATGTTCGGGGCTGCAGGTGTTCGCCCAGCTCAGCTAAAACTCTGGACTAACATCCGACCCCCTCCCTTCAGGGATGCTTCTAAGCCCCACTTCCTTTCTCTGCCATTGCCCTTTGTGGGACCAGCAGGGCCCACCACAGTCCCAGAGCCCCGGAGCGCTGCAGCTCGTGGAGGGGGACGGGGCTGCCCACGCCCTGTCTCCTCCGAGACCTCGGGCTCCTTAGGCAAAACAGCCTAGCTTCCTTCCAGGGACCAGCGCTGCATGCCAGACGGTGGGGGGTGGGGGCTCTTGCCGCCACTCAAAGCACCCCAAGATGTTGTCACCCCCACCTCCCACATCCGGGGTGTCTGCCTGCCTCGTCGGTGTGAAAGCAGGCGGAGCTGTTCAGGTGACTGGCCTGTGAGTTGCCACCTGGGCAGGATGCCTTTGAAATGACCCCAGACTGGCCCCTTGCCTGGTTCAAATGTCCACATGTGGCCCCGGGATTCCTATGCCTTTGACCCCCCGAGAGTGGAGGTGACATTTCTGTCCAGATGCAGCCCCCAGCTCTTCAGACAGAGACCACGAGGGCTCTCCCCGAGGAATCACAACCTCTCCCCAGCGGGATGCGCCCCAGCCCCGCCCCCAGCAAGGCCCCGCCCCGCGGAAGCCCCGCCCCGCGGGAGCCCCGCCCCCGCCGGGCTGCTGAGCCGGGGGCCTGGTGGAACTCGCCAGCTGGCTGTCTTCAAAGGGCGTCTCGCAAACCCACCGGTCACTGTTCAAGTCGCCTCCCTCCCCGGGGACGAGCCACCTGACGGATCCCAACACTCGCTCTGAGAGTTCGGCCTTGTGGTGGGCGTCACGACTCAGTGCGGGTCCCTGAAAACATACTCGGTGGTTCCGTGGAAGCTTCCGGCCGGCACTCGGCACTCGGTGGCCCTGGCGGTGAGGGCCGGCGGCGGCCAGGCGGCCGCGGGGGGCGCGTGGAGCCCCCGCCACGAGCCCGGGCTCCCCTGGCGGCGGCGTGTGGCGCTGCCCCTGCCCTCCCGGCCTCCGCCCCGTCCCAGCCGGGGGCGCTGCTGGGGAAGCCCCGGGACCGCCTCGGCGGCCCCTCGGTCAGTCCGGTCGCCCCCCGCCCCCCCAGCCGGGCGAAGCTCCCGGCGGGCCTGCGGCCTTCGCGGACACGCGAGGAGACCGGCCCGCGTCCAGCGCTCCCCGCCGCGCTGCTCCTGCCCTGCCTGCCGAGCGGGGCTGTCGGCGGGCCCCCGTCGCTCGTCCGGATGGGGTGGGGCCGGGGTTCTGTGCGGCGGGGGTGGGGCGGGCCGGGGTGGGGTCTGAGGGAGCCGAGGTTTCCAGAGCCGGCCTGCACGCTGGTGACGTAGACGCTCATTCATTCACCGGACAAACACTGGTTGAGCACCGCGCGCGTGCTCTGCGTTGTCGCGGGCTCCGGGGACGCAGACGTGTCCACATAGGGTGTTCTCTTCCCTGCTGGGAGTGTGGGCGTGCTGCGCTGGGCTGTTGGTTTCTTTCTCTTCTGAGATTGGCCTGGACACATGGAATCCTTATTCTTGGCGGGGCTAGGAGCGTGTGTGGTGATGAGGGCGTCTAGACGGGCACCTCTTTGATGGGAAAGTGAGTGTGAGTCCCTCTCATCCAGCTCCCGGAGTCGGGGTGATGGGCTGGAGGCCAGCGGTGGGGAGGACGGCCTGTGGGCTGGGGGGACACAGGAGAGGCAAGGGACGTGGTCCTCGCCAGGGGCCAGCACAGCTGCGTTGTTCACTGGGGATGCTTGCACAGCTGCTGCGTCCACTGGGGGAGGACGGCTGAGTCATGGTGGGGCCTCGGTGAAGAGGCAGAGGGCTGGGGACACACACGGTGTCACATGGCGCCGAAGAAAGTTCCATGCGAGCTGATGATCTGGGGTGTTAGTGTCTGAGCATTTGCTCGGTGCTCTTAGCAGGACATAGCCCGCCCTCTGCTGGCCCCACCACGTGGATGAGAAAAGACCAGCCTGCTGGCTCGGTTTCCATCTCACGTCCCAAATCCATTCATGTCCCATCTCCACTGTCCCCACCCAAGATCTTCCTTCCTCGTCCGAGCCCCAGGGACAGTCTCCCAATGGCTCTTCCGCTGCTGGACTTGCCCCACCGCCCACGTGTCCAGAGCGAGGCAGTCGGCCCTCCACGTCCATGGGTTCAATCAATCTGGCTCAAAAATATTAGCAGAACAAATTCCAGAAAGTTCTGAAAAGCAAAACTTACATTTGTTGGGTGCTGGCAACCGTCTGCCTAGCACCTGCGTTGAATTTACAACTAATTTCATAGCATGTCCCTTGCAGTGGGCGTTATAAGGGATCTGGAGGTGACTTTGTGTACGTGGGAGTCGGTAGGTTGTATGCAAATACGAAGCCATTTTATGTAAGGGGCTTGAATGTCTTCGGCTTTTGCTATCCGAGGGTGGGGGGATGGTCCTGGAACCAGTCCCCCGTGGATACCGAGGGATGACTTCATTCGAAACATCCGTCAAATGGAGCGACTCTTGTGCTTGAAACTCTGTTCTGCCTTCCCTGTGTTCTGAGTCAGATCTAAGTCTACAAAGCCCTGCCGTTTTCTCTCAGCCCTGTTCTGTGCTGCACTCCTCTTCCCTCTCTGACTCTGCCCCGGGGCCTTTGCACCTGCCGCATCTGCTGCAGCTCAGACCAGCTGCAGTGTCGCTCTCTGAGGGGTCTTCCCTGACTCGGGGGGGGGGGTCCACCATCGTGCCCTGTTCCCTGGTGGCACTAACACTCAGCATGTCGTCACTTGATGGGTGTTTGTCTTTCCCCCAAGCTGTGCACTTTGTGCGTTCTCGCTCGTCACCCTGTGGGCAGCAGATGGCACACAGCAGGGTCTTTTGACGAGGACACTGAGCTTGGAAAAGTGAAATGACCTTCTCCGAATTACCCAGCTGGGGAGTGATGGCGACAGGTATTGGATCCAGGTCTGAGAGACACCAAAGCCCCGAGTTCAGGCGCAGCCGGTGCTCTCTGGGGGATAAGTGCCAGCTTCGGTTAGCATCTTCAGACGTGTTCTGTGTTTCATGCCAGGGAAGAACAACGCACTGCTCAAGACTTAGCTTTTCTGCATTTAGTTGTCGGTGTGATGTCGGTAGCTGGTCCCCAAACATGATGTTTCCTTGATTGTTTTAAGGTTTGAAATAGAAACACTGCAACGTCAATCACTTGACTGCTGTGATGCTGTTGTCATGTTTTTTTTTAAGAAGCTACACGGTAACAATCTAAATGGAGGTCAAAATACAAGAAGAAAGATGTTCCCGTCTTCCTAGATACAGTCCTATTCACGCCTCGCACACACGCGTGCGTTTTATACAGCAGGAGCCGCCACGTAGATGAAGGCTTTCTTCTCCCAGTTAATTATTTTCCATCTGTCTGTCAAAGGCAAATGATTGCTTGGAGATTCATTCACATTAAAACGAGTAGAGAGAAAAATTATGCCACTATTAAGTACTCTTATTCTTGCTTGTTTATCTGCTTTAAAAAAAATAAGCAAAGCTTTAAAAACAAGCCAGTGTTGGGGAGATACGACCCTGCTTCTGTCTCCAGTCTGCTCGCCCCGGGCGCCTGTTTGCACGTGCTCGCCATCTGGGGCGCGCTCCCGCGGCGGCCGGGCGCTCGGCGACGCGGCACCTGGGCGGACCCTCCCTCCCTGCGGACCAGGCAGGTCTGGGCGCAGCCCGGGAGGCGGTGCAGCCGGACCACGTGGCCTGGAGCTCTCCCCACTTCCCCGTGCTTCTCTGTTGCGGGGTCTTGCTCTTTTATTTGGTACTTCAGAGCAGGCGCCGTGTCTGATGGAGAATGCATGTATTTTCTAAACTAGGCTTGACAAATCTTCCAGTTTTCAAGAATCCATAATTCATTTAATATGAAAATTCTCCAGATTTTTGGAACACGGTTCAGGCCTCACACAACATGCCTGGAGACGAGGACCAGCTCCACAACTGTGGCTCCCTCCGGGTGCTCCCAGTGCTCCCATCTCCCCCGTCCTCCTCCCGTCGCCATGATCATGACAGCCAGCGCGGCTCGCAGCTCTGAGCGCTTCAGGGTGCCAGGGGCTGGCTGGAGCACCTGCCCTGAATGCAGGAGTCCTGACTGCCCCGCAGACAGTCTAGCTGGGGGCACATCCTCTTTCCTCCCCTACTGGGGCAGAGGACAGAGGGGCTGGTACTGGGGTCCCAGGACAGGTGTGACACACTAATGCCTCCAGGGGCCAGCCCCAAAGTGGCCCAATGGTGAGACTCTTGGGCACTCTCCCTGCCCCCGCCCCGTGAGACTTGCCCCCACCTGTGACTCTAAACCCCGGCCAGGAGGCACTGATGGTTCCCATGACCCCCCACTGCCCACTCCCACTCCTGGACACTGGGTGAAGAGATGGGCAGGGACCCTGTGCACCCCGACCCTGGCCGCCGGGATGGAGGCCCAGACGACTGGGTCGGAGCTTGGCCCCGACAGGAGGTGTGGCAGAGCAGAGGGGTGTCCCACATCTGTGCGACATGGAAGTGGCCAGCACCGCCTCTAAGCCATCACGGACAGACGGCTTCCTTCTGCCAGGTCAGGGGTGGGAATTCCAGTCTGAGCTGCAGCCTTTCCAGACAGAAGTCTGACCAACTGCATCAGCAGGAGGGGCTTTTCCCCTTCGTTAGGGGGGCTCCGGGCGCAGCAGTGGTGCTGTAAGAGCCCCACCACGGTGCTTCGTGGAACGTGGTGAATCAGTGGGAGGAGGTTCGGCTTCGAGGAAAATGACGTCATTATCGTCAACCACTGCCCCCAGAGCCCCCAAAGGTCTCCCCAAAAGCCCCCGAAGCCCCAAAAGACAGCAGCTTGAACAGCGGGCTGGCTCTGTCTCGGGGGGGGGGACAGTCCCCAGTCTTGCAGTGTGGGGCCCCGGGGACCAGCGCTTACAGGATCTGGACCCTGTTCTCCAAGCCCAGGGTGGTGCCCCGCTTGTCACCCCCACACCACACACCCCCGGGGGTGGGCTTTGGGGCTGCGGGCTCTGGTCCGTGTGCCCACCGACACCCCACCGCTCAGAGTCTAGTCACATGGCAGCTGCAGCTTCCAGGCTGGGAAGCACGGGCTCTGCTGGCAGTCAGCCGGAGGCCCGTTCCCTGGCACGAGGGAGAACAGATGTCCGTCTGCCACAGACCTCTGTCCTGCCCGCCCCGGGAGCTGAGGGCTCTGCGTCCTGCTTGCTGGGTGGGAGGCTGCGGGGTCAGCCCCAGGCCAGCAGGCTTTCTGAAGCTGAGCGGGCGGGGAGGCCGGGTCATCTCCGAGCTTCCCCCTCCCCAGCGAGGGCGTCCCCCCGGCCTTCCTGCAGCTGGCCGGAGGGAGCTGGCGTCACGGGGGCTGGAGGCGGCCACCCATCCTCCGGGCTCGGGAGGTGCTGCTGCAGCCCTGGTGTGGCCCAGATGTGCATGGGGCTGGCCGACCATCCCGGGTTCAAACCCGCGGCCTCCGGGAAGCCCTGGGGCGTGGGAGTCTCGGGTGATTGAGGGCTCCTTGGCCTTGCAGGGTGGAGGGCGTTCCAGGCGCCTCCCAGCTGACGCTCAGATCAGTAATTCATTCCATGATGATCATAGGCTGCTGATCCAGTAACTGTTTATAGTTCACATGAAAGACTCTTGTCCTCTGAGGCACCGTTCTTAGTTTATGGGCGGGACGAGATCACTCTCAGATGTTGGTGTGGCCCTCCTGCCCTCCATGGGACAAACCCATGTCCAAGGGGCCCCAGAGTCCAGAACTGGATCCATCGAGTGGGGGCTGAACACCAGAACCTGCCGCCTCTCCTCCCCGGGACCCAGACCTTCTCCTCCACAGGCCCCCTCTCCAGTGCTCCCTCCTGCTGAGAGGCCCTGGCTCAGAGAGCAGCCAACAGGTCCTCCCTGAGGCTAAGGCAGGCCCTGCTTTCCCCACGAGCAGAGTGCCAGCTCTGGAGCTAACCCCCTGGGTTCAAGTGCCAGCTCCATCACGGGTTAGCTGTGTGACCTTGGGCTGGTCACTGGAGGTCTCTGGTCTCAGCTTCCTCCCATGTACGGTGGGGCCCATAATGCTGTCTGCAGACGGGCATGAGGGCTCTGTGAGCTCACAGGTGCGAAGCAGGTGCAGCAGCACTGGCTAGTGTGTGGGCGGCTCTCGGGAGGCAGCAGCCGCAGGGCTCCACCCCAGTGCCCGTCTCAACTCACTCACTTCTGGTCCGCCCTCCTGGTTTCTGCACATCTGTTCCCCATGCCCTTCTCTGCCCTTATGTTGATAAGCTTCTTTTCACCCTAAATGCCTCCCTTTCTCTCACTCTCATCATAGCCAGAAATTCTGGGAATGAAATGCTCATTGCAGCGTTTTCCAATGTGTTAACTGGAGATGTAACCAAGATGCCGTGTTCATCCATTCACCTCCCCCACGCCTGCAAAATGACACCGGGGGTGATCAGCTGAACTGGCTTCTGGTGAGTGCTGGTTAGGGACAGCTGACAACGCCTGGTGCGCCTGATCATTTTTCGGAAGGCTGTGAGGATAAACACGGTATCTTGATTATGTTTGCATTTACATAACCAAGTGGTCTACTGTGACCGCATGCTCTGTGGGCTGAGTGTAGAAGCAGGGCCACCCCTGTGAGTGGTGAACCTGCTGCCCAGCTTTCAGGAATGGGTTTTATTAGGTAGGAGAAAGATGTGAGTTCCTCACCAAGGACTGGCCGCGCCTCTCCTTGGGGCTGGTGGTGGGACTGAAAGTCTGGAGGTGTCTGGTGGAGGGAGGGGTGGTGGGAGATACAAAAGAAAGAGGTCAGAGCCAACACTTGAAGCCTGGAAAAGTGAGACAGTCATGGCCTACAAGGTCACCCTGGGTGGTCCAGGAAGCCCTCCTGCTGCTGCTTGGGCTCTGTCCTGCCCCTGGGGAACTGGGCAAAAATGCTTCATCTGCAAAGTGCTTGGAGCATCCATTGGCTCTACCAGTTCCAGGAAGTTGTGCAGGAAGCTGGGAACTCAGTGAGTCCCAGCTGGGACAGCGCTGCACTCGTGGCCGTTGGTGGCCCCTTACGGAACAGAACAACAGAGCCCTTGTCTTTTACACAAGAATCCTCGTCACCAGTGCTGTTCCCAGGACACCCTGGCTGCACTCGTGGCAGGCAGTGCTGCTAGTTGGGTGGGCCAGGTGTCCTGGAGTTGCTCCATTAGAATGTGACTTGTTTCCTGGTCCAGATTTGCAGGGGTCATGAGCCATTTGCCCTCCTTCCCTCCTTCCGATGCTCACCAGCTGTGTTCAGCGGGAGGGCTGACGGGGCGGTCCTCTTGGTGACATCCACACCTGCATAAGGTTTAGGATTTTGCCGATTTGTCCCCAAGTAACAAGAATTCTTGGTCTCTTTCGATTGGCATCAGCAAAGGCCCATGGTACACTTCATTGTCTTCTCTGTTATTTGATTTGAAACAGAACTTGGGTGTTTGCATTTAAATGGTAGATTTCCATCAAGATTCCTCTGTTTAGACAAGTTGAGAAATCTCAGTAACAGCATGTAATTTTCTGGAGTGTAAGCTCTTTGGGACAGCGGCGGATGTCTGACCTCCTGAAACTTTTAAAATGATTCTTGACCAATGGTTTCCTTTGCTGTGCAAAAGCTTTTATGTTTAATTAGGTCCCATTTGTTTAGTTTTGCTTTTATTTTCCTTACTCCAGAAGCTGGTTTGAAAAAAATATTACTCTGATTTATGTCAAAGCGTGTTCTGACGATGCTTTCCTCTAGGAGTTTTGTAGTATCTGGTCTTACGTTGGGGTCTTTAATCCGTGTTGAGTTTATTTTTGTATGTGGTGTTAGAGAATGTTCTAATTTTATTCTTTCACAGGTAGCTGTCCAGTTTGCCTAGGGCCACTTGTTGAAGAGACTTTCTTTTCTCCGTTGTATACTCTTGCCTCCTTTGTCCTAGATTAAGTGGCTGTAAGTGCGCGGGTTTACTTCTGGACTTTCCATCCTGTTGCACTGATCTGTGTGTCTGTTTTTGTGCCAGGACCACACTGTTTTGATGACCGTAGCTTTGTAGGATGGTCTGGAGTCAGGGAGCGTGATTCCTCCAGCTCTGTTCTTTCTCAAGACTGTTTTGGGTGTTCAGGGTCTTTTGTGTTTCCATAGAAATTTTAACTTTTTTTGTTGTTGTTTCAGGTCTGTGAAAAGTGTCATTGGCAATTTGATAGGGATTATGTTGAATCTGTGTATTTCGACCAATAGGGAGCATTTTAGAGGAAGAGGGGACATTTTTTTTTCCCAGGGTGGCTGGAACGATGCGTTGACTCTTATCTAAGAAGGGGCTCAAGCTTGTTTCAAAGGATGCCTCCAAACTCCCATCTTCCCTCACCTTCTCAAATGAACCCGTGTGGGTTGAGGTCTCCTCCTCCTCACACTGCAGAAATCACATCTTTCCTAGCCTCCTGGGGTCTGTCTGCAGGACCAGGAAAGACCACTGTCAGGAGAGGAGGGGCTCCCGGGAGCAGAGCGGCGGGAGGTTGCCGCCCACCCCACGGCCCGAGAAACTGCGCCTGTCAGTGCGGTACCCACTCCACCCAGGTGCTCACCCTCCTCCTCCGGCCGCTCTGAGCCTCTGTCACAGCCTCAGACCCAGGGGCTGACGGGGCTGGAGGAGGAGGGCTGGGTGGAGTCGCAGCAGCAGGAGGGCCGAGACCCCCGCAGTGAGTCCAGTGCTGGCAGGGTGGGGCCCTGAGCATCCTTGGGGCAGCTCCTTCCGCTCCACTGACGGCCGTGCTCACTCCTCACTCACTTTTTGGAGCCTTCTCTTCCCAGCCTGGACCAGCTGGCCCCACACGAGCCCTGCGCCCCCGAGGGGGGGGTTACTGCCCCTGTTCCCGGTCATCCAGGGGTCCAAGGAGGCTCTCCTGGTGCTGATGGAGACTGAACACCTCTCCCCTCCTCCAGGGACCGACGGGCTTCTTCCTCAGTGAGTAGCCGGGAGGCGACCATGCACGGACTAGCTTAGACCCGGCTCGAGGGGAGCAGTGGGGACGGGGGACAGAGAGAGCGATGAGAAACCTGCTGCAGTGAAATCAGGTGAAACAGAGACACGTGGGGAACAGGTTCAGAGCAGCCGAAACAAGGGAAGTCGAGGGCGCCTTCCTTTCTCGGGGACTTAGTGGAATCGAGTCGAGGAGGCTGGTTTCACGAGCTCTTTCGGGATCATAGGTGACTCTGAAGGGGCGGGGGCCCCCAGGGAGCAAAAGTCGTGATAACAGCAGCAACCAGACCGGCTGAGGGCCCAGCCGGTCCTGCCGTGGGGGGCCACCACCTGCCCGGTGCATTTGGCCCATTTTCCAGCACACAGCGCATCTGGGGGTGCCGCCGGCCACACAGCCCGCCACGTGCACGGAGCCTGGGGCTGCTCTCTGCCAGATCCGGGCACTGAGACCTCCTGAGTCATGCCCCGTCACGTGCGGGTTTCCAGACAGTCCTTCCATTCTTTCTTGTAATTGCTTTTCTGACAACCCTCGTGGCGCTGACACCTGCACTGTCGCGGCAGAACCAGGGATGCTGGTAGACGGGACACCCTACTCGCCGCCGTCTGCGTGCCCCGCGCTCCTTCACTCTCCCAGAGCTCTCAGTTTGCATCTTCCTTTTTGTCATATTTACACCATTGCTTATAACGAGCGTTTTATCTTTCTTTTCTTGGAAACCCTTCTTTGTTTGTTCAGGGCTGCTAAATTCTGCCGACGTGCCCTTCCACATCAGGAAAAGGCATATCTTTAAGGAGAAGTTTTTCTATAGAAGCCAACACAGTGGTTTGGGAAAAAAATCTCAAATGAATTTTGTGCCCTTTGGATGACAGGTGTTCATTTCACCAGTAATTGGCCGTGTTCATATTTCGGGACCTTGGGGATCTGGCTTAAGAAATCATGTTCTGTGGACTGTTCCCATTTAGATCTTCAGTTCTGCTCATTGAAATGCAAGTGTAGTCTGGCAGAGATGGCGAGCTGGCTGAATGGTTATTTCCCTGTGGTTATCGACCAGTTTTGCCAGTTTTGCATCTGTTAATCAGATTTATTTCTGCATACCTGATGACCTCAGAGGTGTGTGATTCTTTGAATTTTCCTTTGAAGTGATATGGCCATCTTAGTGGTTGCTTCATCATCAGTGAGTTAAAGAATATAATTAATAGGTGTTCATTTTATATCTGAGAGTCATGATTTTACCCTTTTCAACTGTAGTCTTTTAGTGTGGGAGAAGGGGATTTCAAGGGAAAGGCTTTGTATAGTCTCTAGGATTTTTTCTTTTTTTCTTTTTCTTTTTTTTTTTTTTTTTTTTGCGTGTGTGAATTTAAGGCCCCGGGGAAATTTGGGTTAAACTATGTTATAAATGAACTAATAAAATAGAGTAGCAAATGGGAAGATGGGGAACAAAAATGATTAATGGGAAATACGTGTTACTGAACACATCTTTCCTTAGACAGTTCAAGAATGCAGGCTGTGGGCTTCTAAATTCCTAGTTTCTTTTCTAAGTAAAATCGCTCATCGTTCATGAGAAATACTATCATTTTTAATGTGCTTTATAAGAGGGTTCAAGATCGCAAACATGATTTATTATTATTAACAGCCATAGAACCAGGCTGTAAAACATATCAGCATTTTCTAACCTTTAATCCCATAAACCATTATTTATGTAGAAATAAAAGTGTTACCCTCCCTGGGACTTTCCGAGATGGCCCCCGGGGGTTACCTGTAATCGGAACTTCCTGATTATCTGCCAGTCCTGGAAGTTTATGTTGAGAGTTCTGCTTTGCAGTCTGTGTCATGAAAGCACTCTTTTTTTCCCCTCCCGTCTAAGGACACTGATGTACTGAGAGTCAGCCTTTCTCTATTTTGATTGCAAACTCTTTTCAGACGTGCATTCAAGGTTATAGTTGAGTTTATAATCCCAGAAGGTTTTCTGGCTGCAGGAAAACATTCCAACATTTTTTTTCTCCCTTCTTGTATCACAGTACAGATAACATTAAAGTCTGCAAAACATCTTTGAAAAATTCTAACCAGGTGTCTGGGGAAAAAAATTGATAACACAAATATTCCATGAGCAAGGGGCATCTGGGAAGAAAAATATTCCGGAAGGAGGCCTGGAGGCAAAAGCTGACCACTTTTGATGTGGGTGGAGGATGGATGCTGACCCGGACGGGCGGCAGGCTGTGGACGGGCCTTCTGTGAAGTCATCGCTCCCCTGGGTTCTGGCCCGGACCACACAAGAGATACTAGTGCTTCAAAGTGGGAACAAAACATACACCTCAGGATGCAAACGGGGATGTTGATGTAAAACCTGGGGCCCTGGGGAGTAGAAGGAAGTCCCTGGGAAGAGGTGAAGCTGTCTGTGCCTGGCCTGTGCCTCTGGTCGCACAGGGACTGCTTGGGACTCACACGTGGGGACCTTGGGCCAACAGCCGAGATTTGAGGTGCCAGGGAGGTGGGCGCGTGGTAACTAATTGTAGTGTAATTGTCTTCCGTGCTGGGAGTAACCGTCTTACCTGTGGTCCCCTTAGCTGGCTTGCCGACCGATTCCGTGGTCCTGTGCCGGGTTCAGCTAATCCAAAGGAGACTTAAATATCAAAGCCCCGGGCTTAATGGTGGGGACATCGCGTCTCCCACTCCAGCTAGAAAGCCTGGCTCGGTGATCACTGATTCTGGTTGATGCTAGTTTAACGCTTTTTAAAACTTTTTATTTTGAAATAACGGTAATTCACAGGAACACCACTGGAATCAAGATGCCGATGCACCTCACCACCCAGAACATCTGCCTCCCTTTGGCTGCGTTTTCTTCCCCCGCTGCCCCTGACTGCTGGCAGCAACTACCCATCTGTTTTCTGTCTTTAGGGCTTTGTCGTTTTGAAAATGGTGCCTGAGTGGAATCGTACAGACTTGGCCTTTTGAGTTTGGCTTTTTCCATCCTTCCTGATGCCTGTGAGGTCCATGCAAGCTGCCATGTGTATCACTAGTTCCTACCTTTGGTTGACGAATCGTGACCCAGGGCCTGGATGAATTGCAGGGAGTTTAGCCAGTCGCCCCCGGAGGGCTGTTTTGGTTGTTGCCAGTGTTTGATAATTACAAGTAAAGCTGCTGTGAAGACGCATGAACTGGTTTTCCTGCAGACACAGCTTCCATTTCTCTGGGGTAAATGCCCAGGAGTAAAAATGCAGGGTCATGGGTTAAATATTTTCAATATTAAAAAAAAAAAAAACTCCCAAACTGTTTTCCAGACATTTCGCATTCCCACCAGCAGTGGCTGAGCGATTTGGTTCCTCTGCATCTTTGCTGGCATTTGCTGCAGTCGGTCTTTTATTTTCGTTATTCCCAGTGTGATCGGAGTCTGGATTTCCCTAGGGGTTAGTGATGCTGAAGATCTTGTCTTGTGGTTCTTGGCCATCTGTATGTCCTCTTCAGCGAAATGTCTCTTCATCAAGGCCTTTCCCCTTTTTCTAACTGGATTCTTTATTTTCACAGTGGAGCTTTGAGAATCCTTTATAAATTCTAGATATGACGCCTGTGTCAGACATGCGCTTTGTAAATATTTTCTACTGGTCTGTAGCTTGGCGTTTTATTAAAAAGAGATAAATTGGGAGTTTTAGATTTGCAGATACTAACTACGGTGTACAAAATAGGTGAACAACAAGGTCCTACTGTAGAGCACAGGGAACTATACTCAATACCCTGTAATAACCTGTAATGGGAAAGAATCTGAAAAAGCTTCTGCACGTGTATATGTATGACTGAGTCACTGTGCTGTACGCCTGAAACTAACACAACTTTGTAAATTAACTATAGTTCAATTAAAAAGTGGTTAAAAATGTTACTAGTGTTACACACAAATGGTCTACACTGATAACAAATTCATTCACTGATATTCCTTGAAATAAAAAAAAACAAGACTGTTTGCAGCTCATTCTTGTCAAACGGAGATGGAGACTCTCGGAAAGTTCCTGCCTCCTTTTCTGCTTCTGTTTTCGGCCCCGCGCTCCGCCGACCTGTGACCCCCCGTCTGCTCTCTGAGACGTCGCAGCTGCAACCGCCAAGCGCAGGGACAGCCCGGGGGCCGGTCTGGCCCGTGTCAGCCCATTTCCCCCCGAGACCATCCTGGTCCGGCGTTGCCTGGGCCAGGGGGACGATCAGAAAACACTTCCTATGCGACTTCAGTCAGGCTGTCCTCTTTCCAGCTCCCCGTGTGACGTCACAGGTTTTGTTTCTCTTTGTTTTTTGCTTGAAGCCTCAAAGCAGGTTCCTGTCTGCGTGTTTCCCTCGCCTACTGAGTGTCAGCCGTGAGCATGAGACTCAGGCGTCTGCAGCCCCGTTCCTCTCTGACTGGAGCCGTGCGGCTTCGCAGGAGAGGGGATGGGGGAAACCACGGAGGGTCCCATTTAGAATTTCACTCCCTCTGTCAGCAGGCCCTCCCCTGGGCCCAGAGTCCTACAGGGACGGTGAAGGTGGAGAAAGTTGAGTTCCCCGCAGGTGCGGGGACACCGCGTACCCCAGGCCTCTGGGTGGGGGCCTCGAGGGCGTCTCCCACCCTGGTCCCGGTGGCCGGGGGCTGACACATCCCTGCGGTGTCTCCGCTGCACTCAGCTGCGCGTGGAGGGGAGAGACAGGTCGGGAGTTTGGGGCCTGTCTGGGACTGAGGCCCGGCTGACAGCTGAGGGTGAGGACGTGTCAGCCCCTCCCGGGCCGTCTGTGCACGTGTGGTCAGGACGTGTCTGTCCACAGACAGGACAGACAGACTCCAGCCCAAAGGGGCCTCTATCAGCTGGTGGACCTGGAAGGGCTGGGGGAAGTGGGGGTTCAGGCATCATTTGGACAGGGGAGAGGGCATGGGGGCTGGGGGTCAGGGCCCTTGAGATGTCCTTGGATGACCTAACCACACACTGAGGCTCCAGAAGCAGCCTGGGGTGAATGTACCCCGGGCACCCCTGCCTCTCCTGGGAGCCAGGATGGGGAGAGCCCAGTGCAGAGGCTGCTGAGTGGTGGTGGGGTGGCTGGGTAGAGCCCCTGATCCACGGGGTCAAAGCTGTCAGCTTCTCACCCTGCCTGACCTTGTGCCCTCGACACTCGGGCCGGCCCAGCCCATCAGCCCGCCCAGGTCCCCTTCCCGGGGGTCAGTCTCAGGTGTCTCCTTCATGGGCACCCCCTCCAGCCACCCCCATCCCGCTCTGGGCCTGCCTCGTCATCTTCAAGGAGGGGCTGCCTCTACGGAGCTGGACTGCCTAGGACTCTGTGAGACCCAGAAACATCCGCAAACGCCGGGGGACCGAGGCCGGCTAAAGGGTCTTCTGCGCCACCCCCACCCCATCACTCAGTTATTCCTGTTTCCCCCCAAGGCGGGATGTTTCAAGCCTGCAGAGTGCTGGGCCCCGGCTCGTGACAGGAGCCAGGCCGGAGCGGAGGGTGCACGGCAGGGACGGCTGCCCCAGACCTTCCGCCCACAGCGCGCGGACCTGCCCACGGCTCTGGGGTCGGCGTTCTGACCACCTCCCTGGGGGCCAGAGCTCAGGGCTGTGGTACCATCCGCGTTTTGCTTGGGAAACAGTGTTAGGCAAACGTCTCTCCAACTAGTGTGCGAGGGAAGCTGTGCGCAGCCAGCCCCCGTGCCTGCGGCTCCCGCCTCCACATACCCCACCCACGGCGGATGGGAAACACTTGGGAAAAAAATTCCGGAAAGTTCCGAAAAGCAAAACTTGCATTGGCCGCGCCTGGTAACTGTTTACAGAGCATTTATGTTGTGTTAGGTGTCGGAAATAACCCAGAGACGACCTGAGGTCCCCAGGAGGGAGCTCGTCGGTTACGTGCAAATGCGGCACCGCTTTGTACGAGGTGGGCCTCGTCTAACCCCCGCGGGTACCGAGGGACTGCCGCAGGGGAAGGAAAAGCAAGCGCGTCTCCAGACGAGGAGCATTCACAGCTGCTGCCAGGAGACTGCTCTCGAGCTGCGTCCCCGAGGAGACCCCTTGCTGCGCCCTGGTCACAGTGATTACTTGATTAATCCTCTCTGCTTCTCCCCACGTGGGAAGTCCCTCCGGCTGTTTGCAGACGTCTCAGAACCCACAGGAGATGTTCCCTGGGGCCCACGTGGCCCTTGCCCGTCGGACGTGCTGAAGCGAAGGTGTCTGATGGAGGGTCGGGCTCTGCGGGGTCCGTGGGCTCAGGACCCACGAGGGGTCCGGGTGGCTGCTGCCCTCCCCAGCCTGATGAGGACACCCGGCTCCCGGACCCCGGCCAGCGGGGTGGCTGGCTGGAATGGCTCTCCTCTCTCACCCCGGCACTCGGGAGGCAGATGGGCGGGTGCACCTCCCACATCTCTGGGAAAGTGGGCTGTGACCCCGTGCTCCTCTCTCCGATGGCACCACGCCCCGTGTCAGCACCCGCCGCTCCCCTCCTAATCGTGCTCCTGGGGCCTGTCTAGGCCTCCTTTCTTGAAGATGTGCTGAGAGCCTTTGTTCCATTCCGGCTGCAAACTCTTCACCCAGAAGGAGGGGCTCTGCTTTTCCCATCGCAGGAGCGGAGCCTCGAGGAACCCAGACGGAGGCAGGAGTTTCCTGTTTCGGGTGTTACCCTGGCGCCAGATCCCAGGGAGCCCTGCCGGCCCTCCACCCTGCTGGCCACACACACGCTGGGCTCGGGGCTCTGCCTGATTTATTTTTCCATTCCCCGTGGAGAGCAGTTTAGATCTGCAGTCAGAGGGGCAGGACTCCGCCTCTGCGCCGCCCCCAGGTGGAAATGCTGCCGTGGGCTCAGAGCGGGTGCTGGTTCCCGGGTCCAGGTTGGAGGCCGTGAGGGAAAAAAGTGAACCGTCTCCCCGGGGAAGCCCTCAGGGCCTCCCACTGTGTGTGAGCCTGGGCCAGGCTCCTTCCAGTCCCGGCTGCCTGGACATTTCCTTACGTGACACAAGCATCACCCACGTGCACCTCCTTGTTTGAAAATGGCACATAAACACCTGGGACCTAATTAACCTGAGAAGCACAGCAAAGGAGACCACTGACAAAAATGAAAAGACAACCCACTGAATGGGAGAAGGTATCTGCAAATGATACGACCTATAAGGGCTTAATATCCACCATATGTAAACAGCTCACACAGCTCAACATGAAGAAAACAAACAACCCTGTGAAAAAGTGGGCAAAAGAACTGAAGAGACATTTTTCCAAAGAGGAAGTGCAGATGGCCAACAGGTACATAAAAAAGATGCTCAGCATCACTCATCATCAGGGAAGTTCAAATCAAAACCACAATGAGATGTCGCCTCACATTTGTCAGAATGGCCATCATCAGAAAGAACACAGATGACCAACGCTGGAGAGGGTGTGGGGAAGAGGGAGCCCTGCTGCACTGCTGCTGGGAGTGTGAGCTGTGCAGCCACAGTGGAAAAAACAGTGTGGAGGTTTCTCAAAAAACTAAAACTAGAACTACTAGATGACCCAGCAATCGCACTTCTGGGCATATTTCTGAAAAAAAAAAAAAAAAAAAAAAAAAAAACAGAAACACTGAAATTCCAAAAGTTACATGCACCCCAATGTTCACAGCAGCACTATTTAGAACAGCCAAGGCATGGAAGCAACCTACACGTCCGTCAACAGAGGACTGGAGAAAGAAGCTGTGGTGTATTTTTACGGTGGAATACTACTTAGCCATAAAAAGGATGAAAGTTTACCATTAGCAGCAACATGGATGGACCTGGAGGGCATTACACTAAAAGAAATACAGCAGAGAAAGACAAATAGTACATGATATCAATTACATGTGGAATCTAAAAAAATACAACAAACTAGTGAATATATTAAAAAAAAGAAACAGACTCACAGATCTAGAGAACAAATTAGTGGGGACCAGTGGGGAGAGGGAAGCGGGGAGGGGCAAGATGGGGGGAGCAAAACACAGCGCAGGGAGCAGTCCTGGAGGGCGTGCGGCTAGTGCTGCAGGAGGTGGGGGTCGCACTTCGTGTCTTCGACTCGGTGGGTTTCGCACTTTGCAGCTCCCCCCTCGCTGATGGCCTCCTGCTGTGCCAAGTGGCTGCAAGACCCAGGGCTCCGTGTGTCTGCACGGAGCTCACGGCAGGCTGAGAGTTAGGGGGCACAGGAGAAGAGACTCTTTTCTAGCCTTCAGTGGTTCTCGGGTTCATGTGCGTCCCCCGAAGGCCTTGTCCCCATGCCCAGGGTCTGCGATTCTGCGGTGGGGCCCTGGCATGGCCGCTCCAGGTCCCCGGCTGATGCCGGGACAGCCGTGGGGGCCACACTCACGCACCCTCCTTGGCATTGAACGTGGGAAGGGGCGCCAGCCGGGGTGGCCCAGGTGGCGTGGGGACCAGGCCGGGCATCTTGGGCACAGCTAGAAAAACAGGGTGAGAGAAATGAGGGCTTGACCTTTTTAGGGTTTCTTCCTGTTGACTTTCCTGAGCCTGAGGGTGTGTCGCTTGGGCGCCCCGAGTTTCTATAAGGGTTTGAGGTCAGGTAAGCGCATCTCCCCGAGCACCAGGCCCCTCCCTCCCGAACCAGTGGGCGCTCGGAGAGAGGGTGGCCCTCTCGGTTCCGACTTGCACGCTATCTTTCAGCCCAGCTTGGCCGTCCAAACTGGGTGGGCGTCCGGGGCGCCCGTCCATGCAGCTGCAGCCGCGTCCCGCCCGCGGGAAGGCAGAGCTCAGCTGCGCGTTAGCACGGGGCTCCGTGAGTGAGTGAGCAGCGGGCCATCAGGTAAGGGGATTTCGATTTGATCAGGAATCAATTAGCGACCACGTATCCCGGAGTCCAGCCGCCTGTGAGCAGCCCCGGTTTCCGCTGGAGCCGCCGGCTTCCCAGGCTTCCTGGCAACGGGTCCTGGAGGAAGCTCTGCAACTGTTTAGGGCAGTCCAGCTGCTGCCTGGTGCCCCGAGCTGGCATCCAGGAAGTCCCAGGACGAGGCTTTTGCTCTCTCGGGAAAGCGAGAAGCCTAGGAACAGGGTCGTTGATTGATCTGTTCAGTCGTTCATTCTTTGGTCCATTCATTTAATAAATACTCAGTAAGCGCCTGCTGTGTGCCACACACTAGGCGAGGCACTGGGGACACAGCAGGGGGTGACAGCCGAGGGCTCATCATGTGCACGTTCTGGAGAGGAAGTCAGCAGACAAACAAGTGCATGCGTAACACGCTGCGTGGAACGCGATGCTACGAAGAACGCAGCTAAGAGAGGGGGCAGGTTGGTGGTGTTTTGAATGGGCAGGCAGGGTCTCGGGGAGGAAGTAACCTGCGGCAGTGACCCGGAGGGAGCGAGGGAGGGGGCCCTGTGGTTGCCTCGGGGAGGGGCATTCTAGAGGGAGGCTGCAGCAAGTGCAAAGGCCCCGAGGCAGGACCCCTGGTTGATGGGCTGTTGTGGGCAAAGGAGTGCGGCGTGAGGTGGGGCTGGCTGACCACAAGGGTTGAGATGGAAAGTCACGGCTTTGTGTATCACCCACCCAGGGTCTGGTGGGCCGTGGGAGGGCAGCTCGTGCTTCATTGCTGGGAACTCTGCTCCTCCAGCTGGACTGTGAAGCGTATCTCTTCTCTGTCATTTCAGACTCAAAGGCAGTACATCGAGGCCACCAATGAGAGCAACAGAGTCTTCCTGTACTGCGCCTTCCTGGACTTCAGGTACGGTGTGCTCAGGGGGCTCCCGGGGCCGGGAGGGGGCAGAGGAGGGGAGGGCGTGGGGGCCTCAGGGTGCAGGGTGTCCAGCCTTATGCTCGGTCACAGGACGGTCAGGTTATGATCTTTTTTTTCCCCGTTTGTCTCGTATGTTCTCTTTTTCTTACTTCGTTTGGATTTGGGGTATATTTTTGTTGCCACTTTATCTCCACCGTTGATTTCTCGTGTCTTCCTTTTAACTTTTTTTTTTTTTTTTGCAGTGGTTCCCCTAGGGCTTAGAGCGTGTATCTGTAACCCGCCTGTGTCTACCTTTAAACAACACTGTATCCCCCCCGTGTGCTCTGAGACATTGTAACAGCCTTTTCATAATTCTTCTCACCGTCCTTTGTGCCAGTCTTACCACACATTTACCTTTACTGATGCCGTAAATGCACGTGCATCGCTAGTATTTTTGCTTTACATAATCAGTTGTCTTCTAAAGCAATTCAAATTAAGAAAATCATAATTGTATGTTTCCCTTCCTTTTTCTTCCCCCCCTTTTCCAGCTCTTTAATTTCTTTGTGCAGAGACACGTTTCCGTCCGGCATATTCCTGTAACCTTCCTTGCAGTGCAAATTGCTGGCAGGAAGTTCAGTTCTTGTGTTTCTGAGAAAGTATCCTCTTTTAGTTTTGAAAGATTTTCTCGCTGGGCTTAGGGTGCTGGGTCACATTTTTTTCTAGATTTACACTTTAAGAAAGGATGCAAGCCATCTATCAGTACATTATTCTTTTTAAAAGTGAAACATTATTAAAAAGCACGTGTCCCGTTGGACCTTCGTGTCACCCTGATTGCCTCTCCTCTTGCCGGTGGCAGCCACGTGGGGAGACGTGTGTGTGTGTTCTCAATAATTTACGCGTGGTTTATGTTTACGTTCCCAGGAAATGCATGGTGTGGTTTAGCGCCACGTCTTTCCATCATCCCGCCCCTCTTTGCATTGCCTTCTGCCCACGGCTCTTCTAACTGACGCGCAGCCCCGTACGCACCACGTTGCATTTGCGCACAGGAGTGAACTTCTTTCTACTTCCTAGGTCACGGGGCTGGACGTATTTTATGTTGATATCCTCGGCCTGGCTTCCGTCGCAGATTTATTTGCGCCCAAGCCGGGGAGCGAGACCCTTGTCCCCGCGGGCCCCCGGGACGCGCTTCTTGACGCAGGCGCAGAGGCCGTGCCGCGCGGGGCTCAGCTCGGCCACCCCGGCTGACAGCGTTGTCACGCCCGCCCGGCCCCGTTAGGGGAAAGGTGGCCTTCGCGGCTTTTACTTCGCAGTCACTCTGCATAAGCAGAAGACGCCCTTTCCAGCCCTGCGCCCGCGTCCCCCCCAGTTCGGGCCCGCCGCTAACTGAAGAAGGGCGCTCCTGCATTCGGAGGACGGACCAAGGTGCATCTCTGACCCGGCAGCTGGCGTCGCTGACTCCCCTCGGGGACAGTCAGCTGGAGCGGGCGGCCCGGGAGGGGGGACGTGCCCGTCTCTAAGTCCCTCTTATTCCGATGTTCCTGGGGAGGCTTTGCTCCTTAAGCTGAGAGGTCCGCATGGCGCTGGCTGCGCTCTCTGGTCTCCTCTAAATGCCGCCACCCCCCTGAGGAGGGCAGACCGCTTGTCACCAACACTGCCTCCACAGTGGCTGTCCCCGCGTCGCTGCCGTCAGGGTCGGTGCCACTCCCGAGTCACCTCCAGGGGACACCTCCCACCCCACCCTCAGGTCTCGTGTTGCCCAAGCCTCACCCAGGGTTACAGCCACTCCATGTCCTCGTGGGGACACTCCCTGCCTCAGAGAGGAAATTAAAATGCTGCCCGTGACTGCTTTGTCCATGGGACACCGGCAGGAGGGGGCAGGACTGCGTCTTTATCGGTCACCCCCCTGGGACGGCCGCGTTTCTCATCTGCTCCGTTCACGGCTGGCCCTGCAGTGAAAACTGAATGTTAAGCAAAGAGAAACTCAAGCTTTTAAATCTCTTCAACTTCCAAAAAGCTGTCCCCAAGGTCCCCTGCCTTCGGCCCAAGCAAAGGTCTGTCTTTGCTGATAACGCCAAGTTGCAGCTTCTGGGAAGGATCATTTCAGCATCATTTTTGGAATTTGACGATACAGAGAGATCCAGAGAAGAAACCTGCTGTCACCGATATTCTCACCGTAAGAATTAACCACAGTTAACATTTGAGCGTATTTGCTTCAAGTCATTTTTGTCTTGGTTTGTACTTTAAGAAATGATACAAGATTGAAGGAGGGGACAGCTGAGCGGTGGAGCGCATGGTTCCGTCCCCAGGACCTCTGTTAAAAGAAGAAGAAAAGAAATGATACAAGTAATAGGTGGAAACCGTATTCTTTTTTAAAAAAAGTAAAACATTATCAAAAAGCAAACATGTAAAAGACTTTCACATCTCGTCCTGGTCTCCTTCCCTCTCCGAGGGGGAGGTTCCCCAATAATTTGTGTGTAATTTATGGTCATGTCCACAGAAAACGCAGGCTCTTCTTTTGCTTTGTGCCCCTGGCACCATCACTCCATGTTACACGTTGCACATTATGCGTCTGTGTTTCACCCACGCGGACACGTGTTGCTTCTGACTGATGTGTAGAGCCCTGTCGTGTTTGTGTCTGACACGTTGCATTCATCCAGGCCCCCAGGGGACATCAGGTGACTTCAGAATGTTCTCTATCTTATGTCACTGTCATCTGTCATTCAGTAAGTAGCCCAGACGCCCCGCTGTGCGTGCAGCCCAGATTCCCTAGACGAGGGATGCTGGGCTGCAGGACTGGCGTATTCCTTTTTTTTTTTCTTTTTTAATTGAAGTATAATTGACGTACAATGTTGTCTTAGTTTCGAGAGGACAGCAAAGTGACTCATATATATATATATAGACACGTATATACACACATATGCATTCTTTTTCCGATTCTTTTCCATTAAGGTCATTACAAGTTATTGAATATAGTTCCCTGTGCTCTACAGCAGGACCTTGTTGTTTATCTGTTTTATATACAGTAACGTGCATCTGTTAATCCCAAACTCCTAATTTATCCCCTCTTGCCCCTTGCCCCTCTGGTAACCAGAGTTTGTTTTCTATGTCTGTGAGTCTGTTTCTGGTTTGTAAATAAGTTCATTTCTATCATTTTTTTAAGATTCCACATATGAGTGATATCATATGGTATTTGTCTTTCTCTGTCTGACTTACTTCACTTAGAATGATGATCTCCCAGTCCATCCATGTTGCTGCAAATGGCATTATTTGATTCTTTTTTATGGCTGAGTAGTATTCCATTGTATAGATATACCTCAACTTCTTTATCCAGTCATCTACTGATGGACACTTGGGTGGCTTCCGTGTCTTGGCTATTGTATATAGTGCTGCTATGAACATTGGGGTGCAGGTGTCTTTTCAAATTAGAGCTTTCATCTTTTCTGGATATATGCCCAGGAGGGCACATTTCATTTTTACTGGCTATTAGTCGGGTGCTTTCCAAAGTGATCATGCCGAAGTGGTTATACCATTTTCCTCTAAGGAAACAAATCTTGCTTCCTTGTGGCCTGACTGACACCAGGCACATCCTACTCTCGTCAGCCTGATGGGTGAGAACACGGTCTCAGCTCACGGGCCAAGGGGGGCTATCGCGTCCCGCTGACCACTTGTCCTGTGTCCTCAGCTCCGGAGAAGGCGTCTGGTCGAACCAGGGCTGCGCTCTCACGGAAGGGAACCTCAGCTACTCCACCTGCCGCTGCACACACCTCACCAACTTCGCCATCCTGATGCAGGTGGTCCCGCTGGAGGTGAGCGCCGGGCAGCGGGAGGTCCTGGACCACGGAGGGGGGGTGCCCTTTCTCCATCAGTCTGCAGTAGGGCCGGGTGGCCAGTCTCTGAGAGATCTGACTTCCAGGGTCAGTGTTAGCCCTGTGGTTGAGGGGGGCTGCCCACCGCCTTCTGGGTCCCCCTCTCTAAACAGGGCCAGGACGGCGACCCTAGCTGCAGGTTAAGGAGGGAAGAGGCCCCTCCTCGCTGGGCTTCTCTGCTTCAGAATATTTAACTTTATCACCTGCTAGGTCAGCACTAGAGATGAATTTCTTTGGTTTAAAGCAAGCATAGCTGGTAAGGGAAGGAAAAGACGCTCTTCAAGATGCCCCTGGGGCGCCGCCTCTGAACTGCTGCTGTCCCTGACACCGGGGTGTGAATGCCTTCCTTGGCTCCTAGGCCCCCAGAGGCAGATGAGCTTCCTGGTGGGGGCGGAGAGCAGGGAGGGGACAGGGCTTCCCCCAGGATTCCCGAGGTGCAGGGGAGCCGGGTACCTCGAGGCAAGTTTGGTTTCGTCCCACGCTGAGCTGTGGAAACTGGAACATTGATGTGTGACTCTGGGTTTCTGGCTTCTTTTGAAGATTCAGAGGGTTTGGTGTGCGGAGCCAGAGTTTTTACTGGGAGCGGTGGGGCCAGAGCTGGGTGGGGCTGTCCTCCCCCATCAGCCGAGCTGAGCCCACCGCCGGCCACTTGTCAGGAAGGGGCCCTGAGCTCCCACCTCCGTGTGCCTCCGTGAAGGGAGCGGGCGGCGGCGGGTGGGAGATGGGGGCGCCTGCTCCCGCTGAGTCACCTTTGCTGTGTTACCCGCTCTGGCAAACCCACTCCTGTGACGGGGCTGGGGTCCCCACCCGCTCCACGGGGCCTGTGTGTCTATGACAGACTCCATTCCCCGGGGTTTCATAGTCCAGGGGCTGCATCTGTTGGACATCAGCAAATGTCTGGCGAGCGCACGACGCATCAGGTTTGTGAGGGATGCTGTGATTCCGGTAGCGACACCGAGACTGTGGCCGGGGTTTCCCTGAGGACTGATGCCGCGTCCGCCATCGTTCAGCAAATACCTACCCGGCACCCACAGGTGGGCCGGGCCGGGGGGTTCACTTGTGAACAAGAGACACAATGTCTATAAGAAAGACAGAAAAATAAATGAACAATAAGTAGGTAATTTCAGATAGCAGTACAGGTGGGCGGGACACTGGAGAGAGGGACAGAGGAGGAGGGCGCCTTTTCAGAGTGTGGTCGGGGGAGGTGTCTCCGAGGAGGTGACACCTGGATGGCCACCAGGCTGCTTGCCAGCAGCCCCGGGGGAAGCATACTCCAGGCTGAGAAGGGGCAAGCGCGGGGGCGGGAGGTAGACGAGGAGGGGGCGGCGGGCGGCGGGCGGTGGGCGCGAGGGATCTTCAC